>NC_134601.1:124041578-124653202 GCF_037038515.1 Microtus pennsylvanicus | reverse complement strand
AGCTTTGTTCGTGCCCTTTTTGTTCCTTGAAACGCATTCTACTTTGGAACACATGTTGGTTCCTTGGTGTTGAACCAAGCTTGCTACTTATTTGTGCTGAACTGAAGTACAATGAGCCATGTGCTTTGAGACTAGAAAAGCAGACGATTGGAAACCATACATATCCTCACTTAGTCCCTAGAGTCCTCTGATTCTACCTTGTCATTTAAACCCTAGCACACTTACAAGAATCAAATTCATTTTCTAAATTGCATTTTTATGGCATAAAGCTTTATAATAGACTGTGACTTTAGAGGAAGGTCACATTGTATGTATAGACACATATACATATATGTGTATGCATGTTCAAAAGTTCAGAGTAGTCAAGATTCTGGGGGCTATTCAGAAATCCAGCTCACTTTCCATAACTAACTCAGTGTACGTAGCATCCTCACTATGCTCTGAATATTCCACAACACAACCATGCATCTTCTTGTTTTTTTATACTCTGCGATTTAAGGTCACACATTAAACAAGATTCCTTGTTTACAAGAAGAGATTTCTCTGTGTTATATGCCCTTCTTCTTCCATCGCATCCATCACCTCTCTTCCCTTCCACGTATTCCATTTCCCATTAGCGACCAAAACTCCTAATAGCTTCTCTGGAGTTCCTAGAGGACAATTCCTGACTCGCATTACCATGCTCCTAAAAGAGTCTCTGCAGCCATCCTACTGGCATCTCTGCTAGAATACTTATTTGTTTTGTTTGATATATCTTTCCAAACAATGTTCTCCTCAAAAACAGAACTGTCACATTAATCTTTTATCCGGAAGTCTGATCCCCTTCCTACTGTATAGTAATAGCTGGAAGAATATTTGTTGAACACTTTTCTTAACCATGACTACAGAAGAAGAGAACAAATGCTATGAGTATTTACAGCTCCAACAAAGTTATAATGAATCTGGACCAGAATTAACTGCAGCTACAGCAATTGTTCCTTGGAGTAGCCTGGTGATGGTTACAACAGAAGCATTCCTTTGGCCCAGACTTAATGAACACACATATGGTTTGAAATGTGTTAAAGGGTCTCCCACAAAGGAATTCAATGGGTGCTGTTTCTCACTTGCATGCTAATCTCTTCAGAGTTCAGGAGTCAAGACTCCTCCATTTGACTGCCCACTGAAAATTATAATCTATGAAATGCCTTTCCAAAGGGCACTTGATAAATCTGAGTTCTGTCTTTTGGTATCTGTGAGTCCTATCTGTACAATCTGCCCTATACAACTCTGTCATCAGAAATTAAAATGTAAATCTCTACAATTCCACTCCATGGGACCAGCAACAGGCAGAGTAACTTAAGATAACATTATCCAAATGCTCTGATCCGCAAAACAAGAATTCCACTTAGCCTTAGAGCATAAGAATTTGGCAATTGGATCATTGTTCCAATAGCCTCAATTCCATCAAATCCATTCTATTTTCAGGACCACGAGGGAAAGAAAAAGAACCTGGATACAATTTTTCTAATAAGATGTCCATGGAAACAACAGTAACCCAAACACTGTGACCTAAGCAGCTGAATAGCTATCACTTCACCTTCTACTACTAGAGCTCAGTATTCACAAAACTATATACACCATGCCATTTTCTCCTAAAGCAATTGGATTTCTTTGAATACATGGTTGTTTGAGGTGCTATAACTGATCTGAGAGGCTGAATGAAGATCATGAATCTTCTGAGAGTCTAGGAAACAATCAACTACAGTTTCTTCTTATCACTTTCCTGGTAGCTTAGGGGATAGCAATTCTAAAAACATCATGTATGTCTACATATACACATTATATATATACATATGTATATATATGTACGTGTGTATACATATACACATACCGTGTGCATATATATAAGGTGTGTATGAATTTATGCGTAATATATAGTCTCAATAAGAAGATTGTGTTGTTTTTAAATGAGAGATTTTGAAAAATCAAAATGTTAGTACATATTGCATATATACACAAACTTTTATATTGTAGTTTATGGCAATGTTATTTTTAAGAATGGCCATCAATCACTCTAATGCCTGGGTTATTACATTCCTCATATTCATTTTTAGAATTTAATGTAGTTCTTTCTTTTATAATTCCCAACTTGCATCCATGGAAGGAGATAAATTTAACTCAATATATCAGCCAATTATATAAGCAACTCTTTTTAAACTTCAAGCCATTTCTTCTGGCCTTCTCCTTTAAAAAGAAAAACCTGCCTCAAATTTCTCCTTGGGGAGTAATAACACTTAAATCCTTTTGTAAAATCTAAAACTGACTCTTTTTTTTTTTTTGAGAAGCACACACATTCTATTTGGACTCCCACAAAAGACTGGGCAATCAGCCAAAATTCAAGTGTGCAATTGAGGCAGACAACATTCTGTGTATAAACAGCTCCCCCAGTCTCCACTATCTCTGGAAAACTTCACCAAATTAAGACTAAACAGAAGTAGAAAGATGATATCCTTACGAATTTCCTTCTCGGGCTCAATCAGTCCCACCATGCAGCTCTTCCTTGAGTCTTCAGTGTCTCCTTTGGGCTAGCAAGCCTAGAGGCATGGTGTGTGCTCAGGTAATTCATCATCTGGAGTTAGAACTCCACCTTCTTAGGTTTGCCCATGATGGATACTTGCCATGGGAAGACCTGGTCTTCCATACTTAAACGGTGGAGACAATCTAATGCAAATAAATATTCTATTTGCCAAAACACAGTCCCAAACACAGGTCCAGACCTATTGTGTTGTGTCGCTCTACACGGTTATTTTATGAGGTATATGCCAGAAGTCACATTCATAATAAACTGGCTGAGTGCAGTGCTATTCCATCTCCATCATTATAAAGATGGATGTTCTGTTGGGAGGTGGTGGTGCACGCCTTTAATCCCAGCGCTCAGGAGGCAGTGGATCTCTGTGAGTTCGAGGCCAGCCTTGTCTACAGAGTTAGATCCCGGACTGCTAGGGCTGTTACACAGAAAAACCCTGTCTCAAAAATGAGAGAGAGAGAGAGAGAGAGAGAGAGAGAGAGAGAGAGAGAGAGAGAGAGAGAGAGGAAAAAAGGAAAAAGAAAAAAGATGGGAGTGCTTTTCCTTGCCTTTAGTTCTGTATTTAAAGCTTTATTGCAAAATAGTATACAAGCAGTAAGTGCTGAAGTAATAAGCACACATATCAATGTATTTTCCTGAAGTACCCACCACTGCCAATTGTCCTTCTGGGTGCTGAAGGTCTCTTCCCTTTCTCAATCCCCAAATGTTACCATCTCTTAATTGACAGTCCCATTGGTTTGCTGGTCTGACTCTGAGCTTTTAGTTCAATAGAATCACACTGTACACAGTAGACAATCTTCTTACCAAGGCCTTTTTTCATCCACACTACATGTTGTGGCATATACTCATACTTAATATTTGCTGCTGAGAAGTATTCCATTGCATGAGTAAAACATATCTCTTTTTCTTTCTGCCTGTTAATAGAAATCCTGTTGTTACCAGTTTGGGATGGACATTCTAGCACATGCCTTTTGGTGAGCATTTGCTGAGAGTGGAGACATTCCTCTACAGAAAATCCCAATATACCTCCTTAGTAGGTACTGACCAACAGATTTCCATATCGTTATACCGACCTACACAGCTACCAACATACACACATATAATAAATAAACACAAATAAGTAAAGATGTAAGTAGTGAAGAACACCTTTCTTTGAGCAAAAATGGCATCATGTTTTAGACTTGAAAGACAGTTTAAAAAAGCAACATTAGAGTAGGGGTATATAGGCAAAAGATAAAACTGGCCAATATCTTCAGTAGAGTAATGTAAAACCAGTACTTTAAACATTGGAATTGTATGCCCAGGAGAATCTAGTATCCTTGCAAATTTTGGCACACTAATGAGATACTGATTGATCTGACATTTTGAATATGTTTATGATTAAGTTTCTGGTGGCATTTAGAATGCTCTCTCTTACAAAACAGAGTAAAGGGATAATGTTACTTGATTTCTTGCAGTTACACAGAATTGGCCCTCCGCCTTCATAAAATGACTTATTAAGATACTATTCTAACTAGCTGAAAATAATGAAATATCATGCTTCCCAAAGCATGATACAACTCAATAATTTTAAAACATCCACTTCTTAGATATTATGCATAGCTTGCCTACTAATTTTTGAGCCAATGACAATTTTGCAATCAATTATTTCATTAGGAAAAACTTGAACAGGGACCATCAGGGAATAGCTCACTGGCTTACTCCTAATGCAAATCTGTATGGAAGAGCAACCAGAAATGAAAATGACATGGAGAAAACATTTCAAGATGCAGCTTTAGGCAAGCATGTTCTGAATATCTAAGGAAATATTGCCAATAATTCACCAATAGAAGCCACTGAAATTAAACTACGTCTAATACCGGCAATTTATAGCTGCAGGGAGAGGGAGGTGGACCTGCCGACCACACTCTAGTAAATGAATGTCCACACATCTACAAGTATATGGATTTGATGGGTTAAAAAAAATGGATTTGATGGGTTGGGAGGAAAGGGAGTACACAAAGTTTGGTGGGTCAGGCAGGGGAATGTATCTGGAATATGAAATTCTCAGAGAATTAATTAAAAGCTTAATATTAAAAAGGTTTCTGGCTAGCAAAGAAACCCAAATAATTAACAAGTGTGTAGAAGTCAGCAGGCAGAAGGTGAGGAAATCTTCACTTCTTCCATCCTAGTTAGAGTTTCTCGTGCTGTGATGAAACAGTATAACTGGGGAGTTAATTGGCTTACTCTTTCTTTTTCTTAAATATAAATTTATTATATATACCAGATCTCAATCTGAATGGCTGTGAGCCAGTATGTGGTTGCTGGGAATTGAACTCAGGACCTCTGGAAGAGAAGTCAGTGCTCTTAACCTCTGAGCCACTGGCTCACACTTTCTTTTTTATTATTATTTATTTTTTAATTAATTAATTATTTATTTATTTTATTTTTTCCGTTTATTTATTTATTAAAGATTTCTGTCTCTTCCCCACCACCACCTCCCATTTCCCTCCCCCTCCCCCAATCAAGTCCCCCTCCCTGGTCAGCCCATAGAGCTATCAGGGTTCCCTGCCCCTGGCTCACACTTTCATATCACTGTTTATTACTGAAAGAAGTCGGGACAAGAACTCAAACAGGGCAGGAAGCTAGAGGCAGAAGCTGGTGCAGAAGCCATGGAGAAGCACTGCTTACTCGTTTGCTCATCATGGCTTTCTCAGTCTGCTTTCTTATAGAACCCAGAACCATCAGCCCATGGTGGCTTCACCCACAATATACTGGGCCCTTGCTCATCAGTCACCAATCAGGAAAATATTCAACAGCTGGATTTTCTGGGACCATTTCCACCTGACTCCTCTCAGAATGGTTAGCAGTAAGAAATAGATGATGATGGATTCTGGTGAGGATGTAGTGTTGGGGGTAGGAAACACTCACTACACACAATTGGCAGGAAGGTAAATTAGTCAGCCACTGTGGAAATTAGTATGGAGGTTCTACAAAAAGCAAAACAGAGCTATCATACATATGAGCCAGCCATTTCACTACTGTATATACACATATGGCAGCACGGCACAGAGATGTCTGCACACTCATGTGCATTGCTGCACTATTCACAACAGCCAGGAAATAGAACCAGCCTAGATGTCTACCAACAGATGACTGGACAAAGAAAATTACATACAAAGAAAATTTCACACACACACACACACACAGAGAGAGAGAGAGAGAGAGAGAGAGAGAGAGAGAGAGAGAGAGAGAGAGAGAGAGAAACCTTGAGGAGGGTTTTTAGAGAGACCTTGTGTTACAAGCACCACACCAAGTGCATGAAGGGAGAAAACAGGACACTGTGAAGGGAAAGAGATCTGGGCAAAGACTTATCAGTGGAGGTGGCCAGCTGGTCTTGATTTTTCTGAAAGAGATCTTCAACTAGTGTTCTCAAGACCAGGGCTTTGTCTGAGTTAAAGACCAAAAAGGCTCACAAGTGCCAAGAAAGAAAATGGTGGCGAAGATGGTAGATTGCATGCTCAACATTTTCAAATGGATTCCACAAATTCCTACCACTTTAAAAGCCAAATATGAGACAGTCACTGAGTGCAGCTATAGTAATTAACTCCAGTTCTTTGCACAGGGTAGGTCTTTAGATTATCTTAGCTTTCCTCCAGACTGCACAACATCTTGTCTTCACACTTCCAAGGGAGAGGACAATTTTGATTACAGGTTCAAGTGCACATTACTACCTGGAGATTTTTTGTTGTTTGAAGATTTTCATAAAGGCACATGCCAGTGCACAGCACAATGCAAATGTCCACTCTGAGCTTTAATGAGCAGCCTTTACAACATATGACAGGATTTAATGAGAAGGGAAAACATTTTTCCCCTATTCTTAAGAACAAAATAAAATGATTGTTTTTCAGACTACCACCTGGTTTCTTCAGCTCACTTGTCATGCAGCCTAGTCTGTTCTAAACATTTAAAATTTTTCCAAGCAGGAGGCCTGAGCCCAGTAATAACATAATTTCTTCTTGCTCAGAACTTCTGAATCTTTTTTTCTTAATTGGGCAAACATCCTTTATTCTAAAACACTGTTATTTTCCTTTTTTGCTAAGTTCACTCTGCCTACTTTGAACAAAACCTAAAATCCCCAGGAAAGTGTTAAGGCTCAGAATTCGTAAACGTAGTCCCTACAGGGATGGAATATTTCCAGGCTCCGATTGCAAGAAAGGATGGTGTCTAAAACTTTCGCTGAGTAAAAGAAGGGCTCACTGAGATTGTAGGATTCCTTCAAATTCTTCCCTATTCCCAAAAGCCAAAAGTGGGCCAGATAAAATCCATCCTTCCCTGGACACCTTTCAGGGTTGTTCTACTTAGTAGGATTCTAGGTACAAACATGATTGTTCTAGGCATACCTAAAAGTGTGGGCATTCTACACGTTACCTCTTCCTCTCCACACTGAACACAAAGCTGAGATACAGTATGTAGACAGAATCCTAGAGGGGAGTCATGTGATTATAGCCAACATTTTTTTTTCAGGCCACCAGTTACATGCCATCAAACTTAGTAGTTAAGTAGCTAAAGAACTAGCGTCAACTAAGGTGATTCTGTCCAGGGGCAACATCTGGAGGAATTTTGGTTGTTGTGACTGAGTTAGGGAAAGAGACACAATTGGCATCCAGGGCATATAGCTCAGGGGTACTGCCAACCATCCTACTGTGAGGACAATCCTCAAACCCACCAATTTCCTAGCCACAAATCTCAACCAATCTAAGGCTGAGGAACCCTGAATGAGAACAAGCAGAAAATATAGCAATAGGTGGTTTGGTTCATACCCATTCCAAAGTTTCTTTGTGTGGCACCTATACTTGATGAGTGAATCAAAAGAGATTCAGTCTCACAAGTTGGGCAAAGTTAATGTCCCATCACATCCTGGTTGTCACATACAGAGGGAAGAGAAATCAATATCAGGCTCTTTTACTGTACATGTTCAAGTTATATTTCTAAATGGTCTAGATGATTTCATTCTGTGGTTCATTGCTCTCAACAAACTCTAAGTTATTGATGTACGTCTGGAAGAGAAAGAGCCTTTGGACATGACTTTCTTCATGTCACCCTATTTGATAACTCAAGAGAGCCTTTCTACACTGAGGGTGAGAAAAGCAAGTCATGACTTCTGGTCTCTACATTCAAAGCATGAGCCAAATAAAGCCCATCCCATCCAAACACATTTCAAAGGAAGAGTTTAGCAACTTGCCTCTCCAGTGAACAGAAAGATGAGTGATAATGCTTACAGTCTACTTTCAAATACGCACTCACACGGATGCAAAAAGCTTTCTTTATTCTCGACAGTTGGTTTTCCCTTGATCCTTTTTTTTTTCAGATAAATTGTCTATGTGACTCAGGTTGAAGAGAGAAAAAAAATTGAGAAACCTTCTTGCAGCCAGAAGAGATGTTGGCAGAAAGCTAACATTCCATTCTGTTCCTGTTTGACCAATGTATACACATTTAACTCCAAAGAATGACTGGTGAATTAAAAATAAAAAAAAAAACTCTCATCCCCGAATGAAGCATCAAACCATCTCAGAGTGGCTGTTTAGAGAGTATATTGAGTAGGTCTTGATCATAAATACATAAATCAGGATATATCAAAGCCCATATAATTTAGATTTGACATTTTAGGGCAAATTTTATTTGTAGATATCTTCCCATTTCAGTATGTCATCTAAATCATAAGAACAACATCGATTCTTAAGATCTCGTCAGAGATTATTCTTGTCAGGGCATATTTTATCATAAACAGTTACATACTAATTAAAATCTGGGAACAAATTTTTCAAAGCAATATTAGTTTTCCTAGAATGCTCTGAACAAACCAGAAGAAAATGATACTGCAGTGGAAGATACTCTGCTTTGATCCTAGAGTAGAGAGGAAGTATGTAGATCATCAAGGAGTAAGTTAAGAAGGCAAACCATTGCCTATGATTTCAGACCACTTAGGTTTACATAAACCCATCAGGAATTAGAAACATCTATGTGTCATCATCATTTACATGTTGCTTAAAAGCCAAAATTGAAAAGGCAAATTTATTAAAATGTGAACTTGATTTTTGTGTAAAATGATACAATCTGCTAGAGAATTTTATTATTACCCTTTGGGCCAAACCCAACCATTGCCTGTTTTTGATAAATAAAGTTTTATTGGCACACAGCCACAACTCATTCATGTACTGTCTATCTGCTTTCAACCTATAAAAGTAGAGCTGAATAGCTATGGCAAGTTCTCCAATCTGAAAAGCTGAAACTATTTACTCTTTGAACCTTTATAGAAACAGTTTACTGACCCTTGCCTTAGATCCCTGGACCTCTTCTACTGGACATTTTTACACAGGAGCATTGTACATATAATTAATAATTAGAAAGAATGCTTTTTACATAGTTAGCAACAAAATATGCAAACAATCAAAAGGGAAGAAATTATAGTTCTAGCAAAAACTCTTTCTAAAAAATTTTTACTCTACAAAGCATTAGCTTAAATTCACTGCAATTTGCATAAATATCCTGCATTTTCTATAAAGAATTTAGATGGTATATACATTTCTTGATGCAAGGATGTTTTGATCTGCTATGGTTAGTGTCGTAAACAATAGAGATAAAATATACTATATAGCTATGATCAAATACTTAAAATTGCTGTAAGACAGGCTTCATGTCAAAGAAACTGTCTATAACCAAAGGAGACTGCCAGAAGAAAGTAATACAAGAAGAAGGAATACCTGTTTCTCTGCATTTATTTTTACAGATCAATTGGAATGCCTTTGATCTTCAAGCCAACTTGGCCAGTCTTTCCCATGTGTCTACTCTCATTTTGAAACCTTCAATTCAAATAGTCTAGCCTACGAATATAACTTTCAACCTTTCTTGTCTTGATTATCTTCCCGATAATCAGCGCTGTCTTGAATCTTACGCCTTTCTCTCTAGCCTGGATGCCAAGGTTCGCTCCAGAAACTGTTCTAACCATCTGTTGTTTCAATGACTCAACAAAGTCGATTACCAATCAACATCAGACCACACTCCCCTTCCTCGTGATGGATGTGAAGTACATTGGCAAAAAAAAAAAATACGCACAAATATGCAGACTGGACACAATCACAGAGAAACTTTCAGGAGCTCCAGCTTTTAGCTTAGGTTCCACTCATCTTCCTAAATCTCCTTTTCTATTTGCACCACTTTATGCTATCTCCTTTCCCACAGGAGAACCAGCTCAGATTCCCAGGAATTCTTCTTTATCTGCCTAACTAGAGTGGATGCTATTGTTCTACAGGCCAATGGGAGTTTAATTCACAAAGGAAGTCTATGAGTTTCCCAAATTTGTCATGTGAAAAAAAAAAGACTGCCTATACCACCATTTTACTACCTATAGTGCCCTTTTCACTGAAATGTATACCTTTATTGAAATTTCTAATCCAGAAGCCACCTAATGATTCCAGAATTTGACCTAGTCCTTTGGAGACAGGAAACTAGGGAACAGATTAATTTTAAGTTAGTTTCTATGCTTATCTTGGATGATGAGGTACAAGATGCTTATGAAATTTTTGGTAAATCAGATCCTCCACAAGCCTTCGTTTGCTTCTGTCAATCAATATATCAGCATTGTGACCTAGTCCAAAAAGTTCCAACATCAATGGGTCTGTGTCAGAAGTCTCTTAAATCTATCACCTCCGTTATGTCATTACAAGCCATCTCTTCACTGGTCATACTGCCCTCCCTACTCTATCTTACCCAAGCACAATCCATGCATTCTCTCTCCATAATAGAACTACCCTCTCTCTAGGCCAGTTTCAGTTAACTACATCTCATTACAAGTGGAATGCGGACATCCTGACAGCCACTGAGTGTTGTTTGGGAGTGCCTCAAAGTCTCCACATTAACCATTGTTTGCATGTGTAAATCCCTCTTCCTTTGCTTTCTTTGCCAGATTTGCTTTTATGGGCGAGCACTGAAATGGCATTTCTTCTGGTGATGCCTCCCCTAACATTCAGAGGCCCACGTGCACTGCCAGCCTTGGATAACCTCTGGAGGCGTCTGTACGTGGATAAAATATTATCATTAGTTTTCCCTATGTATCTCGTCCGTTCACTTGGTTCTTAAAGAAGGGGAAGCAACTTCCTGAATTGTAGTGCTACAGATATTGCCCTGGGGCACAGCATATAGCAGGCAGTGTGGGGAACATGTCTTCATGATGGGAGCATGAAAGTCCAGGGACTTAGATTTAAGGAGGGCTTATTTCTGCTTGACATGAGTGAGCACTGGTGCCTTGGGAAGATCTGGGAGAAAACATCGGTAGAACAACATGGCATGAAGCCTTGGCTGAGAGAGAAAAAGACTGACAGGTTGTCAAGTTGCACAGTATCACTGGAAAACGTTGGAAGACATGTACGCAATTGCAGTATCATTTCCTTCTGAAAGGTGCGGAATTCACCCTGACAGCGATAGCTGAAGAATGAGCGTATTCCAGACCTGTGCAATATCACAGTTGTCATCAGAATGGCCTCCAGACACCAAGAAGGCAGCTTGCTCTTGTTTCTTTGTAAGAGATCTATCTAGAATGATAAAAGTGTGTCAATATGTAGCTGATACTTGCATTGAAAATGGTAAGTGATTTATGGTTAAAATACCCTTTCTAGAACAAATACTAAGTGTGTGTGTGTGTTTTCTTTTGCTATCTCTTGTGTGCTTAATTCCAAACTTATGAGAAGGACAGAATTCTACTCTTTAAAACAAAGACTTACTGGTCTAGCAGTCTTGTTAACATATGATTCTCAAACTAAATATAAGGATACCATTTAGATGTACTCTGGTAACCTAGGCTAAATACTAAGCAAGTACCATAAAGTGGAGCAATAGGTATTTCTTCCTGAAATTAAGGCTCTAGCCTTGTCAAGTTTCTGACTCATCATACTTGCAAAATGATCCCTGCCTGGCAAGATCTTGCCCCATGAGTCCTTTAGAAACCACATTTTTCCAAGATCAACTATCTTTGAAAATCCCTCAGAAATCACAACAGAAAACTAAAAGGAAAAAAGAAAGAACAAACGTAAAGAAATCCCCTTTACAGCATCATATGCATATACAACTCTATTACTACTTCCTGAATGGCAACCATTCCAAAACATGAAATCATGCTCCAAGGGTTTTTCTCAGTCTCAGCACTATAAATATTTGGGGCTGAAAGGTTCATTGGTGGGGCTCATTCTCTGCATTGCAAGGTTAGTGGTATACCTGACCTCTCCCTGCTCAATATCATTTGCACTCCCCATCCCAGTTGTGACAACTAAAAACATCTAAAAGCATTACAGATGCCCTATCGGGAGAGAAAATCCTCCTCCACCTTTTCACCCCATGTTGAGAACCACTGGTTCAAAGGCCAGGCAAGAAACTCAAACATCCGCACTAGTGGACCTATATGTACAGCAGAGTTCAACCAATAAAAATCACCTACCCCACTCAGCACACACACCCCGTACACCACACACAGCACGTGTAGTTCTAAAGCCAAGGTCACATGGAGTCTCAAAGAAGATTTATCGTAGTAGCTACCCGTTCCGGGAGGCTGTCAACCAGAAGGGCAAACACCATGACATTGCCTTCGTTTCTTTCTTCTTTTTGTTCGTAATTACCCAAATGGAAAGCATAACTATCCTGGAACCACTTGTTGCCATAGCAACAGAGCCAGAGTGTATTTCCTCTACCCTTGTGAGTTCACAGTGCAGGCTCCTGGTGCCACCTGACTTGATTTTCTAATTGCTTCAACAGAGGAATCCAAGCGTCCAAGCACTGAAGTTAAAGAAAGAAAACCTTGATCACTAACGATGATAAGCTTCAACGACACACATACTCTTCAAGCTAAAGGGGGGCTTCGTATTTGAAAAAACATCTCAAGGGAGATACAAGAACCCTGGGGGCGCTTTGTAGATTGCTCATGTCACTTCAGAATGAAAGCCAATTCAGCAATACAAGTAAAGGTTACAAAAAGTGAAATGCAGGGAGCTTAGAACTCCACTCATCTGGACTCTCAGCTTTTGCAATCGCCTCTGTCTGAAGTAGCTTCTACACCTTGTGACCATGTTACCTCTCTGATTTCTTTTCTCTATGACCCCCTAACTCCCTTGTCAATCATTTGCTCCACTGCAATGGCATTATTTTGCATATCTAAGTGTGTTGCTAGACTGGAGATTCCAGTCAACTGAACTGAGAAAACCACTTCCTGTTGAATTGAGAGGACCTTTCACCTGACACTTAATAGAAGAAAATCAAAGCATAATAGAAGAAACGCACACAAAGAATTAGAAAAGCAAGAAAATATAAACTATCTCCAAACCCAGACTTTCTGGGAGGGTATTAAAAGTTGGTATAAAAAAAGGTCTGAAGTCCTACATGTTCCATTGATATGTTTAAAATGCCTATGCTATTTATCCACTAAAGAAATACTATCTGGGGGCAGGAGAGATGGGTCAGAGGTTAAGAGCACTGACTGCTCTTCCAGAGGTCCTGAGTTCAATTCCCAGCAACCACATGGTGGCTCACAGCCATCTATAATGCGATCTGGTGTCCTCGTCTGGCATGCAGGCAGACATGGAAGGAATGTTATATACATAATAAGTAAATCTTTTTTTAAAAAAAGAAATACTATCTGCTCTGTGCTAGGCATATGGTATCCTAGAATAGCACATCATGTTTCTATAATGTTTGACAGTTTATTCAATAATTTTATAGACATAATCTGACAAAAATAAATATCCAGAAATTTGTCCAGGGGTTAAATGCCATAAGATAGAAAAGTGACATATTAGACTTTTATTCCAGATGTGATATTAATGGATATTTTGCAACCACTTCCATTCAGAAAGATACCTCTAAACAACAAACCATCTATATTCCAGTTTTTAAATATTCAATGTTGCACTCATCCAAGAAGCATGCTAGTGAATCAGAGTTTTGCTCTAGGGAGATTCTGTCATGGAAGCAGGCATCTCCACATAAGAACTTCCCCCATGACTAGTCTTTTGGGGCCTGTCCAAGCCAGGAAGCCCACTGAGTTGTTAAGAGAAACAGCAAAGCAAACCACGCAGAAGCTAAGTGAGTCTGACAATTATTTCTTTGCAAAGCTGTCACTGCCAAGATCTCTAAAGTTACTCCTCACTGGTGCACTCCAAAGGTTAGGTTAAAGATGCTTCTAAGCCCTGACAAAGCCTCTGTGCAAAATAAGTTTACACCAGTTGGGTTTTAAAAGGATGGGAACAAGTTACATTTGGGCCATGTAGGCCACAGAAGGAGGAAAGCTCCAAGTTCACGTCGATGTGCAGCAACTGTGTGTGTGTGTGTGTGTGTGTGTGTGTCACAAATTTTAAGGCTGCCCCTAGATATTTCCCTTTCAGAATAACAAACATCTTTTTTTAGCTGGCCCAGCTTCAGTATGCTCTGACTTCCATGGGGAACTCAACCATGCAAAACTGGTTCTTGAGATTTCTGAGTACTTGAGAGATACTTAGGGTCTAGTCGTGGAGTTTGGGCATAGTAGATGGGAGAAGAAAGAGAACACTGCATGTAGCATTTCTTCTTTTTGAACATTTTGCTATCCTGAAGAAGTTCATGTAGAAGGCTTTACTTGTTTCAAAAATTGCTTCTGGTGAAGCCGAGAGGAGTTTTCAACTCTTCAAAACTAAGCTGCATGAGTTACATGATCGACTCCAATCCCTTTTAAAGTATAATGCTCAAAAATCTACTTGTTTTGTATATTCCAGAGAAGAGTAAGCAAAGTTTTATGTCAGCTCTTGTTTTCGGGAATGTTCATATGTCAAGACAGGTTAATAGTATATCTTCTGAGAAAGCTTGGGGCTGTTTACACCCCAGGTGTTATTTCATCTTTTCTCATTGGCTCTGTTTCATGCTGTCCCAGACACTAAAGAGTCCAGTCTTGAAGGTTCATTTCGAGAATTACCAGTTTCACGTGGAGCCTGCCAGGATGAAGCTCATTTTGTATAAAAGCACTTGTGAAATAGAAGCTTTTAAAGACTTTCCTTGGAGCAGTAGCAGCAGAGCAAAAAGACAAGGGACATCTCATTTTCTTTTTACTTTGAATAAGCAGAGAGTATCATTTTTTTTTCTAAAGAAAATAACTACCTGAATAAGAAAAAAAGCCCTTTTCCCCCTTGAGGCGGCTTTCCAACGATCTGGTATTTGAATTCATTAGAGGCTTTCCTATAGTGAATTTCCACGTGGGCTTGCACTGGCAAGAATCAAGGAATGTGGTTTTCAGGTTTTGGAGTTGATTAGGCTTATGCTGTTTCATTTAGTGATGGGATAGCCACTCACAGCTGGAAGTCCTACTTGCAAATCCTCGGTTTCCATTTCCATGTGAAGCAGATGGTTCTATGGAGGAGTAATCTGGGAAGGGAGAATTTCTTAGTCTACCTTGCCATGGGAAGGACCTCATGACACAGGCCAGAAATTATGTAAAAATTAATTATTCAGAATGCAATCCTCAATGCAGTTTTTTTTCTCTCTCATGGTTGGAACCATCTCAGCTCATGGGTCAATAGTGAATTACCTTAGTTGGAATAGTTAGATGGTCTTATTCACATTTTTTTAGCACATGTGGAGATTCATCAAATCTTTATTATAAACATGGAAAACAACACTTGCTTTCACACGAGTTTCCTGGACTATATTCCTTGATTGTCAACTAGGCAAAATCCAATGTATTGACTGGACATGGAAAACGAAACACATTCTCCAAGGTGGTGGAAGAAACTCCTATGTTTACCAAATGGAAATTCCATCACTTGCTTTCCAGGTCGTCTTTTGAAAATAACCACAGAAAGAAATGGGATATACTCTTCCCGGTTCCAAAATCTAAAGTACTTTAGCAGATTCTGCATAATGAAGACAAAAGAAATCGTGCTCTTCCACTGGAAATAATGGCTGCTAGAACAGCACTAGACTCTTTGGTGACCTATTTGTCATCCTGTAAAGCATTGGGAGACACAGGAGAGCTGCTAATGCCAGTTCCTACAACTTACAAAGTAACCACCCAGAACAGTAGCAGGTGATCTGATCACACTCATATCAATATAACCAACGACTTCTTTATCTTAGTAGCATTGGCACAAAACTGAGATGGTACAGTTAATAAATATAGCAATGATATGGAACCTTGCGACCTGGAAAAAAACTGGGGGAGGGGGAAGCATTTTTAAGTCCCTATGGCAAATAAATCAAGACTTGGCTGATTTGTGCTATTTTGATGTTCACATAGCAACTGGAATTATTTTCTTCTTTTCCATCTACCCTCATGATGCTGGCATCTCCCTAGCTATAGCTTTCAACTCCTTTTTAAGGACGGTGATTTTAGGAGACAGAGGGCTACATGAATTAAAAATAAGAAAACCTAGCTTTTTCTACATTAATCATTCAGCATGTACGGCAGGTCACTTAAAATCTTGAGATCTATTTTCTAACTTCTTAAGATGTGGCTACTGCCTGCTATGGAAGAATCAGAAGGCATGAAATACAGGAAACTCTTTGAAAATTCTGATCCGTCGTCATAGTCTCCAAGCAGTTCTGAAGTTAGCACCAATGTTCAGCTGTTTCGATAGAAAAAACCAAATGGAATTTCTATAATCTTTCAGCCATCAGTGGTAAACTATAATATTAGAAATCATGCCTTTTATAATTTTAGAATCATGTGTAATCTTTAAAGTATCAAAATATATAAGACTTTTAACTAGGAGATATAGATGTTTCTGAATATTAAAAGATACTCAGGCTGGGCAGGGTTGGTACAGGCTTTTAGTCCCAGCACTAGGGAGGCAGAGGCAGAAGCAGGCAAATCTCAGAATTCGAAGCCAGCCTGGAATACATAGTAAGTTTCAGGAAAGCCAGGGTTTCACAGAGTAACTCTTTCTCGAAAAATCAAAACCAAAACAAGAGATACCCAGAGAAAAGGGAGAAAAAATACTATGTTCCTGCACATGAATACCAAAAAATAATAAGGATGTCAATGTTTCTTAAGTTTTGTGGATTTGCTAACATTGTAATCAAATTCCCTATTGATTATTGGTCATGGAAGTTAATTAGAAAGTGATCAAGAATGGCCACTTGAAAGAAAAAAAAAAAGACAGGCAGAGAGAATTGTACTACCTCGTGGCATTAAGGAACTGTCACAAGGACAATGGAAAGGACAAAGAAAACTTCAAAGCAGATCAGAATTTTGTTATAGACCTTGGCATCTTGGAATGAAGAATTTCAACTACCCAATCAAGTTGACTAGGGCAGAGTCTAGGGCAGAAATAGTTCAGGCATCTAGACCCAAATGACCTTTTGTTGCTTGCCACAGAGCGTAAGAGCACTGCTTGAAAACAGAAACATACCTATTGTCATGGTATACTTTGGAAAACCTATACAAAGTCAAACAAAGAAATCCATGCTCAATCATTCATCATTTCTCGTGTTTAGGACTGACATTTTTACTATGTGATCAATAGACTTTGCCCCAACAAAGGCAGGAAATAATATTTGCTGTAAACCATTTTAGTATGAAAACACAAACATCAAACTCTAGTTACAAATTCCAAACCTAAGCATTTCCTAACTATTTGGCACAATTTAATAAAAAATAATAGCTATGTTCAACATCTAATATAGATGTTATATTTCAAGATGGAAATGTTTTCTGAAACTTGAAAAATCAAAGACTGAATGAGTATTCAATGAGCAATAAATGGGTTTATGCACATAGGCTACCCCTCCCCCAATATTTTGTTCTTATTCTTAAAACGGGACTGGTAGTACATAGAGGAATGCAATGATACACTTTGGTGTTCAATGAAATATATAGAAGGAAATAGAGATTTGATATTAATACCATTATTAAGAGGGCGAAACAATGGAAGTACTGCTAGAAACCTATCCACAGGCCCTGGGTTCCACCTTGATATCTCCCAAAGACGAGAAAGGTCTGAGATTTGACCCTGCTTATGAGTCAGCAAGTCATCCTGTTATGGTTTCACAGATACCAGCAAAGATATGAGACACCTGAATCAGAGACGAAAGGACAGTTGTTCACTGCAATAGCAAAGTCAGAGTTTTATCGTTTTCTTCATTCGCTACAAAGTGACCTGAAGATCTAGCAACGGCTACTCACATGCTCATGGATTTTATTACATGTGATGAATCCTGACGTTAGGGAACTGAAATCTTATAACAGGTGGCAACCCTGCTTAACCTTTGTCCCCAAGGGAGACATTCTCTTTTATTAAACCGGATAGCGAACAAACTTACCTCAAGTCTTCTTCCAGTGCAGTGTCTGGCCAGAGGCGTGTGCTGGATCCTCTGCACAGAGTAGGCTAGAAGTGCAGGGTGCAGGAAAGATTCCAGAAGGTGACATAAATGCCCCTGTATCATTATTTCTCGCTGATATATTTTCAGCGTACAATTTATGCAGACTCAGGAGAACTGAGTCCCAGTAAGCCACAGAGCACAGACTCACTAATACCCATATTGGCTTTCCTCCTGTGTCTGTCTCATCTCCATATTCTTTCAGTGTGGTACTAGGATTGTCTCCCAAACAAAATTCCTGCTTTCAATTCCTGTTGTCATGCATAATTTTGGGAAACCTGTACCAAGACAGATAAAGAAATGAATCCACCTGAATTTCCAGTGTCTATGAATAAAAACTTTATTATGTGATAGGTGGACTTGTCCTCCAAAGTAGAAGAAAGAAACCATATTTGATATGCAATATCTTAGTATGAAAGCATAATCTTGGGCTGTCAAGACAGCTCAGAAGGTGACAAGATTGTGGCCAAGTCTGGAGATTTGAGTTCAATCCCCAAAACAGACGCGGTGGAAGGAAAGAACTGACTTAATGCGAATTGTTATCTGACCTCCGTGTGTGCATGCCCATAGACACAGCATGCAGTAAAAAAAAACTAAATTTTAACTTAAAAATGTTAATGAAAAAGTAAAAACCATCTTTCCTCTCTAACAGGACAGTTTCTGATTCAGTGTTATTTTGATGACACAAATCTTATTTCTTCTGGTTTCTTAGTTGGCTTAAAAGAAGATAATCATAAAGTTGATGGAGTCCAACCTTCTGCAATACATTCAATAGATTTACTGAAGACTTTAGCAAGGCTTCCAGGCCAGGAAATGAGCTCATCCTTCAGAAATATGCCTCGGCGTCTTGCCACTCTCATACTTTGAAATGCAACAGGGGAAAAATGAGGAATTTGCTTGGCATAAGGAAATAAATCAAAAGCCCAATGTAGGTAAGCATACAAATTACTTGTGGGTTACTAGTGCTGGGCAATAAAGCCTAGCTCAGAAAATCTGCCCACGGAAGGCCCCATATAGCATCCTATAGACAAAAGTGTATGTTTTAAAGTTGTGTCAACTGTCTATGTATCTCCTGGCAAGCTACAATTTATCTAATAGTTGTTTTCTAAGAGTTCAAGATACAGCCATAAAATTACATAACAATTCCTAGCCCCATGGAGGTTGCCTGATAATAATAAGAAGTAGATGATTAAGAGTAAGTATGATATGCAAATATTTTGGATGTCAGACTGTGATATACTAAGAGAAAATAAAAAGTGGAACAGGATATTGAAGCACCAGGAACGAAAAAAGTGGGATGAGGAGAATCGAAACAAATGGCATCAAAGGAAGTCATCAGAGCAGGTCTCAATGAGATTGAGACTGAAGAGCATCTAGACATATCTAAGACTTATCAATTGGTTCATCATTGAAATAAAGTAAACATAATGGTAAAGTCAATTGTTATTTTTTTAAAAAATTTCCCAGTGCACATAAAACTTTGTGTTGTAATACAGTCTAGTCTAGTATGGGGCCAATAGCATTATGCATAAAACAACGATGCACATACCTAAAATTAAAAGCTGTTGTTGGTAAACCAAACCAAACAAAACCAAACAGCCCTCAAATGCCAATGACAATCTGAGCTGTGGGAGACATAATAATAATTCAACCTTAGACTGTCGCAATCCTTCAATTTGAAAAAGAAAACAAACAGTATGTTCAAAACAAGATTAAGTAAAAGATAAGCCATAGATGCAGAGACACCAATATAGTTTCACATACATTAAGTATCTCCAAGTAGCCAACTTCAAAAATGTAGTTGCTTTATAATTTGATTAAATTGCACTAATCATTAAAAAAAAATGTGTCAAGCACCATTTAGGCCTATTTTTGTAAAATATATTTTTCATGACTTGAAATTATGTGTAGGTGTGTGTGTTGGCATGTGGGTATGTGCATAATAGTGGAGCTGCTTGTGGAGGTCAGAGGCAACGTATCTCCTGGAGTTGGAGTTACAGACTGTTGTGAGCCAATTAATATCTTTAAAGGAAACTGAACTTGGGTCCTCTGGTTAAAGCAATAAGCTCCCTTAACCATTGAACCATCTCTCCAGACCCCAGGTTTATTGTATATTAACAAAATTGAATTTCAGAGACATTTTGGAGATATATTCTATTCTCTCTTGCTTTTGAAATGATAAAACTGAAGTAAATAACCAACCCGCTATTTTGCATGTTGCATGTGTATAATGACATTACAGGCTGTATTTGTCCTTCTGTTTTAATTATATATTAGTGGGGGTGTTAACATATAAAATAATGGGTTCCTTGTACAATTTGTATACTTTCATCATTGCACCTTCTCCAATCTCCCCTTGCTGGTTTCCATTCTTTCCTCTAAATCATTCCTGTTCTGATTTCATGTCACATGTGTCTGCACACATGCATGCTTAGAAAAGTCACATACATTCTACAAATAGTTTAAGACTTTGGATCTTTGTCTTCCTCCCCCAAGTCTCCTCGGTCAGCTCCCTTTAGACCTCTTCCTTCATTATCCTCCTTCTATTTTCATGTAATATTGATTTTTACATTTAAATACCGATTCTATATACAAGAGATAATGATTTTTTTTAAAAAAAAATTCTAGGTATGGCTTATTTTGCTTAAAATGTTGATCTACAGTTCCATTCATTTTATTACAAATGACAGGATTTTATTATACTTCTTGTCTAGTTTTAGTTTGCTGAAACCTCCACACTAGTGGTTGAACTACTTTGCATTCCCACCAGCAGTATGCAGAATCCTTCCCTTACCCCAATCCTCATTTTAAAATGTATTTGTTTTTGTTCGTTTGTTTTGCTTGTTTTGTTTTTTATTAAACTTTTAATTGATTTTACATATTGACCAAAGTTTCCCCTCTCTCCTCTCCTCTCATCCACTCCTCCACCTGCCTTCTACTGCCACCCCATCCTCTTCTCCTTCATCTCCATTCAGAAAGGGGCAGACCTCCCATGGGAGTCAGTAAAGGATGGCATATCCAGTTGAGACAGGACAAAGCTTCTCCTCCTGCATTTTGCTTGTTTTCTTAATCATAGGCATTCTGGCCAAAGTGAGATGGAATCTCAAAGCAGTTTGGGTTTGTAGTTCCCTGATGGCTAATGGTATTGAGCACATTTTCAGATAGTGGCCATCTCTATTTCATCTTGTGAGAACACTGTTCATTTCCTTTGCTCATTTAATGATTGCAGTATTTGTATTTTTGTGGATCAAATTC
The DNA here is from genome assembly GCF_037038515.1 of Microtus pennsylvanicus. NCBI lineage: Eukaryota > Metazoa > Chordata > Mammalia > Rodentia > Cricetidae > Microtus > Microtus pennsylvanicus. The sequence goes on along the minus strand of NC_134601.1, from coordinate 124,632,015 downwards.
TTCATGTAGTCTAGATATTAATCCCCTGTCAGATATATACCTAATAAAATTTTTCTTTCATTCTGCTGGTTGCCTTTTTACTCTCTGTTGCTACATTTACTGTTCAAAAGCCTTTTGTTTCGTGCAATCCCATTTATCAATTCTTATTTCCCTAGCTGCTGGAAATATTTCCAGAGGGTTCTTGCCTGTACCTATATCTTGAAGTGCTTCTGTATGTCTTCCTGGAGCAATTTTAAAGTTTCAGGCCTAATGTTAAAGTCATTGATTCAGTTTCAAATGATTTTTGTACGAGGTAAGAACCAGGTATCTACTTTCATTCTTTAACATGTGGGTATTCAGTTTTCCCAACACCATTTGTTAAAAGGATTGTCTTTTTTATTGTATGTTGCTCATACCTTTATTGAAAATGAAATGCCTCTACTGGTGTTGGTTTATTTTTTTAATCTTTTATCCCAGAGTTCTCCATGTCCTTTCTTGGGCTAGCATAAATAAAAATCAGTAACTTTCCTATATACTAATAATGAACATGTTGAAAAGTAATCAAAAAACAATCACATTCCCATGAGCTTCAAAAAGTCAAACCTATTGGAGTAAACCTAATCAAGGAACCAAAGACCTTTACAATGAAAACCTTAAAAGACTAAAGGAGACACAAGAATATGGAGTTGTCCCATGCTCATAATATGACAGAATTAATATCAGGAAAATGGCTATATTATCTAAAGTTATCTACATAATCAATGCAATCCCCATAAAAGTTCCAGTGACAATCCTCACAGAAGTATAAAAGAATCCTAAATTTCAGATGGAAATAAAGACGTCAAATATGCTAAACAACCCCAAGTAAAAAGAACAATGCAAAAAACAAAAAAATGAGGAAAGAAGAGCTGGGCAGTGGTGTCGCATGCCTTTAATCCCAGCAATCTGGAGGCAGTGGCAGGTGAATTTCTGTGAGTTTGAGGCCAGCCTGGTCTACAAAGTGAGTTCCAGGACAGGCTCCAAAACTACAGAGAAACCCTCTCTCCCAAAACCAAATAAATAAATAAATAAATAAATAAATAAGAACAATGTAGGAAGTGTCATCAACCTAATTTCAATCTGCGCATCTATTTATACTTAGCCATGTTCCAAACTTATGGTAACCACAATTTTTGTGATTTCTCTTAAGTTTCTCACTTTTACTTGACACACAACTTATATAGAACATTCAGTGTGTCCCTTCATAGACTTCAAGTCTCGGTTCTAAATTAAAAGAGTAAATAGTCAAAGAATTTGACTAACTACAAGGTAAAACAGCTTCTTTTCTGTTCTCTTGTTGTTGCGTACAGAATTATACGATGTCTCCCAAGATCCCCTTCCTTTAGCACATTGGTATTGCCCCTTTTCTATAATATGGATGGGCCATGAAAAAAGCAGGACAGACTCTCCCTTGACTGAGTTTTCTTACATGGCCAAAGTTATGGGATGCCATTCCTATAATGATCTCATATTATACAAAAAGAAAAAAAAATGACAGTTGACTTGATTCGCTTTCTTGGTTGGGAGAAGTAAAGTTCCATATTCTGAAAGCAACTGTGAGATAGCCACATGACAATGAACTTTGAGGTCCTCCCGAGGCTAAGTAAAGTCCCTAGTTCAGTTAGTAGGACAGGGGCCTTAGGAAAAGGCACCTTAGCTCAAGTTCTCAATGGCAAAGAACTAAATTCAGTCCGTGCTACAATTCTTACAAAAGGATTCCGAGCTCAGGTTCTCAATGGTGCCATCTTTAAGATGCTGAGTAGAGGATCCAGTTGGGTATGCCCGAATTCCTGACAAAGATGCTGTGGAATAACACATGCATGCCATTTTCTTTCACTGGCTGTGGTACTGTTGTGCAGCTATGGAAACGGAATCTATGCTACTAATTTTCATTGAGATTATGCTGTATGTATCACCACAGAGAAGTTTCCCCCTGCGCAAAGTTTTCACTGTACTTCCTTTGGTTTAATCCAAGTATTTTACATCAATTTTATCAGCAAGTCATTGCTTCTATGTGCCTCTGTACCCTCATTTCTGAAATGGTGACAGTAGTTTCTATTCAATACAAATGAGTCTTTTAAAACACTGTCAGTTAAGTTTCTACTGGGGTGATGATTTGACCATGGGAAGTTTAGTGGCTTGATCCAGAGGAACTAATTTTCAGTGTCCCTGCAGATTTTATTCAAATCTGGGGGGAATTCTGTTTCTTTTGGTTGCTCATGCACTGCCACCGGGAGAGAACAGTTCAAATGACTATGTCCCAAAGAAGATTTAAACAAAGCCAGAGAGTCATTTACCACCTTGGCCAAGGAAGAATATGCATAGCTACCTCTTAAACACTGTGCTGCACAACTGATCACATGATCCAATTAAATCGCATGAGTCAGGAAACACACAGAGAGGGGACTGCTGTGTGGGGAGTCGGCCCAGTTCCAGGTCATCAGACTCTCAGGAAGAAATAACCAACATAGTCAGGGAAGAGTAAGAAGTCAAGAGAAATAGCTGGGGACGATTAAGTATAAGAGTTGTAGAAAAAAATATCAGAAGTAAAATGGGGCATGGTCATGAAATGAGAGAGACGGAAAGTACTGTCTGTGCTGGTCTCTGCCTATTACCTAGCTGAATGCAGGGCATACCTGTGCTTTCAACATCTTTATCCTGAATGAGCAGCACATTTTCCAGGCACATAAGAGCAGCTCAAAGATGTCTTGCTGATTAAATGGCTGCTGTATTAATGAGGCAATGGGATGGGCAGACTTGTCTCACTAAATGTTCTTTCCCCAGACCTTCCCAAAATACAGATTGCTTCTTTAATATCACAGTCAGGCCTTGAAAGTACATTTCAAGGATGACGAAACAACCAAATTATCTTGTGGACAGGACAGCTCAGCAGAACCTTATCAAAAGAAACAACATTCCTGTCTCATAGGTGAGGGATGAAGCTGAAAAATGTGATTAGAGTTTAGATTCCTGCAGCCACCAAAGCTTTTCTGATGCAGGCTCTGTTGGACAAGAACCAGAAACCACTGTCAAAGAGAAATAGATCAGGTCTGACCAGAAAGAGCCAGGAATGACACCTTTCAGACACCCAGGGCCAGGAGGGCAGTTAGAGGTGAGACAGTAGCATCTCTGGGTGTCAAAATATTTTCTCTACTCAGTTGCCAGCTTGCCAAGATGGAAATTAACACAAAGCTACTTTCTTAATTTAGGGTGAATATTTTTCATATTTTCCTAGAAATATTTTATTTAAGATACACAAAAGGAACTAGAGTCACACAGAAAATAACAGTGTCTCCTGGCCTTTTAGCGCATAGGAGGTGGAACATTTCCTTCTTGCTCTTTTAGAAAACAGTTGTTTGCTTTTAAAGACGCCCCAACTTTGAAAATTGCACGCAGCTAATTCTTCCTGAGATTTGAAGAAAAGAGCGATGACCTGAGCTGAGTCACATCTGGGTCAAAGGGTGCTGCTGCATCTCCCCACCCCCCACAGCAGTGCTTCCTTCACAAAAAATATCCAACTGGGTTTGTCCCAGATTAACATCAAGCCTCAGGATGATGTGGGAAAATGACCTTTGCTTTATTTGTACAGAGTAGTAATGGCGTCCTTGTGTTTCATTCTTCCCAACCTCTGAAATCACTTTCCAAATTTATCTCAGCTGTGATAAAGGACCAAAACAAGAAGAATGTAGCAGTGATTCTGTAGTGGAGTGACTTAACCAAGAAGAAAATATTGCAGCTGTGCTGTTTGATGATTTGGGACAAATGAATCAATTGAGTTTTTCCAATGAGATATGAGATGCGCAGGTCTCAAATCAACTACCAAGTTTTCAACAGTATGGGATTCATATTTACAAGCCATGTAGAAAGAGCTCTGTAATGCATTTACTCTCAAGTTTTACATTTTGACTGATGTGCACTCATTATACATAACAATAAATTTTACTAAGGCATTTTTATTCAAATGCATATTCTTTGACCTTCCTTGCCATCCTGTACTCTAGAAATTCTCCCTCACCTACTAGATTATTTCCTTACTACTAAACACTTCTGATTTCAGCACAAATACACGTTATTGTGTATATATTCATATATATATATACATATAAATCAAGGACCCATAAATGAGAGAAAATATGTACTGTTTGTCTTTTTGAGTCTGGTTTGCTTGTATTAATGTAGTAATGCCCAGTTTTACCCATTTACCAGAAAAAGACATAATTTTTTTCTTCTGTTTGCACAGAACGTCTATGTCACATTTTCTCTATCCATTCATCGGTTGATGGACACCTAAGCTGGTGGTTTTGAATCTTGGCTATTGTGAAGAGTGCTACATTAAACATGCATGTACAAGTGTCTCTGTCATGTGCTGACTTGGAGTCTTTCAGACCAGGAGTGATATAGCTGGGCCATATGATAGCTCTAGTTTCAATTTTTTACTGAGAAACCTCCATGATGTCATTCCTATCAACTGTGTATAGGATTCCTCTTTCCCCTCACCAGAATTTGTTATTTATTTCTCCAAATGATAGCCACTCTAATTATGGCTAAGATAGAATCTCAAAATAGTTTTAATTTGCACTTCCCAGATAGCTAAGGATGTCACACATTTTCCATATGCTTCTTGTTCATCAGTACTTTATCTTTAAGAAATTGTTCATTTCATTAGCACATGCATTGACTTTATTATTTGTTTGAGTAATTGGGATTTTGTTACTTTGTATATTTTTTTATATCTGGCCTGTGTCAGATATAAAGATTCTCTCCCCTACTATAGGCTTTCAATTCACTCATTGATAGCTTCCTTTGCTCTACAGAAGCATTTAACTTCATGTAATATCATTTGTTAATTCTTAGGATTATTTTTTTCAGCTACTGCAGTCCTTTTCAGAAAGCACTCGTCTCTGCCTACATCTTTCAGTGTTTCTCTATGATTTCCTTAAATAGTTTCTGTATATAAGGACTTAAACTGACATCTTTGACACATTTTTAATTGATTTTTGTACAGGATGAGAGATGGTGTTGCTTCCATTTTTTTAAAAGCAAAATATGTATGGTAACATGGATAGCACCAGCAAAAGTTAGATCCCTCTGAGTGTTTTGCTAGGCTCTCCTAGGTACTTCCACTAAAGTCCTGTATGGCTGAAACCACACTCTCAGTGCAGAAGAGATATCCATGGCAATTTATGAGCCTGCTTTTCCACTGTTTTCCTCTGCTCTGTCTTTGCCATTAGCACAGGCACCAAGGTCATTTAATAAATGGGACCTCATAAAACTGAGAGGCTTCTGTAAGGCAAACTGCACTGTAAGTCAGACAAAGTGATAGCCTACAGAATGGGAAAAAATTTTCACCAATTCAACATCTGATAAAGGGCTAATACCCAATATATATAAAGAACTCAAGAAACCGGATATTATGAAAGCAAATAACCCAGTTAAAATGGGGTATAGATCTAAACAGACAATTCTCAAATGGCTAAGAAGCACTTAAAGAACTCCTTACCATCCTTGGCCATCAGGGAAATGCAAATCAATACAACACTGAGTTTCCATCTTATACCTCTCAAAATGGCTGAGATCAATAACACAAGTGACAGCCCATGCTGATGATGATGTGGAGCAGGGAGAACACTCCTCCACTGCTGGTGGGAGTAAAAACTTTCACAACCACTATGGAAATCAATATGACAATTTCTCAGAAAATTGGGAATTGACTTACCACAAGACCCAGCTGTACGACACTTGGGTATATCCCCCAAGGATGCTTCATACTACCACAGAGACAGTTGTTCAACTGTGTTCATGATTAGAAACAATCTAAGTGGTCCATTTACACAATGGAGTGTTAACTCACCCCTTTAAAAAGTGACATCATAAAATTTGCAGGCAAATAGGTAGAATCAGAAAAAGATCATCATGATCTATCTCAGACTCAGAAAGACAAATATGGTATATGTTGGCTTATTATGTGGATATTGGCTGTTAAGACAATGATAATCAAGCTACAATCCATAAAAGCACAGAGGATAAGTATAGCATAATGGAGTAGAGAAACAGATATATCTCATTAAATAGAGAAATGGAGTAAATAGTTATGATTAGTTTGGAGAGGATGGAATGGGAAATATCAAGTGGGAGATGGGGGTTTGTGGGAGAGAATACATGGAAAGACAGCTAAAATTAAGGGGGCATTTGAGGAGTTAAGACTGGAAACTTAATTACAAAAAATATGCATATATATGAAGACAATCTAAATGAAAATGCAAAATAATAAGAAGACAGTCTCAAGTGGCCATCTCTTATCACGAAATGAAGCTTCTGTTGCATCTCATTGAGTTGTTTGTTGGTCAAAGGGGTCCAATGGGGAATCTCCAAACCACCCAGGCTGTTGCCAAGACTATAGGTTACTCTCCACAAACTGACAGCAAGGCCCCCATTGCTGAAAATAACACCTGCACAACTCATTGATCATGAACGAGTCAATTTGTGCCTACATATAACCTCCACCCCGATGTTCTACCGTCTTTTTGTACAGGAACATACTCTATACACTCTCACAAGAGAAAGATAAATGTGTCAAGCAAGTCACTTTATCTATCATCTGTTCTGCCTGCAAGATATGCTAGGGCAATGCACAAAGCTTGTGGGAGTAACTAAACAATGCCTGATTTTTTTTCTTTTTTAGGTTTTTCAAGAGAGGGTTTCTCTGTGTTGCTTTGGAACCTGTCCTGGAACTAGCTCTTGTAGACCAGGCTGGCCTTGAATTCACAGAGATCCGCCTGCCTCTGCCTCCCGAGTACTGGGATAAAAGGCATGCGCCACCACCGCCTAGTTACAATGACTGATTTGACATAAGGCCCACTTCATGAGATAGAAACAATACCTTACACTACTTTGGTAAACAAGAACCTAAGACTAGATAGCTCAGGGATCTAGGATAAAAACCAAATTATGCTTGTCTAAAAAAGAAAAAAAGGCACAGAGGCGGAGCGGCGCCAGACGCGGCGGAGCGACACCGCATTCAGGAAGAGGCTTTGGGAGACCAGCACGGCAGCAGACGCAAGCTGCAGGGTCAGGCATGCAATAAGGAGAGCAGATCAGCCTACTACAATCAAATCAAAGAGGTAGGCCTTTGGTTGGCCAGGTCACTGGCAAACGGGGAGCCTGGTCCTGTCCTGAAGACCCTTCGGAGGGGTGAGAGGGTTCTTGGCCGGCGGCAGGAACCAGGAAACAGAGCGAGGGCATTTTGTAAGCGGAGCCCTGGGCCAGCAGGGAAACCTGATCCGGTTTTTAAAAGACCCATTAGATAGGATTAACAGGAGGAGATGGGCAGACGCCAAGGCAAGAACTCACCCAATAATCTGAAAAACAACATGAAAACACCAGAACCCAAGGATCTTACAACAGAAGTATTTGAACAACATAACACAGAAGAAGTGGAAAAAATTGACTTTATGAACGCAATAGAGTCCGTTAAACAACATGTAAAAAATGCCCTTATAGAAATGGATGAGAAGTATAACAAAAAGTTTGAAGAAATGAGTAAATATGTACATGATACCCTGGGAAACCAAGATGAACCGATCAAACAGGTAATGGAAACAGTTCAAGAATTGAAAACTGAAATGAAGGCAAGGAAGAAAATACAAACTGAGGACCAGCCGGATATGGAAAATCTAGGTCAACGAGCAGAGTCTACAGAAACAAGCATAATCAATAGAATACAAGAGATAGAAGAAAGAATCTCAGATGCTGAGGACACCATAGAGAAAATAAACGAACAGATCAAAGAAAACAGCAAAGCCAACAAATTCTCAACACAAAACATTCAGGAAATATGGGACACAATAAAAAAACCAAACTTAAGAATAATAGGAATAGAAGAAGGAGAAGAGTCACAGCTCAAAGGCCCAGAAAATATATTCAACAAAATTATGGAAGAAAACTTTCCCAACTTAAAGAAAGATATTCATTTAAATATTCAAGAAGCATACAGAACACCAAACAGACTGGATCAAAGAAAAACATCTACTCGCCATATAATAATCAAAACACAAAATATACAGGTTAAAGAAAGAATATTAAGAGCTGCAAAGGAAAAAGGGCAAGTAACTTATAAAGGTAAACCGATCAGACTTACACCTGACTTCTCTATGGAAACTATGAAAGCCAGAAGGTCCTGGATAGATGTACTGCAGAAGCTAAGAGACCATGGATGCAAACCCAAACTACTATACCCAGCCAAGCTATCGTTCATTATCAATGGAGAAAACAAGACATTCCAGGATAAGAATAAATTTAAACAATACGTAGCCACAAATCCAGCCCTACAGAAAGTAATAGAAGGAAAATCACAACCCAAGGAATCCAACACTGCCAACACTGCCTACAATAATCCAGGCATCTAGTGACTCGTCACCAGCACATCTCAAAGAAGGGAGACACACAATCTCTACTACCAAAAACAATAAGAATAACCGGAGTAAACAACCACTGCTCATTAATATCACTTAATATTAATGGGCTCAATTCACCTATAAAAAGGCACAGGCTAAAAGATTGGATACGAAAACAGGATCCAACATTCTGCTGTTTGCAAGAAACACATCTCAACCACAAAGACAGGCACCTACTCAGAGTAAAGGGTTGGGAAAAGGTGTTTCAAGCAAATGGTCCTAAGAAAAAAGCAGGTGTGGCCATATTAATTTCTAACAAAACTGACTTCAAACTAAATTCAATCAGAAGAGACCGAGATGGTCACTTTATACTCATAACAGGAACAATTCATCAGGATGACGTCTCAATTCTGAATATCTACGCCCCCAATATAAAAGCACCTACTTATGTAAAAGAAATATTACTAGAACTCAAAGCAGACATCAAACCACACACACTAGTAGTAGGAGACTTCAACACACCTCTCTCTCCAAGGGACAGGTCAATCAGACAGAAACCTAATAGAGAATTAAGAGAATTATTGGAGGTAATGAAGCAAATGGACTTAACAGACATCTATAGAACATTCCTCGCAAATAGGAAAGAATATACCTTCTTCTCTGCAGCTCATGGAACCTTCTCAAAAATTGACCACATACTTGGAAACAAAGGAAACCTCCACAGATACAAAAAAATATCAGTGTCCACCTGTGTCCTATCTGATCACCACGGATTAAAGTTAGAAGGCAACAACAATGCTACCCACAGAAAGCCGACAAACTCATGGAAACTGAACAGTCAACTACTGAACCACACCTGGGTCAAGGAAGAAATTAAGAAAGAAATTAAAGTCTTCCTTGAATTTAATGAAAATAAAGAGACAGCATACTCAAACCTATGGGACACAATGAAAGCAGTGCTAAGAGGAAAGTTCATAGCACTAAGTGCCCACTTAAAGAAAACGGAGAATGCATACATTGGGGACTTAACAGCACACCTGAAAGCTCTAGAAAAAAAAGAAGCAGACGCGCCCAGGAGAAGTAGAAGACTGGAAATAATAAAACTGAGGGCCGAAATCAACAAAATAGAAACACAGAAAACAATCCAAAGAATCAATGAAACAAAAAGCTGGTTCTTGGAGAAAGTCAACAAGATCGACAAACCCCTATCCAAACTAATTAAACGACAGAGAGAGAACACACAAATAAATAAGATCAGAAATGAAAAGGGGGACATAACCACAGACACAGAGGAAATTCAGAGAATCATTAGATCTTACTACAAAAGCCTGTATAACACAAAATTGGAAAATATAAAAGAAATGGACACTTTTTTAGATAAATACCATATACCAAAGTTGAACCAGGACCAGGTGAACAATCTAAACAGACCTGTTAGTCACGAAGAATTAGAAGAGGTTATCAAAAACCTCCCTACCAAAAAAAGCCCAGGACCAGATGGTTTCAATGCGGAATTCTACCAGAACTTCCAAGGAGAGCTAATACCTATACTCCTTAATGTATTCCACAATATAGAAACAGAAGGGTCATTACCAAACTCCTTCTATGAAGCTACAGTTACTTTGATACCAAAACCACACAAAGACTCAACCAGGAAAGAGAATTACAGGCCAATCTCACTCATGAACATCGACGCAAAAATCCTCAACAAAATACTGGCAAACCGAATCCAAGAACACATTAGAAAAATTATCCATTATGATCAAGTAGGCTTCATCCCAGAGATGCAGGGCTGGTTCAACATACGTAAATCTATCAATGTAATCCACCATATAAATAAACTGAAAGAAAAAAATCATATGATCATTTCATTAGATGCTGAAAAAGCATTCGACAAAATTCAACACCCCTTTATGATATGGTCTTGGAGAGAATAGGGATACAAGGATCCTACCGAAATATAATAAAAGCTATTTACAGCAAGCCAACAGCTAACATTAAATTGAACGGAGAAAAACTCAAAGCCATCCCACTAAAATCAGGAACACGACAAGGATGTCCACTCTCTCCATACCTCTTCAATATAGTGCTTGAAGTTCTAGCAATAGCAATAAGACAACATAAGGAGATCAAGGGGATTTGTATTGGAAAGGAAGAAGTTAAGCTTTCGTTATTTGCAGATGATATGATAGTATACATAAGTGACCCCAAAAATTCTACCAAAGAACTCCTACAGCTGATAAACACCTTTAGTAATGTGGCAGGATACAAGATCAACTCCAAAAAATCAGTTGCCTTCCTTTACACTAAGGATAAGGAAGCAGAGAGGGAAATCAGAGAAGCATCACCTTTCACGATAGCCACAAATAGCATAAAATATCTTGGGGTAACCCTGACCAAGGAAGTGAAAGACCTATTCGACAAGAACTATAAGTCTTTGAAGAAAGAAATTGAAGAAGACACCAGAAAATGGAAGGACCTCCCTTGCTCTTGGATTGGGAGGATCAACATAGTAAAAATGGCAATTCTACCAAAAGCAATCTATAGATTCAATGCAATCCCCATCAAAATCCCATCAAAATTTTTCACAGATCTGGAGAAGACAATAATCAACTTTGTATGGAGGAACAAAAAACCCAGGATAGCCAGAACAATCTTATACAATAAAGGATTGTCTGGAGGCATTACCATCCCTGACTTCAAACTCTATTATAGAGCTACAGTATTGAGAACAGCCTGGTATTGGCATAAAAACAGAGAAGTCGACCAATGGAATCGAATAGAAGACCCTGACTTTAACCCACAAACCTATGAGCACCTGATTTTTGATAAAGGAGCTAGAAGTATACAATGGAAAAAAGACAGCATTTTCAACAAATTGTGCTGGCAAAACTGGATGTCACTCTGTAAAAGAATGAAAATAGATCCATATCTATCACCATGCACAAAACTCAAGTCCAAATGGATTAAAGACCTCAATATCAGTCCGAACACACTGAACCGGATAGAAGAGGAAGTGGGAAGTACTCTACAGCACATGGGCACAGGAGACCACTTCCTACGTATAACCCCAGCAGCACAGACACTAAGGGCATCATTGAATAAATGGGACCTCCTGAGGCTGAGAAGCTTCTGTAAACAAAGGACACTGTCACTAAGACAAAAAGGCAACCCACTTACTGGGAGAAGATTTTCACCAACCCCGCAATTGACAAAGGTCTGATCTCCAAAATATATAAAGAAATCAAGAAACTAGACCGTAAAAGGCTAATCAATCCAATTATAAACTGGGGCACTGAGCTGAACAGAGAATTCTCAACAGAAGAACTTCAAATGGCCAAAAGACACTTAAGGTCATGCTCAACTTCCCTAGCGATCAGGGAAATGCAAATCAAGACAACTTTAAGATACCATCTTACACCTGTCAGAATGGCTAAAATAAAAAACACCAATAATAGCCTTTGCTGGAGAGGTTGTGGAGAAAGGGGGACACTCACCCATTGCTGGTGGGAATGCAAACTTGTGCAACCACTCTGGAAAGCAGTGTTTCGGTTTCTCAGGAAATTCGGAATCAACCTACCCCTGGATCCAGCAATACCACTCTTGGGAATATACCCAAGAGAGGCCCTATCATACAACAAAAGTATATGTTCAACTATGTTCATGGCAGCATTGTTTGTAATAGCCAGAACCTGGAAACAACCTAGATGCCCTTCAACGGAAGAATGGATGAAGAAAGTATGGAATATATACATATTAGAGTATTACTCAGCAGTAAAAAACAAGGACTTCTTGAATTTTGCATACAAATGGATGGAAATAGAAAACACTATCCTGAGTGAGGTAAGCCAGACCCAAAAAGAGGAACATGGGATGTACTCACTCATATTTGGTTTCTAGCCATAAATAAAGGACAATGAGTTTATAATGCATGTTCCTAGAGAAGCTAAGTAAGAAGGTGAACCCAAAGACAAACACATAGTCATCCTCATGAATATTAACCTTCATCAGGTGATGAAAGGAGACAGAGACAGAGGAGCACGGGACAGAAATCTCAAGGTCCAAATCAGGAGCAGAAAGAGACGGAGCACGAGCAAGGACCTCAGGACCGCGAGGGGTGCACCCACACACTGAGACAATGGGGATGTTCTATCGGGAACTCACCAAGGCCAGCTGGCCTGGGTCTGAAAAAGCATGGGATAAATCCGGACTAGCTGAACATAGAGGACAATGAGGAATACTGAGAACTCAAGAACAATCGCAGTGGGTTTTTGATCCTACTGCACGTACTGGCTTTGGGGGAGCCTATGCAGTTTGGATGCTCACCTTTGGAGACCTGGATAGAGGTGGGCGGTCCTTGGGCTTCCCACAGGTCAGGGAACCCTTATTGCTCTTCGAGCAGATGAGGGAGGGTGACTTGATCGGGGAAGGGGGAGGGAAATGGGAGGCGGTTGAGGGGAGGAGGCAGAAATCCTTAATAAATAAATAAATAAATAAATTTTTTAAAAAAAGGAAAAAAAATAAAAAAGAAAAAAAATCTAGTGTTAAAATGACTCCCAAAGATATTCTGCAACACTCATAAATCAGTGCCTTGTTCAGCTAATATCAGAGAAGCTTTCTCCTGAAGCAGATGGAAACAAATATGGAGCCCCACAGCCAGACATTATTCAGAGATTGAGAGACCTTGTGACGCTCATGCCTCAGTGGGATGTCTCCATCAAAGAACCCTGTAAATCAGAGAACTCTGTAGAAGACGAGGTGGATGACGGGATGGAGAACACCAAGAAAAACATGGGTTTCTAAATGAACATTAGCAATCTCATATGAACTCACAAAGACTGAAGCAACACACACAGGGCCTTTATGGGTCGGCACTAGGTTTCTGTGTATATATTATGGCTTCCAGTTTAGTGTTTTTATGGTATTCATGTATGTGGGAAAAAGCGGGTCTCTGATTCTTATGCCTTCTCTTGGGCAATTTTTTCTTCTGCTGGTTTGTCCATGTAAGTTTTCCATCTTATTATATTTTGTTATATTAAAAAATGAATGTACGAAAACATAGCCAGTACAGAAAAGGTTAACAACTGAGCTCACTTATACTAGGTGGGAGAGGGAAAATCAATTGTCTCCAATAGAGTGACACTGGGTATATCGGCCATTCCAGGGCATGCCTCATATTCAGGAGTAGTGGATCAGTATATAATGTATTTCATAGGTGGAGCCAGGGGTGGGGTTTATTTTGTTTTGGGGTGTGTGTGTGTGTGTGTGTGTGTGTGAGAGAGAGAGAGAGAGAGAGAGAGAGAGAGAGAGAGAGAGAGAGAGAGAGGAGCTTTTATTTGGTTATAGTTTGGTGTTTTTTATTTTTCTTTCATTTCAGGTGTTGTTTCATTTTGGTTTTTTTTTTCATTTTGGAGGGTTTTGTCATTGTATTGGTTTTTTGTTGTTGTTTGGGTTTGGGGTTTTGGTGGTTTATTTTGAGAAAGAACCTAACATTGGTAGGGTAGGGATGGGAAGAGGATCTGAAAGGACTTGAGGGAGGGGGAGAAGATAATCAAAATACATTTAAATTCAAAAATTGTTTCAAATAATACAAAAATTGAAGAGAAATCTATTATCTGCATCTAGAGCTACAGCTCCATAGTGGAGTACTATCTGCTCTTCCAGAGGGTCTAGTTTCAATTCTTAGCACCCATGTGGAGGATCCCAGTCTTACATAACTCTAGCTGCCCAGGATCAGATGGATGCCCTCTTTCTTGGCCTCTGTGGGCTATGAACACATAACACACAGACATACAGACACATAAAAAATAAAAATAAATAGGTCTTTAAAAAGAAAAAAGTGCATTGGGCATAGTGGTCCACACCCTTAATCCCAGCACTTAAGAGGCAGTGGTAGGCATATCTCTGTGAGTTCAAGGTTAGCCTGGTCTGCAGAGTGAGTTCCAGGACAGTCGGACCTACAGACTTGAAAAGAACAAAACTCTCAAATTAAAGAAGAATGGATGCATCATTGGAAGACGGTCCAAGAATGGAGCCCTGTGAGGAGAATTCTGAGTGCTTGTGAGAAAACTCCCCAAAAAACCCTCAGTTTCTTCAAAAACACAGAATTGTTCTTGGAATGTGCTTTTGTGCCCCTCCCAGGTGCAGCAGATAGGAGTGAATTTACTTTAGGTTATTCATTACATCTGACTATTGTTACTTGTTTATATGCTTCTACGGGAAAACGTGTTTCTGCCACTTGCAGCTTGCCCAAGACACGTGGCTTATCCTTGGGACTGGACTCTTCTCTCAAACGACTCTTAGCCCATCGAGTACAAATTGCTGAATACATTTGCTACGGCATGAGACTTTAGTACGCCTTAGTTTGGGGCTCCACTTTCCCAGGTTCACACTGCCAACTGGAGTCGTCGACAATGCATCATCTGTCTCAGCTTGAAATCTGGACATCTATCTTTATATTGAATGATGGTGACAATTTGAGTTCCTACCATCTGTGGCATTGGTCTTCCTGCATTTAGTTCATGACTGTATTACCTATAGGACCTGAGTCCTATACATAGGACCTGAGTAGTGTGGAAAGTAGCATTGTGGAGTGCTATGGTCTTAGCAGCAAGAGAGTTATGTAACATGCAAATATGTCTACCTTGAATTCATTTATGGGAGCTCAGAAAAGGGAAGCAGGTGAACAGGTGCATAAAGGGGGGAAAGGGAATCCCCAAAAGGTCCAGAGACATTGTATGAAAGAGTACAATCATAACTTAAATATCAATTCCACAATATAAATTGTATGCCATCAGCCCCCCCCCTCTGGTTTTCAGTGGATCTCTGCCCCAAAGGTGAGGAGTTACAGGAGTCTACACACCACTGTTCCATTAGTACAAAGGATCGATGCTGTTTCCTCTGTTTCTGCCTCCGTGTTCCTCCCACAAAGCATCCTCTCTCAAGCTGAATTGGATTTGCCATTCAAAGTCAACCCTTTTTTCAAACATGGATAACCACTCATGCAGTGCTGACACAAAGACCCAGAGATTAGCTCCATGGACACACAATAAACTAATGGAGTGTTGGGAAGGACAGGAAATGGAAAATCCCATCATAGCTGGGCAGAACAGGAGTAAGCTGTAAGCGGACTCAACATGAAACTTTTGGGTCTAAATGAAACTGAGCAGTTGCTCAGAAAACTAAAATGACCGGCAGCCCTGTGGGCAGAGCACGTATTCAAGGTGACCCACTACCTGGGCTATGTTTACAGGACTCTTGCTTATTTATTGTCCCTATTTGTTTCGAGTTTATCCACTGTCATTTGGGGAAGACATCATGTTTAGTTAACGTATAATCATTTTGTAAATTCTCTTTCCTCTGATGTCTTAGTTAATGTTTCCATAACTGTGATTAAAAACCATGACCAAAAGCAACTTGGGGAGGAAAGGGCTTATTTGACTTTCACTTCCATATCACCTACAGTGGGCTAGGCCCTCCCTGATGGATCACTAAGTAATAAGATGCTCTACAGCCTAGAGTACATCCCATGGTATAGAGGCATTTTCTTAAATGAGCTTCTCACCTCTCAGATGACTTTAATTTGTTTCAAGTTGGCATAAAACTATTCAGCACACCCAGTTAATAAAATGTCACTAGACTCTGGTCAGCAATTCCTGGATAACAATGTGAGCAGATTTCTGAAAGGGATCCAATGCTAAACCTTTAAGGAAGCTTCTCAGAAATCCAGCAACACAGACATTCCTCCATTGCCTCTAATATGGCTGTAATGGCTGTCAGAGCAACAACCATCTTGAATGAGAAACATGTGTTCTAGGAAGAGGAGGGAATTTCATCCCAAAGCAGATATTTGCAAAGCTCCCAGCCAGCAGGAAGTATTAACTTCTCTTTATTTTAAAACAAATTGCTGTGCATCCAATACAAATGCATCTTGCTGAGCCTTTCCTGTTTAGCATATTAAGATCATGGGATTAATTTTACTGCCAGTCTAAAGCACACAGACACAGACGTGAAAACGGAAACTGAATCACAAGTAAATAAGATGTACACATAACAACATATCAAAAGGAAAAGAAACAGATGTCTGAAGCCTCAAGCAAATACCCACAAACTCTAATTAGAGAGAAAAAGGCACAGGCTGTTCTTACCTGTTTATAAAATGAACAACTCTTGGCCACAGACTCCTCATTTCTTATCTACAGTAATGGTCAAACAAGTTCAACTGCAAAGTCAAAGAATTTTCCAGTCTTTTCCCCAATCCTGGTTCTCTTTCTATTTACTGTTCATTTTCTTCAATATTTCTTTAGGAGTTCCTTAGACTTATCTTTAGAAAACTGCCCTTTTTCCTGTAACCACAAAAAGGATTGTGTACAGAAAAACAACAACATTTATGAGTAATTTCTCTTCTACTTCTTTCTATCAAGCCCCAAAATTGGCTGAAAAAGAATTGGAGCAGCCATCTCTTTCAGATATGTGATTCTGCCAGTGCAGGAAAGAGTCTAAACAGTAACCTGGCTTCACATCTGAAGCCACTGTTTGAGGACACAGCGCAGTAAGAACAACCTGCCAAGCCTAGGTCAATTCTCTGGCTGAATGCTCCTAGTGTTCACCTGTCTTCTTTCTCCTTTTTCATTCCTGCGTGCCAGTGCACCGTAGAATCTTCTTTACAGCTCACCGATTGATAAGTCTGTAGTCATCTTTGCTATTTATTTGCTATTATTGTTGTCTAAGTCAACCAGACATACAGTCTCTGTCCCTTTTCTACATAGCTGTATTTATGTCTTTAAATACAAGGATCAATATGCAGTCATTGAGCTATTTGTTACTGAATTAGCAGGAACTTTACATGTAACTCTAATATTGGCCTGCCAACCCCCGGATAGAGTAAGAGTCATAGGAAGTATAGAGTTTCTAGCTGAGAGAAATAAAGTAACTGGCAAAAAGTTCCCTGTATGCTCCATATTTGTCTCTAGGGTAGCACTGTCCAATAGCAGTATGATACAATCTACATGTATAATTTAAAATGTTCCCACAGCCATAATGAAAATGCAAAAATAAGGTGTGTATTTCATTTAACTCAAATATCCCAAAGAGTATCATTTTGACATGAAATCAATATGTAAAAAAAAACACTATGCACTGGGGATATATTTTACATTGGTACAGCACATTTCAATTGAGACAATCAATTTTCATTAGAAATACTTCATCTCATCTTTCTTGGCTAAGAAAAAGTGTACAAATATGTGATCTTGATTTTTATTTTACAAAATTGTATGGTTGAAAACATAGATTCCCATGGCCAATGATTTCTGAAAAGGGAGCATAGTATCAGTTTCCACATATAAATTTTCCTTTATTACACTTGTATAAAACTAAAATAATTTCAGGAGCTGCAATTCAGGAGCCAAGTATTCAGTGGTCACATGGAGTCAGTGACAGGCATATTTGATGGTAAAAGCTGGTATCTATGAATGGAGATTGCACACAGACTCAACCACTTATATGAACTCACACAATGTGCACGGTGCTTCCTCATTCTCCATGAGACAGCCGATCACTGCCCACCTGTCAAGAACCATATCAAACATGGTTTTACACACTGAGCTTTTTTCAGATCCGTGCTAAAGGAAGGCAGCTTCTCCAGTTTGTGCAGCACTTTCCCTGAGCCTCCCGAACACTAACAATCATCTTTTTCAATAGACATTTTCTTTCATCAACATTTCATCCTCTCCACTTTCTCCTGCACTCCCATTGTTGAAAAGCGATAAAGGCCTACCTCAACTGTGTATTAGAAAGTAGTTCCTGAAAAATATTTCATCTGAATTGCCCAAGATGACTTCTGGGACTAGAAGAATTAAAAAGAGTTAAGTCCAAACATTTGAAATAAACTATTGACTCTCCACAAACAAAACAAGAAGAAAAGAATTTTTGTAAAATTATCATCTTTCATATCCTTACAGAAATTTTTAAGGAATGTGAAATTTCAACAATATGATTTCTTAAACATGACCTGCATAATGCCATGCCAATGTAGATTGTGAAAATTTCACAAGTCCTTACCCACAGATGAAGAGGAACAGGCAATCAATGGCTTCTGAGAGAGAGAGAGAGAATCAGTTCCCTCTAAGGAATGGATTCACCTGGTAGGATAGTCAGTCCCAAGTGGTCAGCCCTAAACACATGTGCATACAAGCAATGCCAAATGTTTTCAGTATGTTGTAAAAACAATACATACAGACAAGGTCATGAGTTTGTAAGAAAGCTGTGGGGAAGGAGTTGGAGGGAATACAGGGATGGATGACAATTATGAAATTCAGTACTCACCTATGAAATTCAAAAAACATAAAGAAATAAAATGGAAGAATAAATATTAACATGCCTCATTTTGCTAAGTTGCATGATAGACATATCAATCTCACAGATGAATGAGTATCTTATTAAAATTCCATGCTCACATATGTTTCTTTCAGAGAGACAGAATAAACAACCAGACTAATCGTCAATGGAAAACAACTAGGAATGTTAAATAGCATATTTTACAACTCTGTTGAAGTTACGCATGAGTGGATAAGAGAACTAAGAAACACTTAGGTCTCAAAATATTCAGAGAGGACATTGTAGCCCTCCAGCCAATGCTTGCTTTGCAGTCATTTATTGCACCTAGTGATCTGGAGTAGTGCTTTCCTGGCATAACAGGACGAGTGAGAACAAAACACAAATGTCACGTTTATCCATAGTGACAAGCTGAATAGGACATTCCTTCCCTTAATACTGAGAAATACATCACTCTAAGAACGATGAACAACCCACACTCCAACCAAAGTTCAGAAAATTTCTTCTAAAGCTCACCCAGAGCAGAGTGGGTATGTTATGGGTTACACAGTAGCCTAAATGCCACAATGCAACAAGAAGAAAAAAATATATATATAATATGTGTGTGTATACATATGTGTATGTGTGTGTGTGTGTGTGTGTGTGTATAAAGCATTGGATTAATATTCTCTAAGCATGATTAAGCAAAGAAGCAAGACAGAGTAACTATTTATGTAAAGTACAAAAATGAACAAAACTAATCTATAGTGATAGATGTTAGCATAATAGTTTGCCTTAGAGGGGAGAGATTTATACTTCAGTATTGGGCTCTAAAGAAGCTTATAGGGTACCAGAATTGAATTCATCAGGATGGTAGTCACATGAATGGTGCTATTTGGTTAAAATTTGTTAAGTCGTACACATAATATTTATGCATTTGTATTGCATATGCATATTGCATATGATCTATTGCGGTAATCATACAAAATAAAAGCAAAGAGACAATAAACAGCTTTGAGAGCAAATTAAGTATAGCTAAATCAGTCATCTGAAGGATGATTTGAAGAAATTATGAAAAATACAGCTTAGTTTCTGTTACTGTATTTCACATCAATGTTCCAAAATTCTGCAACCTTCCTTCTTTCATTGACTCCTAACCCATTGGTTTCTTGAATCTGTGTGTCTTCTCATGCCCTACTTATGCCTTCTTCTTTTCTTAACCATGAATTGCACTTGTTGCCTCCTAAATATTTAGTAAAAGTGGTACTTTGAAAAGACATTTGTCTTGGATCAGCTGGTTTAGTTTAAAAAATGCTACTAATAAAACTGTTCATATTTAATAGCAGAAACACTCAAAATCTAAAATGACCATAGTAAAAATTTTCAAATCAACATTTATTTTCCAATTTGAGACTATTTCTCCCCAACAAAATCTCAAACACAGACCTGATACTAATTATATCAGTGTTATTATAGAATATTCATTCTATACACAATATACAACACGATGATACTTCTATGGGGCCTTTGGGAGATGGCTGGACCACATGGATGCAGCCTCATGAATGGTATTACAGTTAGACACCCAAACTGTTGAAACTGCTCTCTTGGACTCCTGGACTTCCCAGCCTCCAGAAGTGTGATAAGTGTAGGTACCTACAGTAGAGGTACAGGAGGTGGAATTGTCTGAGACACAAAGACAATTAAGTCTAGAAAGTAATATCTTTTATGTGACCACATCATCATTCTTTGAGGAGTTTCTGGATGTCTCCAAAACTTATGGTTTTATTCTTCAGAAAAAAAGATTAAAATGTGATGATGTTAAGGATAAACAATTCAATGCAATTTTAAAACAATTCTATATCTTAAAACCTTTCTATTTTTGTTCTTCTGTTTCCTACAAAATCCAAGTCAATTTGATAAAAAATACAAATATTATAATATTTTGAAATGCATTTATACCTGAATAACCATCCATAAAATGTCAAAATAATCATCTCAAGGGTTTCTCAACTCAAATCTATTGCTGACATCTAACAACATGAATCCACTAAAATATAACTTCAAAGGACAATTACTTTTTTGAAACTCAGGGACTAAAGTCAAGAGGAGCCGGTGTAAATTAATAGGTATCCACATAATTGCACACAACAACCATATACAGGGAACAAAATAAGTGCAGAACAAGGCTGTCCCAGTGACATTCTCATCGGTCACCTACCCATTTGTTCTCAATGAAAGTCAGTTCGTAGAAGTCAGTGGAAAAACAACTAGGACTCAAAAGAGCCTGGAGAGGAAGCTGAGAGCATTTTTTCTACCTGATCCGATGCTGTCCCATAGTTGAGCCATTGTCTATATTGTATATACAGAAGGATCCATTACCAGATCCAGTACAGAAGGGAAAGTGGGTTCTGTATAATCATAGGCCCTAAATGCATACCTATCTGGTTAGCACAGCCAAGAAAATAATATGAATGAACACTGTGTTATCAAATTTCAAAATGCAATCTGTTGCAGTTCGATAAGTAAGCAATGAATGAAGGTAAATCAATTCCCAGTTGTGCATTTTTCATATACTTTCAAAGTCCCAGTTTACCAAGATTTGTAACAACTGATTTCCTCACAGAACCTTTTATAATTTCACCAGAAGTGATCAGTTGATGAATTCCCCTGTGAAAGTGCCCCATTTGGACAAGTTAAATGGGTAAACTTGGTTAAGAAAATATAGTCACCAAAAGCCTCTGGGCATTAGGTACAGATTCTAAGAGTTCAAGTATTCTTGGCTACTTGTAAGTATTACTGGAAGATGCTCAAAACAAACACAATGTTTGCAAAGAAAATATCAGCTTGTATGAGCTAATGTGGATGTTATTTTAGAATTAGATCTGCTGCCATTTCAGGGTAGCTAATACCATTGTCCTCAGTTCAAAGTCTTATGAATTAATATTTAGAAGGAGGGAAGTTGCAGAGTTTGTGACTTTGAATGCTCTCAAAAAAACTCACAGAAGAGTAGATCTTGCTCAGTAGTGCAGAGACTTTTTCTTAGCTTACAGAGTATTTGGACCATAGAGGAAGTTGAACCATAGGTAGGAACAGCAAGGGTTTACTTCACAGGCAAGCAGCTGTGAAATCAATCTCCCAGGATGTTACACTCAAAGGGCTCCATGCTGAGTTCAATGTGATGCTGCCACAATCTTGAAATTCTTAATAATCTCCAACAAAGATCTTCGTGCTTCATTTTGCAGTGAACCTCATGTGTTACATATCGACTCAGGAAACATCAAAGTGTCTATACTTCTATCTAACCCCAAGACGTCTTCCATTCTTTTTATTTGCAAATATAGGATTCTCTAATCATATCAGATTATAATTTTATCTTGTAGGAAGGACTGAGTCTTTTTGGACGGCGTTGCCAACAAGAAGGATAAGAAAATGTCTCTAAAATGATAACACTAGAAGAAAAATAAAACAAGTGTGAGACTGACTTACCAACTGTTCTATTTCTATGAAGGGACACCATGATTAAGGCAACTCCTTTAAAAGAAAGCATATAATTGGGGGCTTGATTATAGTAGAAGGTTAGTTCATAGTGGAGAGCATGGAGGTAGGCAAATGTGGTGCTGAAGAAATAGCTGAGAGCTACATCCTGATCCATAAGAAGAATGGCAGAGAGAGAGAGAGAGAGAGAGAGAGAGAGAGAGAGAGAGAGAGAGAGAGAGAGAGAGAGAGAGAGATTAAGACTTGCATGGACATTTGAACCCACAAAGCTCACTCTTAGTGACTCGCTTCCTCTAACAAGGTCACAGACACATACTCTAACAACTCTACATATATATGAGCCTATGGGGGCCATTATTATTCAAAACACGACAGGGATATACAGGAATAGTCTCTATATAATCTTTGTAGCCTTTTAATAAATAAAAAATTAATAGAAGAGGTGAAGAAACCAAGTCATCCTCAATTGAAAAAAATAAAATAGGTTCTTTAAAGAGACAATCGCATATAACCAAAAATTAAAATAACTTCTGCGTATTTGAAAATTAAAAATAAAAAGAAAATTATATTCTTTAAAAATCACTGAATACCATAAAGTTTTAAAATAGAAATTTTAATCATGAGAATATAATTTTAGCATTTTATTTTTAGACTACTAAATGATTTAATGAACCTATTAAACTATTACTTTGTGAGCAGCAATCCTTGTTGGGACATTTTTTTCTAGTAACAAGAGAAAGGGGTGAGCATAATGCAATTCAGACCAAGCCTCTGCTTTCTTAGGATGTACATCAAAAAGAGAAGTATAATGGTGAAGATAGAGAATACAATATCAATTAATTAATCAAGACTCCCCAACCTTGATACTATTGGTACTCAGGGCAGAACAGTCCCTTCTTATAGGAACTTTTATAGGAACTTCTTATAGGCCTTTTTTCCCGCTTGCTGTCAGCAGTGCTCTCTATCTTAGTTATGATAACAAGATTTCCAGGAATGTGTAAATGTGCCCTATAGCACAAAGGTAACACAGATCACTTGAGAATCGTTGAAATAAATGAGTTCGATCATTTCAGGTAGTAATTAGGAAAATGAAGAAAATAAAACTGCATGAGAGCTAAAAAATATCACAACTTCTAGAGAAATGCTAGCTAACCAGAGTTTGAATCCAGGCAGAATATTAGACATTCAAAGACTAAATCAATAAATTGACTGTTTTAACTTGTATACAGAACATTGTTTGGTTTGGGGTACATTCCCTTCCTCTTTGTATTCTTAAAACAAATTGTCCTTGCTGTGTTGTTATCTGGCCCAACTCTATTATTTATTTCCTGGTTTTGCTATGTACAATTTACTTTGCATATTAAAGCCTTGGAATTTTCAGATTTGAGTTTTATAAAATATTTTAACATTGAAAAAATGGAAAAATACCAATTTAGACTGGAGTGTTGCAGCACGTTGTTTCAAAGATGGAAGGTCAAGAGGCATGCATTAGTAAGGGGTGGGGGGAAGAGTTCCAGGCTGTATAAACAATACGTGAAAAGGTCTAGAGGTGCCAATGAGTTGGATGTGTAAGAAGGTCTTGAAGAAAGCAGGATGCTTGGAAGTGCAATGGCACAGAGTGTGTGGGGAGAAGCCAGATCACACAGCAATCTGTGGCTTTTAATTGTTGAGGTGAATAAGGAGGGTGATGTAAGGAGAGGGGTAAAAGGAAGTTTAGTAGTTCATAAAAGACATCATGAGAGCTGGAATGGGTTTTAGTAGAAGAAATGGGGAGATTTTGAACAAATTTACCTCACAGTGATAGGAAGCTAACAGATGGGAACTGGGTCAATTTCTTTTCCCAGCAAGATGGGTCTTGTTTCTCAGCTCCTGCTAAAAATCCAGCCTCGTCTACCCCTAGGACAGACTTGTCACATTTCAGTTTAGACTCAAACTCAGATTCTTGGTTCCCCTTTATACCATCATCTTCTACTAGGTCATCTGGCCTCTGTCCTAGATAGCTCCATGACCAGTAGCTTCATCTTCCTTTAATCTCTCCACCATCCCCTCTCATCCTATTTCCCTCCAAGCACTGTCAGAATTCTGCCTCTTTTGGAAACTGGAATTGAACATCCTGTTTTTATGAAAGTTGTAAACCAGTATCTTCATTATGAATTCTAGAGAACAGGCCTAAGGGGTTCTCTGAGACATCTGATGAACAAAATACAATATAGATGTCTCAGAAGTGCAGAAGTGACTAAGTCTGAGGCTAGTGAAATAGCCCAAGGAAGAATACTTAAACAGCGAATTTTTTGGGGGGGGGGAATGTAAGCTTGTAATAGGTTGAATTCTGACTGCCTACAGGAAATGTTCAAGACCAAACTCCTTGTACCTGTTCACATGACCTTATTTTGAAGTAGGGTCTTTGCAAATGCAACTAAGATGGTCTTTTAGTGACTGATACTGTTCGAATCAATGGAATGAACATAAACAGGCCTAAGTGCAAGAGGAAAGAAGCGTGTGTGACTATGGAGGCAGAGACTAGAGTAGTCAAGGACGATCAAGGATGGCAAAGAGCTACTAAAAACTAGGAAGTGGTGGGAAGGAGTCTTTACTCTGGACTTCAGATGGAGCATGGTCTAACTCAGACAACCATTATATTTAGTCTCTATAATCAAAGAGCATATATTCTCTTTTTCTAGATCCACCAGTTTGTGGTCATTTGTTTTTGAACCCCTAGAAAATTAAAATAATATTTGTTTGGACCGTTTAGTCTAATGCAAACATATTACTTACGATATGAATGTTCAGTTAAAAGCTGTAGAATTAAGAACTTGAATGAAGTAGCTTAATGAGAGGGAGAATATCAGTTTTACCTTCAGAATAGGGTTGGTTCCAGGGACATCAATCCTGACTTTGTTGCCTTCTCAGCACTTCCTTTTGCTTCTCAACTGACCCAGCAGACCAAAGTTCCTAGGACCTAAACTCTCCGGAGGGTTTCTTAGCTCAGTGAAGAGCCACACGTATTCTCTGCTTCCTAAATCCCAAGGACAGTGGCCTTGGAGGCACAGGAATACCTGACAGAATCGTTGCAGGCTTCTCTTTGAGTGACAGGTATACCCTGATCTAAAAAGACCTAGAAAAGTCTTTTCCTGTCATAATCTGAGTCTGCGTCTATAAAACGCCAGGAAGTATACAATGGTCAAATCCCCCAGTTTAACTGGAGTCTTGCCAATGGGTGCTTCTTTAAGTCTGCACACCTACGTGAGAGGCAAGAAATATTCCCCATCTGATGTGCATTTAATAAGTGACTCAAATCACTGGCGCTGGACAGTGAGAGAACTAGTCTGCATAGTGCCACGTCTCTGTTATTTTTACAACTTCTAAGTTCTTTTCTGATCTCTTTGAGGTGGTGTCTCAGAGAGCTGAGGTTGGCCTTGAGCTGGGTATGTAGCTGCGAATGATCTTGAACTCCTGACCCTCTTCTACCTCTCAGTATTGGGATCACAGGTCTATAGGCAAGCAACAGCACATGGAGCGCAGTTGTCTCAATGCTCATGAAAGGAACTACGTGTTCATTTGCTTAGTCATACTGCAAAATAGACAAATGAAATCAAATTGACAATTGTTTAATATAAAAGAACTGTGATTTTTTTTTTTTAGAATATTTGATTGCGTCTTCTGTCATCCACAAAGACATAAAGGTCCTCGTTTGTTACGCAGGGACATCTGCTGCTGATTTACCTCAAGGCTTCCTGTTCCCTCACACTTTTCATTCTTCTGAAGGCAGGGATTTTATATTCTCTTTCTTGGAAAACAAGCTCAATGTACGAAACTAAACAAATACAAATAAGTATTCTTACCTGGAATAAATTATAACCATTCATGTGTCTGGAGAGAGGTCAAAAGACAATCAACTTAAAAGTTAGATTTTATAATTTGCCTTTCAAAAATATTCATAGACATTATACTAATGACTATTCTGCAACATTCTCGTCAGTGATTAGGTCTTCATGTCAGTGCTATTTGCTAATTTAACCAATTCACTCTTACACACTATTTCTATTTTCATTTCCTCTTATTTAAAGGAAAAAAATGGGAGGCAGTGGTAACATATCCTTAAAGCTGAATTTGGCACAGAACTGATATTATTTCCGTGGAATAACTTTTTAAATGTGTCCCCATGGGACCTCAGGAATTCTTTTTAAAGCTTCCAATAACTACTGCTTGGACATCTACTGTTGTATTTCCCCACCATTCAAGCCAAAAGGCCGTGTGCATGGGGATCTGTAGTGGCATATCTGTTTCTCACCCAATCCAAACACCAGAACTACAAATTAATTATACATTTACAGGGCTGCTAAATGTACCCATGAAAACTGGAACCAGGCTTGTGAATTAAAGAAGCAGTATGTACGCATGTGTGCATAAAGCTTCTGAAATGCTCACAAATCTAATTGTAAGAGCTAAAGCTTAAGACAATTCTAAAAGGAAACAGAGAAATCTATCTTGGGGACTTTGAGCATCAAATCTGATAAACTTGACTTCCCCTGACTATTAAGAAGTCAACAGCTGTCCCTTAGGAAAAGACATCATTGCTGAAACAAAAAGGGGGTAAGGGTGACACAAACTGGAGAAATGTTTAAAAGACAACATGGAGCCAACAAGATTTGTCCTCAGACATATTTCTAATGTTCCTGCAAATAATGATAGAGCTAGCAACAGCAATGGAGAAAAGGGGTCACAAGCAGACAGTCTTCAATATCAAATACTAAATGATTGCAAACTTGTAAAAGTTGCTTACTAAGCCGGGCGGTGGTGGAGCACGCCTTTAATCCCAGCACTTGGGAGACAGAGGCAGGCGGATCTCTGTGAGCTCGAGACCAGCCTGGTCTACAAGAGCTAGTTCTAGGACAGGCTCCAAAGCCACAGAGAAACCCTGTCTCGAAAAACCAAAAAAAAAAAAAGTTGCTCACTAAAAATCCATATTGGAAGCCAGGTATAAGGATACACACCTTCAATCCCAGCACTTGACAGATGGATACACGTGCATCTCTGTGAGTTCAAAGGCAATCTGATTTACATAGAGAGTTCTAGAACAGCCAGAGCTATAATGCAAACCGTTTCTCAGAAAAAAAAAGAGGGAGAAGAAGATAAGAGGATGAAGAGAGGGAAAAGAAAAGAAAAAGAAATTTGGGAAGGGAAAACTTTGATCAAAATATGATATATGGATTTTCATTCAAAAAGAGAGAACCCAAAGAACTGTGTGCAGTTAGGCAATAGCAATAAAAAAAAGAAGTCTATACTGGGGGTCGGGGTTTGGTCAGTGGTAGAGCATTTGCCTAGCAACCTCAAAGCCCTAATTCAAGGCAATGTTATATGGCAAGCAAAACATAAAAAGGATAAATACACCAGAACCAAAGACAATAGATGAAATTGACCCCCCAACCACAACCAATTACTAATTATGTATGAAGAAAATACATAAATGTACACTCAAACTTTGATATAAATAAATTTGGCAACATCTATAAAAACAATTGCACTTTATTTACCATAAATGAAGTGGGAGAAGACATCAGGAAAATAATAAAATCTATAATTTAGCCAAAGCATATATATCACTCAGAGATGGATTTAGCCAAATATATCTGACCTCCAAACTGAAAAAAAAAATATATCACAGGAAAAAGAAACAAGACAATCAAGCTACAACCACAACCAAAATTCTACCATCAGTATTTCAGAAATTGACATTTTCTAAATTCATCAAAATGTAAAGGATGCATATTAGCCAACACTTCTTGAGAAAGAAAATGAATGTTACAGGACTTACACTATCTGGCTTCAATATTTACTATGAAGCAGCAGTAGTCAAAACAGGGTAATATTTCCATTTTAAGAGACCTAGAATATGGGAGCTGGACAGATTACTCAATGGTTAGAAGAATAAACTACTCTTGCAAAAGTTGGTTCCCAGATCCAATGTCCGGGAAATTACAACCATTTAACTCTAGCTCCAGAAGAATCTAGTCCCTCTTCTGGCCTCTGAAGGCAGCTACATTCACATGTGAGAGTGTGTGAATACCTTCAACACACACACACACACACACACACACACACACACACACACACACACATACACACACACACACATAAATGCACACACTTTATTTTTTTATTTTTATTCTTGATAGAAAATGACCTGGAATAGTTAAATACAATAAGAATACACCAACTCCTATAATAGAGTTAACCGATTTCAACCATTGTTTGAAGTAATTTAGTGAGTTGAAAATAAAGTCTTATAGATGGAGAGATGGCTGGATGTTTAAGAGCACTTGTTGCTCCTGCAGCATGCCTGAGTTCAGTCTCCAGCATGCACATAGCAGCTCACAATCAGTCCCAGGGGATATAATGCCCTCATGCTTCCTCTGTGGGCACCAGACATATAGGGTGCACAACCATACATGAAGGTAAATACTCATATACATAAAATAAATAATTTAAGAAAATGTTTTAAAAAGAATGATTCTTCAAAAGATGACACTGAAACAACGTACTTTTTTTGAATGGGGTGCCTCACACCATACATAACAATAATTTCAAAATTGAATCATGGATCCAAATTCAATTATTTAAATTATAAAACATTTTGAAGAAAACCACGACAATTTTGTGACAGAAAAATATGTCTTTGAATACAAAAATAAATAAGCCGAAGTGAAAATATCATGAATTGGACTCAAATTTAAAACTCGTGATGTTTGGAAGGTATCATTTAAAAAGCTTACAAATGAAGCTTACAAACTAATTAAATCTGACTTATTCTTAGGGTACATAGGATTCATACACCTAAAAATTAGATAATGAGAAACCAGCATTTTAAAATTAGCAAAATGTTTATTAATTATTAAAATAATTAATACTGAAATAAAAAATATGGAAGATGTGTGATGACTTATCAAGAGAGACAAACAAGGTGATTTAAATGAGGTGGAAGATGAGAATCAACACCACCTTCTAATCTCCAATGAGCATGGTGTCCCTTCACAGTAATATAACAGTGACTAAAACATAGGAGGAGTTAGAAGAGGAAAACTACAGGGTGGGTAATGATCGAATTTCTTTTTATACATGTATGATGTTATCAAGAATAAAGAAAAATATGATTTAAAATGTAATGAACAAACCAAAAAACAGAGTACACATAGGGTCAGAGAAATGGGTCAGCAAAACAAAACAAAACAACACTTGTTGTGCAAGTCTAACAACCTGAGTTGAGTCACCAGACAGGAGAATGTTGTCTATAGAAAATTATCCTCTGACCTACATACATGTACTCGGATACATGCACGCCTATATTCCTACACAATATAAGAATAACAAATTCAAAAAGAGAACTCACAGTATGATCGATTCCATTGAGAAGGACTTGCGAAACAGGCAATACTATTCTATATGATTAGAAACCAAAATGGTAGTGGTGATACCAAAGGAAAGAGCACACAAGAGAACTTTATAGAGTGATGAAAATGTTTTGCATCCTAGTCTGAGTATTGGGCATGTACATTTCTAAGAACTGAACAAACTGTATATTTTGGTGGATTTCATTACATACCCATGATCTCATGACAGAACACAAGAATGAAAGTCAAAGCAGGAAGATGTGGAATGGAGAGTTAAACGAGCATGTGTTCGTTTTTATTATTGTCTCATTTTCCTAGATTTTTCAAAGATGCTAATTATCAAAAATACCCTTTACCAACAACAAAATTCCTCTGAGAGCAAAGTGACATGGAGCCCCAGTCCTCTGAGGACACAAAGAAACAAAAACACGAGCCTGCTGAGATGTAGAAGCTCAAATTCTTTGAACTCACAGAAGACAAGAGTCTAAATTGGGAACTCAAATATTTTCTGTTTGCTAGCAGAAATGCTCATGCACACAACACTTCATGCAAGCAACAGGCTATTGAACTGGCAATCTGGCCATCACCGTTGTCTTAAGAAGCATTTGACTCCACTCATTTCCCACTTTAAACAAATGTGGCTTTCTCCCAGAGTTACTCATAACAACTCATGTACCCTGTGGTCACAGTTAATCTGACTTGCGGGGTCCTGGGCTTGAGGGCTGTATATGTCAGAAGGTTTCTCATAGGCTTTTGAACAAACACTGCTTGCCACACAAGAAGCAATGCATCTCCCATAGCATTTTATTGTTGCAGTCGTCATAGAAGTTGGAGTGGTGCTTGGGAGGACCCACCCAAACAAGGGCAACAACCCAGTTCAGCTCATCAGAACACAGCCTCAAAGAAATGTAGTGCTGGGGACACCAAGTGGCATGTCCATTTCTGGGAAGGAGCATCCCTGTGGTCCACAGGCCAGGGTGTCCTTCAGTTGCTTAGGAAGCATCTGAAGACACAGAAATCTGACTAAAGTTTGGAATGCTATGGAAGGTGGAATCTGGAAATTCGCAGATAGCAGTTTTCAGGGCTAACACTCTGTGTATGGAACAGGGCCTCTGTTCACATCTGCACTTGCTTGGATCCTCACTCCTTACCTTTATCTTGTAATTCTGTTTTTCAAAAGGAGCTTTCCGCTGTCTGTTTCCCACCAGGGTCTGCCACTTATGAAGCCAGCGCTACTATGAAGGTTTAACTGACTCATATTTTGAGATTTAAAAGGGAACTTTGGTTCCAATGGTTTGATGAAGAGTCCATCTATATATTTATTTGGTTCTTAAATCACTGGAGGAGGTCAGGGTGGTGGAATCCACTTACGAGACTCCCTTTGCATTGTGAAACCACCAGCTACTGACCTTCTAATTTGGTGTGACAAAAAAAAAAACCTTACTTAAAATACATGAAAAGAGGTAGCAGCTAGATACAGTGAAGGAGAAGAGGAAGCTGGGAAAGAATGAAGTACGAGGCATGAAGAAAGGAAACACACACATAAATGCTTGGTTTCTAACCCCTGTTTAGCTTTCTGCCTCTAGTCTGTGAGTGATTTTTTCCTGACCTTTCTTGCCTCTCTGTCCACCCATCCCCCACCTCGCTGCCACAATGGTATTTCTAAAATGTAGATGTAAGAATGCCTCCCTCTTCTGAAGTCCTCCCAAAATTCTCCACTGGGCCCACAGATAATGCTGATAACGGTGCCCACCAGGCCTCTTGCACATACCCTTCTGGTACTCTGAGCCTCTCGTCTCCCCCACTTTAGCCACACTGGACGCCTTCACATTGCAGAGACCAGCCCTGCACCAAACTCGCTGCAGTCCAGGCTCCTTCTACATTTACCTAAGATCAAAAGACCTTCCTCCCACAAGTTCCTCCGCTGTTGGCCTATGCAACTGTTCTTCAGAAATGATTCAGCCACCTAGCCTGGCCTTGAAGACTTCTTTCTGGATCTGAAGGCCACCATATAAGCCTTGCTAATGGTGACGTGTCAGATCTATTTACAAGGTTGACAGGTACTTAGTTTGTTTGGTGTGACGTCTACAAATCTGTACTAAATGGCACAGATCGTCCTTCATTCTTATAAAAATAACCAGGCTAGATAGAGAGTTTTTCCATAAGATTCTCTGGGTTAGCAAGGTAGTTAAAGATAAGACCCAGAACACATGGCTGGAGGGAGATGTTGTATCACTATTGACACAAGCTAACATTACTGGAGGACCTACCATGTTTCAGTCAATGAACTAATTGCTTTGCACATCATTAATCATTGAATAATCATTGTAGTCCTATAAATAAAGTATTACTAAGAGAGATAATCCTGACCATTAATGGAAAAATCAAGCTCTCACAGTAAGCTGATATCTGTCTTTAGAACTCCATGTTTGACTACTGACAGAACCACCTCCTGATGGGCAGAAAGAATAGACAAGGATTTTTTTTAAGGGCGTTGATTTTGGCTTTATGTTCAGAGTTAATAAGGATAAGGTTGAATCTACCACTACTGCAATGCCTAAAACCAAGCTATCTTTAGCAATTGCCTCAGTGTCCAGTACAAGACAAGAATTTAAGATTTAAGCACAGGAAAAACCAAATAATGGCTAGAGTTAGCAGTAGCATCCACATAATGTATGTTGATAGCCTTGGTAGGCCTAGCTTCAACAGAGATGGTGGCTAGGACTGAACACGGAATATGGGTCAAAGCAAAATAAAATAATAAAAAAGCATGATGGCAATGAAAGGAACAATAAAGACTTCCATCATTTGCAATTTTGCCCAAACTCAAGCTTGATCTGAAACAAAGACTCAAAGGCCATTTGAGATTGCAAAATCACAAACCAAAATTAACACATAGGTCCTGGATTTTGCATGCTGGTGTGTTGCTTTTAGAAAGCATTATGATAGACAGTGCCTTTGTCATTGGGAGCCACGGTTAAATAATTTAACCCAGAGCATACTCAATGAAGTGACAGGCCAGAGACAATCTAACACTCTGACCAAGACAAATACGTTCATTTCAGTTGCCTACCTGGCAAACTGGGTGCTGGAGCCTCCCTGGAAGTTCACAGTGATCTGAGATAGAATAGAAATATAGGAACCTGCTGTCCCGCTCCTGGATATATCTAGCCAAAGGAATGCACTTCATATAACAATCACAGAGATGTCTACAATCCTATGTTCACTGCAGCACTATTTGCAATGCCCAAAAGAGGGAATAAAGCAAGATGTCCACTGTTGAAGTTTTAGTTCTGTGGCTGTGATCAAATATCCTGACAGAAAGCATCTTCATGAAGAAAGGGTTTATTTAGCTTATCACGGCCGAGTTACAGTCCATCACTGCAAAAACATTAAGAGGTTCCGTCTAAATAAAGCTTACATCTAAATTCTCGTGGAAACAAGAATTAAATTGGGGAGTGGTGGAATGGCTGGGCAAACATGAGGAACGAGGTTCAGATCACCAATACCCACAGAAATGCCAGGTAGGCAGAGCGGCCCACCTGTATTTGCAGGTCACAGGAGACAGAGACAAGCAATCTCCACAGCAAGTTGGCTAGACTGACTAGACAAAAGAGATGAAATATGGGTTCAGCAAGATATTTTGCCTCAATAGTGTGGAAAATGATTAAGGAAGACATCCCATATCAGCTTCGGGCCTACATACTCACAGCCACAGTCATGTATATGAGCCTACATGTGTGTATGCACACACAACACAATGCACATCCCAATATGCATAGGATAATCATCATCATCATCACAGTTACAGCATATTAGATTAGCTGCTTCTCACTACTATCCACAATCTCTTTTAGATGAATAAACCAAGATGTTAAGAGAGAAATCAGCAATGTTCACATAGCTTCTATTCCCTGGACCCCCAGACAAATATTTCTGTATGGGTGATTTGACTCCCTTTCAAGGCTTTGGGTTCAATGCTTCCTCTTGTATCTCTGTTGTCATTTTTCTTCGCTGTCAAACATTCAACCACATCCTTTCTGCCACAAAATTAGCAAATCTCAGAAAGCAAATATCTCTTCTTTTCTTATTTGGGGGTTTGTTTTAATCAAGGAACTCAAAAGTCAAAGTATGTTCTTTGAGAGGCATATTAATAATCAAAATCTTCTAGAAAAATCATCCTGGAGCTTATCATGGTGGCTCAGACCTCTTATCCAAGTACTTGGGAGGCTGAAGCAAGTGAATCATGTGTTCAAGGCCAACCTAAAACACAAAGTGAGTAGTTATTTTTAAAAGGAAAAGAAAAATTATCTTTTGAAGGTTAATTGTTTTTCTCATCTTAAGTAGACAGTACCAGGGCTGGAGAGATGGGTCAGCAGTTAAGAGTGTGTAGTATTTTTCCGGAGACTGGCTCTAAGCATGTAGCCCCCTATAACTCCAACTTCAAGGCATCTGAAATTCTTTTCTGACCTCTGTAGATTCACACACAGAAATTTAAAAAATAGGGACTGGAAAGATAGTCCAGTAATTAAGAGTATTTACTGCTCTTCCACGGGACCTGACGTTAATTATCAACACTAACATGGTAGCTTGCAACTATCTATAACTCCAGTTCCAGTGCATCTGATGCCCTTTCTGACTTTTGCAGGCATGAAACACACACATGGTATACATACATCCATGCAGGCACAACATTCATATACATAAAGTAAAGTAAATTTCTTAAAAAAATGAATAGCACTTTAAGGAACAAAATTCTAAGACATTTCCTTGATGATTGGTTACTATTTTCAGAAAAAAAAATTCTTGCCTCTGATACTTTCTTGCCTATGCTGGCTGGACGCTGTCAGAAGAGGAACTTCTGCGGAACGTTAGAGAATTCCTTCCCCAGAATCCACTGAAGGTAGTTTACTCAGTTATTCCATTTCCATGAGCTTCTCTTCAGGGACAGTAATATTTTTTTCTTACACACATGCATACCCACACACAGTTGCTTCAGACCTTAAACCAAGATCATATGATGAACATGGGGAAGAAAGGACACAAAGCTCAAGAAAGGAAAGGACAGGGAGCCATGGGAAGTAGCACCAATGTTTACAGTACTGCCATGGAAACAGACCAAGTTGTGAGGTTGTGGTGAGCGGTAAAAGTTAATCAGGCCACAGAGTGAGTATTCTGTGGTTGAAGAATAAACTGAGCTCACCAGGCCACTCCAGAATTTAGTCATGGCAGGCATTTCCATAATGAAGTCCCTGGAGAAAGAACACATTCCAAGCACTGTTGCCAAACAAACCACATGGCAGCCAGTTAAAATTTAAATTTCAGATAAAACACGAATACTTTCATGGTGTCTTTCTTAAATATTATACAGGATTGATTTATACTCAACAATTACTGTTTTTCTGGAATTCAGGGGTAAATAGATATCATATATTTGTATTTGCAAATCTAATTTCAAAAGAAGAAAGCCTCAACTAGGTAATAATAGCTGTGGTGGTTTGAATGAGACTACCCTCAATAGACCCATTTGAATATACTTGAATACTTGGTCCGCAACTGGTGAAACTATCTGGGAAGGATTTCCTCAGCTACCAATATGGGGGAGGAGCTTGGCCCTGCCTCAACTTGATATGCCAGACTTTGTTGACTCCCCCTGGGCAGCTCTAGCCTTTCTGAGGAGCGATGTCGGGTTGTGTGGAGGAATATGGGATGAAATGGAAGGAGAGGAGGGAGGAAGAACTGTGGTTGGTATGTGACATGAAAAACAGTTTAAATAAAATTTTTTTTAAAAAGGAGGTATGGCCTTGTTGGAGGAGGCATGTCACAGGGGGCAGACTTCGAGGTTTCAAAGTGTATTCCCTGACTCTGGCTTGTGATTGAGATGTGAGCTCTCAGCTGTTCCTGTTACCATGCATTGTTTCTGTGACCATGGACTCTAATCCTTTGGAAATATAAGGCCAATTAAATGTTTTCTTTTCTAAGTTGCCATGGTAATATGTAGTGTTTTATCACAGCAATAGAAAGGTAACTAAGATAACAGGTAAATGTGAGAAAAAGAAGAAATATAGCATGACCAATGCACTCTTCTCTCCCCTAACATAGCAGAGAGAAGGCACAAATGTCAAACTCACTCACTAATTAACAAAAACAATTGAAAGAATTGTGCCTTATCTAATAAGTTTCCAGGGAGCTCACAAATTCCGCAACACAGAAATAATTTCCTCCCGTTTAATAGGTAAAAACCTAGAATCCAGAGTTGCAGGAGGTCAGTGTTGTGAGCTAGTAGTTCTCAATCAGAGACAATTATGAAAAGGTCCGTGGAATATCTGTCATAAATGGTGTGTGTGTGTGTGTGTGTGTGTGTGTGTGTGTGTGTGTGTGTGTGTGCGCGCGCGCGCGCGCGCATTAACATCAAGTGGGTAGAAGCCACACGCTAACACTTTATTGTAGTAATATGGGTGGCGGCGGCGGGGCTATGTCCCCAAAACCCCAGGCCGCCTGCCCGGCTAGCTTATGCCCCGAAATAATTACACAGACACTGTATTCATTTAAACACTGCTCTGGCCCATTCCTATCTAGCCTCTTCTAGGCTAATTCTCGCATATTAATTTAGCCCATTTCTAATCATCTGTGTAGCGCCCCTAGGTGCGCTTACCGGGAAGATTCTAGCCTAAGTCCATCCTGGGTCGGAGCTTCATAGCGTGCGTCTTCCCTGGAGCAGGTAGCATGGCGTCTCTCTCTAGCGTCTGCTCCGGAGAGGAGAGCTGTCGAGTCTGACCTCACTTCCTCTTCCTCCCGGCATTCTGTTCTGTTTACTCCACCCACCTAAGGGTGGGCCTATCCAATGGGCCTAGCAGTTTCTTTATTGCTTAGCTAATGAAATCAACCTATTGATATATGACACTCCCACATCACTTCCCCTTTTTCTGTTTAAACAAAAAAAGGAAGGCTTTAACCTTAACATAGCAAAATTACATATAACAAAACAGTTATCAAGTAAAAGTTACATCAGAAACATTTATACATATAACAAAATTGACCGTAAATCTCTATCAATAAAGCAAAATCTATACTAATGCAAATTATTCATGTCTATATCACTTTATGTTGTGCAGAATAGTCACTCACAAAGAAAGATAATATGACCATAGATATCAATAGTGCTTGCTTTACAGAAAGGTTACATTCAGTTTAAGAGAGTTTGGGTGAGCTCAGTGGAAGCCTGGAACACAGAGAGAGTTTGAAGAACACTAAATGAAGAAATGGGGAGTAGTACTAGAAGCCATCACCAACAGATGGGGTAGGCCAGAAGTAGCTCTGTTAGAACTTGTGCAACTACTGGCTGTGTAAAAATCCATTCTGAGAGGTGCCATAATGAGCTAAGGGAACATGTGGGGGTATTAATGGAATGAAAGGATGTTCTGAGATGAGAGCCTCTTAGCATCCTTCTTTCCACTGAGTGAATGGCATGCTCTTGGTGCTTCTATTGACCTGGTTTACTTACCAGTCAACAACCATGTTCACTCTTTCCCTGACTCTGGGGAAATGATGTAGGTCTGGGCCCTCAGAGACCTAGTGATGAATTCCCTTAAAAACTCTGCTCACCCTCCAAACTCCAATGTAATACTCAATATCTACAAACATGTAGTCTTGAATACCTTGCTTGGCGGTACCAGACTCAGGATTCTAGAACCATCTTTGCTTATACACATGGTAGACCAGGAGTTCCTGGAAGTTTATATTTTCCCTTCATCCCAAAATGATTGACAAACAGCCTTGATGGAAAAGAACATCAGTAGTTGCAAGAATCTATGTGGTCCTCGGGGCTTATATGTGAGGCTGATCTTAAGTTGCTTTCTAGGGGTGGGGTAAGGAGGAATTTGAGACCTATAAACTTTGCGAAGCCTCCTTCCTCTCCTCATCATATTTCGCTTTCTGTATTTCCCCCTGAGACCATTCCTTCACTGAGACCTACCATATTAATCCTAGTCTTAGAAATGGGATCTTCCCTTGGGGCACAAGTGAAAACAATTGATCTGCCTGAGCTGAGTGGGTCTGAGGCATGAGCATGTGATCCAATTAACTGGAGGCAGATACTGACTTTATCAACAACAATCTGCACACAGTGCCTCCCAGACCCTGTTCATCAAACAATTGATGTATTCCTGTAGTAGATATAAAACTCTGGTCCCAGGAGAAACTGAGCCTTCCCTTAACCTCAGAACCTGAGTCAGGATGGCTTCCATCCACTCCTGGTAACTATTCTTCACTAGTGACTTCTGGAGTAGACATGGCCTTTTTCTCGCCAGTGCAGTATAAAGAAAAGTACACTGAGATTTCATTAAGTATAGATCTACTCACACACACATACACACAAAAAGAGTGGTACGGGTATCAATTACTATTCTATTCATTATAAAACGCCATGACCAAAGCAACTTACAGAAGGAGTGGTTCCTTTGGGCTTATTGTTCCAGAAGTATACCAATGTCATGACAGGGCGACCTGGCAACAAGCAGCGAACATGGTGCTGGAGCAGAAGCTGAGAGTCACATTTGGCTTCTCAAGCAGAAGGCAATGAGGGCATACTTAGATGAGAAGCTTTGAAACATCAACGCCTTCCTTCAGTGACCTAATTCCTACAGCAAGATCACACTTTATAAAACTATCCAAACCAGGCCAATTGGAGCCTATGGGGGACATTCTCATCCAAGCCACCACACTGTAAAGAAGGATAGTTTTATCCGTCTTTCTTTTTTACGACAGTAAGGTGAAGAAGTGATGACTTAGAGAAGCAACCAATTCCTATAAGCACGACCCCAAACTCAAAATGGTCACAATACACTGTCTAGCTCCTCATATCCCTGAGTCACCAAATCAACCCAAGACATCACTGTGTCCAAAACTACAGGTCAGAGAATTCATCTGAATGTTTTTTTTTTCATTTAAGACACTAATAATGACTCTTCTACTTACCGATGAAAACATCTCAAGATACCTGCTAATCACAGTCCACCAAGGAAATTGTTTAGCAAATTGGATGTTGTGATAGGAAGGGTTTCCTTTTTTTGGAGCCATGAACAATACAGATGGATGTTTCTATTGGCTACAAGTATCTTCCACGGCTAGGAGCAAGGCATATGTAGTGGAATAAAGTAAACCTACCATGGAAATTAAACTTAGTGGGGGAGGCTGTTCATAAGATAATACTGATTCTAATGGTGAGACTGGTTTTGAACAACTTATCTATAAGTGAGATGATGGTTTGAAATAACATTTGTGAAGTATCTGGTTCTGCTTCTGTTAAAGTTAAAATGCTTAGAAAATAATGAGTTATCCCAACCTTAGCTGCAAAGACAATTAATGTGTTATTAGATGCTATTTGGGTAGCACACTACAAGACAGCATGTCATAGCTTGAAAACTTGGGCCTCCTATAAAGACTCTGGAGCCTGATCCAGCTTTCTTTGTATAGAAGGGAGAGGGGGGATGAAAAGAAGAGAGGATGAGAGAAAGAACTGTGAGGGGGAGGGAAGAAGAGAAAGACAAGAGAAAATATGTGATCCTATCACTTACTTTGGAACCCAATGTAGAAGAATTGCAAGTTTGAAGCCAGCCTAGGCAATATAATGAGTTTAAGTCAGCCTGAGCTAGAGACGAAGACTGTATCTCAAAAAGAGATGAAAGGAAGAACAGAGAGATAAGAAAATTAAAAATGGTCTGTTTTATTGGAATTCCAAAATGCATCATGGAACTTGCACTTCTCTATTGAAGCCTCACTCCATTCCTGAAAAGTAGCTCCAACATCCTGGCTATTTATTGTCACAAAAGAAGTCTGGTTAAGGCCTGGAGGGATGGCTCAGCTGTTAAAGGCTAGTCTCACAACCAAAAATATAAAAGAAATCTGGTTAAGAATACATTGTGCTGTTATGATTAACACTCATAAAGAAAACAAACAAATATTAAATAGGGTCTCTTATTATTTGTATTTTACATTTGAGAACACCAAAAGACAACAAAATGAAATCAGCTGCCCAGAAGAACCTCACTAAGTGGACAGGAACTCATCCCTGGTGTGCTTAAGAACAACAAGGCCGTGTTCTCAGAGACCCATTCGCAAACTGCCAGTGTAGGCTACTTGCCTCAAATGAAAAGTTACATAGCACACGGCCCTGAGTGTCACAGGCTCAGCAGTGAAATCACGCAAATATAATACATTTGAAATATTTAGCATAATTATAAGCAAATGAAATGCATAATTCCTGTCCGAAAGTGCATAGCGGTCTATAGTGGAGACATAGACCAATGAGCAACCATAGTTCTTTAAATAAACTCAGTGGAGAGCTATTGCCGACATCACAGAAAAGATGTTCATCATGTCTGATTTCCCAGGATGACTGAGAATTTATCAGAGAGGAAAAGAAAAGCATCTCTCCTAAAAGGTGTACACGGCATTAGGTATTTTGAGAAAGGTGAACAGCTGAATATATTAGAAGTAAAATTGTAGGAAATGCCATTTAACTTCCCAAAATATTCTGAGCCTGCATAATGTTCATCTCACTTCTCAGCCCCCATGGCAGTTCTTAGTCACAGAATAAACATATTTTGAGCGTTCTTATCCACTTTAGTCTCACTTCCACACACATAGCTAGGATGAACTTTAAAAGCGTGCAGTATTTGGTAGCAATTTCCTATGATTTTTAAATCAATTCTACTAAGTGCTAAATGAATGTAATTTTGTATTCCCTTGACACACATTGCTCATTTGCTTCATGACAACTGGAGAGGGCAGTGATCATACCTGCTACATCCTCCCAATTTTCGGGCTTATCAGGGAGATTTTCAATACATGGTGAAAGGACAAGAACATTGGACTCTGAAGTGTCTGGATGTCGAAGAGTCCCTTCTCTCTGACTTATCCATACCAACTGCAGAAATCGTCCACAATTCCCCCTTTCATGGGTGGAAGAATCTCTACTGGGCAGATATCTCATTTGCTCCCCTAAGAAGAAGCAGCTGCTTTTGAAGGCAGCCTATAGAAATCCCTGTCAGACATAGTATTAAATCTGCACAGGGAAAGATAGATGGCAGATGCCTGGAAGGCATGAAATGCAGGCTCTACCCAAACTCACAACGTACTTCCTAATAAGGTAAAAATGATGTTTTGGCCATTCTCTTACAAGAAAAAAAAAGTCTAGGTTATAGTGACCTGAAAATAAACTTGTCTAGATGTCACGCTAGGTCAGGTAGAAAACTCAAAACAGCCATTGGGTTTCCAGGGACAAATTTTAATTGAAAGTTGAATGAGTTCAAGGGCAAAAAGGACATCAATATCAAAGGTGTTAAGATTTACTTGTGAAAATATTAGATACCTTAGGTTTTTTAAATGTATTGTATTTGTCCGTCGATTTGTTAATTCACTTATCTCTTCATAGTTTATTAATCTTGGAGTGCCTATTATTAGCAAGGTACCATTCTGGTAATATAACGGTGATTGAGCCAAGTCAAGAAAAGTAAAGAGACAATTGATACATAAATCAAAATTTCCCTAGGGGAGAAGTACATGAGTTCCTTTCTCCCACCCCTGGACAGTTCAGAATAAGGGCCTTGAAATGTGCGGTGGCAGATTGCAATAGTCTAAAGATACATGACATGCTAGCCAAAAGCAATTTTATGATCTTAGACAGGATCATTTTAATATAAAGAAAACAACAGAGAAAGCAGATGGATCCTGTATGACATGCAGACTCGATGGTAGTCATATAGTAATATTATTACTATCCTTACCTCAAGCAAGTATGGTGACTCACTCCTGTAATTATAGCACCCTAGATGCTGATACAGGTTCACTACAAGTTCCAAGTCACTATGGACTGCAGAGGAAGGCCTTGTCTCCAATGAACTTGATGAGTTTAAATTTTTAAAAAAACAAAACTATCTTTAAAAAGGGAAAAAAAGAGAGGACCAAAAGTTGGGTGGGTAGGGAGGTGAAGGTAGTCAAGGAAGAGCTGGGGGAGGGTGATCAAAATATATTTTATGAAATTACCCAATAATTAATGAAAATTTTTTTAAAAAATCAAACAATTCTTGATAGTGACCATTCTATTGGTGTCACTGTCTAGAAGAGTAAAATGTTAGCCAACCGTCATTAAAATTAATATCAAATGAATGAAACACTTCATTTTAATAGCAAAGTCATTCATCACATTTACTTATCAACAGTCTCTACTTTAAATATGACTTTGATCAGTTCAACCAAGACGCAAAATGTACAACACAACTCTTGTTTATGGTGAACTTTAATCTGGGAAAGATCTAGGGCTAATGTAGGCTAAAAGGTAAGCATTAACCAGACAGTTTATAAGAAGTTCTAAATAAATCATATACCTGAACCGTACAAAACTTGGGGCAAGTCTTTAAGCTAAGTGTTTACTTTCAGCCTGTGTAGCAAAGCCCAGCTTCTGTTAGAGAGCAGAAAGTAAGCCTACGTAGAGGAGCCTCTGATGTTCAGACAACAGCAAACTACCAAAGGACTTTAAAGGAGAAAAAGTGCCTAGCTGCTCGAGCCCAACTAGGGAATGCTTCTGTCAACTCAGATATATACAAACAAGGGAGTTAACAAGATGAGCAATGGCAGAAAGAAATGAAAGTAAGGAATAGAAGTTGCCAGCATTTAAATGAACAAAAAACTGAGCTTGATCCTCTTCACTCGAAAGCACAGGACAACACATGGAAAGAGACAGATACCGAGTATTCTTACTGCTGTAGGTTAGGCAGTGCCTTAGTTAGGGTCTCTATTGTGTGAAGAGACACCATGGCCACAGCAATTCTTATAAAGGAAAACATTTACGTGCGATGGCTTATATTTTCAGGGGTTTAGTTTATTATCATCATGGTGGAAAGCAAGGCAGCAAGCAGGCAGACATGGGGCTGGAGAAGTAAAGAGTTCTGAATCTCGACTCACAGTAAGTGTTCTGTCTCCCTGAGCAGAGCTTGAGCATATATGAGACCTCAAAGCCCGCCTTCACAGTGACACACTTCCTCCAACAAGGGCACACCTTCTAATAGTTCCACTCCCTTTGTGGGCCATTTTCTTTCAAACCACCACAGACTGTCTTGACAGAAGCCACCAAATTCTGTTGCTGTAGTCCAAGAGAAGTCATAGAGGTCACTTAAATAACCATGACTGTACATCAAAGCAACTTCATTCACAATAGCAGGAGTGGGTCAGATGTGACCCATGGGTCAGAGTTTGCCAATCTTCACTTCAGCAAAGTCCAAGATTGCTCATGTTTTAGACTTCCAATGACAACCATGTTCTGAGTATAAAAGCGAGAAAAGATTATTTGACATAACAGGCTCAGTGTCCTTTCTATACATGCTACATTTGAACTCCAAATGAAGAGAGCTAAGAAAGTCAAGGGATTGGTGGTTTGACCATAAAGAAGACATGGAGAGAAGCATTTTGTGGTTGGCTTTCAAATGTGGGATACAGTTGGGGATATCTGTGCCCCTGGAGTGCACAAACTTTGAAATGGCTCAGTTACTCTCAGGTTATTTTTTTTTTATTTTTCTGGTTGCTTTTCAAAGAGTGGGTGAATGGTGGAAAGAAACCATCCCAGAGTTACTTACTTAATCACAAAGTTGACTTTATCATGGATAATAAGATCTACTTGTAGCAGAGCAACATCAAGGCATCGGGCAAAAACCCTAGCCACTTTATAAAAAGAAGACTATGTTGACATCGTAATGCCAAAGATAACAGTGAAGAATGGGGATGAAGCAGTTGAGAGGTCAGAAGTAAATTGGGCATCATATTATTCTTCACCCGTCCTCGCCTCTTCTGAGGAATGTCAACAGTGTAAAAGCAAGCCAGTAACAGACGGCAGAGGAATTTAGACTTGTCTCCAGTTCTTGGAAAACAGAACACAAGTTGCAGTGTATCATTTTAACTGCCCTTGTTATTTAACAATGCAATAATAAACAGAGCAAATCAACAAGTCCTTAATAGACAGTTCAGGAGAATTACACATCAAGCATTCTGGACCTGAAAATATGAAGTTCTATATTAGAAAAAAAAGAATGTCTAAAACAAAGAAGCTCCAATCAGCCATTCAAAGAACACTAATGTATATTGATCAAGTCCTGTATATGCCGAGCATTTAGTCAGCAGTTAAACAGACTAAAGGGTCCTAAAACACTACTTGAAAATATTTATATACTTGCCTTCTAAGAGTCAAGAATACATAATCATTACATTGGTTTTGATACAGCTACTTTAAAAGAAGAATCTATCCTAACTGTCATCAGAGAGCCTTTATCAACTAACTGAAGGAAGCAGATGCAGAGATCCACAGCCAATCACTAGGCCGAGCTTTGGGAGTAAGGGAGGAAAGATTGTACAAGCCAGGGTAGTCAAGGTCACGATGGGGGAACCCACAGAGACAAGGGAGCTCACAGACTCGGAATTCACAGTTACGGAGACTGCATGGGACTGACCTAGGTCCTCTGCGTGTGAGTGACAGTTGTGTAGCTTGGTCTGCTTGTAGGACTCCCAGCAGTGGGATCAGGACCAGTTCCTGGCACTTTGAACAGGCTTTTGGGAACCTATTCCCCATGCTGGGTTGCATGGCCCAGCCTTGATGCAGGGAAGGATTTGGGTTCTGCCTCAACTTTATGTGCCATGCTTTGTTGATGCCAATGTGAAGCCTGCCCCTTTCTAAATGGAGACTGAGGAGTAGATTTGGTGGGGGGCGGTGGAAGATGGGGAGCAGGAGAGGGAACAGGAGGAGAGAAGGGAGGGGGAACCTGTGGTCGGTATATAAAATAAATGAAAAAAATTAATTAATGAAAAAAGAAAAGAAGAGGCATCTTTATATCTAGTAACTAGGGCAGTATTTAAGGCAAAGTAAAGTTTTGTATAATGTAGTTTTATTTGTGTGTTTTCGGGTTACCAGACAATGAGGCAGTCAGCCACCAAAATTTGCTCTTATAAATTAATTGCTAG
Source organism: Microtus pennsylvanicus (assembly GCF_037038515.1). Lineage (NCBI taxonomy): Eukaryota > Metazoa > Chordata > Mammalia > Rodentia > Cricetidae > Microtus > Microtus pennsylvanicus. The sequence continues at coordinate 124,587,398 of NC_134601.1, read as the reverse complement.
CTGCCTCTTGAAGACTGGTGTATATGTAAGAAAATTCTTCTCCTATTATTTCCCTCAAGATGGGTGCCTTCTTCAAGCTCTGTTAGAATGTTTTAAAAAAATAAAATGGTGGCCATCATGTCACAGTCACCAGGCAGGACAGGACACAAAAGAGACACAATCTCATTATTCTTTCCACCATTGAATGATGAGGCCTCTTACTGCTGCTTAGCAAGTTTAACTTATAGTACTTTATTAGAAAGAGAATATATCTCATGATATATGTGTCTATACTTGCACTGAAAATATTTATATAGATATTCTTGCACTGAAAATATTTGTATAGATATTCAACAAATTGTTCTAAGTTTTTTTTTTTTTTGAAGGATGAACATTCCAATGAAAAGTGAAAATCTTTACATGGAGCCAAAGAATAAACATCATGAATCCCTTAGGTCAGAGTCAATCCTGGTATGGGAAAACAAACTTTCCCCTCCGGGTGCTCCTAAACAGCACTTTAAGTCTGCTGAAATTATGTAGGTGGGTGGAGAGGTAGCAGAGGGATTGGGAACACTTATTGCTCCTACTGATAACCCACGTTTGGTTCCCAAAGCCCACACTGAGTTACAACCATCTGTAACTCTAGATTTTACACCATCTTATGGCTTCCATGTGTATTGCATGCACATGGAGCTCATATATACAGGCGCGTGATAGAGACATGCTGGGCAATGGTGGTGACACACCTCTAATCCTAGCACTCCCAGGAGTCAGAGACAGGTGGATCTCTGTGAGTTGGAACCCAGCCTGGTCTACAGAGTGAGTACTAAGACAGGCTCCAAAGCTACAGAGAAATGCCGTCTCAAAAAAACCAAAAAGTAAACAGACATAAATGTTGAAAAGTAAAATTGAAATATGGCATTGAAGATGTAGCCACCAAATTTACAGCGGTGCTGGGAGTCCAGTAGGAGCTGGACAAGTGTCCACACCTTATATCCTTGGGTATGAGTGTGTTTGAGATTCCATCTGCCAGTGAATAGGGGTATGGCAAACAGTGTCAGATTCCTTAGGACAATATAGAGTCATTAGAAATTATTCATTCTGTGACAATGTCAGCACAAGCCCTGCAAGAGCTGTGACAAATGTCAAGAGCTGTCTCCCTAGTGGTTGGTTGTTTTTAGCGTCTTGGTTGCTACTGGCTTAGGATATGAAAATCAGGAGCAGATTCCCGAAACTCTCTGGTAGAGGGTTTCTGATCCATAGGATCCAGATACAGTAGCCAAAAGAATTACACAGTGCAGAAACACGACAGCTGTAGGAAATTTAGAAACACTTGGGCTCTACATTCAGATAGAAATATATTTAATAGAAGTCCTTTAGAACTGACATAAAAGTCTTTACCGTCCGTTAAAAAAAATGCATAGCAATATTTATTATTCTTTGACAATTTCACATATATATATTCGCTAGATATAATGAATTTGGGTAATGTTGTCCCCATTACTCTTTCCAACTGAAATTCATCTTCTCAACAAGCCCCCATTCGACTTTGATAACCCCCATTTTCTATTCTCCACTTAATTTCATCATAGTTGCTCATTTTTTTCAGTAGGATAGTCACTGATAAATCGTCCATTCTCAAGGAATAATCCGCAACACTGTGCTCACAGATAACATTTCCTAAATGTATATTTCTGAACTTTTGAGATTGGATCATTTTTGGAGGAATGACTATCCACTGCTATGAGGAGTATTTTGTAGCATTCATGAAGTGGATTCATTATATGTTAATAGCCCACCCCTTGACCTCCTTCGCTGCGGCAATCAAACTCATGTCCAGATGTTGCCTTCCCTTCCACCAAGGCTGTGCACCAATGCACTGAACAAACGAGTTGTTAAAAAAATCGCCACATTCCCTCAAATTGATTTCCTTTTAAACATCCTACAAAATCATCAGACTGTTTGGGGTCATAACATGGCTTTGTCTCAGTTGGTTGATGTGCCTGACAGAATTAAACTTGTGACTAACACAGTGTGGAACATTACAGAATTAAAGGGGATTATAGAAACAAGGTTCAGGAGGTTGCATCAAATGGACCTAGTAAGGTCCATTTGCAAAGAATAAATATTAGCTTATCCCCTTCCATCCAGATGCCCACCAGCAAATTATAGGATAGGAAAGTAGTAATTTCCCTCCTGCAAGGGAGAAAGAACTTCTTCAGGAACAAAACACAGTATGGCTGCTTACAGGAAAAGGTCTGTTCAGATTGCTGTCACACTGAGGCCTGGCAGTCAGTTAAAGCTATGGTGACTCGTGGTGGGTTCAGTTGGGGGAGTTGGTTTTCAGGCTTTAAAGAGCTTGAAAGGACAGCTGGAAGTCTCATAGGCCAAGGCACCAAAGGGTGCAAATTCCTTCTCTAATTACAGAGAAATGTTTTTAAAAATCAACCCACCATCCTTTGAATACTTTCCTGGGAAGGTTTTTTTTTTCTGAAACACTAAGGTCAATAAAAATCTCATAACTGGTATTTATTTTCCTAATTGTTTTTACATGTCTAAAGAAAGAAATTGACTTAAATGATTAGAAGTTAATGGTTCACGGAAGAGTCACTATTTTTTGTTATTGTTATTTTATTTTGTTTTGTTTGTAAGACAGGATCTCTCTATAGAACCCTGGCTGTTCTGGCACTTGCTCTGTACACATGGCTGTCCTCAAACTCAGAGAGATCCACCTGTCTCTGAACACCCACCTCTAAGTGCTGGGATTAAAGTGGGTGACAGCTGGGCCAGTTTTTTTCTTAGTTAATGAAACAGACAGACAGACAGACAGATGAAATTAGATGAAAATTAGAAATAAGAAATCTTTAAGGATGCTTTTTCAGTAAAGGAAATTAACCTTAGTGCCACATACATGATAGACCAGCACTCTACCACTAAGCTACATGTACAGCCCTAGACTAAGGGTATTTGGGTTTTTAATTATTTGGAATATTATAGTTGCATATGCTGCACTGATTATAGTTGCTCCCTACTCCCTCCCTTCATCACTCCCTCTCCTGTCCAAGTTCAGGTTCCCATCTAGTCCCACTCTGAGCCCATGAACACTTTATAACTAACACAATAACTTTATTTAGTAAATGTTGAAAGAAAATAATCACAGTGGTAGAGAATTTCAAAAAGATTCAGGATCTAAGTTTGCATTTTTGTATAAAAATATTTGAGTCACACAAAGACTCAATGATATCATGATATATCAGTGATATATGAGTGGCCATCATAAGCACAGATAGAGACAGAAAACAGGATCAACTGCTGAACACAGAGTGTATAGGCAGATATTCCTGGGGGAAAAAGCCCATCCTTTAGTTACTGGTTACTGTGTGTTGTATTTACATTTCATTGAGTGTAAAACTGCCAAATTCTTATCCTTACTTTCCTAGACTCAGGGGACTTTTGATTTAACCATGTTGATTTTAACAAAGGGACCTGAGTCTGTAAGGGGATGTTTGAAAAAGGGTTTCTTGTTTATTTGTTTATTATTTATTTACTTATTTTCTCATATATTATATCCCAACTGCAGTTTCCCTTCCCTCCACTCATTTCCCCTAACACAGGTCAGCACACCCTTTTCTTCCCATGCATACAGCTTTGTCTTCGCATGGCACTTGACAGTACCAGAGACACTCTCAGTATAGAGGGCAACATCCACGATCTATATCAGAGAGATGTAGTTCTCAACTGAACTGGACCTGTGCCCATGATAAATTGACTCTAAAATGTCATCAAAGGTGATGGAAGAAGGTCATTGGCTAATAAAGGAACTGCTTTGGCCCATTTTATTGGTTAGGACGTAGGTAGGTGGAGTAAACAGAACAGAATGCCGGGAGGAAGAGGAAGTGAGCTCAGACTCCACAGCTCTCCTCTCCGGAGAAGATGCCTCAGAGAGACGCCATACCCCAGCTCCAACCCAAGATGGACAGAGGCTGGAATCTTCCCGGTAAGTGCACCTAGGGGTGCTACACAGATGATTAGAAATGGGCTAAATTAATATGTGAGAATTAGCCTAGATAGAAATGGCCCAAGCAGTGATTAAAAGAATACAGTGTCCGTGTAATTATTTCGGGGCATAAGCTAGCCAAGCAGGCGGCTGGGGTGTTGGGGACGCAGCCCCGCCGCCCTTATTACTACACAAAGGTTTCCCCACACCTGGTATTGATGGTGTTGCCTACTCCTTTTGAGTGTGAGCTAATCTACCCAACATGCTTTTAACAAATAAAACAAAGTCTGAGTGATAGGACATCACTTCCAATACGGCAACCTTTACTTTAGTAGCTGATTGTCTTCTTAGCTTGCAGGGGTTGGCAAAGTAAACCGCCATTTTGGAGAAGCCTATGTGGAAAGGTATTAAGAGTAGTCTTCAACAAACTTGCAGTGACAAAATGAGACCTTTTACCAAATGACATTTGAATAATTAAGTTCTGCCAGGAGCCAAAGTGAATGCCTACTTAGTGCCTTCCTCCGTTGGCCAATGTTCATCTAAGACCCAAGCCTTAGGCTTCCACCTTGATTGCAGCCTCATTTCAACCCTGAAGCTTGGGAATCTACTAAACTGCATTGGAACTGCTGAGCCCAGGAATCATGAGATAACAAATACAAACTCTTCAGAGTCAAAATGCCAGCGATGATATGCTGCATGGTAGGAGACACCTAAGGTAATGCCCACATGAGACCAAAGAGTTCCTTACTGCTTAAGGGAGTCACAGTCATCTTTTTGGTTACATGTATCCCAAAGCAATCTAGCTGAAGTGTATCAAGCTTTCTTGTATAAATAGTGTCTTTTTAGGCTGGCAATATTTAATTAGCATAACAATAAACCCCTACTTATTATAAGATTTATTATCTTATATATCTGCCATTATACTATTACAGAGAGGATTCTACTATATTAACTTTATATACAAAGAACAAGAGAGATTTTGCAGAATTGCCATTAGCATTGACATTTGAGCGTGATTCATTTTGGTTAAATGAATCCTAATTATCTTGAACTAGCAAAAAAGAATTATTGTGCTTATTAATAACATTTCTACAGCACTGAAAGGCAAACAGGCATTTTCTACATTTAATTTTCCCATTAAAGTCAAAGCATAGAGTTGGTTGGACTCCAGTCTTCCTTTTTCAACCATAAATTCACCGTTGGATCTTGATAAAGTCAGATCAGTCACCAAATTGGGTTAATTTTGCTAATGCATTTGTTTTCCCTGGTTTTTGTAAATAGTGTTTGTTTTGATTAATAGCTTTAGCAGCTGGTGGTTATAGTGCAGAAAAAACATCGCACAGGGACCATTATCATCTATAAATAAATTCTATTTCCCTGTAGTTGAGAGCATCCAAAGCGGCGTAGCTTGAGAAGTTCTTGCACACTTTGGCCCTATAATTAAGAGACCATTTAGGGAACTATCTTTAAAGACACACATTGTAAAGTGCATCTGTTTTCTGTGCCAGGGATACATAGACCTTATTGGTGAACCGTCGCCAAGCTCTTTTTCTTCCACTTCAGCTTCAGTTTCTTTGAAAGGAGAATGACTTCACTTTAGGGACTTCCCCTAAGAGCCACCAAAGTGAATTCCTATGTGCCAAGAAGCCTATTATTTTAAGTCATTACACATGTAACTGTAATGTAACTCATCCAACTGTGTTGGTGTGATTCTAATTGGAACTTAGCTGGGTCATCAAGATAAACATTTTAAACATAGCACGTTCACCCCTCATTTAATACTTAACTATAGTTCAGTAAGATTCGAATAAGTCAACATTGAGAGTCTGTTACCTTAATGGTCTACTGCACCCCTTCCATGTAATGATATTACAGACAGTGACTTTGGAAAGTCATTAAGATTAGGTAAGACTACAAGGGTGGCGTATATGTGTGCTATCCAGCCTTAGAAAAGAAACCAGAATGCTCGTTTTTCTATCCCCAATCCTAGGTGAGTCCACAACAAGAAGGTGGCCATGTGCAAGTCATGCTGAAAAGCTTCACCAGAAACCAAATCTGCCAGCATCCTAATCTTGGACTTTCTAGCCTCCAGAATTATGAGAAATAAATTCCCACTATTTAAGCCAAAAGGTCAGTGGTATCTTATCTTGTTACAGCAGCTTGAATTTTGTTTTTGTTTTGGTTTGTTTTCCAAGAAAGGATTTCTCTGTGTAGCACTGGCTGTCCTAGAACTCGCTGTAGACCAGGTTGGTCTCAAACTCATAGAGATCTGCCTCTCTCTGCCTCTTGAGTGCTGGGATTAAAGGAGTGTACTACCACTGCCTTGCAAATTTTGTTGGGTTTTGTGCGTTTTGTTTTTGTTTTTTTAAATAAGGCAGAGCTCATGAGAATTTGCACTCACCATTCGCCATAATTTAAATAGACAACTTTAGAGTGAAGATTCCCAATCTTCTTGTATTTTCTTCTCATTTTTAACACATGAAACAATGATGGATGTCTCATCTAATACATTTTTCCTTAAAGGGACAATCTCCAAGGTCCTACACAATCACTTGTAACCTTTTTATGTTGCAAGAAAGAAAGCATATGAAAATATGTTAATGTGTCATTATTATTGATGGAACTTTGAATTTTCTTCTGTTTAAATGTTAAATTTTATCAAAATTTGAGGCTCACCCTTGTTGGCATAACTTAGCCTCTTTCACTTATTTTTATCCAACAAGGTCATTCCATAAGCAATTTTACTAGTCTCACATGAGGTAAGTTCTTTCCCATTTTCTTTTATTACCAATAATACTGCAATGAACATTCTCATACAAGTAGGTGAGAATTTCTCTAGAATGAACAGTAAGTCCTCGGTGTGGTGATGAATGGTGCCAGGACCCCCTTCTTAGAGGATTCCAAAATCTGTGAGAATCAAGTCCTTGAATATTATAGGATAGTTGTCACAAATAACCTATGTAGTATCTTCCTACCCCCTCAAATTACTTATTTATGTTTTTTAGATACTTTGCAAAATAACTGCTATTGTGTATCACTAGGGAGGTAGCAAGAGAAAAGTCTATACGGATACAATTATTTGCCATATATTTTTGTATCACAGTTGGTTTAGTCCTCAAATGGAAAACCCGTGGATAAAGAGAGCCAACTGTATATTCAGAAGTGGAGCTGATGACCCAACAGCCTAGCCCTGCTTTAACGTTCCCAGACACAACCACATTATTATCCCCAGAGGTGGTAACAATTTAAGCATGCATGCAGTAATAAAGAATTTCCTTTGCATGTACAAAATAATACTATTTATATAGACTTTCTTTTATTCCACAAATGCACCCATGCCTTTTATTTCTACCTCATTTCACTCTTGTCATTTGCGCTCCCAATCTGCCTGTCGCTGACTAGACATTAATAGATGGCCTATTATGTGCTCAGACCAATGAGGAGATCAGAAAGGAAAACTTCTAAGGTCCGAATAAAGATTTGTGAATCCTCTCCCTGCTACAGGTCCTCAGAACACATACATTTCACTTCTCTGAACTTCTGTTTCATTATAATCAAAGTACGTTAGCACTCATCTTCCTGGATAAACAGTCAAAAGTTAACTAGAGTTTGATTATATTGAAACATTTGTAGGGAGGAAGAATTTTTTTAAAGGACAAAGTAATGGCCACAGTCTCAATAACACTTTCGCTGAACTAAAGCAATTATATCCAAATAAAGAAAGAAAACCGATTTGTCTTGCCTGCCCACACTTTAAAACCATTTGGCAAAAGATCAATCTCTGTAAGAGTTTTTATACTCCAAATTCTTTTAGATTTGCTTATCCTATTTTCTTTGCAATTATTCATAAAACATGCACAAAGCTTTAGCCATTATAACATGAAGGAGTTTTTGCCTGTGTGTATATATGTGCACCATATCTGTGCCTAATGCCCTTGGAAGTCAGAAGGGGGCATGAAATCCCCTGAAGCTGAAGTTAGGAGCCACCATATGGATGTTGAGAACTGAATCCAGGGTCTCTACATAAAGGATCAAATGCTCCTTACTACTGAGCCATCTCAAACTCCTCTGGCAACATTTTAACACAAACAAACTAAGCTTCATTGGATCAGGGTCTCTGGTAATTTCCCCTAAAGATTTTAAGAACCAGGGACATTCATGCAACTGCGTTCTAGTGAGGAAAATCTTTCAGTCTTTCCCTGCCCACTCCATCACTGAAATACCATCCACAAGCGAGGTGTTTCTGTTGTTGTAATATTTCCTGGCTGTGTCTATGGAGTGCCAAAACAAGTGAAAGCGAAAACACACAGACAAACCAGGTACTTGGCACTTTGAGGATTGGTTGTTTTATTGACTTAATCTTTGCTCCCCCTAGTGCATTGAGTCAAGCTGGCTTTTGTGTGTAGACATAACTTCAGTGTTTAGAGTTGAATTGCAGATCATTCATCTTTAGTCAGTCATGCGTTTGATCTGAAGATATTTGCAAAGTTTACATTTATGAAAATGTTTTACTCCACTTCAGCAAGCAGAGTTTTTCTTCCTTCTAAACACATCACAGGACATTTTTCTATGAATTCATTTATCTTCCAAATAGTTGTCCTGTGGTCCTCGGCTCTTTTCTCCCATAAACAAAATGGTGTCTCCTCATTCCTGCTCTCAATGTTCTTCCAGGGGCCTCTAAGATTCACGGATCTTCTGAGATTTTTGGGGTCTTCAGTAATTTCTCTCTAGACAGTGCAGCTTTCTCTCACTTTGGGGCATTTATTTCATGAGGGTTTCTTACACCTCCTTGCTACCCTAGGTTCCAGGTTGCCTGCCTGCTACTTTCCCATTATTAATATTCTCATCCCCCCCCCCCCCCAACGCCACTCTTTCTGCCTAGAGAAAGCCTGTTCCCACTCTCTCCTAGGCAAGATTAGATTCAAACGGGAAGAGGAAGGAACAGCACCGGGCTATGCCCCTGGATAAATGCCACCTTTACATTCTGAGGCACCCCAACTGGCCAAGTGTGACTTCAGCTGGAAACTATCTGGAGGCAGGAAGACTTACCGAACTGTCTTCCTTGGTTTATGAGTGTTCCGACAGCATTCTCCCCAAGCATAGATTCAAACTCCTAGGTATCTGTAGACTATTTATGTAGTGACTTGATTTTCTATTGCTATTTTCTAACAGTCTTTGGCACTGGAGGCTATGTGAGAAAGAGGTAAGCTCCTTAACTCTATGTAAACAAATCTCTATATGTGATTGTATTAACTGAAAAAGCTAGAATTAGTGGTAAGAGGAATGTGGCCCACTTTTGTCTTTCTTGGTATCTAGTTAGTATATACTTAGGGAACCTTCATTTCTTAGGAGCATACTTTCCAAGGTACTCCACCATCTACCCACCTCTTCTCTTTGACTCTATACTCCACTGAGAATCAAATACTCTTTCCCAAACACATTTCCAAAATGTTTTACTAAACCCTACCAATTCACACACAAAGCAAATGAAAACATTTTTGCCCAAAAAAGTTAAGTGTTATAGACTGCCCACAACATGCAAAGGTTTAACTTAGGACACTTTTTTAACTTCCAAAAGGCATTATTTCCCACAGAATTCAGAAACACTTAAGTTTCATGTTTTGCTTTTTTTTCCCTAGCCTGATAATATGTGATCAGATCCATTATCGTTACACAGGGCAGCTCACAGTTGATCATCATGTAATCACAAGAAGAAACAACAGATATTCCACAGTGTGTCATGTTGATTGTTAAGCAAAGACAGTGAATTAAATACATTTTTTTACTGAAGCTGTATTCAACTTTTGACAGTTTTATTGATATTGATAATTACATGCATACTATGGGGAAAATTGCATTAAAATAATCAAATTTTAGGGAAGGCTTGTAGCTCAGTGGTTGGACAATTTCTTAGCATGCACAAGACACTGGATTTCATTTCCAACATCACTAAAAAGAAACATCAAGACTTGTCGGGGAGGGGGTTACCAAGCTTCATGTTGGGTACCACATTGTAAACATAATAATGACAACTCTTTCCTACCTATGTGTCCAAATTCTGCTGTACTAAAGATTTTCATGGGAAAATGTACATAGATAACATATCATGACATGTAAAAGATCCACAAGAACACCCATGAAGAATAGCTGAGGATGCTGTGAAGAACAATGGCATCATAGAATTAGAAGGCAAATGGATAGAACTAGAAAAATATCATCCTGAGTGAGGTAACCCAGACCCAGAAGACAAACATTATTGGTGCCTAGCTCAATATTCATCAGAGAGACTTCACCCAGCAACTGATGGAAACAGATGCGGAGACCCACAGTCAAACATTAGGCTAAGCTCAGAGAATCCCGCTGAAGAGAGGGAGAGCAGATTATAGGGGCGAGAGGAGTCAAGGCCACCACAAGAAAAACCACAGAATCAACTAATCTGGGCTCAGAGGGACTCACAGAGACTGAACTGACAACCAGGGAGCCTGAGTAGGACTGACCTCGGCACTCTGCGTATATGCGACTGTTATATAGCTTGGTCCTCTTGTGGGACTCCTAACAATGGGAGCAGGGGCTGTCTCTGACTCTGATGCTTACATTTAGAACCCTATTCCTTATACTGGTGTGCCTTACCTAGCTTTAATGCAAGGCAAGGTGCTTAGTCTTTACTGCAACTTGATATGCCATGTTCTGTCAATATCCACAGGAGGACTGAACTCTTCTGAATAGAAACAGGAGTGGATGGGGGAACAGAGAGAAGCAACTAGGTGGGGAAACTGCATTCAGGATGCAAAATAAATCAATAAATACTTTAAAAGATCAGACAGTTTATCAAAAAGGAATAGCTAAAGTAACACGCAGGCAGCATGTACAAATGTTGGCAAGATTTGAGATATCTTTAAAATTCTAACACAGGAATCTGCACCCTGGTTCTGTGCAGAGCTAGATTAGTAAATATTTTCAGCTTTGTAGGCCATACACTATCTTTTGCACATACTCCATTCTGTCTTTGTCTCAGGGAAACAGACATAGATGATAAATAAAATCTGTGTTCCATTGATACCACTTATAAACACAGGCCTCATTCTGGACCATCATTTGCCAATATTTGCCCTAATATAGTGTCAATGAGAAAGAAAAACTGTTCAAGCTAGTTGGAAAGCTAAAGCTGAATTCTGTGTATACGTACGTGTTAATTAGTATGTAAACTAACTCTCATCGTTTGAATATGTAGGAGGATGACAGCAATATATAAATGAGCTCATTAGGGAAACAAAAAAGAATTCACATCCAAATAAGACTTCTAATAGCCCCAAGTTCGAATTCGAATATATATATATATATATATATATATATATATATATATTCCTCAGTAATAGAATAGGCAAACTGTTGTATATTCTGAATATGAAGAACTTACAAGATAATGATTTTTTGCTGAAGTGGGGTTATATTAGGGGCCAATGAGATGGCTCAATTAGTGAAAGAACTTGCTGCCAAGTTTGATGACCTGAGTTCAGTTCCAGAATTTTGCAAGTTGTCCCTGATTTCTACAAGCACACCATGACAGACACACTAAATAAAAGGAAATGAAATCATTCTTATAAAAGGTGCTATCAAATTCAGATATCTGGAAAGAAGTGCCTTTGATTTCATGTATTGCAGTAACTATATGGTGAAAATGGTTAACAGTCACCAATAAAGTTAGAAAGAAAACGACTGAGAAGTCTGGGTGGCATCCATAGAACACACTTCACAGGTTTGCTAAATTCTTCCCTGTGAGGGATGGCATGTGAGGACTGTCACAATGGAGTCCGTGAATAAGAGCAGCGTCAACCACCACTTTTCCCCCTACAAGTTCATGTTGGTGCTGACACATGGAGAACACACATGCATCAGGAGCACAATCGTGAACCTGAGTTATTGTGTGCTATTTATGATTACAGGGGAGCTTAAAAGGGAGTTGCATTCATTCCTCACCAACTACAAAACTCAGATCCAAAAGGCCCCCTCCTCTCTGAGATCTCCTGGGGTTCCCCTAGCCTGTGTCCATTGGGCAGTATCTGGTTTCTCCTCCATCTTTCCTTCATATTGCCCACCTCTCTGTGAACGTTTTCATCCTTCTCTGGAACATAGTCTGTCGATCATCTCTATTGTGAATGTTGTTTGAATCAAGCACAGAACCTTGTCAAATTAAAAAAAGTATTTTATTTAACTGAGTCTGATCTGATAATGTCTTGGGCCCCAAGGGGTTATTCAGCAGGAAAGTGGGAGGAGCGGTAAAAGCCTTGTCTTATGAGAAAAAGGAGTTCCCCTAAGATTTTATCTAGTGACCCACATCATGAAAAGTCACCTAGAAGAGCTGCAAACTGATGTATATTCTGAGGATGTGTGAACCCTGAGCCAACACTGGCCACTGCACCAGATGAGTGTGGAATGACAGAGACTTTGATCAATAATTCTCTAAAAGGCTCTAATGCCAAATTATTTCAGTCTGTGTGAGTAGCCACTGATTTCCCAATCTTTGGATCTTTTGAATATTTAAAGTCATGATGACATTAGATAAATCTCAAAGACTTAGAAATTGTTTTCTCTCTTCCCCAATACACATAATTGAAACTACCTAAGAACAATAATGCCTAAAGCTTCTGAATCCACCACTTCTCTCGATTTTCTTGTTTTCTTTGCATGTGGAACAATTGGGATCATTTTTCTTTGCCTTCCCTTTAAAGATGGCCTCTATATTAAAATATAAGCAATGACGCTCAACAGCATTATTACGTGCTTTAAGAATCGCTCTTTCTTGACTAGTTCTAGAATAATCCATAAGAGAACTCTAGTTGAATTGCTTAAAGACTCCTGGAAAGGGAAGATGTTTGTTGGCAAAGTCTGTACTAAGTATATGATTCCTCCAGAGCGTAAGTTCCCAGGTAGCTCACCCTCTGCCAGTTCTTAACTTCCTGGGAGAAACAGTGAGATTTTCACTGAATCCCTCTGCTCACATAAACAAATGACCACAGAAACTACAAAGATGTCTACCTCTTTTTTTTCTGGTCAAGTTTTGTTTACATGGGTATGTGCAGTTTATAGCTTTCTTCATGCTTATTTTTATTCTATTTACCAAACATGGGGTTCCTGTGCAGTGGGTATCTGACAGGATTCTGGGTGCTTTCCAAATGTTACTTCAATGCAAATAACAGCGTATTGAAGCACACATGATAATCTCCTCACATTTTATAGACATAGATAGAGAAAGATAAGGCAATTTTCTAGAGTCACACATCCAAGAGGAAGAAGGCAGGGTGATGATCTGCCCCGGCTCTGTGGCCAGTTTCCCTTTTTTTCAACCACCACTGATTTTGCTATAAAACACATAATATGTGGAACTAACCATGACTGTGGCTAAAATATTATAAAAATTGTTTTTATAATACTATAAAAATTATCTAGATCAAACAGGAAAGTACATTTTTCTGCTAGATTTGTTCTGAGGGTGGCACATCTATCCAGTACTGTGATCATGAAAATATTTATTAACAAACACATTCCATAGTGTACTTAATTATGAGAATAATGATAAATTTAGAGACTATCATTCCTGTCCAGACCTGTTTGTCCACTATGGCTGTCTATTCTGAGAAAACCCTTTGTCCTTTATTGTACAGCTGAACTTTGGCCAGAAGCCTCAGAGCCGCCATCTAGTGGCATGTAGGAAGTAGTCCCATTGTTAATAAAGCAGTACTTCCTCATTCAACAAATAGTTTTTGAACAGCAGCTACATTTTCTTGTACATAATACGATTGCTCATGGGGAAGTGAATTGTTAAAAGAAAAAAGTAATCCAAATAAATAAAATTCAAGAAGAAAAATGTAGAGTGCTTACCTAACATAAGTGTGTTATTTAGTCTATTAGCCCAATAAACTCACCTCCCCCACCTACAACTGGCTCCAGGAGGCTTTGAGCCAACCAGGGATTTATGTTCCGGTACAACTTGTCTTCCAATGATTTCTCCTTGTACCTTCCTTGAATACCATGGTTCTTGAACTCAAAACCACTTCTATAACAATCTAATACAGATACACCAATTGCCTGAGCCAACTTATATTACACACACACACACACACACGCACGCACACGCATGTGCATCTGATATTTTTTGTTTTGTTTCTCTCTTCTTTTCTTTATTTCTGAGATAATCAAGCCCAGGATGATCTGAAACTTTGCATGTGGCTCTGGCTGGCTTCACACTCATGATCCTCCTGCAGTAGCTATGACCACAGGTGTGCCAACTAATGATGAGATATTTTAAACAAGATGGTTCACCCCCTATAGTGCCAAGTAGCAGCGCTCATTATAATCGGAAATGTCTCTCCTGTTCTTTGTTCATTATTCATCCTATAGTAAAAGGCTCCTCAAAAACTCATAGACTTCTTACCAACTAAAGAAAATTAAATTTGACTATTTCACGTGGAAGGATAGGAAGGAATGAGGATAGCTTTGGCTACTGACGTTTCAGCCTACACTGGAATGATAAAAATATCTTAAATGAATCTCAACCTTTTGCCAGAGCTCTTTTGTGGAACCTCGGGATGACAGCACTTCCAAGTGTGGACTGGCTTTTCCTTTTAGATGCACATGAGAGAGCAAATTTCTCTCCCTGCCTAATTGGTGGACTTTGCACTTTCCCTGGCCCCCTGATATTTTGCTGCACGAAGATGACTGCTCACTGATTGATGATTTTAGAGTACACTGATAGTCCATGCTTTAAAGAAAGGGTGCTTTGTTGTGAGAAATGTCCTACATCATAAGTTACACACCTAAAATCCAGAAGGTTATCAGAAAAAAAAAGTCCAGAAAGTGAAAGCAGTTAAGTAACCAAAAGACCATTGTCTTGTGCTAACTGTTGCATCAAGACGTAATGAATGGAAGGAATGTGGCTAAAGGAAGAAAAGATATGTTAAACAGTTCGTGCTCCGTGACGTGGGCACAGCCATTGTCAGGAAAGGGTCCAGCAATTTCACTGACCTCACTTCCAGGAATAACTCCTCTCACATCCCTATGATCAGAACGTGAGAGCCTCTTGAGTTACAAGGAGCCTTCGGGCTTCAAATAATGAATATTCTCCAGCAGCAGTTGATGCCTCAAAATTCTCTAAAGGAAAATACTGAGTTGACCTGTTAGCATATCCACAACATTTAATGTTCACTTTCTTGTGCAAGAAATATGGAATGAAGGCAGAATTAGAAATGGTACTTTCCTGCGAATGACCACGAGGGATAATCATACAAGCTGTTCTCTCTGCCAAGATGGGTTTTTCATTCCTTCTTTTCTGTCTCTAAAAACTTTAGGGAACAGATAAAATAGAAATCATTATATCATTCAATAAAGAAAAGAGGTGAGGATAGTGAGTGGAATTAATAGCACCTGTTCTTTATAATGTTCTGAAGTCCTTAAAACAATAGAAAGGGAAAGGAGGACCTATGGGTTTCTGAATGGGTAACACAAACTGCCTATTTTCTTATATTGTCAGGGATTCTTGAAGAAATTGTTTTCCCTGTGCTTTGGCGGATGCTTTTGCATCCGGAAATGATGACTAAAACAGAGGACGGAGACATTCTTGCAATGTCTGTGACTTTAGCAGACTGGAAATTGCCTCTTTCCCTTGCATTTGACTTCATACTGGATGACACTGCAATCAAAGAGGAAATGACAACCCATGGGTAAAAGTGCCTTTCTTAATTTCTGTCAACTTATGGGTCATGCTTTGTACACCTTTTTTTCCTTTCCTTGGGCATGGGTCTTAAATAGTTCTAGAAAAACAAAAGACTCTTGAAAAAACCCATGCTGCTTTACAATATGTCTAAAAGGTAAAAGTTCTCTGGAAAGCAAATGCTACAATAAAGGAATGGGGTACAGTGAAACCCTGATACTTTTAGTCCATTCTAGAGCATCTTATGTGGTCCACCCTACTGGTGGGTTAGAGGTACTTGGAGATGGTAGTCATCTATTCTTCTAGCTAGACAGGTGACAGATGAGATAGTGGAGAAGCCAGAGCCCCCAAGGCCAGGGCTCTCAACATTCAGCAGTCTTGTGCTTCTACACTGATGCATCATAAGTTTCCAACTACGTTTTGTATGTGCCATGATATAAAATTTGTTAGGGTATACCTGGGGCAAGCTAAGTCAGGATCTAACTTACATAGAAATTGCAACAGTCTAGCATCTATTTTTTAAAAATACAGAGAATGCACTATGATTTTTAAATTATTTTTCTCTTTAAGTTAGTATGGCAAAAATAACCTAAAATTATTCTATGATTGTTATTAATTGTCCTGGAGAAGAAAATGTTCAGAACTAAGTAATTCAAGCTTAGCATACTTTCTTTCCATGTATATGTAGGAACCTCCTTCTAAGTGGTTGTGGACTGCTTTTATTGATGGAAACAATTAACACCTTTTGTCTATCCATATTATTTACATGGTAACTTTGCAATTTACTTTCATTAATTTGTATGAGATTATAGCTTGAAGGATCTGGAAAATTGAAAATGGAGGTAAGAATGATTCCAACTAAAACCATTAAAAATATCAATCAATCAATAAATGAATAAAATCATGTTTGCCTGTTTCCCTATACTGCAATAAAAGATGGTCTTCTACATTGCTTTGGCTATTAAATGGTGACTTTGATTTTAATCCTGTACCTTAAAGGGTCAAGAATACTTCCATTCTCTCTAATGGATCTGCTCATTCACCATAAGAATGTCTGAGAAAGTTGGGTGGTGATGATGCATGCCTTTAACCCCAGCACTTGGGAGGCAGGGGCAGGCAGATCTCTGCGAGTTTGCGGTCAGTCTGGTCTACAGAGTGAAGGGCAGGACAGGCTCCAAAGCTATATACAGAAACCCTGTCTCGAAACGAAACAAAACAAAACTGATAAAAGGAAGAAAAGAAAAGATGAGGAAAATCTAATAAAACAGAAATCACAGCTGGAGAGAGGGCTCTTTTGGTAAAGTGGTTGAAGCACAAGCATGAAGACCTGAGTTAAAGTTCCCAACATCCACATATAAAGCCAAGCCTGGCAGCATGCACCTGTAATCCCAGGACTGAGAAGGCAGAGACAGGTCATTCTAGAGCTTACTGTCTACACAGCCTCGCATAATCAGTAAAGTCCAGATTCAGTGGGAGATCCTGCTTCAAGAAAGAAGGTAGAAAGTGATTGAGAAACACACCCAACGTCAACATCTGGACTGCACACACACACACACACACACACACACACACACACACACACACACACACAGAAACCATATGCAAATAAATCCAGTTTCTTAGCCATTACCATCCTTACAAACATATGAGAAGTAGTCAAGATGAGAGCAGTAAACTCCAGTGAGTAGCAACCACACCTCAGTGTGTATAGATGAAAGAGCCAAGACAAGCTCAGAAACAATGAAAATGCCTTAAAGTCGATATGGACAGTACTAAAAGTCTAGTGTGGAAAATCACCAAATTTCTGCATGGTTTATTATACAGCAATTGATAACTCATGTGCAGACATGTAAGAAGCAGGTTTCTACACACTGAAAGAATGAAAATGATTTCTCCAATTTATACAAATACACATTCATTTGTATACCCAACAAAATGTTCTTAGGCAGTGTCAGGCATGATGAAAACTGAAACCCCAGGATGTGAGGTTGAGGCAGCAAAGACAGTGAGTTTAAGGTCAACCTGGGCTACATCCAACCATGAAATCCCATCAAGTAATGATTGCTTTCCAACGACAGCTCCAACACTGTATTTGATTTAGGACCAGCTCCATTGGAATATTTATCATTACTGAAAGCCTCCAAATGGTCAAAATCTTCCATTATCATTCTCCTACAGGAACTCCCTTCCCCCACACCAAAAAAAACCTGCCACTACTTACAACAAAGAAACCCCACAGGTTTTTTCTAAATTTCAGTCCTACACATCCATTTGTTCTTACATTAAAATGAGGGCCCAAATGAACTGAGATTTCAAAAAAGGCTAACATTCAACATCACCTTCAACGTTCTTGATTGCTAACTTATCAGACTTTCTATTATCGGCTTATTTGAACTCCATTTGCTTTCTAAATGAAATCTTTTCTCTGTCTGATATTGTCCTTCGCCATCAATTGCCCAAGCTCCAACAATTCCCCATTGAATTTTTGTAACAGTTCCCTAGCTGACCCCTAGATCCTTACTATTACCCCTCACTATGCGGCACATACCCAGTTCCTCTATGGGTATACAGTGCTAAGCCATGTCTCCCAACTAAGTATCTTCCATCAAAGTGGAATCCTGGAACTCATTCATCTCTAAGGACGATGAGTGGAAAAAAAGGAGCCAATCATGGTCCAAAAACAGGTAAGGGCACGTTTGTCATCCTTACAAATTCACCGTCCTTCTCTTCCTGTGTCTACTGCATTGTCTAGACATTAAAGATGGTGGTTTTCCATGGTCAAAGGAACTGCAGGAATTCCAGCTTGTCTGCTTGAAGGACAACTTCACCTGAAACACTTGTTTGGGTGTTTTCATATGATTGGTTTTTGTTAAATCACTGAGATTTGGTGATTAGTCATTATTATCATTGGTGACAAATAGTTTTAATCATTCCTTGTTGTTGGAGATCTGTCTGTGCATCATAGCACATCTAGCAGCTTTGCCGGCCTCTATCACCAGACATTAACAACAGCCTCGGGCTCTACTTGTGGCCACAAAGAGAGGCTTCTTCAGACATTGCCAAATGTCCCCTTCAGGGCCAAATTGCATCCATCTGAAGCTTACTTGTCTAGGCTCACAAATCTACGTAGCACATTTTTAGCTTACTTGGTATAAGCAGGCATCTCTTATTTAGTGTGTGGAACAGTTCTCTGCCCTCATCATGGCGGAGTGCTTTATGTCATTTTCCAGACCTTCTTAATGTTGTCATCCTTTTCCAAAGTTCTTGATAATTACTCTCCAATATATCTTCTAAGAACCTCAATTTATTTTCCCCTTTTGTTAGTGACCATAGCATACAGACAGATGCTTCCATGGAAAAGTGAACAATGCATTTCATCTGAAAGATAGAACAACTTTTAGTAACTGACAGTGGCTGCTTGGAGCACTGAAAAGGTTAGGACTACATATTCACTCTGTAATGTGTTGAACTCAGTCAGTACCATCAGCTAAGGACCTTGAAACAGCATGGCATCATCCTCAGCATCCTCGACACAGATTAGCACACCTTGCTCTCTGTGGACTTTTTCAAGTCTGTTATAATTTCCTTAAAAGGAGGACCTGTATTTCTCCCTGAAAATAAATTGTTAATGTATAGGTCATCATCAAGGGCACAGAGAAATATTTGAAATCAGCCCAATATCTGTTACTAATACACTAATCAAGGGCAAAAGTTGCCTCCTGATGCAGTCATTCCCATGGCCCCAGGTCAATTACACTGTCATGTTTGATTTCTTTCAATTATAAGTTTGAGTAGTAATTGGGGCATGAAATGTCCCTCCCCCTATTTTTAACAAACACATTTCTCTTCAATAATCTTGTCCAAAATTCTGAACTGGGCTTTAAAAACTATAGTGCATAAAAATGTATGCTTTATAAAACGCTTTTGGATGTTTGCCTCCTAAATGTTTTACTCTTATTTTTTTTTCTTTTCAAACATATTAAAAGAACCAAATGTGTCATTGTCGTGGGCACAAAATCATCTTGTTTATTACAAAGTGATTCATACAAATTAGTAATGGAAGAATTCTGTCCTCTTCAGAACAGTAAACAATCTGCACAAAAGAGTTTCTAGAATCTAGTGGAGCTTTATCTTGGAACCTTATTGTTCTGTGAAAATGTACAGCTATTTCAAGAGCAAAAATAAAAGGAAGATTAAAATCTTGGAATGGAATCCAAAGACCCCATGAAAGCGCCACATTGCCAAAGCACCCCCAAACATGAGATCTCCAGTGGAGACTCACTACTTTTTGAAGTTGACTGTTGTTGAGTACATGTAAGTAATCAGAGTTTCCTGACAATGGATTGTGGCTGTTTCTGTTTCTAGGCACCCCTCTCAGCCCTCGGTCCTTAGTATTCTCATTTATAAAAACAGTTATAGCTATATCTCGGATCCAACATTCACTGGTGGAGAAACTAGCCTTGGACTTTTATTTCCAATGAGTTATATTTTACATAATAACCTTTAATTCATCCCTTCTTTTTCTTTTCTGTTGTGTTTCTTTAATTAGAGCAGTGGTTGTCAACCTTCCTAACACTGCCGCCCTTTAATACAGCTCCTTACATTGTGGTGGCCCCAAACATAAAATTATTTTGTTGCTACTTCATGATTGTAATTTTCCTACTGTTAGGAATCGTAATGTAAATATCTGATATGCAACCTTTGTGGGGGTCACGACTCCCAGGTGGAAAATTGCTGAATTACAGCGCCATAGATGGAATAGGAAAGTTACCATTTTAACCATGTTTAAAAGGGCAGTTTATCTGGTGGGGCAGTACAAAGAAGCTCCAGCGGCAGGGACACTCCTACTGGCTCCCCAAACTTTCAGCCTTGGAGAAGGCTGAGTTGGGGGATCCAAGGACCTTGCAGATGAAAAGGGGTGCTTGGGAGCAGGCTGGAATGTGCTAAAGAGAGCCAGCATCTGGGAAACATCCCGCTGGATGGTCAGAAAAGCTTAGGGAGTTTGAGGGGGGCTGTACTCAGTTCCCCTGGACCATCCGGCCACAAGGCCACTCACTCACCTGTCTGGATCCTTTCAGCACAGGAGCAGGGACCTCTTCCCGGCTCCAAGTACCTTGCAGACAAAATGGCAGTTTGAGCTCCCAAGGTCCAGTTGGAGAGCAGAAGGAGGGAGAATATGACCAAGGAAGTCAGGATCACGAGGGGTTGATCTACCCACTGAGACAGTGTGTCTGAACTAATGGGAGCTCACCAAAGTCAGCTGGAATGGGACTGAACGAGCATGGGATCAAACTGGACCCTCTGAATGTGGCTGACAATTGGAGCAGACTGCGAAGCCAATGATAATGGCACTGGGATTTGTCTCTATGGCATGTTCTGACTTTTTTGGGATCCTAGTCTATTTGGATGCATCCCTTCCTAAGCCTGGATGGAGGGGGAAGGGCCTTGGACTTCCCACAGGGCAAAATACCCTGCCCTCTCTTAGGACTGGTGGGGAGAAGGGAGAGGGAGTGGGGGAGTGGGAAGGAAGTGGGAGGAGGGGAGGAAATGGACATTTTGATTCCTAGTATTAATAAAGTAATAATAATAACACAGTGAAATTTCAGTAGCATTGGCTGCATTTACATCGCTGTGTGATCATTAGAATGTTTTCATCTTTTCCAAATGGAATTGTCCTCATTAAACAGCAGACACCCACTCTTTCCTCCCCCAGTCCTCGCCTGCCTATGTCTTTTCTCTTGAGAAGCATCCTTCTGTACTTAAAAAGCCATCTCAAATCTGAGCCAGGATGCAAGCAATAGTTTAGCCATCATACTTACTGAAGGTTTTAGCCAATAGTATCTATTAAGCACTCTGCTATACTACATTCAACATGTACTGCAATAAGTACACTTACTACTCAAAATAATACTTAACATAGGTGTCCCTTTGCTCCATTTTGCAGAGGAGAAAACTGAGCGGCAGGGAAGCTTCAATGTCTTGTGTAAGGCCACATTGCTTGTAAATGGCAAAGACAAGATTTAAACAGAGGTTTTCTGATTCTAAAGTTTATGTTGTCCACTACTTTTCCTGCACTATAGCTTGCTTTCTTTGTCACATTTTCCACTCTTCCTCAGAACTACAGATGTAAACACTTCCAGGTTATACACTCTGCCAGAGCTGCTATTCTCTTTCACACTTAGTTCTACTCCGGGCCATTGTCTTCGATACGTTTGTGCAGACTTCTCTCCAAAATTCAAAATTAACTGCATCTAACCATCTGAACAACAACAATCATGACATTTCAGGGGCTCATCACATCGAAACAATGGGCATTAGGTTAGTTCATCTGTTTTCAAGTCGGCTGGGGCAGCCAATCTAGGCTGGGCCATACTCCACACATTACTCATCCTCCACTCGAGAAAGTGAGTTAGTCCAGGCAATTCTTTCTTGGCAGAGTCTCAAGAGAACAACCAGACTCCAAGCAAGGCCTCTTAGGGCTTGGGCTTGAAACTGGCCTGCTGTCACTTCTGCCTTATCTACCCGCCAAAGCAAGTGAAAGAGCTGAAAGTTAAAGGGCGAGGAATTCCATACTGTTCTTATCAGGCGTAGAAATTCAGGGTGTCTCAAGGTGTGGACCCAGCACGGGTGAGGAATTTGAACCTCCAGCACAATTGCAGTCACCAACCCTTATCTTCTTCTCATTCCCCCACCGGTATCTTGCCTTATCATGAATCCTATGCAACTCCTTATCTTTAAATGGCTTGATCTATGGAGATAATATCCAAATACATATCTTTAGCCACTGGCTTGACATCATCATGTGACTAGCCCTTCCCGCCACTATCTTAACCTAAACCTTTTCAAATCTAAAACAGATGTCACCTGTCTCTCTCCTGCAGAACTGAAACCAATTCTTCTTGCTATCAGAAAGTGTACTAAAGACTTCTATTATGTAGGAGTCCTTCCAGTTATCGCTCAGTACACAAGTGATTTTTCTGACAGCTGAGACTTATCCAGCCCCAAATAACGTCAGTACCCTCTGTTCAAAATAAGGTAGTGAAACCCAGTTGTAGCAATCAAAGATGTTCCTCCCTCTGCTGTTACCTGACACAGTGCTGGCCTAGTCTGTCCTAAACACAGACTCACACTAGAGGTTTTCACTGCTCGGCATGACCTTCTCCTCTCTCATGGGTAAGAGGGAAAGGAGTCACAAATATGTTGACATGGAGTCATACATAATCTTGGATCCCCTTCTTTTCTACATGTGATCCCTGACTGGGTATTGGTATCAGAAATATTTTATTGAGGACTGGATTCTGATAGATCATTTGGTCCACAGGGAAAATAAAGCTGAGAAATACTGCAGGTTGTACAGAAATCAAGACTTCCAGCTACCAGTTTTCTACTCTGTGATTCCTGGCCTGAGAATGGGTGGATACATTGTTCTGTTTAATTATTGCATAACCTTCTCAGAAAAGGAAATAATCCTATTTATCTTTCATAGTTTAGTTCAAGGAGAAGGACAAAAAATGCTGGGCAGAAAGCACTGAAGGACGTGAGTTACTCACCGTGCACGATACAGAAAAGAAAATCTGTCAATTCTTTATTTACAATGTTTAAAATTTACAGGGGAAAATCTGCACAAGAGTAATTAATCAATGTCAAGCTCTATTTACCGCTGTTGTTAGTAACTAAATGGGGCCCTCTGTCAAGAACTGATATTACTCAGGCTCACCAACCTGCTAGCTCTCCAAAGCCTGGGCTAATCTCAAGGCACAGAGTATCAGAAGAGGAACCGAAAGTTCATTGTTTCTAGAACTGGGATCGATAGTGGGGCACAAAATCTAAAAGCATCCCCAGTCCACATTTCACCATTGGCTTCTCAGAAGCCAATAGCAAATAGAGAATTTGCAAGCAAAGACTTTGAGAGAAGATTCCAAGAAACGTTAGGAAAGGATAAAAAATCTGACAAAGATCAGAGGCTAGCTAATTTGTAGTGTGTCCAAGAGCAGGTGGATAGCTGGGACTCAATCTTGTTAGGGCCTTCCGGGACAGACTCAGTCATCCTTTAATGGATAAGGACCTTAGTTGTGTTAAATGCACCTCCGTGGGTCTGACTCCCTGCCATTATCAGATTGCTCTGCTCTGCTGCTAGGCACTGGATATGAGGGCGACTAGGGATGGGCGACAAGTCAAAAGGTTCACATTTTAACTATACAACCAATACCTTTATGTGGAAGAGAAAACAGTCCCCAAGCAGAAAATGGTTCAAAGCGGAGTCAATGGCCCTCTACGTCCCATTCCCTGAACTTTCCCCAGCATCTATAGCTCCTTTTCCTTTGAGCTTGTCTCTGCATTCAGGAAAAGGAAACTCCTTCGTCTTGGCTCTTCATTGCTTTATATAGAGGTCCCCCACCAACAATCTACAGATGCTAGTTATCAGTGTTGCTGGGGGTCTCCTCCCAATTCAGTCCCTTTCACACAAATTCTCATCTCACCAATTCCTCCTGCAAGAACTCAATCATCAGAAAGGTTTTTACACTTTTGAACCCTGCTATAGGCTCCCTTTCTGAAACTATGAACTCTCTCTTTTTCATATCTAATAGATGGGAAACACACTTAGCATAGCAGGTGGGTGAGCCTAGTGGGAGTGACTGGAGCTTCCTCTGTAGACAGGCATCCTGACATGTTCCTAAATCAGGAATCATGTTTTCAGGCAGTTATCTCAATATGTGCATCTTACTGTTTTTCATGTGATACTTTGAGGCTATTTTGAAAATCGTGTTAGTTCATTTGAAAGCATGTAATGTGATAACTCCTGACAATATGTGGGTTTGGGACAACAGACTGCAACTAGCAAACTGATGCCGGAGAGGTTAGTATGGGGGCCTCCACAAGAAAAGGTTTGGAGACCATTAACATGAGTATTGTGCTGGTTAGTTTTAATGTCACCTTGACACATGCTAGAGTCATTTTGAAAGAGGCAACCTCCATTGGGAAAATGTCCACCAGATGTTTCCTTGCATAGGTTCTAGAAGGAGGGTGGCCTAGCAGGACCCGCGGGGTTCTAACAAAACTATAGAAATGGTTGAGTGCTTACGAGTTTTATGCCATTGCGGAGGACAGAGCCTCAATTGAGAAAAGGTCTCCATAAGATCAGGCTGGGCACAAGTCTCTGAGGGCATTTTCTTAACTAGTGATTGGTGTAGGAGGGCTTAGACCATTGTGGGTGGTGCCATCCCTGGGCTGGGGATCCTGGGTTTTATAGGAAAGCAGGCTGAACAAGTCATGGGAAGCAAGTCAGTAAGCAGCACCCTCCATGGTCTTTGCATCAGCTCCTGCCTCCAGGTTCCTGCCCTGACTTCCTTCAGTGATGAACAGTGATGTAGAAGCATAAGACAAAATGTACCCTTTCATGCTCAAGTTGCTTTGGTCATAGTGTTTCATCCCAGAAATAGTAATCCTAATTAGGACTGGTTTTCTGTCCTTTAGATCTCTAGAATGTTGTGAACACAGAATCTTCAAATGTTTTGAAAAGGTCCTAATGGATGAGCAGGCTGTTAATTCCCAGGCTTCTAGCAAACATCCTTCCTGAGCCTCCCTAAACTCCCTAAAACAGAACCACTTTAGCAGGGTCTTCACGCAACAGAGGCCAGGTCAAGAGCTCTTCATATATTTATGTCTGTACATAAGTCAAATAGGCCACTTTTCTTCTATTTAGCTTTGGGGACAAGTAAGGGAACAAAGTAGCCTGAAACTCTTCACCGTCCCTGTACCCATCTGGGTCTGATCGTGAGAGCTTCCATTATCAAAATATTACAAAACCAATCCCGGATTGAAAGAGAATAAATATTCAAATCAGCAGACTAACAATGGAAGGCTTGGCACATGGCAGTCCTCAGAGACATGTGCCTGAAAGACGTAAGGCACAAACAGTCTCTCCTCTCCCCAGTGGCTGGTGCTTTTCTCAGCCCCTTGCTCTAGAGCAGTGGTTCTCAACCTGTGGCTTTGCGACCCCTTTGGGATCAGACAACCTTTCACAGGGGTCATCTAAGACCATTGGAAAACACAGATATTTACATTATGATTCATAACAGTAATCAAATTACAGTTGTGAAGTAGCAACAAAAATAATTTTTGTCGTTGGGGATCAGCACGACATGAGGAACTGAATGAAAAGGTCACAGCATTAGGAAGGTTGAGAACCAGTCATCTGCTGAGTTCCTAGCATAATGTTTGGAACATAATAAGTGTTCAATGTCAGCTGTCAACACTATCAACAGAGATTGTCACCTGAAGTCTGACTCCAAGTTGAGTGTCCCTTGGATGTTAGACTTTGGAGAACTATACTAATTATTAGAACTGCACTAATAAATTTTTTAAAAAGAATATAGACTCTCACACTAGGAGATAATTGATTTAATCAATATGCTGACATTATCGGGCTCTTTTCTTAATGAGGTATTACTATGGCAATTAAAAAACAATATATGAGATTTGAAAATTTATCTAGTAATATTTTCCTCAGGAGACCCTTCAAATATTCAGGCAAATATTCAAATGTGTATTTCCCACAGCACAAAGTGTAAACAAAGGAGACTTGTCTGCTCAAGAAACAGAATCTAAGTAAACCCAGCACTTGGGAGGCAGAGGCAGCTGGAACTCAGTGAGTTCAAAACCAGCTTGGTCTACAAAGTGAGCTCCAAGACAGCAAGGACTGTTACACAGAGAAACCCTGTCTTGAAAAACAAAAACAAGCAAAACAAGACAAAAATCTGAGTTCAAATCCCCAGTCCTGGCATAAAAAGCTGGGCACAACTGTGCATGCTTTAAAGGCAGCATTGGGTGGATGCCAATGGCTTTCTGGCTAGCCAGCATAGCCTAACTGGCAGTCTTCAGGTTCAGTGAGAGACCTTGTCTCCAGGTAACAAGGCAGAAAGCTAGTATTGATGTTTCTCTGGCCTCTGCATGTGTGCACACAAATGTACACCCAAAACCTCATGCTGCATCACACACACACAGTGAAAAATAATGACTTTGTGAACACTACTCTGTGTATCATGCAGATATGTATGGAAATTTATTCTAGGCATGGACGAGCAAAAGAAATCACAAAAATGTAGGGCACTTCTTGAATGTGGAAAAAAAGCTGAGAGTTCTGGGTGCTTAAAAAGAGGAAGAGTCAAGGGAGAGTGGGGAGGACAAAACAAGAGAGGACTGTCTTCAGGAAATTCAAACCAAGCATTTCTACCTACCATGCTATTCAAATGGTAATTACAGCACCACTCTCCTAGGTTTAGTCAAGCTGTAAAAGGCTACTGGAAAGATTAGTTATGATACTCATCCCTGGGTCTCTACATCCAGCACTAGAACATACTTAGCAAAAGGATGGCCAAGGAAAGAATAAAGGAGTCCGAAACTTTTCCAAACATTTTCCACATTTTTTCTTTGTCATGTTTAAAAGAGGAAGGCCTGGTAGTATTACATCAATGTCACAGAGTGATTTGCAAGGATGTTCTAAATTCAGGATTTCTTTAACTCCTGCTTTGGCCTTCTTTGCTGTATATAGCAAGCAGGCTTTCATCTTTATCAACAGTTAGCTAGCTAGATTTGTGTTGAAGGGAAAGTGCCAACAAACCATTGTGCTTTCTTGTGTAAGACCTTGCTGCCCTCTGCTGGCAAAGGGAGATATAATAGGCAGGAAAAAAAAAACTTGTGTTTCTGTAGTTGCTGGCTGGAAATGTGTCCATGCCTCTCCTCTTGCTGCTTCACTATCCTGGACACATTCCTCTCCATCAGTTCTTCATTCCAAGAGTTCGTGTATTCTTACCTATAGGATTTATTCCTTAAACCTGAACTGCATCAGACACTGAACACCCGCATTGGGAAATTTGCTCCTTTCAAATTTATTACAGGAGTCAGTGAGGTGGCTCAGCAGGTAGAAGGCCCTTGCTGGAGAGCTTGACAAGCTGGGTCCAGCCTCCAGGACTCACACTGGAAGGAGAGAACCACTCCCTGACAGTCGTCCTCTGACCTCAACATGTGTGGGTGTTCACAAGCACCCACAAACACTGACTGCATTCACACACACATACACAATAAACACAATATTTTAATTTCGGTTACAATCCATCCTATATTAATCTTTGAGATTTAGCTTGGAGTTGCAATTATTAAAGCCAGATGCCCTTAAGATGACAGATGGAAAAACTTGATCTTGCTCTAACACAGTGCTTGTACACACACATACACACACATACACACACACACACACACACACACACACACACACACACACAGATAATCCCCTGTGTGGATTGGGCTGGCCAAACCCTCACAGAAATACCTCTACCCTGACCTGCTGGGTATAGTATTCTACCTCTTAGTACCTCTTGTGTATTCCCTTGAGCAGCAAAGCTAGACTCCCATACTCGATCTCCAGAGGACTGTGTGCACGCTTTCCCTTGAGAAAGTTAGTTCCAACCAAGGACATCGCAGAGACAATAAGATCCTTTATCTAAGCCAGGGGAACAAGCAATCTCTCGCACAGGTTGCATGGTTTCTTCCAAAATCCAGCTCTGTTTGGTCACTAATTTACTCTTGGGCAATGACATTTCTCAGCCACATTCCTTTGTTATTCATAACTGAAACATGATACTGAACACGTCTTCGTGAAAACGTTGTCTTTAAATTCAACACCTGTAATCAGATTATGAAGAGCACACTTTTCTTGAAATGGCACCAAGCACTCATGAATGAGTGAATTCAATTATAATGTGGAGTTTGATTGTTCGGTAGTCCAGGCTGACCTTGTAGTCACTGTGTAATCTAGGCTCGACTTGACCCTCATCATCTTCCTGTCCCAGCCTCCCCAGGGCTGGGACTCTCGGCCTGTGCCACCACACTTACCGTGCATACTTTAGTGGGAAGTGTGGCTCCACTGCTCTGTGGTCACTATCTTTCCCTTGCCTATCTGACTCTAGGCATGGACTGAGTTCTGGCCAGTGCTATAGATTGTCTTTTCCAGGCTATGCCAGAAACTCCTCCTGATTCATTCTTCAGCTCACTGTGCTAAGGAAAGGATGCCTGGCCTCAGGGTAGGAGAGGTCAAACTCCAGCCTGGATACTAAGAATGATTTTTACAATTGAATGGCTGAATAAAATCTGAAGGGAAACAAGTTTCATGAAAAGCATATGAAATTCAGGTCTTGGCATTCAAATTTCAAGTTCTTTTAGCATACAACCACACTCACTTATGTATTGCTTACAGCTGTTTTCACACTATACCAAAGAGTTGGGATAGAGACAAGACAGTCAAATAACACCAAAATATTTTCAATCTGGTCATTCAAAGAAAGTGAGATGACCTTTGCCCTCAAAACTGGCTGCTCAGTAAACGAGGAGAAGCAACCTGGGTCCCAGGGTTACTAAAAAGAAGGTTTTCCAGAACCTGGTTGGGAGCTTATGTAGAGAAAGAAGCATTTTCTCTATGACCATAACCCCGAGACCACTCATGATCTAGAAAGTTAAGCAGGGTCCACCTTGGTTAGTACTTGGATGGGAGAATGTGTCAGTCCTAGACATTTAACAAGATTCCTATTAAATGTTGTCCAGAGGCATGGGCAGAATAATAAACTAAGGAAGGAAAGTGTAAGAATGCGTATATTTAAAGAAACAACAGTTTGCGTTTCGTATTCACTGCTTTGTCTTAAATCAAGCAAATTTCCAGTAAAACGTTTTAAAATACATTGTGTGAAATAGCAGCTTCTTGCCACCATGTGGCGCCAAAATGCAGTTTCACTAAACTGGAATTCCCCAAGACTGTCAAAGCTCACTGTGTACGAAAAATACCAAAGAAACATAAATCAGAGACCCTCCAAAACATTGGTCATTTGTAGATTTAAAGATAAAATAAGGAACTATTCCTCCCTAACTTCCAAGTCAAAAATCTTCTCATTTCACTAAACACAATGTTTGTTTGATAATTATTTAAAAATGAGCTTTAACCTTTAACCACCATGGCTATCTCTCTAGCCCTTTTTTCTTATTTAAACCACACAAATTTGGTTCTATCCAAAATAAGTTCCTAAAATCTTGATTTACAAATGGAATAATCAGCAATTCTGACCAGTCCTCAAGCAACTCTTCTACTTTTTTATTATTGATTTTTTTATTCAGCTTACATTTTTCTCTGCTCCCCTCCCTGCCTCTCCCGTCCCCTTCAACCCTCTCCCATGGTCCCTACGCTCTCAATTTACTCAGGAGATCTTATCTTTTTCTACTTCCCGGAACTCTTCTTCTTAACAACACTGACTAGCACATCTTGGAGTTATTTTGTGATTTTTACCCTACTTTGAGTAAAATAAGCCAGGCACCCTTAAGAAAAATGTACTAACTGTGAGTCAGAGAAAGAGTGATGAAGGTATTCTGCAGCTATAGAAGAAATGTCCAAAGCTTTGGGTGGTTCGGAAAGATTGATGTGGCCTGGACAAAGAACTGGAGGATTGAAGTGATAAAAATGGGGACCACTTAGGTGGTCTGATTCAGAAGGAATGGACTCAGGAGACACGGTGATGACAACTCCTGTCTCTGTTGTGAATAGAGGTCGCCTATGAAACTACAATCAACCGATTTACATTTAAATATGGTATATGTTCAAGCTGAATGGCAAAATCTTCAATTTGTCACTGTTGTCCTGAAGATGGCATTTGAGCTGGAATTTAAATGGGGTGGCTATGGCTACTTTAAATTAAATTCAATACAAAATAACTCCACAGTTTTGTCAACATGTAAGCCTTCCTGGCCATCTAGTAGGTGAGATTCCTTCTTCATGTATTCATGTATGTCTTTTGCCCATATACTCTTGAGGTCCTGTTTCAGTTGCTTTTCCTTTGCCTATGTAATCTTTACCATCACTCAAAGAAATGGACAGCAAGCTTGGTGGGCTATGTTGGAGTGAGTGAAGTGAGCCAATTGCCAGCTTATAGGGTGGAAGGGACCCAGCCAATGGCGCTCCTATCCTATCCTTTTTGCAGTCATAGTACAGGTGCCTTCCAATGATGTACTACTGCACAGAGAGGGCAAGAGCAAGAGAGGGGAGAGGGGAGAAAAAGATGGGGCACAGAGAGTCATGCTTAAGGGCTTTTTTTTTCTTGGTTAGAGAACACGGAGTTCTTGCCCATAGACACAATCACGATCCAAAGGTACGCAGAAGTTTGCAGACATAACTATTTCAGTATCTTTCATTCCTATTTGGGCTTCCTTTGCAGCCTGTTCTGTCTATCTGGCCCCCAGGATCTCCTAATGAGATTATAGCCCATTGCCTAAGGAGATGTGTCGCACAGACACAGCTGTTACTGCATTTTCCTCTCCACTGCCCCATGCTGTTGCTCTTGTGTCTGCATTACCCAGATAAACTCCTTGTACTTGATTCCTGGACATAGACCCACTTTAGGAAAGATCCCACCCACATCATGCTAACTTTTGGAGATAAGTGTTTTTCTTTCCTTTGTGAACTAGAGATGTCAAAAAAGATGATAAATCCTTAGTGAAAGTTGGAAAAGCAGTTGATTCTGTTCGGGAAAACTCTTTCCCAAAGATACCCACCATATTTATGGGCCCAAATGATGACTCTGAGAAAGCTAGAATCATGTATAATTATTTTCATGTTTATTTTTGATATTTGAATTTTTATGGTGTGATATTTATTGAGGATAAATGGTATGCTTCAACTCTCTCAAATAATAGCCCAGTAAAATTTTGGAGGGGGAAAAACCCAAAGTTACCCAATAGGACTCTTAGAATGGAAGAGCCTCCTAATGTCCATACCTGGACATGTCAATACCCTCCAATGACTTGTTTCTGTTCTTCTAGAGTAGACAGAAAGCTATCACCATCACACATATTTCACAGGTAGATCCTTTTTTCCCAAAGGAGAAGCTCCCAAATACCTGTTCTCCTGCCACAGAAACCAAGCATCCTATTTTGGCTGGCATCAACCCACCTAGAACAAATATCGCCGGCCCAGCCTGTTTACAGTGACAAATGACTATGTGACAAAATCTAAGACGGTGGCCTGGTACAAACAACAGAATCTGTCTTAAGAGATAGTCTCAACTGGGCTTTTTGCCATTAACAGGACGTTTGGCACTATCTTGATATATTTTTGGTTGTTGCAACTAGGGACTGCTACTGACATCAGGTGCATGGAGACCTGTTGTGTAAGAGTGCCTGCTTTTTGTCCCGGCCACCCAGCTAGCTAAACCCCTGAAATAATCACACAGAAATTGTATTCATTTAAACACTGCCTGGCCCATTATTTTTAGCCTCTTATTGGCTAACTCTCACGTCTTGATTTAACCCATTTCTAATAATCTGTGTTTACCACGAGGTTGTGGATTACAAGAAAAGATTCAGCATGTCTGACCTGGTGGCTCCATGGCAGCAATCTCTTCTTCCCAGCATTTTGTTCTGTCTTTCCTGCCTATCTAAGTTCTGCCCTATAAAAAGGCTAAGGCAGTTTCTTTATTTAACCAATGAAAGCAACACATAGACAGAAGAACCTCCTACACCAAGAGACCAGTGATGTGGCCAAACACCCTACAGGGAGGGCATAAGACAGACCTTCCACAAAGAATGTTCCTGATCCAAACAGCAGCAGCAGCTGCACTATAAAATGCCACATAGGCTCTGGAGTAGAAACAGAGATTTGGAAACAATCACTCCTGTTTCTTTCAAGCTTCAGCCTAGAATCCAGGTGTCTTTTTCTTCCCTGGTGTCTACAGAGGAATATGCCAGTCTCAGGACCCCTCTACATTCTTACATTGAGTGTTCAAAAGGTATGCATTTATGTAGGTTTTATCAGTTGCTGTTGATAGAATAAGGAATTAAAATAGAGTATCTCTGTGCATGCATTTGTGTGTGTATGTGAGTGTGTGTGTGTCCCTGTATGAAGAGGGTATGCACGCACATGTGTAATAAATAAATACTGCCTGAAGATCTGAGGGTAAAACAGTCCCACTGGTTAGCCTTATAGACCAGATTATGGTAACACACACTTTTAATCCCAGTAGCCACCCTAGTTGCCATAGAAAGTAGGTGATGCATGCCTTTAATCCCATTGCTGCACACCTTTAATCCCAGCCCTAGAGAGGAATATAAGATGGGGCAGAACAGCTTTCAGAGACACTCTCCTGAGATTTCTGGAGGCAGGATCGCCATTTTTGGACTGAGGTCAAGGTAAGAACCAGTGGCTGGCTGTTTTGCTTTTCAGATCTTCAGGATGCACCCCAATTTCTGGCTCTGAGTTTTTATTAATTGTGCTTCACACACACACACACGTGTGTGTGTGTGTGTGTGTGTGTGTGTGTGTGCATGTGAAGGGAAGAGATGAATCTCAGGTATCATCCCTCATGCTTTTGAGACATCACGTTACTTGGCTTGGAATGTACTGATCATGTTAGGCTGGCTGGCCAACAAGCCCTAGGAATCCACCTGTCTCTCTTAGATCAGTGCCTCACTCAAGTCATTAGCAGAGAAGCTTCCTCCTGCAGCATCTGGGAACAAATACAGAGACCCATAGCTAGATGTGCAGAGAGTGAAAGACCTTGAAACAATCAGCCATAAATGGGATGTCTCTACAAAAGCCCTCCCCCTCGGAGCTAAGGGTACCCTCAGGAAGAGGAGGTGAAAAGAGTGCATGAACCAGAGTGGATGGAGGACACCAGGAGAACAAGATCCTCTAAATCAAAATAAGTAAAGCTCATATGAAATTGCTGAGACTGAATAAGAGATCACAGGCTTTGCCCCTGACCCTCTGTATATATATTATGATTTCTAGTTCTAGTCCTAGTATGTTTATAGGACTTCAGAGTGTGTGAATGAGTGGGCCTCTGATTCTTGTGCTTTCTCTTGGGTACTTTTCCTTCTGTTTGCTTGTTTTTGTCCATTTCTGCTGTGTTGGTTTTGTATTTTAACTTTTTTTCTTATTTTAAATTTTATTATTTTCCCTTAGAAGCCTGTTTTTACTACTGTGAGACAGAAAGTAAAAGTATCCAGATGGAAGGGCAGGGAGGGAGGAATTGGGAGGAGTAGAGGGAGGAGTGTAGAGGATACAGTACATAAAAAAAATCTATTTTCAATAAAATGGAAAAAATAAAGCTATGTTAACCCTGTTTCTAAATACCCAAAGACAATATTTTATAAATTAAAAAATTAAGTGTGCACTACCATTCTCTGCTTTTTAAATTATGTGCAAGTATTTTGTCAACTAAGTTATGTCCCCAGCCGCTGAAGTGAGAATGTTTGACAACACAGAATCACATTCCTACAGGTATCAGCATGACATCATCACATACCAGCACACAGTCTTGGAAAAACTCTACGGAGAGAATGGGAGTAAAAAGCACGCATGTTGTTATGAAAAGAGTTTGGGGGTTTTAGAAGCAGGATCTTACTGTATTCCCAAGACTGGTTGAGAATTTGCTGTACAGTCCAATGTAGCCCTGAACTCAAAATTCTGTTGGCTCAGCCTCTAACGAGATAGGAGTACAAGAATGCACCACTATGCCCAATTTAGAATAGCCTTGAAATTAAGAACCTCCTAAGAACAACAATTCCTCATGAGTTCCTCACACCACAGTTGAAGAACTGCAGAACCAATGATGCTGGATTAAAGGCCTGGCCGTTAAGAGATACTCTGGTGTTCTTTGTGATTCATAAAAGGAGTCGCATCTCCATGTAAATATACACTCATTGCAGGGTGTGTGTACTGGCTGGTTTTGTGTGTCAACTTGACACAAGCTAGAGTCAGAAAGGAAGGAGCTTTGGCTGATGATTATCCTCCATGAGATCTAGTTGTAAGGCATTTTCTTAATCAGTGATCATTTTGGGAGGGCCCAATTCATTATGCATGTTGCCATCTCTGGGCTTGTGGTCTTGTGTTCTATAAGGAGGTGGGCTGAGCAAGCCAGGGGAAGCAAGCCAGGGGAAGCAAGCCAGGAGAAGCAAGCCAGGGGAAGCAAGCCAGTAAGCAGCACCCCTCCAAGGCCTTTGCACCAGCTCCTGCTTCTGGGATCCTGTCCTATCGGATATCCTGTCTTGACCTCCTTCAGTGATGAACAGTGCTGTGGAAGTGTAAGCTGAATAAACTCTTTCCTCCACAGCTTGCTTTTTGCTTATGATGTTTCATCACAGAAATAGAAATCCTAACTAAAACAGTATGCTAACTCAACTTGTAATCCCTGTACCTGGCAGGTTGAAGCAGGAGGACATGAGTTCAAGGCCAGCCTGATCTACCTGTCTCAAACACACACACACACACACACACACAAACACACACACACACATACACAAACACACACACACACACAAACACACACACACACACAGAGAGAGAGAGAGAATGTATAAAATGATATACCAATGTTCTCTCATAGCTTCTCTACAACATAAAAAGCACATAATTAAGAAAAAACAAAACTGTCTCTTATGACAACACTGACCTTTTAATCTTTTAATACTGAACATGTGAGCTGAATCAGCGTATTGATCCTGGAGATCATTTGGGAGAAAAAAAAGCGCTCATTCAATTTTTCTTATCTGAGACATTCGTAGCTACCGGATGATATTGATCTAGTATCTCATGAGTACAAATCTAGTAAAACTGGCACGAAAGGGGGCCTTTGACATCTTAAATGGTATCTCTCTCTTTGCTTTCCTTCGCCCTTCACAGTTGGACACCTGCCAATAAAATTTCCACGTGGAAATGCAATGCAAGCTCTCCTCCCGAAAATCAATTGTCAAGCAAGAAACAGCACGATGGCTTTGTTCGCTTTCCTGATGATTTCAGGTGCAATTCGATATTTCTGTAATTTTTCCTGTATTTGATAAAGAAATTAATTCCCAGAATGTATACAACAATGAGCGTATCATATGTCTCATATGTGGAATTCTGCATTAGGATAAAATATTACCCTCCAAGCATGACGGCCATTATCGTTTTCATCAAAGCAGCTGTGACTGCTCACAAGACAACCTCAGGATTTTTCCTCTTGATGTTCCCACACAGAAGGAGAGACTACAGGGGCTGCTAAGCTCTCATCTGAGATTTCCACCCCTCCCTTTCTCAGCTCTCTGACAGCTCTATTTAATTTGTTCTAAGCTATAAGTGGTGTTAGCAAGTGGTAGACCATACAGAGAGCAGTAGTTCTCAACCTTCGTGTTGTGACCCTTTATTACAGTTAGTTCCTCATGTTGTGGTGTCCCCAAACTTGAAAATTAATTTCATTGCTACTTCATAACTGTAATTTGCTACTGTTAGAATCGTAATATAAGTATCTGATATGCAGGATGTCTGATATGCGACTCCTGTGGAAGGGTTATTTGACCCCCAAAAGGGTTGCAACCTAAAGGTTGAAAATCACTGATATAGAGTGTAGGAAATGTATTGGAAGTGTCCTCCATGCTGGCTAAGTGAGACTTTCCAGTATGCGGCTGTTCGCGGGTCACTGATGGTCCTGTTAGTAAGCCCTCATTCATGCTCCTGTTAGTAAGCCCAATAAACTCATTAGTTCATAAAGGAGAACGTGAGTGGAATTGTTTCTTGCATCTGTCGTCTGTCACTGGAGCACACTTGTTTACATCTCCACAGGAAACGTTCATGCAACAAGTATACTCTCAGGAAGATACCAATAAGTGGAAGCCAGTGGGCTTCTCAGGTAAGGATTCTATTTTCAAAATATTTAATATCTTAAATACTGAATGTTTTTGAGATATTTTCCAACGTCATTTTCTCTATTTACTATTTTTTGCAACCTGATTTTTGCATGAAAGATCCCCCTGAAACTATCGGTGTCTGAATGAGAAGCACCCCCTGTAGGCTCATACTGTTGAACCACCATTCTCCAGCAGGTGGAGGTTTTGAGGTGGAAATGTTGGTCAACAGGAGGGCTCTGGTAAGCTTTACCAAGGTCCCTTTTCTGACCTGAGTTCTCTGTTTTCTGGTCCAGAATATGTATTGCAAGTTCAGAAAGGGATTTGAGGTCATATTTTTTTTTCCCTGTGGGAAGTGATCTTGTCCCTAATCCCCACTTTTTCGCCTCCACTAGTTTGTTTCAGCTTGTGACAAATTGTCTCTAGGCTTTACAAAATTAGCCTTGCCTGAGAATCACTGACCGGTAGGCCCATTAACTTACTGTTCAACTATCTGACAAATCAGTTATTGAGGCAATGGATTTGGGAAGCACACTCTCTCCCTTTGGGGCAGGACCTCATCGTAGCGTCTTCCATTATTAGGAATCAGGGTTAAAACTGTTACAAAAAATACAAAAAAAAAAGGGAAACTTCCTTGACTGTGCAGAGCTAGCTACCCATCAAGGACAGATACCAATCCCTCAGCCGTCCACAAGGGCATCGGCTCAGATACTCAGGGGTAAATAAGTGTCCCCATCCTCTCAGGAAATTCACTCCAGAGGCCCTTGATCAAAATGTCCACTTCTTAACGAGAATAAGCAATTTAACCTCAAGAAGTGCCCACACCAAAAACATTTTAGCTGAGGGTCTAACCATAGCCTCACACTATATCCAGGGTTGTGAGGATGGGAAAATAAAGGTGACTTCTTTTCTGAATGTGGAGAACACAGATCCCCTAATCCCAGTGACTCGAACTTTATACTTTCCTCACTCCACTGTCAGCTGCCTAACCCTATAACAGCTCCTTTGCAACTTCATGGACAAAACTGACCAGGGTAGATTATTAGCTGTGAGCTTATTGGGGAAAAAACCAACTGCAATATTTAAAATGATTACCTTTTAAAAGTTATCACGAGGTCAAAAACACTGATGACAACTTATGCTGGAGAAGTTGTGGGAAAAGGGAACATTTCTGCATTGCTGGTGGGAATGCAAGCTGGTACAACCCCTTTGGATGTCAGTGTGGCGATTTCTCAGAAAATTAGGAAACAACCTTCCTCAAGACCCAGCAATACCACTTTGGGGTATATATCCAAAGGATGCTCAATTGTACCATAAGGACATGTGCTCATCTATGTTAATAGCACCTTTGTTTGTCATAGCCAGAACCTGGAAACAACCTAAATGCAACTCAACCAAAAAATAGATAAGGAAAATGTGGTACATTTACACAATGGAGTACTACAAAGCAGAAAAAAATAATGGCATCTTGAATTTTGCAGGAAAATGGATGGAGCTAGAAAACATTATTTTGAGTGAAGTAACCGAGACACAGAGAAAGACAATTATCACATGTACTCACTCATAGGTGGTTTTCAAACACAAAGCAAAGAAAGCCAGCCTACAAACCACAATCCCAGAGAACTTAGACAAAGAGGGCACTAAGAGAGACTTGCATAGATCTAATCTACATGGGAAGTAGGAAATAGAAAAAGACAAGATCTCCTGAGTAAATTGGGAGCATGGGGACATTGGGGGAGGGGAGAGGCAGGAAGGGGAGCAGAGAAAAATGTAGAGCTCAATAAAAATCAATAAAAAAGGGGGAAAGAAAAAAGTTATCACAAGGATTAATAATGTAGTTTCAGAGAACAGCTAGTGTAGTGGGAAAAGGCGCAGGTTCCGATCAAGAAACCTCTCTTCCTTCCGTTCTTTATTCTAGAATTTTCTTTTCAAGAATCACGACAAACTATCACCTTTGAAAGGAAAGCGTCCAAGCTAAATTATCCCTTGGACAGATGAGCATCTTTCTTATCCAAGTACTAATTATTCTCATGCTAATATCCTTTAGATAGTCTTCCAGACCTATCTGGATCTTGCCCACTACCAGTGACTTGATGGTGGGAGATAGCCCATTAGCACAATGACCTTGAGAGGGTTTTCAGAAAACAGTACAGAAGAACGTCTTTTTAAAGGACAGAACAGAACAGGGACAGAGTCACAGCCCACTCGGTAGGGAACCTGCCTAACATGCAGAAAGTCCCAGCATCTAACAAGCCAGCTGTGGTAGCCAGTACTTGTGACCTCAGCACTTGAGAGGCATATGCAGGAGAATCAGAAACTCAAGGTCATATTTGACTACATAGTACGTTGAAGCCTGGGTTATATGGGCCCCTGCTTTAAAAAAAAAGTGGGGGTGAAAGGGTCAAAATGATTGCCAAAGATAGGAGACAGGAAATGTGGTGTTGCAAGTTGTCCATAAGCAATGCTACTTAAGCCGTCTGAGCCACAATTTAAGAACAGCTTATAAGTCTTTGCACACACTCGGCCACAGGGGAACAAAAAGCTGTTTGGGACCAACTATGGCAAAAGAACTGTGTTTTGTGGCACTGTGTAGCACAGCTCTGAGCTGCTTGAAACAGTGTTTAGCTGAGGTCTTCAGCTGAGCACCTGAGTGAAGTTCTGTAGCAACACAACTGTTTCTAAATATAGCTGTTGCTGTTACTCATGATGTCTGATGAAGCTACCAACAGATCAGCCGACTTTGAAAAGGTAGCTTGTTGCTCCCAGCAGGAGGAGGCATGCTATACCAAGTAATGACACATGGAGGCGAAAGGGAAAAACCAACCCATTGTTGAGATTTCCCAGGAAAAGAATGGATCCTGGATCTGGCCGGGTAAACAGGTTTAAGATTGTTTATTAGAACATTAAGGAGGTGACTGGAGTGAAGGAGAAGGATCTATTGTCTGGTATGTGGCCTAGGGTGGTCAGGCACAGGGAAAGGTGGGCTAGAGTTTGAGCGCTCTGTGAGAGTCCATGAATGAAGGGATTAGGTTTGGCTAGCCCCAGTATCTGGGATATAAATGATAGGCCTTTGGAGTTGTTGCTCGTCTCTGGGAATTAGCCAGCATGAAAGAGCGGTTCCTCTGGAGTCAGCAAGTCTTCATCACATATGTCAACCATTTAGCCATCTGTCCCTTAAAACTGTCTTTGTTGCCTAGTGCTCAGCAGACTTTTGTGGTTGTTCAGTTGATTTACCTCTTACCACACACTAGCAGCATGCCTGAGGCCTTTCGGTTTTCCACCTTGTGCTTCCATTTCTTTATTGGTGGAAGAGAATAACAGAAAGAATTCTTACAGCAATATAAGTCCCAAGCAGTTGATTGCGGATGGAGGTGGTTAATACTTATAAGAAACAAGATAAACACCATATAAACATTTCATCTTCCAAATGCCAACAGAACTGAAGAGACAGCAGTTACCACTGCCCTCTGGAATGGAAATAAAGAGCTGGTTTGTGAATGAATTTTATCTTCTATGGTTGAGTCTACATGTTTCCCTACTTGGCTTTAGAAGACACATTTCGGTTTTTGTTTTCAGCTGTACATATGACTGGGCAAACCATGGCTTTCTTTATATCTGTGCCCCACAGGGAGAAGAACAACTCAGCCCAGTCAGCGGAAGTCAATGACATCTGAAACCCTTGTCCTGCCATTGAAATCAAAAGGAGCCTGAGGGAAAAGATATGAGTGGAGAAATTTTCAATGGTTTATGGAAAGACCATGCCTGTGCCTTTGCCCCAAGTCTCCTATTGCCAGCCACCAGTCTAACTTCAAGACTGAATTTGGTGACAAGTCCGAAAAGTGTGATGGAAGGGCAAGAAAGCTAACTCCAGTTCTTACAAATGAGTTTTCTCACTCCTCATTCTCTCCTCACTACCCCAGACACGTGCCATCTGTCACTTCTTGAATCCTGCTGGTGTGACAAGCCACTCAGAAGCTCAGAGTCTATGAGTTGGGAAGCCAACCCTTCCAGGCTTGTTAAGTTACCCAGTTGGGCAAATCTATGGATCACCTATCACACATTAACCTTCTTAACCACCAACTTATTAACAGTCAACACAAAGACGAATAAGGATACGGGGTTAGGAAGAGCATCTCCAGGATGGAAAGGAATATCCGGAGTTGGGAATAACCAAAAGAGTGGTTTTCACCACTTGGGATTTCACATGAGAGCTGGAACAATGATCTGAGTTAGAACTGGTGGCATTACATTGGATGATTACTTGGGGACACTAGCAACTTTTGGAGATGAATAAATGCAGACAGGAGGCCCTCAGGGGATTCTCTAAGCTTCAGCTGTATGCCACTGCTCAGTTCAAATGTCCTCGAGGACTGACTTGTTTGCCACTTTCTCCTCAGCATCTTAGCAAACCCTTGGCTTTATCAAATAAAAGTGGCTACAGTGACCTTCTGATTCCCCATTCATCTGTCGGTATGGGACTGCCTACACCATGCTGAAATAACCCAATGGTGCTCTAGCCCCTTCATCAAACATCAGACTCCACCTTCTCTGATTTTCGAACAATGGTCTTCTGCTGGAAAGACTGAACCACGGGGAACATTTAGAGATATGTTGGGACATTTTAATTTGCTATAACTTAGAAGTGGGGAGTCGGTGTCAGTGAGTTTTGTCCAGAAGTGGTGCTAGAAATCCTTCAGCGCAGAGGACACGGCCTCCCCTCAACAAAGAGTGACCCAGCCTTTGAAATGGCAATACTGCCAAAATTAGGAAAGATTGGTTTAGACTATGTCAAAACATTTTGCTCTCATTATCTCACTAAGATCTTAAGAATTGGAGTAGTATTTACTTCCTCCTTGATACTCACTTGAGTGTAGAGGATGCCACCCCTGAGTCTAGGCCTGACATTAATTTGGTATGCTCCACGGGTGGTCCAGATGTCCTGTAAATTATCATATGTGTGACAATGAGATTGTGTGTACATAAGGAAAGGGAGGATAAAGTTTTAAATGCTAGTTCTAATTATTAAAATGCCTAAGCAACAGAGCAATGAGTTAAGGACATACTTCCTACACAGATGCATTATCTTACTGCCAAAGATCACAAATACAAAAAAACTCCTTAATATTAACATTATATTCATTCAATTTTTGACTACTTAGATTATGCTTTTCCCCATAAGAATCCACATAGCATTCGCTCTTGGCTCTCATTCTATCTCTTCCCCCACTTTGTTTCCGTCTTTCCCTTTCATTATTTAAGTTCTTTCTTGATTTCTTTCTCTCTGTTTGAGGCATGGGATAACTTCGAGCTCACGTTCCTTTGGCAGGAGCTTCTGTGGTGCTGGGATTAGAGGTATGTACCACCACAACTTGATTTTCTAGTTTCTAGGCTGTTTCCAGGGATGCTGGCCATTTGGATAATACTTTGTAAGAGAGGAAGAGAACAAAACAGTAGTAAAAAAAAAAGAACAATACACAATATAAACAAATAGTAGCTGTCTGCCGACCTGATGTTTATTTAGCTGATACTGTATGTTTGAAAGCTTAAAATTCATGGTATTAGTTACCTTTTGCCTTACTGTAACAAAAAAAAAAATGTTTTACAAGAAACAACTCGAAGGAAGGGTTTGTTTTGGCTTACAATTCCTGGGTATACAGTTCATCATTTCAGGAAGATGTAGTGACAGGATCTCGAGACCGCTGATCACACTGCAACACAGCCCGGAAGCAGGAAGAGAGAACATGAAATGGGGCCAGGCTAAAAGCTTTCAAAGTCGACCTTCAGTGGTATACTTTGTTAGCCAAGCTCCACCTCCAAAGGGTTCCCTAATCTTCTCCAACAATGCCACCAACTGGGAACCAAGAGCTCAAACACATGAGACTATGGGGGGATATTTCTCATTTGAACCACAGCATCCCCATGTGCAGAAAGGCTCACTGGCCGTTCCTTAGTGAAGAGGCGCATATTTATTCTGTATGCAGTAAGCTAGCAAATGTTTAAACCATCCCAGAAATCTGAGTGACTTTAAGAACATGACCAAAATTCCAATCAACCCTCAAGACTGGGTTATGACTAGCATTTTGAAATTAGTTTCATAATGACTTCATTTTTGAGGCTGAAAACTGTGACACTCGACACAATTCACCTTTTCAGTCATTGTAACGCTTATTAACATCACATGTGGAACAGAGTTTATTTGTTTCAAATGGGGTCGATCCTAGTATCGTCAGTTCTCTGGTGGAATTTAATTTCACACTGACGTCTTGGTCACTCGAAAACTGTGGTTTCTGGATTATAAATAAGTCGATTCTCTATTAGCCTTGCAGAACACAGTCTGGTCTTATTCAGAGGTAAGGAGATCAGACATTTCAG
The DNA here is from genome assembly GCF_037038515.1 of Microtus pennsylvanicus. Taxonomy (NCBI): domain Eukaryota; kingdom Metazoa; phylum Chordata; class Mammalia; order Rodentia; family Cricetidae; genus Microtus; species Microtus pennsylvanicus. The sequence goes on along the minus strand of NC_134601.1, from coordinate 124,544,649 downwards.
CAAATAAAAGATATTATAAATATACTAGACTCACATAATGAAGCTTTCCCAACAGAATTGATGCTATTTGGCAGAAATTAAAAACATCATCCTCAACAAACAAAATATTGAAGAAATGATCTCATCACTCTAAACCTCCTTACCAAAAATATGTAGCTAGCTAAGAATTTTGCTTAAGGTTCAGCTGGCGAGCATTCACAGTGTGGCCTGCACCACAACTCAGGTGGAATTCATCAGACATCGGGTGTCCGTGTGAGCAGAGGCTAGTCCTTTCCTTATCTATTTGGCCTTGGCTACAAAATGGAGGAGTTCAAGTTCAGCTTACTCTTCCTTTTAAAAAAAATGATTCTTAGAACCTACTACAGAATTCTCCAGTATTATGAGGAAAAACTGTTTGACAAAACCATGTTTAAATGTTAAAGAGATATTGCGTTTCTTTGAACTATAAATGCATTAACTTTAATCACCTTGGATCTAAAATCACAAAACTTCAGGTAGCTCTGGAATGGTGTTTCTCAACCTGTGGGTCAAGACCCGTTTTGGAAGTCACCTAAGACCATCAGAAAACAGAGATGTTTACATTACGATTCACAACAGGGGTAAAGTTACAGTTATGAAGTAGCAATGAAAGTCTTTATGTGGTTGGGGGAGTCACAACATGAGGAACTGTAGGAAAGGGTTGCTTTCAACTGTAGGAAGGTTGAGAACCACTGCCTAGAGTGTGTTTCATCAAACTTTTATACAGCAGGGACTAAGTGTTTCAGCTAGTGTTGTCTGCCTTCCCACAAAGGACGGCAGAAGCTGCTGCATTTAAAGAGCTCAGTGCTGGCCTAAGGAGACATCCACAGTGGAGCTATGAAATACAAATCCTCGTCTTTCTCACACAGTAAGACATCTTAGCAGTAGCTGCGCATTTTCTACCTGGTAAAAAGGGAGGGAAAACAAAATGAGTATGAGTGTCCCCGTTAAACTCCCCCCTTGGGATGGGAAATGATGATGCTACCTTGTGGATAAGGGAGGATGAAGTTGCTCTAATTTGCCTGGCCCTCGACCTTCTGCCTTAAAAATAAAAAAAAAGGAAAAGAGATATTTCTCCTATTGGAAGCATTAAGAAACCAAGTATGATTTAATGATTGCTTTCTTGGTTTCGAAGGATTTTCTTTCTTGTTTTCTGTGGTACATTTGATGTTCAGAATGATTTTGTTATTCTACACTGGGGTATTATCATATATGATATGTTTATATTCGTAATTCCTGGCACTTACTGGATTTACAAGAAAAGATGGGTAATTGTGTGCATAAACGTCTTTCTCTTTCCCATAAGCCATGTCTAATTGTTATGCTAAGGAAAATTTAATTATGTTAACAGGACCCTTTAAAGTCTACATCTTTAAAATACTACAAATATTATAACAGAGGAAAGATTAGGGAAGTATTAAGCCGATACTCACTGCTATTTTACCCTGTATTCCATCAGGGGGTTGTAAAGCAAGTAATAAAGATGCACATTCAAAAAGCACTTTTGGTTAATTCTTGTGGATATAAATAATTTCCTTCTCAATACTGCTTTGCTCATTGAGGAAACAAGTGTGTGTTGCTGTTCAGCTTTCGCACTTCCTCTTTCCAGCTCACTGGACTGTCTTTGAGGACTGCCTGCTTACTTGGGAAGCACTTTCTAGTCAATTCCAAATTCCTCTAACAAAAAATGAAGAAACTTGGAGTTTGGGATGTAGTTCAGTGGTAGAATTCTTACCTTACATGAATGAGACCCTAGGTTCAATCTCCAGTACTGCCAATACATATACACCCACACCCACTACACACATGCATGTACTCTTCATGAACATATTCATATGTATTTTTCTCATATACATATTCTCTCACATATATGTTTTACACACATACACTTCCATCTCAGTCATGTCATCATTTTCCAGGTCTATATTCCATATTTCTCCTAACCTAAACCTTTACGGCAAGCCGGAGATGGAGATGACCGAGTCTTCTATTTGTTGAACCGGTTTCAGAGTCTATTCCTTTGATAAAGCAGTATTGATCAACGTGATGTGTCTTTGCAAATGAGAAGGGATAAGCGCAACCTACTGCAACTTGGGACAGAGGAGATGCATGGCTTCCACCAGTCAGTAAGAGCACAGGTGAGCTCGACAGTGGAAACCTAATACACTTTTCAGGAAAGCAAGAGTCATGAGAAAATCTGAGATGCATCAAATACACGTTCTTTCAAGTCATTTGGACAGTGGAAGTTTGGTCTGTCCAAAAAACTAAAAATAGTTTATGGCTTCACATGATGGCACATAGGTACTGGGTTTCCAATGGAGCATGTCCTGACACTCCCACTGTAGAGTGGAAATGATGTTTGAATGCCCAAGTGAAAAACATTCCCAGACTCTCCCTGGCTTCCCTTTGTGGCAAATTTACCTTCCATGACAGCAGAAGGAAAACATGGGATTTAAAGTTTATGAAAGAAAACTCCGTTTCTCTCTGACGATTGCTTCTCAGTCTTTGCTATGCATAGCCATCGCCTACACACTGATGATTCTGCAGGTCTGACTTCTGGTACCCGATTTCTGCATTTCTAGCTATATAAGCGGCTTTCTGATGCAGTAGCTGACCTATGACTCATGCTTGGAATCAGATAATGAAGCATGTCTTTTTAAAAATATCATTATTGTTTGTGCGCACATAAATTCACATGCCAGACCAGACTACAAACACATCTCTCTGTCCACCTTTACATGGATTCCAGGGACTGATCTCAGGTCACAGAGTTGTGCAGTAAGTGCTTTGGCCTGATGACCCATTTCACCAGTCCCAACAATGGATTATTTTAAATGCAGTCTGCTCTCCAGCCCTGAGTCTCTGATTAGCCAATTGGCTCACTGAGTAATCTGTGTTCACATAGCAGAAACTGAGACACTAAAAAGTTCAGCTGAGTAAATACAAGAAGAGACCTCTTTCACTGACAGTCCTCCTATGTCTCATTCTGCTTTTGTCTGGGTTGGGGAGAGCTACACAGCATAAGTTCCTCACATCTTCCCGGACAAGATGAATTTGCCAGAGCTATTCTTAAGCTAGCCATAAGACAGGCTAGCAAAGCTGGTGTTTGCAGGCACTTTTCTGCCATTGGAAAGAAAGGGTAAGGAATGGTCAATGAGAAATGGGAGTTGTCTGCACCCTTCTGTAGTTTAGTGATGGTACAGTGAAGGCATAGACCTTGAAACTATACCATGGAGATTCACCATCCAATTTCATAAATTGACACCAAAGCAAAGGTGGAGACCAATCAACCCAAAATTGTCCACCAGACAACTGTTCAGACATGCTCAGAAACGCCAAGTAAGCATCTAAGAACCTGAGATGATATGAGTATTAGAACAATGGATGGACTGGCTCTTTTCCAGGACTTTTATAAATTTCTGGGATGAGTGATGGTTCTCCCTCCGCCCTATAATTTCTGCCGTTTACAGGCTAATGCAGGAGTATCAAAAGTTTGGAGACAGAATGACCTATACAGGAGACTCTTTCTCAGATAAATAAATAAATGCAATAAAGGCAAGAGGAAATAGTTTATAGAAAATTGTTCATCAAAGTAAATGTTTTGAAATAACTAACACAGTCAATTTAGTACTACTTTCATCTTCTCATACAGTTTTTAGAGGAGAATTAAAAACAACAGAGATCTATATTCACAGGAAATTTAAAATATACAACACTATATTAGTGACCGTGGCCCCTAGGCTGTGTCTTTGACCCCCAGAACTTACCCATCTGGTATAACTGAGAGCCTATCGTTTTACAGACTTTGCCCCATTTGCCAACCCTAGTCCCTAGCAACAGCCACTCTTCTCTGTGATCCAGTGAGTTGAGATTTTGAAGATTCCACATGGGAGTGAGGTCACGTAGCATTTGTCTTGTGTCTGACTTAATTCACTCAGCACAACGGCGTGGTTCATGCTTACTGTCTACAATGGCAAAATTGCCTTCGTCTCTAAAGCTGAATATTTGTGGGTGAATATGACTTTTTTAAATTTAATTTTTTGGTAATTTTACGCATAAAAGCAATAATTCGAGTCCCTCTTATCTCACCCATCTCTCAACCCTCTACAATTTCTGCAAACTCCCTTATTCTTCCCAACTAGTTCCACTCCCAGCCTTATATCTCCCTCCCTTCATTCTTTCTTTCATTTCTCTCTCTTCCTTCCTTCATTCCCTCCCTCCCTCATTCCATCTTTTCTTCCCTCCCTCCTTCCATCCTTCTTTGCTACTTTACTTTGTGCAGGTGGTGTCAGCTGCTCTATACTCAGGATTACACCTTCTACATCAGATGCAGAAGACAGCATTTCTCGCTAATCCTCTAGTTCCCACCGCCTTTTCACTCCATACCCTGAAATGTTCTCTGGGATTTGAGAAGGGTGTCGTGGGTGTTCCACTTAATGATGACACTCAATGGTCACTTATTCTCAGCAATTTGACTCATTGTGAGTTCTTGCTTTGCCAGTCCAATTGGCAGAATTTTAAAAACTCTCACATTGACTCCAAAATGAGATTAAGGGTAATACCCACTGCTATAGAACAATGCTTCTTAGTCTGTTATATTCATGAAATCAAATCATCTGGGAATCTAAATAAAACACTGATCACATTTTAGTAGACTTGGGATAGGATTTGAGGTCCTGCTTTTTTATTTTTATTTGCAGATGCTAAAGCTGCTGGTTTCCAAACCCTACTTTGTCTGCCAATGGTGAGAAAGAGGTGTTCAAAGTATTATTCATGGATCAATATGGCCTGAAAGGCACCTATTGTAACAGAGAAACTGACAACATTCATTTTGCAACTTTTCCTGTACTGTGACCTTGCTGGGATACCCACATGTGAAATTTTGTGGTTTATAAAAGAAAAAGAGATTATAATAAAATACATCAGCACAGATAATATATAAATCACTTGTGTAGAGGAACATTCTTGTCACAGAAATGCAAATTTAAGAACATGAAGCACATATTATGAACTAGGCAATGTCCAGTTCTGTGATGAAAGGATGCCTAGGAATTGTTGACTCTGACTGTATAAGAGGTCAATCCAAACCTTTAACACTGCAGCACAAACCTGTCTTCTACAAAGTTCATTGGCAAGAAATACATGGTCACATGACCAAAATATCACACAGAAAAACTTCATGTTTTAAGTATGTTTTTAATGTTGGGCTGTATTCTTAGGTATTCTCAGGACATGGGCTGGACCTGTCTGAAACATTAACTAAAAGCTGAAATAGGAGGATTGCCATGAGTTTGGAGACAGCTGGACCACATAGTGAGTTTCAGGCCAGCCTGGGCTACAGACTGAGATTTTTGTATCAAAACAACAAGAAAACAGTAGCCGTCTGAGTATGGGTAAGATTAAACATGAAAAGGAGGTAGACGTAACCTTAAGTCATCATGCAGGAGAATGATGGAAAGTTAGGGAAGTTGGAATCCAACTTGGTTTCCAGCACTTGCTAAGAGTTTGTGTATTAAACTCTGGAGACATGAAGACAAGCAAAAATATGATCCGGAACTTCAGTAAGCTTAATTTATCACCCTTCTATACAAAAGGCAGACCAGGAGCATCACTAGTTGTTAGTGATGCAGCATCTTGGCTTTGTCCATACCTACTTGAACAGAATCTGCTCTTGATTCTATTGCAGTCAGAGGCATGGTGCTCAGAGTAAGTGATTCTCAATCCCAACTGATTATGATACTACACCACACTTCAGACCCATCCCATTAGCACTCCTAAAGTAAGACCCAGGCTGCAGCAGTGTGTATCACTCCATGGATGTTTCAATGTGCATGCAAGGTTGAGAACCCTAGGATGTAGATCTAACAGGTCTACGAAGGTGAAATGTCATCCCAAGGAAAGTCCTTGTGAAACAGGCAATGGAGGGTGGGTGGGTCTCAATAGATACTGAGCAACAAATTGCCATCTCAGAATTGCTCAGTGGGAAGATGAATTGAGTAACTACAGTTCATCACACAGGGTAGAGACTAGCTCTGGAAAGAGACACTTATGAGAGCATCACTATACTAATCACAAGAAGACAATATCTTCTTTTGGTGAATTCACTCACTTTGTAGAGAGACTAAAGAGCTGGTGTGGAGAGTTATTGGCACTGGCAACTGATGTCAAAGAGTTGCCTAAAATTTGAACCAGAGGGATCCAGTAAAGTTTATCTAAATTTTAAACAAATTCTTTTGCAGAACAAAATAGATAAATACAGAAGAGAAATCCAAATGTCCAAAAGTGGGTGGTAGAAGCAACATTTCTGTAGCTGGAGGAGACCCAGACAAGTGTTAGACAACATCACATTGTCATGATTTTGCCATTATAAGCAGGCAGTTCCATGAAACACAATGTGGGCCCAGATGACAGTTATGAAGTCAGAAGAAAAACTAAACTCTTCACATATCAATATATACACACATATATACATATTATATATGCACATATATGCATAAGCACATACAGAATATATGTTTGTATGTATACACACAGATGTATGTGTGTATATCCTAGAAGATCCTCAGCCAATGTCTCACAATACCATTTACATATTAACTGTTGGTAAATGGGGGAATTCTGTTTGGACTTTTTAACCTATTTAGAATAAGCATCATTATATCTAAAGAGTCAAAGGACTTTGGAAGGAAGAAAACTTATTAAACCATGCCAATAATTTTGTAATGAAATACCATCTTGTTAGCCTCCTATTTCCATGGTTCAGAGTAGGAGCATTATGGGTAAATCATGCCCACTCAAGTCGCCAGAAATTCCAAATGTGATCTTATTTGGAAATAAAATATATACAAAGGGAGCTAAACTGGAATGAAATCATTAAGATGGCCCGTAATCCAAAATTACTGGCATTTTTAATATAATATATAAGCTTGAAAACAGAATCTCCAACGGATGTAGGGAGAAAGTCATATGAAGATGAAGGAATTGTTTAGGGAGGTAGATTTACAAACTAGCTTTTACCATCATCCACCAGAAAGAGAGAAAAGATAATGAATGCTGGTGAAGATGTGGAGAAAAGGACATACTTAGAGTTCGCTGGTGGGAAGGTGAATTAGTATAGTCATTATAGAATATAGTGTCCTCAAAAATATTAAGTGCTATGTAATCTAGCAATTCTGTTGCTGGGAATATGCCCAAAGAAAATGAAACCAGTATGCTTGGTACAGTACTACAAGAATCAAAAAATGGAAGCAACCTAAGCCTCCATCAGTCGATTAACATATGATGAAAATGTGATGGATACACATAATGAGGCACTGCTAAACTTGAAAAAAAAAGGTGTCTCAAAATGAAGGAGAAGAACACAGAGGTCTAGAAGGCTTTTCTCAAAAGCTACAATATTAGCATAGGAAATAAAACAAGTTGACAAATAGGAAGGCTAACATACACACACCTATGCCTTACACACAAACACTATAGCCCAAGGCTATCTCGATAGAACCTTCTGGAGCAACTGGCAGAGATTGAGAGTCACTCCCGAGTCCTGAAAGAAGACTTCTAGCTCATTATCCTACTAAAACCCACACCCCAGACTAGAAATTTGTATACTACAAGGACACAGGATATATGAAGTTATATGTTGACTGACACAAAGCAGCATCTTCAAGAAAGCTGGTGCCAAGCAAATGGCTCCCAAAGCTTGGGTTATCTAAGATAACTAGCCAACTCCTTGCATAGCAAGGCCCTTGAGCTACTAACCTTTCTCTCTATGTGCCAGCTTTCTGCTTCCTTTTGAAATGTATCTTTTCTCAAATAAACTGACTCTGCTTCTTTTGAAACTGTGTATCTCTCTGCTCCACTCTTTGTTCCAAGATACAAGATCTCCCACTGAACCCTCTAGAAACAGCCACCCAACCCCCAGCATTAGTCCATATGAGGATACTAGGATGCAAAGTAAAATAAGACAGGGTAAGGACCGCACATATACCTTGAATACAAAAGGGCTATTTCACACAAGTAGGGAGCAGAAATGGGGATTACCAAGAGCTAAGAATACAGGGAGAGTTTAGGATCAAAGGATACACAATGTCAGACAGAGGAATAATTTCGAGATATTTACAGACCATGCAGTGGCTATAGTTAATGGCAATGTATTAAGTACTTGAAGACCTTGAACTGAATAGATTTCAAATATGCTTACCACAAAGAAGAAAAACAATAACTATATGAAGTAATGTAAGTTAATTACCTTCGTTTACTCATTCCTCTGCATGCTTGCAATTTCAGACCTAAAAAGCCTAAGAAAACATATTTCTTAAAAAAAAATTATGACAGTGGTGATTACTTGAGAATATATTCTGTGAAGAAGGCTTCAAGAAAGTGTTCGTTTAAAGTTTAGCCACAAAGAAGAATTGAAAGGTAGAAAGTACAATCCTAACCAAATAAGAAAAGATAAAACTTGCTTCAGATATTTTTGTTGTACTGGTGATTTCGCTTTTTGGAGTAGGGATGTTTGTTTGTAAGACAAAACTCACAGAGCCTCTACTGGCCTTGAAGTCACTAGGACCTTAAGAGATCCTCCTGACTCCACATCCCCAGTTGCTGAGATTATAGGTATTACACAGAGCCGTGTCCAGTTTTGCAGGTTGCTGGAGCCTCTTGCATGCTAGGAAAGCACTCTGACAACTGAACTGCATCCCTAGCCCTGGAATCTTTGCAAAGAAAAACTCAGGTCAAGAGTAAGATCCCAGAACCAAGATCAACAATGTTCTCTCACTAGTAAGGCAAAGCCTTTACAAGCCTGCAGGATTCTCCACTAAGTTACTAAAGCAGATAATGGCTTCCCAGATTCCAAGAGGAGGGAATAGAGTGGGGTGGGGTAAAGAAGGAAGGATCCAACTGGATGAATAAGAAAAGGAAGAAGAACAAGGAGATCAACATGTCTTGAGCAACTAGTTCCTGAAAACATGTGTCAGCAAGTCCCAGGCCAGCTGTCACTGGGAAGGAACTGGCCTCAATTCTCTGGGTAAGGGAGGCTGTGACACTGAGCCGAAGGTGAACAGCAACATTGATTTAACCATTTCAAAAAGATTCGTCAACAGCATGATGTTCATAATGTGTAGTAAATGCAAACACTCCCACAAACAGACACTCCGAACCATAATCTAACCAGAATAACGTAAATGTAATCAGCTAAAAGTTGCTTGTAAGAATTATTCTATTTGATCTTTTGAAGTGCAGGATTTGTTTCTTTTTATAGAGAACCTGCATTTCATCAAAAGGAGAAAAAAAATACTATCTGGCTTTTATAGCCTTCTTGGTACTTACTTGGTCTTTGGTGTCTTGGTACAAAAACTTCAAGGTTAACTTGCATTCTTTGAGGAAAGAAAGAATTGCTCTCATGTATTCTTCCCTAAGATGTTTAACACAGAGAAAAGCACACTGTGTGAAGACATTCCAACAAAGCAAGATGAGAAATAGACAGACTTGAAAACGGTTAGGCAGAGAGTGAAAAAAAGCCATCCCATTAAACTGTGCATTTTAGATAAGAGAGCAGCAAACACATAGCCACTGAGCAAACACCGTGTGAGTGAGTGTCTGGGCTGGTCTCCACTTGGGAGAAGTATCTGATGGAATTTTCGTTCTTCACAGGGCTATAGGATGCATAGAGTGAAGAGAAGACAGGGCAGACTGGAAGGAAAACCCTGGAAATGCAAGCCAGTCTTGGAGGCATGTCTTGCAAAGTTAGAAAACAAGTCATTGGTTCATTCAAAGTTGCATCTGTGTACCACGCTGTGTTCTAGTTTCTTGGAGAATAGCTGAAGAAAACCAAGGTGTTGATCTCAGGAAGTGATCCATTAGTGACAGTGAGTCAGAGTACACAATGACTATGGACATAAAGAAGGCAAAGCGTGGAAATATGTCAAAGGAAAATAAGGCTAGACAAGGTACCTAGAAGAAAGGGAAGGAGGGGGGAGGAGAGGAAGGGAGAGACAGAGAGGCTTCTCTGAGAAGTGACTATGGGAGTGTAGATTAGAGAAAGTAAAGAAATGAGACTCTTTGATCATCTGGGGGGTAACACTCCAGGTAGATGGAAGAGCATGTTTGAAAATTCTGAAATTGGAATGTGGGGGAAAGACTGTTGCAAGAAAAGCAAGTCAGTGAAACGAGATGATATCAGTAGGGCCAGACTCTGCAAGTCAAAGCAAGAAATGTAGGTGCTTTGCTGAGGAAACAAAGCCAACTGTTTGGTGTTGGAGAAGAGGGGTGCCATTCCCTTCGTTGCATTTTAAGTGGCAAACACTGAATGGTACTGCATCTTCAACAAGCATTTTGAAATCCTTGCCTCTGTGCTAAATACTAGGCACAAAAAGTAACAGGCAGACACTGCCTTATTACTGTTCTTATTACCGTTAAGATCACCAGCACCTGAGGCTGGAGAGATGGCTCGATAGTTAAGAACACTGGCTGCTCTTCCAAACGTCCCAGGTTTAATTTCTAGCACCCACAAGGCAGCTCACAACTATTTTGAACTCCAGTTCCAGAACATCTGACATCTTCTGGCTTCCATGGACATGCACACATATGATATATGCAACCAAAACATGCACATGTGTATAATAAATATTTTTAAATTATTTTTAAGAGACCATTGGCAGCTATGTGAACAGAATCATAATCACCACCACCACAGTCTTCAACATCAACATTACTATCACCAGCAGCACCATGACCATTGTCAAATCATTGCTATTTTCACCATGACCAATGTTCAATGCAGTCTCCTGAGTAGTAAGCCAGGATTCAAAACCATTTTCTTCTAGGAAGAACTGGGTTTATATAGTCAGAGTCAGGGAAACATCTAATTTCTGTGCAGCTGCCTGAGTCTGTAAAGCAACTTGACCCATGAGAACAAATCAGTAGGTTAGGCCATTGTGGCAGATCAAACTGGCAGACATATGGCATGCCACAGCAAGACTGTTACCTGACTAACCAACACACAATGGGACAACTTTCTGTTCCAGACCTGCTTTCTGTATATGAGTTTCTTTATAAAACAAGCATCCCACTCTCAGAAATAGTCTCTTTTCTGTGGCCTCTCCTGAAGAAGTGGGTCTTTGAAGACTCAAGGAAAAGAGTTCTTCCCCAGATCTATAGATAAGTTCCCACTGGGTCAAGCAATTAGAACTAATTATGCTATGATCTTATTCTGTTTATCCTTACTTTGCAGAATTTAACGTCAGAACCTGAAATTCCTCCTCAGAAATAAAAATAGTTCTGGTTCCATTGTCTTTGGCACTTTTAGAGCATCCTGTTTATTGTTTCCTATGTGACAATCTCCCTTCTCACTAACTCTAAAATTCACAAGGACAGACGGGATGTCTCATCCATTACAGTACCCTCAGAATTTGCTCCCAAATTTGATTCTCACTGAAATAAGTCATTGCTTTCTCTTCCTTACAATAAATTATATATATATATACGTGTATATATATATGTGTGTATACATATATGTGTGTATATATATATATATCCATCAGGCATAGGTAAGGAAAAGTACAAAGACATTGTAATATTAAGGAAACATAAAGGTGCTGCAAGCGGAACTTTTGATCACTGACAAAGAAGGTGGGAATGAGGAAGAGGAGTCCTTGGTGACTGAAAAATACCTCCTTCCAAGAAGGTAATACCCATTATCCAGTTGACAATTCTCACTGTAAATCCTACTATACATGTCAAAGTCCTTTCTGGAAGCTGATCAAAGTTTGTCAGACACTATTACAGCTATGAATAGAATGTAGCATGGATGCCACATAACTCACGAGGAGAAAGATAGCAGTCCCAACACGGCAGCAGAAATAATATGCCAGGGGTTTATGCGGGTTGCAAATGGCTTCAACAGTCTGTAAGATTAACACAAGCCCTCAAATTGCAAGTTTCTTTTTACTTTTACTGAAAAGTTTGTATTTTGTTTAAAAGAAAAGGCAACAAGGAAAAATTCCATGACAAAGAGTTATTATGGGAGCTGAGTCATGGACAGTATCATTTCAAAAAGTAACCCTTCTAAAACATAAGGGGAGGGGCACTGCCTCTTTCCTATGATGACCCTTGTGGGTCATTTCAGTGTTAATTATCATGAAAAATCCTGAAATTGCAAGGAATTTGATTCAGTCACTATTCCCATGGTAAGTAGCATCATGTCAGCCCTATATAGAATAAATATTACAGATGCCACAATGCAAAATAGGACTTTGTGATCAAATCCCAAGAAAGGAAGTTTCTAACCTACAACCTGCTAACCAAATCCAGGCATCCTTGGGAGCACATCCTAATCTCTGAATTATACTAATAAATGGCTTCCAATGACATGTAAGTATGACAAATAACACAGAACAGCACTAACCTTTGAGAATAACTCCAGATAGAAGAGGAGGGTGAGCCCAACATATTACACATCGAATGTCCAAGTTAAAATCTGGATGGAGCTCCCATTCACAAGCTTTCATGCTCCATAACATTCATTGCCAAAATGAAAGTCCAAGCAATCTGCCTGGGAAATGATGAAACCTGACCATCATGGCACTTTAGAGGGGGCCCCAGCATGACCTTGAGGCATTATTTATTATTGGTGTTTGCTTACTTTCCCCCCAAAGCCTGTGGTTTATCCATAACATCTGGACTTCATCATTGACTGGAAAGCATGAGAGCCTCAACACGGAGTGAGGCAATGGAAACAGAAAAGGATGTCGGAAGATTGTCAACAGGCATTCCGACATTGCCAAATGTCATGTTCTTTTCCAAGGAACATTCAGGATGCAAATAAAAATCATATAACACTTCTCTTTGGCAGAGGAATGGGCAGAATTTGCTTTTTGTCTTCTTTTCTCTTGGTTTGAACTCAAACTGGGCTGCAGAGGACCGGGAAGACTTTATCAAATCTTGTGGCTCTTCCAAGATAAAGAGATTGTGCTAGAAGTTTTATTCACTCTCATGATGACATCCCCCCTCCTCCTACCACGGAGGGTACTGGAGTAAAATGCCAGAAATCTCCCAACCTGAAGATCTCCTGTTTAGGGATTTACTAGGACCTGTCATTCTTGATCTATCAATTTGTGTGTTGACCCCAATGGTAATTTCAGCTGAAGTGACAGCTCTTCAGCCTCCCTCCTTCCACAGAGATCAGAGATGGTACCAGGTTCTCAGGCAGCAGCTACTACAGAACCTCAAAGTCCTACACCCTGCCACAGCAGTCTCTAGCTCATGGGGACCTGGAGCTCTCTACTTGTATGGAAGAATGAGGTGATACTACTTGTACCTCCCAAATCTTGTTGATCTCTCACAAGGAAGCCCCATTATTTCTCTGTCACCTCAACTTCTCTTGCCAGAGTCTGTTTAAAGGCATTTAAGAGCTCAACACCATTGCACTGCAAAGTGTACCCACTGCCTACCCATAATACTTTCCTTCTTTTTGTCCAACTTTTCCAAAACTTTATTTTCCCTATCCTGGCCAGACTTAGTTGTCCCCCATAATGTTCTCCCACAATACTCTCACTGTAATCTCCCACTCACTATAATCACTGATTTATTTATCTGTTTCAACCACTGGCTGCCAAGTGTGCTGTTTAAGAGCAGGAAATCAAATGTCTTTGCCTTTGCACTTCTGGGCTTAAGCAGGACTGGTATTCATTTGCTGTCTATTCAACAAACTATCTATATTAGAAGGTCAAATCCATCCAGCAACCAAATTTGTTCTTTATATGCTACGAGTTGGCTAATTATAAAATCTCCATTCTGAAAAATAGTAATAGATACCATTTCCACAACTTCAGGAAAGAAGGCACCAAATCCCCAACATTGGAGAGAAAATACTATAATCTGTAGAAGGGCTCGGTAGATTTTTCTATAAATGATAAGGCAACAGATGTTTTGGTTCTTATGGGTTCTGGGATCTCTGTCTACTCAACAGTTCAAGTCCGCTGTTGTATTCAGATAGTAAATCAACAAGGGGACATGGTGATGTTGCAAAGAGCAAAACAAAGAACAAAAAAAAATCTGAATTCTCAAAACAGTGATGTAGATTTGGCCTCTGCAGTCTTAGTTTATTGACCCCCTAACGAAAATCTTGAAACAATTCAAAACCTTCTTATTTAATGTCTAATGAAAAGGGATGCCTTATACCCCGAAATCTAAGGATCATAAAAGGTTCACAAGGGGTAAAAACTTGAGTGTGGCACTCTTCAGTGACTATCCCAGGGGAAATGTTCACCTTCAGGACTGAAAATTATTCAAAACTAAATGACATTAGAGCTGCAAGCTACCCAGTTTGGTGGGAGAACAGTTTCTTTACTGGTTCTTTATTGGTGAACCAGATGGGACACGGGGCAGCTTGGAAAATTTCAAAGAGTGATGGTTGAAGGAAGGATACCATTAGTACCATTAGTCCCATTAGTCCCATTAGTCCCATTAGTACCATTAGTACCAAAGCTCATTCTTCTTCCGGTGTGCAAACTCTTTCATCATTGTTTACTGCACTTAAATATGAAGTCAAAGAACCATCTCAAGATGAAATTTGAACACCAAAAATAGATTTCTCTTACGTTCAAGCATTCTCAATTTACCGCATTACTTCATAACACTGTCTTTTCAGATCTCTTGTTGTTTGGTGTTCCTTTCTCAGCAAACAGCCCATTAGCCACTCAACAAGAATCTATTAAACATTTCCTGCAAGTCAACCACAGTGCCAGGAGCTGACAGTGCTTCTCAAAATTGTCTGATCATCCAAAGAGTGGCCAACTCTGGACTGCTGCCTGTTTGTATAAATAACATTTGGTTGGCAAACAGCCACAGCAACTCATTTATGTATTATATGTGGCTACTTTCCATAGCTTGCAAAGCATCCAATATTTCACTCTACAAAACTGTTTGGCAATGCTTGATCCAAAACAAAGAACCCTGAACAATATAAATATCAATCAGTGGAGGGGGGCAGTTTAGAAGAAGTAGGAATAGCTATTGTACAATTCATTTTCACAAAATAGATTACTATGAAGGTCTTACAAAAAAGGATGCATAGATATACCCAGGGATATTAAACTACCTTCAACATATGCAAAGTAAAAGAAATTTCATGCACATAACTAATCAAAATGCAGAGAACAAGTGACCATGTGGTACCCAGCCACAACTGATTTATCTACAATACAACTTCTGCACCTAAGGCTCAAAAATCATAGGGAAAGAGTGGGCAGAAAGGTTATAAAAGCCAGAGGAATAAGTTTTTGGTGAGATTTCATCTCCTAGAAATGTCAGAGAAGCCACACCATAAAGTCTCATCACCATGGCTACCTAAAAAAGACCTGACCAAGGATGACACCAATAGACATACTACCATGGAGCCTCAATACTACACAAAGAACTCCATACAACTAAGAAATGTTGAGAGCAGGACAAATAGTCTTCCCTATGGAATAACCCTCAAATTGGTTATCTGATAGCAGGTGTTCTGCCTTGAAATTATATATATACAAAGTAGTATTATATGGACTAAATAGACTGTTCTAATATGTTTAAGAATACATGTTTTGAGTCTGTGTGTGTGTGTGTGTATGTGTGTGTAAAAATAAAAAAACAAACGCCATAAATTTGAGCTACAGCAGGAGAGGTCCATGGGAAGAGTCTTAGGGGAGGGGAGGGAAAGGGGAAATGATACAATTATATTTTAAATTCAAAAATAAAAATATTTTAAAAAGAAACTAGATATAGATTGTATACTACATATTTATTAAAATGATGTAGATATAAACATAGAAGGCTAATGCTCTATCCATCACGATAGTAGATACAAATATATAGAAAGAATTGTGAATGTGCTTAAATTCATTTGACATCACAAAAATAGAAATATATGTAAGATATTAATATTACTTGTACTCTATAGGTAAGCAAAATTGGACCCTGAGGACGGAAATGGAAGATATAGCTCTAACAAGCTGGTACAGCCCCTTTGGATGATACTGTGGCAATTTCTCAGAAAATTAGTAAACAACTTTCCTCAAGACCCAGTAATACCACTTTGGGGTATATATCCAAGGATGCTCAATCATGCCACAAAGACATGTGCTCATCTATGTTAATAGCACCTTTGTTTGTCATAGCCTGAACCTGAAAACAACTCAAATGCCCCTTTACCAAAGAATGGATAAGGAAAATGTGATACATTTACACAATGGAGTACTACACTGCAGAAAAAAATAACAAAATCTTGAATTTTGCAGGAAAATGGAACGAGCTAGAAAACATTATTTTGAGTAAGGTAATCCAGACACAGAAAGACAATTATCATTTGTACTCACTCTTATGTGATTTTTAAACATAAAGCAAAGAAAATCAGCCTACAAACCACAATCCCAAAGAACCTAGACAACAATGAGGACCCTAAGAGAGACATACATAAATCTAATCGACATGGGAAGTAGAAAAAGACAAGATCTCCTGAGTAAATTGGGAGCATGGGGACCTTGGGAGAGGGTTGAAGGGGAGGGGAGAGGTATGGAGGGGAGTAGAGAGAAAAATGTAGAGCTAAATAAAAATCAATAAAATTAAAAAAAAACAAAGACAAATGTTTGAACAACTGGAATCTTTCATGGTATGCATATATGATCTATCACATATTTGAAAGTATTAAGTGATTTTGACATCCATGCATTAAATAAAGTTAAGTTTGGCTTTTGCCTCAAAGGAAATAAAATTCTGTTGGCCAACTGAAGTTTTCTGACACCTCTGAACAAAAGTAGACTGAGACACTAACATAGATCTAATCTACATGGGAAGTAGAAAAAGACAAGATCTCCTGAGTAAATTGAGAGCATGGGGACCTTGGGGGAGGGTTAAAGGAGGGGAGGGGAGGGGAGGGAAGAGGCAGAAAAAGAAGTAGAGAGAAAAATATAGAGCTCAATAAAAATCAATTTTAAAAAAGTAGACTGACAATTTCCCTGTTCGATCCCATTTTTCTTTTTACTTTTTTTCTTTTTTATTACTTTATAAATAATACCAATCCAAATTTCCACTTCCTGCTCTCCTCCCACTTCCTTCCCCTTCCCCCCCTCCAGTCCTAAGAGAGGGCAGGGTATCCTGTCCTGTGGGAAGTCCAAGGGCCTCCCCCCTACATCCAGGCTTAGGAAGGTATGCATCCAAAGCAAATACGATCCCAAAAAGACAGTACAGACAAATCCCAGTGCCATTATCATTGGCCCCTCAGTCTGCCCCAATTGTCAACCACATTCAAAGGGTCCAGTTTGATCCCAAACTTAGTCATTCCCAGCCCCGCTGGAGTTGGTGAGCTCCCATTAGCTCAGGCACACTGTCTCAGTGGGTGAACCAACCCCTCGTGGTCCTGACTTCCTTGTTCATATTCCCCCTCCTTCTGCTCTTCAACTGGACCTTGGGAGCTCAGTCCAGTGTTCCTGTGTGGGTCTCTGTCTCTGTCTCAATTCATTGCTGGACAAAGTTTCTATGGTGATATTCAAGATAGTCATCAGTCTGACTATGGAACAAAGCCAGTTCAGGTACCCTCTCCTCCACTGCCCAGGGTCCTAGCTGGGGTCATCCCCATGAACTCCTGGGAACATCTTCAGAGCCAAGCCTCTTGTCAACCCCAAAATGGCTCCCTCAATTAAGATATCTCCTTCCCTGCTCCAATATCCATCCTTCCTCTATCTCAACCATCCCACTCCTCCAAGCTCTCTCCAACCCTCCCCTTCTCCCCTTTCTCTCCCTCTCCCCTTCCATCTACCCTCCCCGATCCATGCTCCTAAATTTTGCCTGGCGATCTTGTCTGCTTCCAATTTCCAGGAGGATCTGTATATGTTTTTCTTTAGGTTCACCTTATTACTTGGCTTGTCTAAGATCATGAACTATAGGCTTAACAGAACATTCCACCCAAACAGTAAAGAATATACCTTCTTCTCAGCACCTCATGAAACCTTCTCAAAAATTGATCACATACTCGGTAGCAAAGCAAACTTCCACAGATACACAAAAATGGAATATCCACCTATGTCTTATCAAATCACCATGGAGTAAAGTTAGAATTCAACAACAATTCTATTCCTAGAAAGCCTACAAACTCATGGAAACGGAACAGTCAACTACTGAACCACCCCTGGGTCAAGGAAGAAATAAGAAAGAAATTAAAGTCTTCCTTGAATTCAACGAAAATGAAGACACAACATACCCATACCTATGGGACACGATGAAAGCAGTGCTAAGAGGAAAGTTCTTAGCACTAAGTGCCCACATGAAAGACATTAGAGACTTAACAGCATACCTGATAGCTCTAGCTACCATTTTTCCTGTCAAAGAAGAACAGCTGCAGGAGGCTGGAGCCTGTTTGATACCAGGAATTGTGAAGAACAGTGGCAGCACCTCAGAGGGAGGGAACACAGGTCTAGTGCTGAAACTACTGCAACAGGAGACCCAGGAAAGCCTAGGGCACCTGAAGGAAGTGCTGACTCTGTCCACTAACAACATGAAAATCATGACTCCACCATGACTTCTTAGGAGAAGAAAGCAAAGGCAAAAGAGACACTACTTCATCCCTAGACTGCCCTGGACACAAAGGACAAACGATAAGAATAAATGACAATAAAATGAAAACCAACCACATTAGGAAAACTATAGAAAGCAGTGTGCGTGTGTGTGTGTGTGTGCGTGTGTGTGTGTTTTAAAGAAGTTCCAAAAACTGTGTAAAGTGAAAATGGACTTTCAAAGCAATCCATATGACATAGTCCTTTGGGGAATGACCCTTGAAACTGTACCAGTAGTCTAGGAAACACCAGTCCAACATCTTACAATGGAAATAGCATTATAGATCGATGAAGATTTCAAGAATATTTTCATTAATACTTTGAAAATTTCATACAATGTATTTTTGGTCATGTGAGCCCCTATTCCTTCTCCCCAATTTCTTCTGGATCTTACCCTCACTTCCTTAACCTCCCCCAACTTTGTGTCCTTTATTTTTCCTAAATAACCCCATTGATCATGGAGGGATTTTTAAGATCCTGCTAGCTCCAGTATCTACAACATTCAGCTAAAAGAGAATGATCTCACACCAACCAGGTCCTGTCACTACTGAGAGCTATCTCTCTTCAAAATGAGAACAACTTCATTTCTTGAGTGTTACCAAGATACAAGCAACATTCAAAACCATAATGTAGAAAGATTAAGACCATGAGGGCTGCTTGTAAAAAGTAAACTTCCAAATCTAGGGCTATTTCACATTCATATTCCCATAAAATAAATGATCACTTTATGATATCTAGCTAGAAATCTCAAAATAGAGTAGCAAGTACTAGCCCAGACTGATTTCAAAGTGAAATCCCTCCTTTGTTGTGATTCCAATATCAAGAGCGACCTTCCCCCTGGCTCCCACCTTTGAAATGCAATGTCACTCAAGGTTCACTGGCTATTTTGAGAATAAGCAAATCTAATTATCTGAGACTTTTGCAAACTCACGAAGTCTAGGACAAGTTAATGCCTTATGTTAATTCTAATCATTTTCTATTTTTGGCATTTTATTATTTTGAACATGTGCCAGCTATTATATTTCTCATTTAATCACCTAGTTATCAAAATTTCTATGCCATGTGTGTTGGACTTCTGCTTTGAGGAGAAAAATCCACAACAAGTAAAGGTTATGGTTTAAAAGAACATTGAGTACTTGGGATAAGTGCATAATTATGACTACAGATTAATACCATCTTTAAAAGCCTTGAGCTGTAGAAAGATGGAAAAAATATACTTGTTTAAAAACTCACAAGAAAACAAAAATTATATTGAATGAATTCTTTTAAAATAAATAATTTCTTCAACATTAAAACCTCCTGAAAGCATGAACTGTGAACTGTAATTATGGAGCTATATGTCAGAATGTCCACTTACGAAAAACCCATAAGGGAGCACAATTTAATAATGATTTTCAAGTTAATGTGCAGAAATAACTTACACAGGACAGTAGGAATAATGGAAACATGCCCTGGAAACAACTGAGCATGTTGCTCTTTGTAGCTAATTTCAAATTATATTAAATTCCGTACAATGTGCATAATGGAGACGTTTATGCCTTTCTCCCTCTTACATGCATGTACGCAACTATAAAGCTACGCCCTCAGACTAGTCAGAAAGATTCTCCCTGGAGCCAAAACACAAACTGGAAGAGCACATTGATGAAAGGAAGGGCAAGATTCATAATAAGTACAAGCTTGATCATAACTAGCAGTTCTCATCACAATTCAGGCCTACAAGGAATTGGCACAGATTTGTGTTTCTGTTTGCATTTAAAATCAAGTCAAAGTTCAATTCGGGAGTACATACTGGTACTCCTGGTCTCTCCTAGAATGGGAAATATAATCCCTTTGATAAGATGTTGTTGATTAACAGAATGATTTCATGTTGGCCTTGCTTTCCATAATAGACCTTTTGTAGTAGCCTTATTTTCAATTTGTCATATTTTTATTGGCCCAGAGGTCTGCAACATTGTGGGCTAAAGGTCATAAAGGGTTAGAGGCAGCCAGCAAATCTATTCTCTTATAAAGCATTTTGTTTGAAAGTATAAAAATGCATATAAATCGAAAAAGTACCTATACACTAAGGAAAAAAATTGGATGCGTGATGACAAGAAAAGATGATGAACTCAATGCAATGAAATGACATTTACAGTATGTGGTTGATAGTGTTGCCAACTTGGGATGTAGAATTACCTGGGAGAAGAGCCTCTTCTCTGGGCATGTTTCTGTGGGATTATTTTGGGATTGATGTAGAAAGACCCACTGATGATCAGTGGCACCATTTCCTGATTGGGATCCTGGACTGTATGCATGGATAAGGAGAACTGAGCAGTTGTGCACAGCCATTGCTTGCTGCTTTTTAATAGTGACTGCAATGTGACCAGCTGCTTCAAGCTCCTGCCAGCTTGACTTTCCCACAATGATGCTTTGTATCCTTGAAGTGTGAGCCAGGATGAACTCTTTCTTCTTTAAGTTGTTTCTGTCAGTCCATTTTATCCCAACAACAGGAAAAGAAAAAGAAATTAAGGCAAAACATACATCAAGACAACTATACCTTCCAATTAGTTAGCTGTATTTACTTTGGTAAATTATAGGTATTAACATTTAATATTTTTATTATTGGCTTACTATTCCTTTATGCATATTTATAAACATCAAAGAGACAGAGTTTCAATATAAATGGTCTCTGAATTATTTCTCAATATATTTCTAAATCTTGAAAATAAGATTGTTTATAACTTCTAATACTAGTTTTATTAGTTATTAATAGAATGTTATTGGATTAAATCCAGGGTCTATAAATATATAGGCATGATAGTTTTTATATAGTCTATCCAAAGGAACAATTTCTTTTACAGAGTCCTGGTTTTATAATATACTATTGGGGAAAAGATAAGCAGTTCCTTAATATTTACTACTAAAGAAAAAATAAGGTAAAATTTTTCCATAAACTGTGGGGGAGGAATAGAAGCAGGAGGAGGGGAGGGAGGGGGAACTATGGTTGGAACATAAAATGAATAAAAAAAATTTAAAGTTCTCCATAATACTAACAAATATACAAAGGCTATATGACCTCTTGAGGAAATTGTTACTGACTTCTGCAATCTGATGAAAGATGAATCAGATGAGACTTTTAACAGGCAGTAACATTTAGACATCACGAGGTCAATTTCATGTATGCTTTAAGCTTTCCAGTCTTGTATCCTAGCCAAAAGCATAAGTTTCTGGAAGTAAACACAGTCAATCAGATGGCAAGTAGAAGATGCCACTGCAAACAGCCCTGGCAATAGCTCTGGCATTCCTGGCCAGGACCCATGTCTAGTTGGGTAGAGCAGATGTCCAAAGATAATTTTGTGGGCAATCCTCACAGTCTCCCGAGGACTGTTTCCAAGTCTGTCTCTAAAGGAGCAGCCTTATCCCTTGGTCTACAGAAGTAGAGCAGATACCCAGCCAAACAACGCAAGCACTCACTATTTTTATTTTTCTAACCAATAAGAAATATCTCAAAGCACAGCTGTGCTATTATTATGCTTTAGATATGAAGTGACCTCCAAAAGGCCATGTTAGGAGCTTTGTCTCCAGATGGTGGCAACAATTTGAAGTTTCAAAACATTTGAGGGACAAGAATATTTCACATAGAAGGGGATCATGGGCTCTGACATCTCAGGTCTGTTCCTCTCTGAATGCACCTCTCTCTCTTTCTCCCTCTCTTCTTCCTGTTTTTCATTAGATGAGTAGCCTTTACTATAAGATCCTACCACCATGAGGACAAGAATTATCTATCAAACCCTCAAAACCATCAGCTAAAATAACTCTATTTCTTTAAGTTGTTTGACACCAATGTTGTCACAGTGATGAGAGTGATGAGGAAAGTAACTAATTCAACTACATATACTAAAATCAGAGTTGCCTGATTTTCCTGGTAAATCTGTATAGCAAAGATCTTTGTCTCCTCCCATTTCATATCAATAACTGAAACTATTAATAGGAATATCACATCTATTTATCGCTACTAACAGAAAGAGTCTAGGTTTCATTTTAATTTTATTCACCCCCAGTTATCGTTTTTCCTGATCTCTATCAGCAGTGTTCTTTTAGCAAAGCCAATGCTCTTCCATTTTTACTTGCCTTGAGTACTCCGGTTTCAGGTAATGTCTTAGAGACATTTTTCTATTGCTGTGACAAAGCATCATGACCAATGACACTTATAAAAGAAAGTGTTTAATGTGGTGCTTCTGAGGATTAGTCTTTGAACATGATTTCTGGGAACATGACAGCAAGAACAGCTGAGAGCTTACATCTCAATCCACAAATGCAAAGTAGGGGGAGAGACACTGGGAATGTCGGTGTCTTGTGGAGACCTCAAAGCCTGCTCCTAATGGCAGGCATCCTCCCACATGGCCATACCTCCCAATCCTTCCCAAACAGTTCCATCAACTAGGGACCAAGTATTTAAATATATGATTCAACGGGGCCATTCTTACTCAAACCAGCAGAGGTGAATTGCAGAGACAGATAATGGCCTGAATTAACAATACTCATGATCACATATGCCAGGTCCTAGAGAACTACATTTTCCATACTGTTTCTCATCACAGTTCAAGATGAGGCCGTATAAATGGGATGTACTCATAGGCAAAAAAGGATCCACAGTGGGTGCGTGTCTTTTGGTAGATGGCTAATGGGAGGTGTGAGACACAGCAGGTAGCTGTATTTCCTGTTGCCTTCCTTATTTTCTGAATATTAATTCCTGTCCTTTTCAATTCCTCAGTAAACCTCAAACTCCTCTAATAAATCTCTTTCTTCTGGAAATATGTACATTTTTTGTCTTCTCAAATCATTCTTGTTCCATATAGAAAGAACTGATGATGACTGATCACCTGGCATCCACTGGAGCAGCTCAGTTGCCAAAGGTAGAAAGTTTGAGTTCAGGATGGTAGCTGTCCAGAGGGACACTGACTCAGAGCCGTATATTAAAGACAAGAGAAGCAGGCATGTTGGTACACGTCTGTAATCCCATGACCTGGGAATCTGAAGCAAGAAGGTCATGAGTTCCAGACCAACCTAGGCTACACAGCCTAATTATATGGCTTTAAGGAGACTGATCTTCCACTGGAGAGTGCCAGCGGGAATGAAGGAGAGCACCTAGAAAGAAAGCATGAAGAAATGCTGCTTTCATCCCCGACTCACAACTGCATATGAGAGGGTTTATTCCTCTCTATTTTATAAGAATATGGTGGGGAATCAGCAGATCGAGATTCCAGAGGATCTGTAGCATTGATTCTCAAGCTCCTCACATCCTATAGCTTAGTTAATGCTTCCCTTGGAAATCGCACTCTTCCTCTTTGTTCCCTTTGCAGAATTCTTTTTCACCTAAGTGAGACTTGTTTTATCATCATTTTAATCAACAGCATGATGAAAGTGCCAAAGAGAATCTTATTTAGATTGGCTGGAAGCTGGCATGGTGGTTTGTGCCTATAATCCCAGCTCTCGGGAGGGTTTTAAGATTGAGAGTAGGCCAGACTATATAAGGAGACTATATCTAAATACACACACACACACACACACACACACACACACACACACCAGAAAGAAATAAAAACAAGTAAATAAACTCAGCTGCTTCTTTTATTAAGCCGTTATTATATTTCAACTATTTTGTGAAAGGGATTTGTGAAGATTAAAGGAGACAGTATATGTATAATAGCTTCAAAATGTAAGGCATTAGCAGAAAAAATCTACTGCTTATTCAGTATTATGAAAAGCCATGTCCTATATGAATCCATGAGGGTCCTTTAGAAAAGAATCACAAGATATAAGCAAAGCTTAAATTAAAAAAAAATTGTTTGGTTTCTGGAAAATAACATCACTGGCCAAAACTGTTTGATCATTCAATTTATAAAGGGGAGACATGTGCAGACCCTATTGGGAAAACCCAATTTCCAAAAGCTTTAGTTAGAACAAACTCAAGAGGAACAACAATGTCTACATCATTGCAGACATACATCAGCGAAAACACATCCCAATGTCATTGTGGCCCACCTAGAGTGTAAGCCTTAGAATGCTTGGGAACAAGGTCAAAGAACATTTATTTCATGAACAAGTTTTTGTGAATTATCTCAGAATTTCTCTAAGTGTATCAGGTATTGGATTTACAAGTTTGTAATATGCAGTCTTAGCTTGGATTCTTCAACTATACTCTGAGAAGAGAATTTGGGTGTAGGTAGTTTATTGGGGAAATGAGACAGTGAGGGAAAGACACAAACAAATAAAATTCAGTCCCCCCGCAGAGCACATACAGACTTACCTCAATAAGAGACTATGTAAATGGGACAGCCAGCCACCAAGTCGCCGTACATCACTGACTGACGGCTGCTTTCATGGCCACATACTTCCCGTTGACAGGGGGAGAACCCTGAGGAATAGAATTTTCTGGAGCAGAGGGGATGATAAGGGAACATGAGGAGACATTGTGCATGCCTCTTAGGCATGCATATTATGAATTAAATTCCAAGAAGCTTCCAGAAAAAATATCTATCAATATCAGGCAAAAAAAACCACTTGAATCTATGACAAACGTAATATGGTGTCAAGAAATATAGACACATGTATCTGAGTCCCTTAAAAGTTATTGTGGTACAAAAGCATGTTAAGGGTATTTGATTTATAAGTGTATTCTGTATAGATGTGGATTTGGTTCAGTCAGTAAAGTGCTTGCTGTAAAAGCACAAGGACTTGAGATCAAATCCCTCATACCCCATACAAGTTGGGCCCAGTGCCACCCATCTCTAATCCCAGGGCTGTGGATTTCAACACAGGCATATACCTGGAGTTTGGTGATCAACCAATCTATTCAAATTAATGAGCTCCAGGTTCAGTAAGAGATTCTGTCTCAAAAATAAGATTGATGGATGCTGGGAAAATGTGCCAATAGTTAAAAGCACTTACAACTATTGTCAATAACCAAGGACAGGTTCCTGTCATCCGCATAGAGGATCATGACTTCCTATAAATACAGTTCCAGGGGATTAAATGCCCTCTTCTAGGCTGTGTGGCTTTCTGTATGGACATGGTACACATATACCTAATAGACTCACACATATATACATTAAAATATAAATAAATACAGCCTTAAAAATAAGGTAGGGTATAGCAAGGAGGGCACCACTTGTTGATTCCCGGCCACTTAGCCCTGAAATAATCACACAGATACTGTATTAATTAAATCACTGCTTGGCCTATTAGCTCTAACTTTTTATTGGACAACACATACATATTAATTTAACCCATTTCTATTAATCTGTGTATCACCACATAGCTGTGGCTTGCCAGCAAGATTCCAACTGGCTTCTGTCTCTGGCAGCTCCATGGCTTCTCTCTAACTCCACCTTCCTACTCCCATGCTATAGGCCAAGTCAGTTTCTTTATTCACTAACCAATAAAAGCAGCACGTAGACAGAAGGACTTCCCACACCAGTAGGGAGTGACATTTAGGTCTTAACTCTACTTGCATGTGTACACACATGAACACATATACCCCCACATACACACACTAAAAGAAGAAATGTATCTGCTACATGAATACCTATAGATTCTATACTGATGGATTTAATGTACCAAGGATAGAAAACATTTTTTAAATTGCTGCTGTACCAAACACTGAACTTTTTTCATTATTCCCTAAAGAATAAAATATAGCCATTTTTTTTACACAGCATTTACACTACACAAGTCACCGAATGGTGGTCTAAAGCATGAGGAGACTGTGTATAGGCAAGATGCAAATACCATACCATTTTCTTGATAGGGCTTTAGCATTCATGTAATATGGTGTTCATGAGGGTTGTAGAATAAATCCATTACAGATATAAGGACAGAAATTCCAACTAGATATTCTGAGAAGACCAAAAGTAATTAAAATTCTTTGTATGATTATCCTCAATGATTTAAAGAGTCTCTTGGATCCTGAAACAATTGAATAATGGTAAAATAGACACATACAAGTCTAATACATACAATTGGCCTGTCACATAAAATTATAGTTCTACTCATTGAATCAAAGCTTTTACTGAGCTAGTGGTTTGAAAAAATATAGTAACAGAAATACTAGAGATATTTTGTTGATAAAGTCAGATCTTCCCATTAAAAAAAAAAAAAATGCTGACTTATTAGAAATGGAAGCTACAGCAAATATATAGTTGGTAAATCTATGTCTAGTGTGAGGAGATGATAGGAGATGTCCATCGATAGAGCCTAAGACTAAATGGAGTTTATCAACAAATTGTTTTATACAGGGAGTATTGAGCTGAGTTGTAAAGGAAAAACAAGTGGAGTATAGAACAGAGGTGATTGATAGCTAGTAGTTCAATCCTGACCCTCAGGTGACAGGCAACGATGCTGCAGGTTTTATTGCTAATACAGCACGAAGTAAGCATTTTTATACCTAGTAGAAGAGAAAATGATGCTATGAAATAACATATAATAAACAGGAAAGAATATAACACAAAGAATTTGTTGGTGCCTGTGATGGTTAATATTGTCAACTTAAAAAGACCCAGAACAGTGGTTCTAAACCTTCCTAATGCTAAGACCCTTTAATACGGTTCCTATGCTGTGGTTACCCCAACCATAAAATTATTTTGTTGCTACTTAATAACTGCAATTTTGCTACTGTTGTGAATGGTAAAATATCTGTTTTCATTTTTTAATTTTTTACCATATTTAATTTATCTGTTTGTTTGTTTATCTGTTATGCCATGTGACTCATGGTGATTGAATTCAGGTTATCAAGCTTAGAGGCAGGGCCCTTCACCTACTAAGCCATTTTACTGGCTTTATTTTTTTTAATTGTTTTTATTGAGTTACATATTTTTCTCCACTTTCCTCCCTTTCTCCCCACTTCCTCCTACACTCTTCTAGGATCCCCATTCTCCCAATTTACTCAGGCAATCTTGTCTTATTCTATGTCCCATGTAGATTAGATCCATGTATGTCTCTCTTAGGGTCCTCTTTGTTGTCTAGGTTCTCTGGGATTGTGATTTGTAGGCTGGTTTTCCTTGTTTTATGCCTAAAAGCCACTTATGAGTGAGTACATATGATGTTTGTCTTTCTGGGTGTAGGTTACCTCACTCAATGTGATGTTTTCTGGACCCATCCATTTGCCCACAAATTTCAAGATGCCACTATTTTTTTTTACCACTGTGTAGTACTCCATTGTGTAAATTTACCACATTTTTCTTATTCATTCTTCATTCGAGGGCATTTAGGTTATTTCCAGATTCTGGCTATGGCAAACAAAGCTGCTATGAATATAGCTGAGCAATCTGTGTTTTCTTAGGTGACCCCTGTGAAAAAGTTGTTCTGCTGAAAGAGTTGTGACCCACAGATTGAGAAAAACTGATCTAGAATCACTGAAGAGAGAAGCCTCTGGGCACATAAGGGAGTTTCTAGGCTGTGTTAAATGAGGTGGGGAGGTCCACCATAATTATGGGCAGCACTCTCACATGGGATGAGTTCCTGGATTATATATAAAAAAAAGAAAGTGAGTAGAGTACCTCTCTCTCTCTCTCTCTCTCTCTCTCTCTCTCTCTCTCTCTCTCTCTCTCTCCTTCTAATTGTAACTACAAAGCGACCAGGCTGCCTTAATTCCTACAGCCTCTGTATTATGAACTGTATTCTCAAACCATGAGCCAAAAATAAGTTGCCAATTCTTGGGATTTAGGCACAGCATCACATACAGTAACTAATATAGGCTTTAATGTCACAAAGTTTTGTTGGACATGATCAAAGTCATGTACATGTGTGAAAATTTCTTCATTATACCCATGACATACAGTGAATATATGCCAAATATATACTCCTCTCTCTAGTCTATGCTTTGCTAACACATATGATCAATGTACAGTGATTTCAAAACCAAGAATGAAACTTCCAACTTTAATGTAAACTGATAATTTATTGCTGACTTCTGCAGAAGGTGGAGTGGGTGCAGGTGTGAGCATGGTGCCTTCTCCTAAGCACGTTGTCCATCCTTATTAAGGAATGGGGAGGCACACATTTAATTGAGTTTACACTGTTTAAAGGCAATGATGGAGAACGCTCTAGCTCTTTATTCAAATTTCTGCTTAACGAACCTAGGGCTCATATGCTTCCTTCCACAGGGGACGCAGCAGGCATTTTGGTAGGCTTCCACAAAGCCTTCCTTCCATGGCATTTCTTTTTCTCACACTTAAAAAGTTGGCTTAGTAGAAGCCTAGGAATGTGGTGAAATGCAAAAAGAGAAAAGCTCTAAATAAATTGCAGAGGCCAAAAAAGAAAGAAAAAGAAAAACCTAAAAATAAATTTCTGGTTAGCAGCAAGCTTAAGTCTGAAAGAAAATGGAACATGTGTTAGAGATCTTCTAATAGCGGATCTTGATGCAGAGGGAAAAGAAAAACCGTAGAACAAGGCCCTGGGCATGACACTGAGTGTCATGAGTAACACACGAAAACTAGACACACCTACTTATTGAGTGAATTGAAAGCCTTCATATTACAGGAGGAGCAAAGAAAATGCACCCTCTGCATTTATTTCTGAGTCTCTCAAACATGAAAATGTATGATGTTTATTAATTCATAGCTGAGATTTTAGACGCTGATACAAGTTAAAATGATATCAGAGGTAAAATATGTCTGCCCGCCTGATGAATTAACATGATTTATCTTTAGGCTGAGAATATAAAATTTTAAAATATTTGATTCTATGTTAGTAGGTAAAAGGTGTCTGGGCTGATGGTTGGAGATAATGACAATTGATGATAATGTTACTAATGATAGCAATGGGACCGTTTAGCAAATACTGAATACTTCCAGCCATGCAACTGTTTGGACTTTCATTACTTGGGAGGTTGGATCAGGAAAATTGCCACAAGTTGTGTGTGTGTGTGTGTGTGTGTGTGTGTGTGTGTGTGTATCAATTGATAAATCGGTAGATAGATAGATAGATAGATAGATAGATAGATAGATAGATAGATAGATAGATAGCAAGATATCCATAGAGAGATGGATGGATGGATGCCTGGATCTATGAGTGGGCTGAAAAGAGAAATAGTATGTGTTAATAGTGATCAGAAATTATGATAATGGTTATGTAAGTGTCATCGTTTTTGCTCTCCCAATACAATTCTTACACAGTACAGAAACTGATATTTGATAAATCAGAGTTTGTCTTAACAAACCACACTCATACAATCTCTCTGGTGGTGGCATTCTTAAATATTAAGTCTACAATTTTAAATACAACAATTACTTAAATTATATGTCTTACTATGATTTCACTATATGTGTTGCCTTCGGGGTTCATGTTACAACTCTGAGGTGGGGCCTTTCGGGGAAGTGTGACATCATAAGAAGAGTCATGAACACCTGCCTTGGAAAAGGGTTGGAGGGAATTTCTAGGGCCCTGTTATCCCTTTAGTCCCTCCTACTATGTAAGGATGGAACAGAGACTGATCCTTAGGTGATATTAGCCCTGCTGACACTTCCAAGCGGGATCTTTACCCATCTGATTTCTAAGATTTGAGAAATACATATTTCTGTTTATGAATTGCTTAGTGTGTGGCATCTTTCTGTAATACTACAAACGGGCTAATGCCTGCTTCTAAGTTAGGAACTGGGATTGGCCTTTCCTTCCAGCATAGTGGTTCTCGACTTTCTAAATGTCATAACCCTTCAGCACAATTCCTCATGTTGTGGTGACCCCCAACCATAAAATTATTTTGTTGCTGTTTCATAACTGTAATTTTTTGCTACTGTTGTAAATTATAACAGAAATTTCTAATGTGCAAGATATTTGATATATGACCCCCAAAAAGGTCTGAAACCCGCAGGTGGAGAACCGCTACTCTAGGACATTTTCTTGAGGTAAGTTCCATCATTCCTTTTAGTAGATGATAACCTGCTAGACAGAAAGGATAGAATTTAATGCCAGTTGAATCTGTAATTTAATCCTCTATAGCTGCATACATTCAATTAACTTAGTTACTGTAGCTGCAGAATTCTTAGGGTAGCTTCCAAAGCTTCCCATCCCATCCTTAATAAAGCCAGAAAGTGTTAATCAAACTGCTGCCATTAAGGGATTTCACTGAGGTAATTAAAGTTTCAAAATATGGAGAATATCTAGTTTGACCTTTTAAAAGGCAGACATTGGACAGACTGAATAGATGAGAATGCTTTGATACACTATGGCTACCTTTGAAGATGGCAAGGTCATGAGCCAAAGAATGTTGGTAGACTTTCAAAGCTGAGAAAGACCTTCAGACAATTGCCAACAAGGAAACAGGGAGCACATTTGTATAGCCATAAGAAACTAAGTCTTGCTGTCCACCTAAATTCACTTGGAAGCAGACCTCTCACTACCACCAAGATCCTCTATCACAGAACATATACATTACACTTGTGGTGATTTTTTTACATTAGCAAGCTAGCAAACAAAAATAAACATATTTACCTTCTTTATGTTTGTTTTTCAATAAGCAAACAAAATCATATACTAACCCTCTATATACACCTTTTCTACACCTGAAGATTCAACCAATTGTGAACCAAAGCTATTTTTAAATGACATATATCTCAAAACTGAGGAGATGGTTCAATGGGTAAAATGTTTATTGAACAAGCATGAAGACCTGAATTTGAATCCCCCACACCCACAGAAAACACTGGGCATGGTACCACACACCTGTAATCCCAATGATGAGAGGTAAAAACAGGAGAATCCCTAGGGCTCATAGCCCAGACTCTCTATCCAAACAGTGAACTCCAGGCTCAGTGAAAGACTGTCTCCAAGAAAAGGTGGAGGGTAATAGAGGGAGATGCCTGACATCAATACCTGGCCTCCACATGTATACACATACATACTACATAGCAACACATACTTGCTTCAAAATACGTATGAACTTTTTCCTTCTGTCATTATTGCATAAGCAATATGCTGAGGATTTGCACAGCATTTGTGTTTTATTGGGTGTTATAAGAGACCTATAATTGATTTAAAGCATTAAGAGGGTATATGCAGCTTCTTTGCAAATACTATGCCACTTTCTATAGAGGACTTTACCATCCAAGGATTTGGTATCTTGGAAACTCCTGAGTTCAGTCTTGATGGGTACCAAGGGTCAACCATGTATTTGTTAAGAATAGTTAACAAAGAATTAAGTTGAAGATGATTAAATAAAAATTCCTATGGTACATTTGTTTAACACAGAGAATGCTGTCCATTAAGAACTTTAGAAACGGAATTGAGGGCAATTTGACTGATTCTTCAATACAAATATGCAATTAATATGAAACTGAGGGTCAATAATAAATCTGACCTATAGTTTAAACTTAAACTATGATAAAGTAGAAATTAAATTAAAGTGAACATATATTATTATACCAAGCTTTTAGATAAGGTCGAAAAACTGATTTTAAGCCAGAGATATGAGTTGGAGAGACATAAGAGCAATGTTAAGACCAAGTAATACTGGGACTGGCAGTACAGGCATGCTACAGATACTCAAGAGGCTATGGTAGAGAAATTGCATGTTCAAGGTCTGCCTGAACTAGGGTGAGTTCATGACTAACCTGGGGCAAATTAATGAGACTTTGTCTCAAAATAAAATGTGAAAATAGGCTTGGGATATAACTCATTGGGCAAGTTCTTGCCTAGCTCATGCAAGGCTCTGGTTTTGATTCACAGTACCATAAGAAAGGATGGGGTTAATAGGAACTAAGTCCAGTAAATTAAGTGCTAACGTGGATTATGAGAAGTCAATGATAGTGGGCAACCAAGTTTCTTTGAAGAAAACAATTCCTCCCATTTAACTATACATTTTAAGCTAAATGGAACTCTTCCATTGATTTGCATCTTTAACCCACATAGCATCATTTTAAGTAAGCATGAAGAGAAGGTTAGATGGTGATCAAGAAATGGTGTTAAAGTGAGATCTACTTTTATCTGACTGCCTTGCAGCAAGGATGAGGTCAGAGGATTGAATTCTAGTCAATGGAATAGTCAATATTCTGGTCAAAGGCAGGAGGGGTGAATATCACATCCAGTTCAGAGGCATGGGATCTGAATTTCTAGTGCCATTCCATATAACATACATATTGAACCCAGAAGCTCCCCAAAATGGAAGAAACCTGAGTCCTTAAGTTTCTCACTGGAGGTATACTCTAAAAATGCCTGGCTCAGTCCAGTCTCACAAGAAGTCAACTTGTATTACATTGAGCTCAGAAATGTCCTTGTTATTTGTAGACATTTGCCCATCATCATAGCGATATTTGAACTTTAGACAGAGGCTTTGTGGTCGTCAACACCTAATAATATATTCAGAACTGATTAAGCCATCAAGTAGAGAAGAATTAGATGTTAAAGGCTAGGTACCCAAATTATTCACTTTATGGAGCAACGGAGCACTTGCTAAAATATTCTCCTCTGATGACCTAGAAGCAAGTGCCTTTAGAATCATAGAGGTAGCATATGTTGGCTGTTCTTGACCATATTTAGCAAGGGATTGCAAGGAAGGGGAAGAAAAAGTGGAGACAATTTGGCCATTTTGCAACTGGAAATGAAAGGAACAGACTCCAGAACATGAACTTCAAAGCTTGGCAGAGGTTCCTCTTCTAGATGCCCAATGAAATAAAAAAAAAAGACCTGAGACTGGAGTACATCCTGACCTCCAGCAGCTGTCTAGTCTGAGAAGCTCCTGTGCATGTTGGTGTGTAACAGTGGCAGTGGCAGTCCAGAATAGCTAAATTTTTGTCTGAGGGGATGTGATTTTATGAGGTGACAGACCTGGGATTTGAACTCATATCTTATGCATCTGACCTCAACTCTCTCTTAGTATATTTCATAGCCAAATTTCTGCATCATATTACCAGTTTTCAAATTCTCTGATAGTTCAGGAGCTAAACAGAAAAGAACTTCTTTGGGAACAAAACAGACTTTCCCTGCTTTTTATGGTATTCTAGAAGGTAAAAATCATCTTTCCAGTTCCTTAAAAGGGGATCCCTGAATTGTATTTTCATCAACTCCCTATTATACATTTTCTCACTGACAAAAATGAAACCAGCCTTTTGACAGATGACACTGTTATTATTAAAAACTAAATTTGAGATTATTTTTATTATTTTTGATAAATAACATTGTGTACTAACATCTCTGTTTGACATATATTGGCAAGAATGATGCCCTAATCAAGTTTCACAGCAGATACTAAAATCAATTTGTATATTTGACTATTGAGAATACAGCGCTCAACAGTATAATATACGTACTACAATATTTGTGGTATTTATTTCCTTTGTCCAGGAAAGTGCTGAATTCATTTATTCTTTGTGACCATCTTTAGAGCAAGCATTACAGAAATACACAAAAATTAATTGCTTTTTTAACTTTTAAAAAACACTAGCATTTTAATTGAGATAGATATAAGCATATACATCAGACTTGGGAGTATCTTAATTTGGGTTCCCCCAGAAGCAGATACTGAAGTGAAGATCTGTGAATACATTTTTTTATTTAGGAGAAGTAGCAATTCCCTGATTGCCACCAATTCAGTACTTTAAATACACACACACACACACACACACACACACACACACACACACACACACAAAAGAGAATCCAAGTGGATTTTACCATGCTAAAATAAAAGAGAGAATCTTTATCTTAACATTTTCCGGATTTAAGAAGACTCTGTATTGTGTGGCTTTTGGCCTTTTCTGCCATCTTCAAAGTCAATAAAGTAGCATCTTCCAGTCTCTCTGTCTTCTTACCTCCATCTCCAAAGTGGTATCCCCTATGTTCTTCTGCTTAAGGACCATGTGATCACTCTTGGCCTACCTGAATAATCTAGATTAATCTCCCCATTCCGAAATCATTAATTTAATGCCCATCTTCAAATTCCCCTTTACCATGGATGGTGAACATATTCATTGGTTTGGGGATTAAGAGTCTGCTACTCTGCAAAGCACTAGAAAACAATAGAAAATAAGAGAAAACAATGAGTGAGTAGAGAAATGATACAGAAAAAGGTAAATCATCAATAAAGCACACACTAAAAACGTAAATACTAGGGAGGACAACTTGTACATGCAGTTTCTGGAAGCATGGTGGATCTGCTGCAGAATTATCTTGGAATTCACCACTCCTAGGCATTCATCACCAAGTGAGGGTCATTCCCAGGGTTCTCAATGGCCTTAAACTTCTAATCCTTACCTTAAGATTGCACAATGTGTGTCTGTGGCCAGAAAGGAAACACTGGAAGAAGAGTGGCCAATGTAGTTAGCAAGCCCTTGCCATCAGGCTAATGTGGTCAAGATATGTAGATGGCACCAACAGCCTTTGCTGATAACAATGATTTATGCACTCTTCTTATGCAAACTTATACCTTCTTGGAAGGGCAGCACTCCAAAATTGTGAAATAAATGTTGAGCTAAAAGCACAAGACTTTAGGAATACATGAGGGTGGCTGCTGTCATGCATTGTACCAAAGGTTTTACATGAGCTTCTATCTTTAACAATCTAACCAGACCCAATTAAACCATTTCTTATTATATCTACAACTAAACATCTTTATGGTCCCCAGCCAATGACTTTCAAAGTGACCATGTGACAGTCATAATCTCAAAAGACTAGTGTTCCAATACCTGATGAACTTTCTAAGCAAGCCTTCTACCATTGCTATATACCATGGCACACTTTCTAGCATGCGGGAGTGCAGCAATTAAGAAGGAAAGGAGAAAAGCAGAAGGAAGCAAAGAGAACACTTTTACATTTGTTGTTATTGTTGCTGCTCCTCTGAAACAAGGTCTCACTGTGCAGCCCAAGCTAGTCTGAAGCTTACTATGAAGCCCAAGCTGGTCATAATCCTCCTGCTCCAGACTTTGGAGTGTTAAAACCACAAGTGGATATCATCTCACTCAAATTATACTTATTATATACATATGAGCGTGTGTGCATCCAAAATACGAAACAAAAAAGGCCAAGAGGAAAAAATATATATATATAAAGCTACTAGAGGTTTTCTCAGGCAAGATAGACTCCCAGGGTCCCAGCAGTTGGGTGTTTTGGGCAACTCCAATTCACTTCCTAAGGCCAGAAGACACAAAGTAGAGGTTTCCTAACCAGAAGAATGGGATACTATTTCCCATTAGATGGAGTAGCTGGATCATTTGTTTTGCTTTCCAGATCAAATAGGCTACTTCTTCTATTCAAGGAAATTTTTCTTAAAGAACATTTAGGCCATTGTTAGCCCATTGAGAAAAAGAAAACAGTTTCAAAGGCAGATTAAAGAATTTCTCTGCTTGCTTACTTTAAAAGGCATAGAGAAGGTAATAAATGTGACTTACAGTGTTTCCGTTGTCAATTACTACAGTATTATTGTCCTATAGTATTATAAATAATAACTAAGCAAAAATAAGACCATCATTCTTTGCTTTAAATTAACTTTTTTCAGCTTTATCAATGACTGCTTGATAAATGTGGACTATTAAAAGGTTTAAGAAATAAGATCTTGATAAAATGTCAATAAATCAATTCCCTTCTAACCTTGAGAGGCAGTGAACTAGCCAAGGGCCATTTATTTGCAGGCAAAGCTCTTTCACCCTGTCTAATTTCCAAAAAATGCATAATCCAGAAAATTCCCAGTGGGTCTAGCTGCCTACAATGTATCTAAATGAATTATGATGATTCTTCACATCGTGTGAGTTTGCTGTATTTTCTGAGGGAAATCTCAAACTCCAAAAGAGATGAGTTCATCTGGGCAAGTATTTTACTGTAAAAGGTACAGGACTCAGCACTTATGAAACTCTCAATCAAAACTGCAGCAGGAGACAAAATCTCCATTAGGAGGAGCAGAGATGTTGACAGGCTCATTGTGAGCTGTAACCATGTATGTGCCTTCCAGGAGAAATCATTTCTGGGTGCATACTTTCCATTTTAATGTCTTAACAACAGACTTGAAAACATCTCAAAATTATATTGCCACCCAGTGCAACTAGCATTAACCACTGCTATGTCCCATTAATCGTCAAGGAAAAAAAATCTCTTGAATATAAAACAGTCTCTGGAAATAATAGCACTGGATTTTATTGGGTTGTTTTCAGGACCATAGCCACATACATCGATGACCTATATTTTAGTCACGATTTCTAGAAGTCTAGCTAGCCCACCTGCAGTCTTATCCCATCTCTGCCTGTCTCACTTCACTGTAGGTGCCTCCTGAAAGTTCCTTAGCAAACAGTTTTTCATGGAAAGCTGCTCATTGACTGAAAGAAAACATTTCCTCTGGCTTGTGTTTTGAAAAGACAAC
This sequence comes from Microtus pennsylvanicus, assembly GCF_037038515.1. Lineage (NCBI taxonomy): Eukaryota > Metazoa > Chordata > Mammalia > Rodentia > Cricetidae > Microtus > Microtus pennsylvanicus. The sequence continues at coordinate 124,507,731 of NC_134601.1, read as the reverse complement.
AACAACACAAATACGATTAATTCCCATCTACCAAAAGACAATAATTCAATAAAAAATCAGATGGTTGAGAAAACAACCAAACTTTTAAATGGTTAAGGGGTCTAAATAGATATTTTCTTCAAAGATTCACCACATACACACACACACACACACACACACACATGGTTGATTGCAACATGAAATGATTGCTATTTTTTTAGTCATCAGGGAAATACAAATTATAGCCTCATTGAAAATTGCATTACACTTAACAGAATTATATATTAAAAAGTCAAGTGATAGTAAGTTTGGCAAGGGTGAAAAATGGCAAAGGTTCTAATAGGAATGGAAAATGATGCTATGGTTTTGGAAAGCCGTCTGACAGTTTTTCAAGTGGAGTATGCCCCAACAAGTCCAGTCTAATTGAAGAAGGTCATTGGTTAAATAAAAAGAAACTGCTTGGCCCTCATTGGTTAGAAGATAGGTGGGAGGAGTAAACAGAACAGAATGCTGGGAGGAAGAGGAAGTGAGCTCAGACTCCACAGCTCTCCTCTCATGGGAAGACACCTCAGAGAGACGCCATGCTCCCCGCTCCAGGGAAGATGCACGCAATGAAGCTCCGACCCAGGATGGACGTAGGCTAGAATCTTCCCAGTAAGACCGGTGCTACATAGATGACTAGAAATGGGCTAGTCCAGGTGTGAGAGTTAGCCTAAAAGAGGCTAGATAGAAATGGGCCAAGCAGTGTTTAAATGAATACAATTTGTGTGTTGTTATTTCGGGGCATAAGCTAGCCGAGCAGGCGGCCGGGGTGCTAGGGACGCAGCCCGCCGCTCATATTACTACACCAGTCCTCAATATATACTCAAGAGAAATAAAATACACTCTCATAAAAAAAACCTTGTACATAATGTTTATTGCATAACTGTAAATAATTAAAAGATAGAAGTTGGGGCTAGAGAGATGGCTCAGCAGTTAAAAGGACTGACTCTTCTTCCAGAGGACCTGAGTTCAATTCCCAGCAACCACATGGTGGCTTACAACCATCTACACAATGAGATCTGGTGCCCTCTTCAGGGGTGCAGGCACACATGCAGGCAGAGTATTGTATTCATCATAAATAAATAAATAAATAAATTTAAAAAAAAGAAGCATCTGAAAGGAAGAATGTATAAATGGTTGTAATACATCCATATAGCAGAGTATTAGTCATACATGCAACAAGAGGGACAAAACCTTTAATAAATGGAAGAAGCTGATTAAAAATGGCCAAACATGGCATGACTGCATTTGTATGAAATGTCCAGAACTTGTTGAAGAATTCACAGAAACAGAAAATAGACTCCTCATAGCTTAGGGTCAACTAGGTAGATAAGAGGAAAAAGTATGAACTTTCTGAGGTGCTAAAAATGATGTATAGTTATTTTGGTGATATTATTTCTATATGTAGATATGTATATGTGTAGTTATAAAAAATGTACTAAATTGTTAAAAAGCAAAAGACATGCACACAATAAACTCCCTTCAAAGCTTGCAGTTATCTCACACGCTTGCTTGTTATGAAGACTTACAAATTAGAGCAAAGAAACTGACAGCAAATGAATTGTATGAAATGACACATTACTGATTGGACATATTTATATGTTCGGGGTTCTTTATCAATCCTGCACAGAAATTTTCCCTAATAATCATCCCACCAAACAGTGAGTCTCCATCACTTTACAGATGAGGGTAGTAGGTTGTTGGAAATATGCCCGAGGTCCACCTGTCTCGTGAGCAGTGGTAGAGGCACATCTGGCTCTTAGGCTTCTAGGTACAACCTGCACAGTCTCCCTCCTCACAGAGTCCTCTAGTTGCAATTTGGGTGTAAATGCTTCTTCAAAAGTCTCCTGTGGTTAAGGCTTGCACCTCAGACTGCAGGTAGTTTTAGTAAGTGGTGATTGGATTGCCAGGCTAGTCTATTGATGAGTTCATAGCGGATTGAGCTATTGGGAGGTGGTAGAAATGGAAGATGAGGACTAACTGAGGAACTTGTTTACTGAGGATGCATCCTTATATCTTGTCCAACGACAACCCAGCCCCCCCTCCACACACTCACTTACTCTCTGGTTATAATGACATGTCAGGCTTCTTTTTGGTTTTTGGCTTTTTGATTTTTTTTCATTTTCATTTTTATTTTTTTAAACAATCTTTTTTTTTTTATTTTACATACCAATCCCAGTTTCCTCTCCGGCTACTCCTTTTTCTCGCACCCCACTCCGCACCTATTCCTCAGAGAGGGTGAGGTCCCATGGGCAGTCAACAAAGTCTGCCACGTCACTTGAGGCAGGACTACAGGCTTTTTCTAACCTATGTTCCTGCCATGATTTTCTGTCTTGCCGTAAGCCTGACATCAACATAACCATCTGACCCTAGTCTGCAACGTTGAAACCATGAGCTAATAAAACACATCTTTTCTCCTCCTAAGTTGTTAATTTGGCACATTCTGTCATGGTAAAGAAAAGATGACTGACACATGGTATAAGATAGTTTTGCAATGTGTGAATTAAAGGTAAGTGTGTTTGAATATTTGGCCTTCAAAGAGTGATTCTGTTTTGGGAGGCTCTGAAATTTTTTGTAAATGTGGTCAATTTGGCATACACCAAAGTCAGAAGGAGTTGGTTGTGTAGGTTGTGTCTGCTTCTAACAGAAGCCTGTGTTTCTGGGTTCAGCTACCATACGAAGAGATAAGACCATTTTCCCACGGTCATAGAGCTGCTCTGCCATGTTTTCTCCAGAATGATGGACCGGAGTCCTTGTGAAACCATGAACAAACAGGTACTTGTCAGTATTTCCTCATGGCCACGAAATTCTTCATTAAGTCAGTACCAGAGAAATGGGGCTGCTATTCAGACAAACCTGATCACATGGCTCATGGCCTTTCAGAAGTGACTCATGAGAAAAATTTGGAAGGCTTTACAGCTATGGGCTAGAGAAGCCAAAGAATTCTGTAGTGGGTCATTCTGATATAAACCAGAATGCTACAGTGCAGACAACATAGAAGACAGTAAAGACTGTGTCCAAGAAGGTTCAGGGAGCCATGAGGACCCTATCAGGAACTGGCCCAGAGGCAAAGAATCTGACTGCATTCTGCCCATGTCCTGACAATTTGAATGGTGTCTGCATTCATAAACAGTGAGCTGATAAGCTTGGTGGAGAGAATGTCAAGAGATGACGTTACTTTAGCTGTGGCCTGGTTAGTGATGGGCACTGTTAGCCGAATTCATAGTGAGAGGACAGAAGAAAAAGATGAGCACATCCGTAGGGAACATTCACTTTGGCAAGGAAAAGGGAGTGAACACCTGCACAATTGCAAGCAAGGCAGGTGCTGACAAAGTGGCTGTGACTATTATAGCGATTGGCGCAATGAAAGAAAAATTAGGTACGACAGGAAAGGTACACTGAGGGCAAAGTCCCATCTGTCAACGACACCAGGCTGCAAATTAGAGAGACTTACATTGGGAAAGAGTGCTGCCTGCGGTCCCTTCTGAGAAACAGCAGCCTAGGAAAATGTTTTCCCAACGACAGTCACACACGTACTTGGAGGCACAAGAGGATGCAGGTATACCTCAAGATAATAGCATAACTTGGTGTCTAACATGCTTGTTAGATACATATGCAGAATTCAGGAGCTATAGGGTTCTGAGAGCTTTCTCCAAGTTTTTGAAGCAATGTGTAGTAGAATCAGACACTCGCAGGGAAGTCCCAAGGAACTGATGCTTATAGCTATGAAGATGAAGCCTAAGTTCCCACAGAAACTCCATCTATGTTGGCTATTCTGGGGACATGGAACATCTGCCAATAGAAGCTGTAGGTACTAAGTAGAGACAATCAAATAGAAAGGCTATTCATGCAGGGTCCTTGGGGAAGGGATACTCAAACACGTTGGAACTCAGATAATGTCGTCATGTACCCTGGATGTAAGTCATGGAACTCCAATATAAGCCAGAGGACTATGCAATATTAAATAATTGCTGAATTACCAAAGAGATACTGCCTACACAGCTAGGAAATTATCTCTTTTTCTTTCTCTTAGGACTAAATTTTGTAGCTCATGTCGACATAGAATGGAATTATTTGGAAAAATGAGCAGTATGACCAACTAGGCAATTTGTGTGACAAGCTTTAATTTCAAACAATTTCAAAGTTCATTAGATATTTTGGTATACTCAGCCAATAAATTTTTTTATGAAGCATGATTATAAGCTAAGTAAATAAAGAACTCCATAATAATGAATCATGATCAAGTAAGTTTAATCCCAGGAATTCAAGCAAGTTCAACATTAGGAAAGCTATTAATGGAATTCTCAGTGCATTTATACTAAAGGAAAAAGGAAAATGATCAATCATCCCAACAAATGCTAAGATAGATTTTACCAAGTTTTAGAAGGATCCAGGTTGAAATCAGAATACAACTATTAGAAAGACACAGTAGAAGCTGACCACTTTATCATGGTCAGGTTAAAGAGTGGTCCTTTAAAAGATGCCCATGTTTAATATCATGCAGGAAGTTTTCAAGGACAAGTAAGATAAGAAAATGAAGAAGATTCCTAAACATAGAAAAGGACTATGCCAGGCTATTAATAGTATAAAGGACCTCCTGTCTACAAATTTAACCTTTTCAGTTTAAGGCTTCTTGGAACTAATGCAAAAGCAATAATGTCACTGAAACAAGACCAATACACCCAAGTTAATAGATGTACACCATCAATAACGACATGGAGAACATATTGAAAAGCTAGCTAAAAAAAATGACCAAGAAACAAACAAAAACCTATAGAATACTGGGGGAAAAAGGCCTGTCTATGTTCAAATATGATAAATTGACCAACTGTTTCAAACAATAAAGTACCTTCATTTATTGCAATGGTATCTATTCAAACCATTTTGCTACAGGTTTGCCATTCCTGTACGTGTTCAGGTATGTATCTCTACAATGTTATGATTGTAATAACTGCATATATAACATAAAGGGTAAAACTTTGCATAAACTATAAATTAATATTTTCAGTTATACATCTGAAGAACGCATAAATTTCAAAGGAAAAAAACTCTTGATTTAAGTTGGTTCACAGAATTGCTCTGAAAGATCCCCAAGTCAAGACTGGTTCAAGGGTTCTGAGAGCTAAGAATAGGATTATTATAGAATGAAAGAAGACGGTAATTCAGTTATACGGATAAATAACTACAGAGTTCTAAGCCATGTGTTTTCAGTAATTTAAAGCAGGTGAAGATCCTAGAATGTTTGCAATAAGAATGACTATCACCAAGAAAACAAATAATTACAAACAGTGGCCAGGATAGGGACAAAAGAAACCCTTATTTACTGTTAGCAGGAATGCACACTAATCCAGGCACTCCTGAAACTAGTAAAGAGGCTCCTCAAAAACCTAAGTAGATATGCCATGCGATCCAGCTATAGAATTCACAAAGGGCTCATCAACCAAGCAGAGCACAGTTTGTTGAAGCCTTTAGTATTTACAATAACCAAGTTCTAAAACCAGACTAGGCGTCCAGCAGCAGAGGAATGGATAAAGAATGGAGTTTATTCAGCAATAAACAAGAGTGAAGTTATGTCATTTGCAGGAACTCAGAAGCATCTGGAGGTCATCATAGTAAGTGAATTAAGTCAATCTCAGAAAGATAGATGTTGCATTTTTCTCTCATTTTGGAGTCCTAGACTTTTATAGAGATACATAAGATCATATATGTACAGATGAGTTCAAAGTAGAAGCAAACCTGTGTGTAGGGAAGAGGGAACTTATGGAAGGGTTGAGTGGGGGAAGGGAAGGGTGGAGGGCTTGAGGGCAATATGCTTAAAGTACTGCGCATTATTTCATAAAAACTGATCAATTTAAACCTCTGTAATAAAAAGAGGCATCTAGAGAGATGAAACACCAGGTAAAATGCTTGCTATGCAAGCCTGAAGGTCTGAGTTCCTTAGACCCACACAAAGATGGAAAGAGAAAACCCATGCTATGAAGTTATTCTCTAACCACAGTCACAACACATGTGCCATAGCGAGTGTGTACATGGATGTGAACACACAAATCAATCAATCTATCTATCAATCAATATTTTAAAGTACAATGTTACAAAAAAATCAAAGATGTTTGAGCTTAAAAGATTGAACTATGATGCTGTCATAGGAATGGCTCTTAGGAAAAAAATGCTAGAAATAACGACAGCAGGTGGTCTATGCTGCTGCGGGGTTAGAGATGGGAGCCTCTCACCAGAAACGGATGTGATGGAAGGAATTATCTAATTTGCTGCAAGATGGACAGTAAAAATCTGGGACACATAGGATTCTTCACCTGCCGCCAAAAGGTTGCAAGCAGGGAAGACAATCTTAGTTGGCAGAATAAGTCCTCGTGTTGTCATACGCTCCTGGTTTAGCTTTGTTTCATTGTTTGTTGCTTGAGGTCCCACGGATGGAGCATGAAACACGCTAAGCAAGGAGTATACTAAGGAGCCTGCAACATCTCTAGGTCCAGCATTATGTTCTCTGTACATGAAGCCATTTCTCTGATTTCCAAAGTGATATGTGGCCACTGAAGAACAAATTGACATTTTCTGTTGTTAAGACGTAAAGTATTACGCTTGACTATGGTTTTTCTGGTTATGGGTTTGCTCTGAGGGTTTGAAGAGCTTCAAACTGGCACACTCATTACTGAGGCTCAGTTACCACCTCTATCGCTGTATTGACCGCTCCTCAAAGGACAGGAGGTTACTTAGTGGAGACATCCCCTTAGCCAACAGCCTCGCTTCATCTCCTGCTTTGTCTGTGGCCTGTAGCTGTGGGCAAGCTTGAGAAACAGGGTATCTGTTTGCCAGTTGAGGGCCTTAGAGAACTGATTATTCGCAAAAGATACGTCGTGTCTCTTCTAGAGGATGGAAGCCGCTGCATCTGATGTACAGGGACATTTGATGACGTGAGTGAGATCTCTTCCAGACAGAATATCCTGTCCAATGCCTAAATCCTTAGGTCTCTTCTCAAAAAGATCTTCCAACATTTTGGCCTCCTGCTTCTTCATGATAGCAGGGGCTGGAGCCACCTTCTTCCTCTTGGCATTCATTTCTTTAAGTATCACACTCATCTGGAGGACACAGGCAGCTATGTGAATTGTCAAAAAATCTCATCTCAGCCACTATTAGCATCTTTGTTACTTAATAGGTTTTAGCTTGTACTTTTCTAGTTAGAAAATGTAGAAAATAAATTTGGTTCTTGAGTCATTTTGAAGAATAATTAAGCCATAAATGTCATCTAATTAGCACATGATACATGTTGGTATGTTTTCCCTGAGGCTTGTGCTCGGAGTACCCTTTCATATTTCTATACAGCTATTTTTTATATCTACTTTGGAGAAATGTATATTAGGCACTTGGCATTTTTGACCATTGACTTGCTAATGTTCCTAAGATTTGATTATTAAACCCTTATTAGGTATGAGATTTGCAAACATTATTTATTCAATTTGTATATTGTCTTTTCATTTACTGTTTTTTTCTGTTGTTAAGAATAACATATTTCATTTAAAGGCTAAATTATGAAAATAAAAAAAATTTAAGAACTTGACTTTTTGAATGAGCCGACCTACTGAAAGGGATCAGTTTAGCTTATGAGTTTCAAGAAAAATTTAGCCTATTTGGCCACACTTTTTGCAGGCAAGTATACAGAATTATTACATTAAAGTTTTCCTGAAGCTGGGCAGTGGTGGCACACATCTTTAATCCCAGCACTTGAGAAACAGTCGCGAGGATCTCCAAGTTCAAGGTCATCCTATTCTACAGAGAGAGTTTCAGGAAGACAGGGCTTCTCAGAGAAACTCGATCTCGCAAAAAAACAAAAAGAAGAAAAGAAAGAAGAAAGAAAGGGTAGAGGAGGTAAGGAGGAAGGGGGGAGGGAGGAAAAAGAAAAGGAAAGAAAAATTGCCTGAGTTTTTCAAAAGCTTAAAATAATAGTCACCATATTATCTGGTGTAGGGGAAATGAAAACATACTTCCATACCATTTTTTCTTTTTAAATATTTTTGTAATATTTACAATAATTCTTACATATAAATATTCTTGCCCTCCCCCAAATTTTTTCAAATCCTTTTAAATTCCCTACGTACCCAACTTTTAGTTCTTTCTAAACAAACAAACAACAAAACTGCCCCCAAACTAAGAAAACAAAATGAAACACCCAAACAGGAAAAAAAACAAAGTTTAACCAAATAAAATCACCCGCAAAATATTAGAATCCAGTTATATATTGATCAACTTCTCCTGAACATGAGGCTTTTCCTGGAGTAGTTGATATACCCAGTGTCACTCCGTTGAAGAAAATTGATTTCCCCTTTCCAAGCAGGTATAAATGAGAGTTCAGTCATAACATTTTACCCTAGCTGTTAGGTTTTCATTCATCCATTTTAAAAGGTATGTATGTATGTATGTATAACAAAAAATAAAATAAGACAAAAGAAAAACAATCTCATCTAAGTTGGGCAGTATAAACCAATAGAAGGAAAAGGCTCAAGAGAAGACACAACCATCAGAGAGGCACTCATTTGCACACTCAGGAATCCCATAAACCTCTAATCTAGAAGCCATAACACATATGCAGAGGACCTGGTGCAGACCTGTGCAGGCCCTGTGAATACTGCTTCAGTCTCTGGGAGTTCGTATGAGCTTTGTTCATGTTGATTTACAAGGCCTTGTTTTCCTGATGCCCTCCATCCCCTCTGGCTCTTACACTATTTCCACCTCCTCTCTGCTGGATCCGTTCACTTCTGAGGGGAGGGATTTGATGGTGATATCCAACTTAGGGCTGAGTGTTCTAAGGTCCCTCACTCTCAGTGTAATACCTGGCTTGGGTCTCTGTGTTTGTTCCCATATGATGCGGGAGGAAGCTTCTCTGATGATGGTTGAACAAGGCACTGACGTATGAGTATAGCAGAATATCATTAGGAGTCATCTTGTACAACGTTTTAAAATCTTTTTTTCCTTTTCAAAACAGCAGTATTTGCTTTTACTTTCGGTCCCTGGGTTACCTAGCCTCTGGATCTTAGTCATCCAAACATTGTCAAGTATGGGTTCCATTTCACGAAGTGGGCCTTAAGTCAAACTGAAGTTATTGGTTGGTTACTCCCACAACCTATATGTCATCATTGCCCTAGCATGTCTTGTTGGAGGCAGTACATTGTTGAAGATCGAAAGGTTGGTGACTGGCCTGGTGTTTATGTTTTTCTTTTGGTAGCATGAAGAGTATGTTTCTGCACCAAAGATACTGGAACATAGGGGTGGAGGCTCTACATAGGCACCAGCTCAACATCTCCATGTTCAATGAATTGTGTAGGTGTTATCTTCAGCAATGGGGCCTTGTCAGTTTATGGAGAGCAATGTATAGTCTTGGCAACAGTCTGGTCTATATAAAAAAAACTGTGCATAAATGTCATAACAGTGTTGTTTATATAAACCAAAGTGGTAGAAACAGCTATCAGTGGAGGAAGGCACAAATAAAATGTAGACTGTCCACACAAGTGATTATTCTGGAACAAAAGAAATGAAATTCCAATACTTCTAGATCTTAAAACATTATGGCAAATAGAAGAAACCCGTCACAAAAGATCACCGACTTGGTTCTTTCATTTATGTCCAGAATGGGCAAATACAAAGCCACAGAAAGCAGATTAGCAGCTTCGAGGAGCTAAGAGAGAGTGAAAGAATGAGGAGTGGCTGCTACATGACACGAGTTTTATTAGGAAGGATAATGAGAATATTCCAGATCACATGAGATCAGCCACATTCAGGATGGCATGACCATAGACAAAATATTCCAAATTAGATAGTGATAGTAGTTGAATAGAATCATAAGCAAAACACTGAACCACTAACCTGTAGGTTATATAGTTTAAGAGATTGGACCAATGCTATGTAAATTATATAACTCAAAAGACTGTTCCTGAAAATAATTATTAGGTCTAAAGAGAAGACTTATGAGTTTAGGGCACTTATCACTCTTGTAGAAGACTACACATAGTTCCTACCACCATGAGGCAGTTCACAACAATCTGCAACTCCAGTTCCCGGAGCATCAACACCCTCTTCTGACCTCCACAGGCACCAGATAGACACATGGTAATCAGACACACATGTAGCCATAACACTCATACACATAAAATAAAAATGAACACTTACACTAAAATTCTCTCTTCCGTGAGTTTGTCTGTAAGCCTACTGCCAGTATCTGAATACAGAATAATTAAATACATTTGTCTGGTACAATAGTATTTAAATTGAGTGTCCAACAACACATTTTAATAATGAAGAACTTTTACCAATCAAATGTAACCATTTTGCATTTTCTCATGCACAGAGGAACTAGAAGTCTTCATACCAAGAGATACACTGTGGTGTTAGAAGTTTGTGGAGTTGAGATTGAGCTATAAAAAGCCTGAGAAAATGAACTCACTTGGAAAGTGTGCCTTTCAGAAGCCCTTCAGCAACTCTTCATGTTTTCTATAAAAACAAGGCGCTTTTCTGCGTGTAGGAAAGAAGGTGTTATGTTACTATCTGCTGAAATGCTGAGTTGAACAAAATTATCTAGTGGAGAAACTGATAGGCTGTTTTGAAGGAAAAGGCTGCTACAGGAGAGTGACAGAATCCAGACCAGCCCACTCATGTGGCGATGTTTCCTTAAGAGACTGGTGGAAGAAAATTGACCTCATTGCAAAAACTTTTACCCACACTTCCCAAGTTCCCCTTCATCTGCACGAGCTTATCACTAACCCATAAGAACCCTGAAACTCAGCAATGCCACACATCCATTGCATGCTCTTGTCTGACTCCAAGAGGCAATTAGGCAGCTGGGAAGGAAAACAAAAAAGGCCAAGACCAATTAGCAATGCTTTTAAACAGCATTCTGTTTAAAGAAACAGAGAAGTTGGTAAAGAAGATAGAGTGAGACGAGCAAGGGGGGGGGGAGAATGAGAAAATATCAATCTAATTGGTTTCTTTTTTACACACACACAACACACACACACACACACACACATATTGAGGGGAGGGGCATTGTAAACATTGACTGTCATTCTATTTGAATATGTTTGTACCTGTCATTCATGACAGACTCTAGAAATGATGCAAATAAATCTGAAATTTGAGCACACAGAAAATAACTGTCTGGATTAAAAAATGGATACTGCCTGCATCTCTTCTGGCTGCAGTTTCTGAGAAATTATCTCTGTAGGATTAGGAAGGAATGACCAGTCAGTTAATAATCAGCGGGTGCCTTGAACTAATTTGGAAATGTAACATAGCCAAAGGATACCAGTATAAAAATCTCAACCAGGCCTAGTGGAGCCCATGCTTTTAATACTAGCAATTGGGAGGCAGAGGCAGACAGATCTCTCAGAGCTTGTGGTCAGCCTGGTCTACATTGCAAGTTCTAGGCCCAGGAAGAGCTACATTGTGAGAGATGAACATACTGTCTCAAAAAATAATCATTCCATTCCTTTTTATGTTATAGTTGAAGAGTATTGCAACCTGTGGCATCTCTGTCCTCCAACCCTCTAAAACCAATTGCTCTGCAACCCTCTTGTTCTTCTCATTATTTTAAAAAGAGTAGACATGTGACAAGTGACTCTGACTCTCACACAGTGGCCTCCGGGATCATACAAATCTAGAAAGTTGAAAAAAAAAAACAGAAGAAGCTAATCAAAAAAGTCTGTGTATCGTGTAACTACCAGCATTCAGCATTCTAGAAGATAGTCACAGATGATTGATTGTCAAAGCTTAGGAGAAAGAGAATAAATAGGTGGAACACAATGAATTGTTTGTTAAGTCAATGATTTATGATGCTTGACACTATAATGGAAGGCACAAAAAATTATTCATTTTCCCAAACACATAACATACAACACCACGAGTGAGCTCCCAGCCTGGGACTTTAAGTGATGAAGATCTGTCAATGCAGGTTCATCAGTTGTAATAGCTGGACCACTCTGGTACAGGAAAACATGGAGTTGTAATAGCTGGACCACTCTGGTACAGGAAAACATGGAATTGTAATAGCTGGACCACTCTGGTGCAGGGAAGCATGGAGTTGTAATAGCTGGACCACTCTGGTACAGGGAAGCATGGAGAGTGGAAGAAGTTATGTGTTTCAGGGCACATTATATTATGGGAACTATTTGTACTTGTCTCTCAATTTTTGTGTAAACCTAAAGCTGCTCTAGAAAAATAACAGAATTTCCATTTAGCTTTTAAAAGCAGAAAAATTGATTCTCTTAGTAATCATTAACTTACTATGTCCCATTTATCTCACAGCTGAGATGAGTTGCAGAGTTGTGAATGCCTATTAAAAAGTTAAGATGCAGAGCCCCATGGTCAACATTTAAAAAATCCAATGTGAGGCCAGGCATGGTGACACACGCCTTTAGTCCCAGCACTTGGGAGGCAGAAGCACTTGGATCTCCGAGTTCAAAGCCAGCCTGGTCTGCAGAGTGAGTTGCAGGACAGCCAGGGCTAAACAGAGAAATCCTGTCTTGAAAAAGAAACAAGAAAGAATTCCAAAATGAAGACAACAGAGCATGTAATCAAATGTAAGGCCTGTAAATGCCAGGTTTTGTGCAAATATCCCTATCTTACAAAAATGATTTTTTTTCTGCCTTCAACAAGTTCTGTCTTTGAAAAAAAAACCTTCTGAAAGTCAAAAAATAAGAAGGGAGTGACAAGTCCTTAACTAGTTTGGCAGGTCCTTTATGATCACTGTATGCTTTGAATTTTATTTGTACTCTGAATGTCCATATGTTGAGAACTTGATCCACAGTGTGGCACTGTAGGAGTTCATAGAACCTTTGGGAGATGAAGCCGCCCAAAGGAGTAATAGTGCCACGTTTATTTCAGAAATAACCAACAGCATCTAATTGGACTTAAAGGGAGGGAATTCATGCCTGGTACCATAAACCTAACCAACTGCCCTTAGCTGGAGGGGACATTTACCCAAGAGAAGAACCTACCTCTGCCATTTGCCTAAACCAATGTAATTTAGAACTGTATTCTAAACACTTATTGTTACACCCACAAGTAAGTGTCGCTCTCATCCCTCATACAGGAAGCTTCGTTTTCCAACAGAAGACTATTACATAGACACTCAGATCTCAAAAATTCAAAGAATAAGTGACAGCGAAGTGGACAAGTCCCAATTGATACATATACAATGGAACCCATATCCCTACGGTTCAGGGAGCATGACAGAAGTGGGAAGTGGGGCATGTAGAAAAATCCCCTGGATCAGAGGACCAGGATGCATGACGCTAGCATTTTTCAGACACGGCAGAGATACAACATCTGTGAAATCTTAAGAATATGGTTACCTATGTAAGACCTGCATAATGGCAACACCAATTGAAATGCCAGTGTGGGTGGGGAGATTTCATAAGGCCCTGCCTTATGAAACAGCTATAGGTAATCAATGAATGGCTGGAGAGAGAGAGAGAGAGAGAGAGAGAGAGAGAGAGAGAGAGAGAGAGAGAGAGAGAGAGAGAGAGAGAGAATCCATCTTTCCCAGGAATGAACTCCTCAATAGACTGTTCGATTCCAAGTCATCAGCCCTAAGCATATGTACACTCAAACAAAAATATTGAATGGACTCAGTATGTTGTATGGTGGAAAGAAAGTAAATAATGTAGGTCTCATCTATGAAATTATAAATACACACACATATACAATTTAAATTTAAGAAAGAGATAAGTATTAGGAAGAGGGCTATAGATCATTGGGAGAGATGGAAGTGGCAGTCACAAGTGAGTTTCTTCTATAAGCTTGGACCTGGCCCCACTCAGTTTTTTAGTTTCCTGTACTAAGATGAGGTCATTTGATCTCATATTGTTCCACTACTGCTATCTTCTGTAATATGATACTATCCAGAGAAATTTCACCAGAACTGAACCAACAGAGACATCATATCCTTTTCCAAAACTCCAAGCTAAACAAACCTCTTTTCTTTATAACGCTAACAGCCTCTGTTCTTTCATTGCAGAAATAGAAAGCTCATTAACACAATCATCCAGCCAAGTCATTTCCACCTCACAACTCACAGCTGATCCCTGATGTCTGCATTCTACCATCAGAGAACATTCATTGCGTTCATAGAATTTTCCACACTGACTTTGTCTGAGACTTTTCATATACTCCATGATTTATGAAAAGGTTTGTTCTGATAAACCCACAGCAAACTGAAAATATATCTAGTTGAGCATGGATTTAATCCACCTAACCTAACTGACATCACAGTTTAGCAACGCTACATAGTGCAGGTTTAAGTGAACTTGCATATTTAAAATACTATTTAATTTAGAAATGGAAAAAATGCCTTTTAATGCAAAAAGTGATTCATTTATCCAAACAAATCTGGATTTTGTGAAATCATTTTATATAAAATAATGAAGACCTGAAATTCCTTCATGGACTTTCTCATATTGCTGATTGTATTATATTGTTTTATTTATTATTATTCCTCTGTATGTTCATGTGTGTGTGTGCGCATGCGTGCATGCACGCACACATGCATGCATGCATGCATGATAATTTATCCATGTGGCTGTCTGAAGACATCTTTGTGGAATTGGTTCTCTCCTTCCACCTCAAACATAAATACTTTTACTCAGTAAGCCATTTCATTACCCCATACCTCTGGCATTGTTTATTATTTAAAAAAATATTTTATACTGTCTTGAAAGTGTTTTTAAAGCTTAAGACGATGCTGTCTTTTTAAATTTTTATTTTTTCTGTGTATGTGTGTTTTGCCTGAATGTATATCTGTGCATCACTTGTGTGCCTGGTGCTTGCGGAGACCAGAAGAAGGTGTTGAATCTCATAGAACTGGAGTTATAGACAGCTGTGAGCTTCCATGGGAATTGAAAGTGGGTCCTCTCTAGAGTAGCCAGTGCTCTAAACTGTTATGTTGTCTCTCCAGTCTACATGAGCACAGTTTCGGGCATATTTCTCTGTTGTCTTAAAGATAGAAGATATAAGAAAGGAGAAGACTAATTCCACAAAGAAAACATTTTGGAAAACTTTACTTACTTTTATTTTATGTGTGGAATGTTTTGCCTGTTGGTGAGTCTGTAAACCTTATGTGTGTGCTCTCAGAGGCCATAAGAGAGGGCCAGATCCTCAGGAACCAGAATTATTTAAGAACAGTTGATAGCATGTGGGTGTTGGAAATTGAATACGTAACAAGAACTCTTAACTCTAGGACCATCTGTCTAACCCCTGAAAACATCATTGTTATGATATAGCAATTTTTACTAAACATATCTAAAATTACTCCCAAATTAGTACCAAATCCACTGGGGCAATAAAGTCTATCCACCAAGGTCGAAATCTGAATGGTGTTCAACTTTGGCCTTTTTTGTAGCCTTTTGGTCATGTTTGAGTCTAGGTAATCTGTTGGTAGCATGGCATATCATCCTTCACCATGCCATTTGCCTAGCTTAGAATTGTTTTTGACATCTTTTCTTTACTCATCTGATGAAAGCATTTAATAAATAATTTTTGTTTTAAAAACAAACTTATAGCATTTTTTCATAAAAAATCCATGTTATTAACTTATTATCTAACTACTATGTTCAACTAGTCCTAGTTTTCCTCAGACTAGCTTCTGGTTAGCCCATTGAAAATCTTCTATTTTAGGATTCCCTACCCCCATCTTCAGTTGGGAGCACACTGGGATGGATGGTGACTTACCCTTTCCACTTGCACACAAATGATGTGCTATTCTGTGTCCTTCACAAGCTTGACATGGGGCTTTAAGTAAAACATTTACTCAAAAGTACTTTGATTAATTTCATTTACATGTATTTTTTGTCACTGCACTTTTAAACCATTTCCAAACCATGCTTTTCTATATTTTCCCTATAAAGTCCAGGCACTGTTATAATTAGACAAAACGGTCTGTTGGTTCCTGGCAACCTAGACATAAAGAGAAAAATAAAAAAATGTTCAAAGCCAAAATATTAATAGTTTTTTAAAAATATAGTTGAGCTAGAAAAATCCTTATGGACTGAATTTACATCTATCTGCAACCATGGAGAAGTGAGTTTGGATTTTATGGCTAGATGAAGAGAACCAAATAATATAACCTCGAACACCTTTATTTCTTGGTGCTGATGGTCAGGTACTGAATCTGTCCTTTCCTCTTTGTTAAATGCACTGCATTAAAAATTACTTGGAAGCCCTATGAAAGAAGCAAATATCATTCTGTAAGCTGTGAGGAATTATGGAGTTTATCATTGTTAATATAAAAACAAAGCCAAAATCAACATTTTTAATCAAAAACCGACAGTAGGTCAGAGCCTGATCTTGGCTCTTGAAAAACACAAGCAATCAAGACTTCAATAATATTCTAAACAGAGGAAAGAGCATGAACAAAGATACACAGTAGAGACCAAGAAGTGTTTTCAAAGAGCAAAAAGAGTTTATTTTCCATTTGAAAGAATTTGAGGAGATGATAGATAACTGGGGCCATTATAAAAGAAAGAAAGGTAGATATATAAAGACACCATGGGGCCCAACAAACAAGACCAAGAGTTTAGACTTGACTCTAACAGCAGTGCAGAACCATCCAACATTTCATGTGCAAATAGATGGTAGAGTTTCAATTTCCAAAATCTCCTCGATAATGAAAGGAAAGAAGACATTCTTTCTAGGTCATATTGAAGGCAAAGAAACCAGTCTTAAGGTTATAATAAGTGACAATATCATCTAATAAGGAACACTGCAGGTGTTTCCAAAAATAGAAGACACCTCACTTGATTAGTTATGTGGAAGTGTGGAGAGAAAAAGGCTAAAACTGAAATTCAGGCAGTTTCAGAAATCAGCGTCCCCCTCCTTCACAGAAATGGGAACTCTGGATGAGAGATGAGTGGGTTTTAGGGAAGACAATCAATTCAACCATCTCATACATTGACCCCCCAACTGGACAAAAATCTAAAGCTTACAAAAAGCACTGGCTTACATTGTCATGTCTCGTCTTCACAGCGTTTACAGTTTCCTTCTTCTTCAGGCTAAACAATATTCCACTGTGTGCACAGGCCAGGCTGTGTTGATCCACCCATTTAACTGTGAATATTTCTATGTCTTGGTGAAAGTGAACTATACTACACCAAACATGACAGTACAGGTAACCCTCAAACAGCCTGATTTTAATCCCTTTGGATAAATATCAGAAAGTAAGATTGTTGGTTAAGATGATAAGTCTAGTTTCAATGTTTTGAGGACTCACAATATTGAATGGGCTATTAAGCTTAGTGAAATGATTCAAACACAGAGGCTATGATGATTATACAAAATACACATGCACCTGTATGTATACACACATGCACACACACACACACACACACACAAGTGAGGTGTGGGTAGGATAATCAGTCAAAGTATATGACAATTACAAATGTGCACATCTACCAAATCAAGAAAAAGAAATGGGGCAGAATAATCAAATGTGTCACTTCAAAACAAATGTCACCAGATATGTAACATATAGAATGCAGAGTAAATGGAACAATCATTAATTTGCAATAATACTAGACTTTCAGTGCCAAAACAGCCAATGATCTAGCACATTGCTCATATTTCTCATTCTTGTGACCAAATGTCTGACAACAAGCAACTTTATAAAAGAAGAGTGAACAGCTAGGCATGGTGGCGCATACCTTTAATTCCAACCCTTCAGAGGCAGAAGAAAGTGAACATCTTTGAGTTCGAGGCCAGCCTGCTCTACATAGTGAGTTCCAGAAAAACCAAAGCCAGGGTGACAAAAAGAAACCCTGTCTCAAAAAAAAAAGGAGTTTATTTTGAACAGCCAATTGCATCAGAGAAGGTATGGTGGAAGGGCTTGAGGTAAGAAGTCACAGTCAGGAAACAGAAAGATGAGGGGGAAACGGGGCCAGGCTCTAAAAGCTCTGCAGTGATAATGAAAATGCCATCAGAAAATGGGCCCATTGTGCACAGATTCCTGGGAAGTTGAAACAGCCTGCAAGAAAATGGTTTCCAGAAAGAGTATCGTAACCTAGCCTAGATAGAACTCCCAGAACCTTTTTGAACGACACCACACTAGCTCCACCAGGTTATCCAGAATCCAAATGGGGGAAACAGTGCTAGAATTCTACTTCAAAGACTCTGAACCCAGAAGCAAGTGGGACCCAGGAAAGAAACCCTCAGTTACTGTGATGCAGTAACATCTTCTAGAAAATGAGACTGTACGGCAGGTATTGGTGATGCCTCACCCTTGAACTTCACTTCTGCATGGTGGGGCTTGCACCCTGCAAACCCCTGTAAATCTCTGCTTCTTTTCCTGGATGAAGGAGAAAGAGCAATGCGTCCTCGAGGAGGGCTACTGAAAATACCAGAAAGTTAATGTGCCGGAAAGCAGCCCTTACCTATGACAAAAAAAATTAAATTGGGGGGAAAATATACCAGCCTCCCCTCCCCTGGTTGGAAGAGTTGCGAAGCCAAATTTTATACTGTCCCAACCTGGCAGGATGGATCGCAGGCATCAGTAGTAGAGAAAGCTGTGAGTGCACGCAGTTTAGTTTGGTGGTGTTCCCAGGAAATACTAGTTGAAGAGTGTGACATGAAACGGAGAAGGGAATGAAGCCAGTTAGCACAAATTACCAATATGGGCAACTAGGCTTTAAGCCTGCTGGGGACTTTGGGAAACTATGAAGAACACGTCTCAGAGTTCTCTGTACAAAGTTAGGAAAGCTAGTTTATTTCTGCATCCTTGCCTGTTGGACATGGGCTGTGGATTGATCTTGGCAAATAAAGACGGCTTGGCCAGGCCATCAACAGAGTCCACAAAGGCGTATCCGGAAAGGACCCTGTGCTGGGAAATGGAAGTCTGGAGTCAGGCAGTAGAGGAATGGTGAATGCCAAAGGGACCCAGTAGCATCCACTACAGAGCATCACAGACACAATCAGCTCCTAGTGATTGATGGAAGCTTTGAAGGACAAATAAGAGCAAGTGGGATTAAGGAGAGGGCCGTGAAGAGGGACAAGAGCAATAGAAGGGAGGAGATTTGTTCTCAAGGAGAATCTGCTAAACAGAAGGCTGTTAGACCTAGTCAAGAAGGTGTAATGTGCAGGTATAATGCCAGGGAGAGGAAGGAGAGCTAGGGAGGGATCTGATGAGTGATATGAGGTATGCTCATGAAAAGAGGGGGAGATCTACCTCGAGACCCTGCAGTTGCACCATTCACTGTGCCAGGGACTCAGGCAGACAGATCATTTATGCCACAGAGGGAGCATCGTGATTGGCTTTTTAACACGTTGAATGTCGGGCTTCTTTTATTCAGAGAAATGCAGCGCACTGTGGGTGGAAGCAGCACTGTAACTGGAGTTTGAGGTGGTGCCGCAGCCTCAAGTTGTTCTTATCTTGCTGAACCAGGAAGCCAAGAGATAGAATGGTTGGCACTCGGTTGGTTCTCTTTTTTTCTCTTTTGATTCAGGCCAGGATGCAAGCCCATGGATGGTACCACTCACATGAAAGGCCCACCTTTCCTCTTCAGTTAAATTCCTCTTGAGAATTGCCCTCAGAGACACACACCCAAAGGCATCTTTCCTATGAGATGCTATATCAGGGCCGGTTGACAGTAAAGATGAACCATCAGAAGAATGGGTATATTGGTCGTGGGGAATCCAGAAATAATATGTGCCACGGACCAATCTGATTTTACCAAATATAGGAGGCAAAATTGATCCAATAGATTTTGAAAGTCCTCTGCATGCCAGGTACTGTGTTAGCTACTAGAGCTCAGCACTGACAAATGGAAAATGAGGGAAGAAGTCATTTCTCTCTGGGAGCATATAGTTCACTACAGTACAGTTTCCAGCAATCATAAATGTTAGCAGAACCATGGTAACCGACAAGACAGGAGCCCCTGGAGAGTGTAAGCGTTGAAAACAGAAGGACTTCAAGCAACTGCAGGTTTTTATGGACAACCAGAAGGAAAACATTTTTTAATGGACTAAGAACAAATTTAAAAGAAACTTTTTTTTGTATTTTTGAGACAAGGTTTCTCTGTGTAACAATCTTTGCTTTCCTAGAACTTGCTTTGTAGGCCATACTGGTCTGGAACTCACAGAGGTCCACCTGCCTCTGCCTCCAAAGCACTTGGATTAAAGGTATAAGACACTATTTAAGACTCAAAATAATCTGTAAGAATTGGGTGCTTTTATGGTCACCATTCCCTACATTGAGGTAGCAGGGGTCACTTAGCAGACATATATTTACACTGCATTCTAGAAAAGATTGAAGATGAATAAGAACTAAGACTATTCATATCATCTAGGTGTCATAAATATTCCCTGCCACTAGACAATAACAAAATAAGTCTCAATTTGGATCCTTCATAAAAAGTTCTTGCTTTTCCCATTGATTCTGATATCTCAGTAAGAAAGGTGCTATCAAGTTGATCCCATAATATGTAACTCCAGGTACCTCCAGGTTGCTTGGTTGAAAGTAACAGAAATCTGATTCTAGGTTAAAATAATTGCAATGTATTGGAGAAATACCAACATATTCTAACAGTCAGGCTTGGGAAACACGCAAGGATTAAGAGAGAATAGGTAACAAAATTGTGCTTCCCGGACACCTGCCACTACCACAGTGTCATGGCCCACAGAGAGCAATTCCTCCTTGCCACAGATCTCCAGACCTCTTTGTTTCTCTGTTATACACTCAAGAGACCAAGCTCAGATGGAAATATTTCCACCCCAGGTCCCATCCCACTTGACCTCATGAGTTTCCTACATAGGATGATAGAATCTGCTTCCAAGCCCAACTCTCACAGTGGAGGGGAGACGGGTTCTCTGTAAGACATTGCTGGGAACATGACCTCAGGTCTGAAGAAGGTGGTTGAGTTCCTACCCTGGAAAATAACCTCGAGACAGGTTAAACTTCAAACCTTCTAAAGCAATTCCCAAGCAACTTGGTCTTCTCAGAAAATGATTTTTGTCTCTGGAAACAGTAAATAATACTATTCAAAGAAAGTGGATGGATGGTAACATTTTGGTCTTGTTTTTTTAAAAAAGTGGTTTTCAGGGCTGGAGAGATGGCTCAGTGGTTAAGAGCTCTACCTGCTCTTCCAAAGGTCCTGAGTTCAATTCCCAGCAACCACATGGTGGCTCACAACTATCTGTAATGAGATTTGGTGCCCCTTTCTGGCCTGCAGGGATGCATGCAGGCAGAGCACTGTATACATAATGAATAAAACTTTAAAAAAAGTTTTTTAAAAAAGTTGTTTTCAATGAGCAGAACTTCAATAGCAAGGTCTCTTTGCTCCAAACATAAAACAAGGTGCCTAGAATGTGTGTGCTTCCCATCAGTTTCTGCTTTGGCTTACAGATCTATGGGTGAGTACGTGTGCAATGTTTGTAGACGCAGGGTGTGTGCGGGACATGGGGAGAGCAGGGGACCATTTTTAAAACATCTGATTGGAGACATCAAAGTGCTTCTGGCTTCTTGCCTATTATTTCATATTGCTTGTGATTTGTTAATGGTATATTTTTGCTTTTTGCTTTATTCTTGTCATGGAAAAAGAAGGATTATATTTCTGAATATAGTTTCCCAAGAAAAATGAAACAATTTTACACCATAAAAAGGAAACAAGATTGTGGGTAAAAGAACTTCAATTTACATATGAAGAACAAAATCTTCTCAAAGGTGCTCTGATTCTGGCTCGAGAGATAGCTCAGTCAGTAAAGAACTTGCCACACAAGTACAGAAATCTGAGCTGTGTTTCCCAGCATCCATGTAAAAAGCCAAGCCTTGGTGGCACATGTATGCAATTCCAGTGAACAAATGCAAAAATCCTGTAGTGAAGGAGCTGGCTGGCCAGTCAGCCTAGACAAACTGGTGAGCCTCCGATACTGAGGCAAATAGTATCTAATGGCAAACACCTGATGATGACCTCTGACCTTCCAAGGTGTGTGCCCATGCATGTGCCACACATGTTCACACGTACATACACACATAGAGAGGGAAAGGGGGTACTTTTCTAGTCTGTACATATCTACTTCCAGTATAATGAAAGAAATGGATATAATAAATCAAAATGGAAATGAAAAAGCTCAGAAATTGTTTTATGGATGAAGCCTTTAAAAATGCTAATGCAAACTATTGACATACTGCATCCAACAGTGACCAGCCCCATTCAAATCTATCTAGTGGCTCCTTTTTTCAGGCTGCAGTAATCTGTGGTTGTTTCTAGGCTTCAGTATGGTGCCTGATTTGTTTCAAAAGAATGGGCTGAATGGAGAAGAGAAACCTGAGGCATACTCTAATCTTGGCACTTTTAGAAGATCGGAACCTAAGCCTCACCACGCAAGCATACAGAACATCTGTACTTGTATCACAGGTGCAATGTTCCATTGGGTAGTAAGTTATATGGCCAGCACCTATGACTGCCTGAAAATACCCTATCTACTCTAGCAAACCAGATGACCCTTCTATGTGGGAGGGATTAAGGAACTGAGAACACAATCAATCTATCACACCATACAAGGAGCCCATTACTATGGCCCCAAAGGAGTTCAGTTTGAGCACCCAAAGCACATTTGATGAAGAATACCTTCATGTAAAAGATAGCTACAGTTCCTCTGTCACTGGATTAAATCACAAAGCAAGTCCACACTGCATGTGCAAGTTAAAAGGTTGTTCTCTAGACCTCTGGAAAGACCCAAATAGCCACATATTCTTTGCAATATATGCCTGCTATTTATTAAGTAACTGAACTAGCCTATTTGGAGCTTCTTCTAAGACCTCCATCTCCTCAAATAGTGACATTTATTGGGTCATAAATTAGGAAAAGTTCTTGGGAAAGTGACTGAGCCGTGGAGTTTCATATAGAAGGTTTCTAAATTTCTAGAGAGGTAATCTCTGGTGGAATGACCGGCCCAAGGAAGGGTTGACATGCCATAAGGGAAGCTTCAAATATATCATCAGGTAGCCCTGAAGCTTTGGAGATAAAGACAAGATGAATGTCCCTAATCCAGCCAGTCTAACTTTGGGAGGGTCAGTTTCTTTGTGCTGAGGACAATTTCAATGAGGAGCACAGTTGGTGGCCATCAGCCGACAACCATTCCAACAGTGAGATTTCAGTTGTTTGACCTAGAAGATGGACGTGGATGGAACTACATAGCGTCTGTGCATCTGCTTGAGAAACTATACCACATAGCTGGAAAGTATTACCCAATCTCCCTCTTGCCTCCTCATGTCCTGAGGGCCCAAGCACATAACCATGAGGTTTGGTATGAGTTCTGTGCGTCAGCATCTGGTTCTCCATGAGAGACCCAGCACGTAAGCAGACGGGAAGTGACAAAGCTGAGCAGCTGTCTACTATTCCCCACTTCTATATAGAAGCCAGCAGCATGTCGGAGATGAGAAATTAGGGAACACCTGATGATGGAGATGCCAGTATTCTCCTGAAGAGCAGAGATTGGGTGAAATAGCCTTGAATAGATGGGGGGGAAATCTAAGAGTCAATGTTATGGTCAGTTAGTCAACTCAAAATAGAATGACTTAGGAAGAGAGTACCAATGAGGGACTGTTAGGTTCGTCCATGGACACATCTGTTAGAGATTGAATTAGTCATTCTAACATATATGAGAAGACCCACACTGAAATTGGGTATCGCTATTCTCTGGTTTGTGATGAAGACTGTATCAAAGCAGAGCAAGTGAGCCAAACACTAGGCATGTGTGCATTTCCCTTGTCTTTGCTCTGCTCTTGGAATTACTCCCTGGACTTCTCTGCCATGATGGATGGTCATCGGGAATTGCACACTAACATAAATCCTGTCTCCCCTAGATTGCTTTCTGTCAGGGAATTTTATTATGGCAACAGGGATGAAACCAGGACAGAGCAGGAAAAGGGTGAGCAGCTGAAGAGTGTGCTTGACTTACACAACACCCATCTTCATGCCCTGCCAATCAAATGGCAAGAGCACTTTTCAAATTTCCAGTCCATACAGAGAGCACAGGTATGCACGCACCTGGACACAAGATGTTTTCAGTGAAATGCCTTAAGGTAATTTTGAAGTTCAAGGGCTTACTTATCCTTGAGTCCAGATATCTCATGAGTATTGAGAAATCTAAGATTATGTCTCCCAGACATACTCCATAAAACCGATGTGACAGAGTAGGCATAATAATAACATTTGAATATTTGCAGTTATCCCTCACCAGTCTGCAAGAAAATAGTCTCCCTATCTGTGTGTGTGTGTGTGTGTCTTTCCATCTCTTCCTCCATTGCTGACAATTAAAACCAGACAGACCAGCGTCCTATCTATAACTACAGGCTGGCAGGGGTCTCTTGATTGCAGAGTACACAGTCTAGCCTTTATTTGTGTTATCTGCTTTGACTACAAAGGTGAACTGGAAAAGCCAAGAGAAGATAGAATCACTCTTATGAAGCCAAGAGCAACTGCCCCTCAGGGAGAAAAGAGATGATCCAGAAAGGAAGCTGGGGAGGCAGGCGGTGCTGAGATAGACAAGACCATGAGTTGGCTGATTAGGGAGAGGACCGGGAAGAGAATGGAGAAAAAGAGAGAGCAAGAGAAAAGAAAGAAAATTTTATAAATCCAGATCATGAAAGTGTTGCGAGGTGACTTTCTGTGTGTTGTGTAATCTGACGTTGCTTAACAAAAGATTTATTTTTTTCTTTCAACTTTTGAAGCTTACTGAATTTGTGATTGTTTAGCTGTGGTATTCAGTAGCTGTATTCACTTAATTGAGACAAGAAGTTAGTTAGATTTCTCCAAGTTATACAAAGGAAGAAAGACAACCAATAAAGATTTGTCCCTTTGTCCCGTTAGAAACACTATGGTGTATTTCCTTGTGATGGGTCCCAAAGGGCTGTCTCTCATTCTTCTAAGCTCTTTGCTGTGCTATCTACATATAAAAACCCCACAGGTTCTTCTTTCTCGCAGTGGTAATTATCCATATTATGTACATGATTTATGACCGCTTTAAAGGCAAGGCCTGCCCGTGGAGACACTAAGACCTTATTAGTCCATACAGAGCACTGGACCAATAAATAAAACCTTTGAGAATAAGAGTGGATCCTGATGTTGTCCCACAATTAGCTAAAGTGAAAATGAAATCAATGGCATCCTCCAGGGAACCCAGAGGGCAAACCCAGAGGAATATTTGTAACATGAAAGACACAGTCCTTAAATTACTTTTAAATCTCTTGAGGCTGTTTGTGTGTGTGTGTGTGTGTGTGTGTGTTTTGTTTTGTAAGTCTAAAATCTCCAGCTAGACCCCAAAGGTAAATGTATTCATTGTTTAATGTAGGAACTATTTGCACTTTCCAATTAAACTTGTCAGGAGTAATTTAAAAGCTTAAATGGATTAGGAAGAACCTTTAGAGAATCCTTGTTCAAAATACAGTGATTATGAGTGTTACACAGAGAAACCACAAGCTGGGTGTGCTAGCACCTACCTTTAATTCCAGCACTCCAGAGGCAGAAGCAGGTGGTAGCTCTCTATGGGTTCCTGGCCAGCCAGGTCCACACAGGCAGACCCAATCTCAGATCCAAACAAACCCACATCATCCATTACTGAATTCTCTCCTGTCTGTTTCTCATGTCCTTTGTGCAAATCCTTCCCCAGTCCTGATTAATTTGGTGAAATGGAATTTGGGGCTTAGTGTTACTAATTCACAAACTACATTCATAGATCCTAAAAGAGAGTAAAAATGTATACCAGTCTACATAAACGGGCTCTTGGTAGAGAACATCCCCCTTCCTATTGTTGTCTGTTTGCACTGTGAGCTATTGCCTTCTCTTTGCAGTCAAAGCTATGTATGAGAAACACTGCTTCTCATGTCAGAGTTTTTCTCATCCCCATCGTAGGAAGCAAGCACAGTCAATGGAAGAGGCTAGGCAGCATTTTCCAGGCAAATCTAGAATGAGTGGCTCTAAAAGTCCTGATCATCCATGATTACAGCATGGTGGTTGAGTCTGCTCTTGTTTGTTTCATTAAAAGAAGGCAAAGAAGGGGTTCTCGCCCTTGTTTTCTGTTCAGATGCAGGTAAAATGATCTGAGCTGTTCAGAGGGAAAAAAAATCATGAAGCTATGAGAACTCCAGGCAAAGTAACTGAGAATTAGGGATTATGTTAGGGATTTTACAACTCTATTTTCAGAACCCAGATGGTTCAGGAAATAAGGCCAACAACCAATAAATGGGGCATCATTAAAAAGGTAAAGCATTTCTGTCCAGCAAAGGAACTGAGTGAAAAACCAGCCTAGAGAATGGGAAAGAATCTTTGCTAACCACACATTGGACAAAGGATAATATCTAGAATATACAAAGAACTGAAAACACCAGACAACAAAAATCAAGCAACTCCAAGTGGAACACATTGATGAGTTTACAGTGGATTGAATGCAAATCTCCACTAAATATACAGAAAAAAATGTTTAACTTCACAAGTCATCAGAAGAGTGTAAATCAAAACTATATTGTGATTCCATCTTACTGTCTATCTGCCAATCTCTACAGAGCAAGTTCCAGGACAGCCAGGGCTACACAGAAAAATCCTGTCTTGAAAAACAACAACAAAAGTGAGAAAAGAAGAAAATAAATGCAAAAAAAGAAGCCCAAAACAAATACTGATGTGGATGAGAAAAAAAAAGGAACTCTTCCACATTGCTGATGGGGAACCAAATGGAGTCTCGGGAGAACTACAATAACCTCTTCCAAGGACAGTGCCCTCAATGATTTAATTACCTTACATCAAACTCCAACGCTTAAAGGTACCAAGTTCCAAAGTTGCTACCCTGCGAAAACTGAACCTTTGAAGGCATTCTAATCACATTAGGTCTGAGTTGAAATGGCATCTAGTCCTTATTGCTCAGTTCTCTCTTACTGTTATTTTGTTTTTATTTTTATTTCATTTTATTTTTAGCTTTTCAAGGCAGGGTTTCTCTGTGTAACAGCCAAGACTGTCTTGAACTCATGAGATCTGCCTGCCTCTGACTCCCAAGAGCTGGGATTAAAGGCGTGCGCCACCACGACCCAGATATTTTACTGTTGCTTTAGCTTATCTCAGTGACCTTACAATCTACTTAACTTTTTTCATACATTGAAGCTTTAGTTCCATCTACCCCAATTTTTTTTTGTAGTTTGAGAATTTTTTTACAAGCATATAATGCATTTTAGACAAATCCTTTCCCCATTCTCTCCCCTCCAACTCCTCTATCCCCCAAAACGCAGTCCCCTTCAGACTTCATGTGGTCTGTTTTTAGGCCCATAAGTTCACTTAGTGCTGTCAGTATGTGAATGAATATAGGACCACCTACTAGAGATTGGTAGTGATTTTTATTTCCAGCAAAAGAGATAGGAAAACACATGACTTGTATTCTGGCTTCTTTCAAAAATTTTTGAGTGAACCCATGCAAAAAAAAACATAATGGCACAGCAATCAAAGATAATACACAATGAAAAATAAGAGAAAGAAACACATTTTGGACTCATTTTAGAGTGTTTCCATCAAGGATACTGTTTTGAGAATTATGTTAATAATCTATGTAACTATATCTATGTAACTATGTTTAGGATTCTTTTGTTCCTTTTACTAGGAAAAAACTAGATAAACTTTGTTTCTATTAATCATCTATTGACTACAACTTCATAAATACAGTTCAGTTGTACACAGTGTTATTTTTTGGTACAATTCTATTTATATAAATCTAGAGTGCTCCAGCAGGATTGTGTGAGTAAAGAGGCTGAAATGATACTCAACCTTCAAATATGAGTAAAGTAATAGTAATGTTATCAGTGAGAAAATAATGATTCTGGTACATTTTAGTGTTCAAAGTATTAAAAAGTGGGGGGACCTTAAGTCTTTTTTTGTGAAATTGGATTACATCATATATATCTGATCTTAATATGTGATCAAGATACAGTGCATATTCCTAGGCTTAACATAAACATTTGGGAAACTTTGATCTCCAAAAGCACAACCAAGCAGGGCATTGGTGGCTCACGCCTTTAATCCCAGCACTCGGGAGGCAGAGGCAGGTGGATCGCTGTGAGTTCGAGACCAGCCTGGTCTACAGAGCTAGTTCCAGGACAGGCTCCAAAGCCACAGAGAAACCCTGTCTCGAAAAACCAAAAAAAAAAAAACAAAAAAACAAAAGCACAACCATCAGCCGGAAGGATATCACTCTCATTAACATCAGAACCACCCTAGATTGGCTGGAGGTTTTCAGAGATAGGTTCCAGCCTTTGAAGTGGGACAAGTCCAGAATGTGTCCTTTGAGCTATGTGGTCATCTTTGCTTCTTTTCCTGTTTCTATGATATAATACTATGATCAAAGCAAGTTAATGGAGAAAAAGTTTATTTTGGCTGATAGTTGTAGAGGAATACAGTTTATCACCTCGAGGAAAGCATGGTGGCAGGATCGAGAATCTAACTGGCCTCAATGTGTCTGCCCTCAGTAAGCAAAGCATAAACAGGAAGTGTGGCAGGGATATAAAGCACCTTCCTTCTAGCAGTGACCTACTTCTTCAATAATGTCCTACTTCCTAAAGGTCCCACAACATTGCCAAACAGCTCTACCATCTGGGGACTAAAGGGTTAAAATACATGAGCCTGTGGGGAACGTTTCTAATTCAAACCATAACAGTAGCATCTAAGCATCTTTAGTTGGCTGGAAAACTACATAATACCATGGATGCTAGATTCCATCATAATTAAGAAACAAACAATAGGCTGGTAATATCTGGCACTGCAATGCCAGGAAGATAGAATGTTCTATGACCCTACAGAACTAAGGTACAAACTTACCTCTATAATATATCTGTGGGCCCTGGTCAATATCCCCAAGTTCTTCCAAGCCTTGTTTTATTCCATTGGAAACCCTCTGTCTTAATTTGGGTTCTACCAAAAGAAAAACTATGGGAAAGAAGGAGATGCAGAAAAATATTTGTGGAAGAAATTATCCAAAGGTTCAAGAAAAGGATTAGAAAAATGAAGCAGAGAAGAAAAGTCAACAAAACGTGCATCAGTCAGAAGGGTCCTGGTATTGACAGGCGGGGGCAATTTTTTCCAGAACTTAGAGAAAGCACAGAAAATGCAACTCAGAATCACTAATTAAAACAGGGAGAAGCTCTGGCATGTTTATCCTTCTATCTAATATTGATTAAGGGCTCTCCTCTGAGGTGTCAATTGCATGAAATATCAAGGAAATTAAGTGAGCTCCACAGTCGCAAGAGGAAATTCTCAGACAGACTTTGTTTCCCTTTTTTTGTTTGTTTGAGATAAGGCTTTACTGTGCAGCCTAGGCTAGCCTTGAATTTATTCTATATACCAGATTTGTTGGGGGATATTTGATCACACTGTGAACCTCAAGTATGCATTTGTGTTAATTAAATAAAATTAACCTTGGGTCAACCAACAATCACAGTGTCTGAATGGATCCACACTGAAACCTCTGAATTTATGTTATGATTCTATTGCTTGGTGTTCTTGTGGGACTCCTAACAGCAGAAGTGGGGGGTGTCGTTGACTATTCTGTCTGCTATTGGGACCCTTTTACTCCTTTTTGATTGCCTCATCTAGCCTTGATATGAGGTTTTGTGCCTAGGCTTATTGCATCTTGTTATGCAGTGTTAGGTTGTTATCCCTGCTAGGGAAGAGAGGAAGTAAGGGGGGTCTGGAAGCAGAGAAAGTAGGGAAAACTATAGTCAGGATGTAATGTACATAAAGAAAATAAAATTAAAGAATAAAACTCAGATAAAAACTCAATAAGAAAAAAATGTTAAAACAATGTAAAATGAAACAAAATTCCTTTAAAAAAATACCTTTGAGTTTATTTGTGTTGTCCTTCCACTTCTGACATGGGGCCTATCCTGAAGTATGGTTGATATACCCAGTGGTACTTCATTGGAGAGAACTGAGTTTCCCTTTCCCAGCAGGTATCAACTGCACATAGCTTCTTGGTTAGGGATGGAACCCTGTGTCCACTTCCCCTTCTCAGACTGGGACCCTGTGCAGCTTTAACCTGGCTTGCTGCCAGTCTCTGTGGGTTCATATGTGCATCAGTTCTATTGTGTCTGGAAGACACTATTTCCTTGGAGTCATCCACCACCTCTGCCTCTAACAATCTTTCCACATCCTCTTCAGCATAGGTCCCAGAGCCTTGAGGGAGAGGTTTAATGAAGACATCCCATTTAGGACTGAGGACTTCAAAGTCTCTGACTCTCTGCACATGAGGATGGGATCTTTTTAAAACAGCCTCAGCCTCATAATTTCAAAGGATGGCAACTTCCAAATTCATAGACTCTGCCATCAAAAGGATGATGCAGATGTGATTAACTGTAGACTTTAAGAAGGAGAGAAGAACCTTGATTATCTAGGCAGACTTAACACCATCACAATAATCTTTACAATTGGAAAGAGGAACAGGAGGGTCAGAGGAGATGAGATGACAAAAGTAATGTTGGAGAGAAGCTAGAAGGGGGTACACTGCTGGCTTTGAAAACAGAAGAAAGGCAAAATCCACAGAATGAAAGTTGCTTCTAGAAATAGCAAGAAACAAACGAACAAATTCCCTAAATTCCCCAGAAGAAACACAGTAGTTCTGGTATCTCAGGTCTAGCCTGGTAAGAAGTTTTACATACGTTAAAATTCCAGGACTGTAAGGTAATAAATTTGTGTTGTTCTTCTTTCTTTCTTTCTTTCTTTCTTTCTTTCTTTCTTTCTTTCTTTCCTTCCTTCTCTCTATCTATCTATCTATCTATCTATCTATCTATCTATCTATCTTTGGGATCATAATATAATTAGAACATTTCTTTCCTTCCTTTCCCTCTACCTAAATCCTCCCATATAGGCCTCCCCAATCTCCTTCAAATCCATGGCATCTTTTTCATTATTATACATGCATATTTGTATATGCATATATGTCTATATTCCTAAATTTTAACCACCTCACCATAGCTAACCAAAATGCTGAGGGGTAGAGTCCAATATAAATGAATACATCTCAAAACCCTCTCATATTTAAGGTTCAGTGAACATTGTGGAAGAAGAGGTGGAAAGATTATGAGAACCAGAGGATCAGGGAGTTTTCTGTGAGACTATGTCTCCTAGTAATATCAGAAGTTACACCCATAGAGTCTCACCATCATGACTTCCCAAATATCACCTGAACAAAGAAGACACCAATGAACATACTAAAGTGGGCAGAGAGCGGGTGATTATATTCACTCTCCATTACCCTATGGTGTCCCTCTTCTTTTCCCTCTAAACTTTTCCTTCCCACCTAGTTCCCCAATGTCGAAACCATTAGAGAAAATAGCACCCTCCTCTCCAGCAGCCTTTACCATTCATTAGCATTGCAAAAGACATGGAAGCCCATGGATACCTTCTCTATCAAAGTTGGAGGACCCAATCTTGTGCAGTCATCACCACCTGCCATATGCTCATAGCTGCAATGTCAATGCTTTATAACAAGCTTCTTCATCCTTTTTTCTCTCATATTATTTCTGCCATGTCTTCTGTGATGTATCCTGTGCCTTGGGGGCGGGGGGCAGTCGTGATATAGGTGTCCTGGTTAAGGTTGGTCCTGTCCTAAGCCACTAAGCACACAATATTCTGATGTAGCAGCAACTGGAAATCAATACATATGCACATATCAATTATGGCAGACACCACCTGTTCTTCAAAATTGAAGGTTACCAAAATATATATGAATTCATTTTAGCAAAGATCATGATAAAAAGATATTCAGTAATAACTTTTATGTTCTTAGGCCTAAGCATATTGACATTTATAAAATGATACCTTCCCTGAAAGACTTTTCCCAGTGAATCATTTGCAAACTGAACTTGGCTAAACCGTATCTCATTACTTGGACAAATAGAAATCACTAAGAAATAAAATACTGTCCTAAAGCAACAGAGTTTCGTCACACAGAATATCATGCTACATACATAGAAAGATGAGTTGTTATTGCCCAACCTGTGCCATTGAGATAGTAATATAGGAGATAGTAATATAGAGTAATATAAGATCATTAGCTCTGTGCTAATGGTCACATACATAGAGGAGAAAACATAGTTGCTAGAAGTCACTCTCCTTGGGTCTACTACTGAGAGTCAATCCCTATTCCCAGTCTTCTGTGTTTGGAGTGCATAGCTGGTGCTCAAAAAAAAATTCTAAAGTTAATCCTTTAGAAAATATCACCCTTCAAAAATGGTGGGTTTCCATTTTTTAAAAAATGTTGTGAAGTGTGCTTGAAAATATATGTTTCAAAAAAGGGTATGTTTCAAAAAATGTTTGAAGGGAGATTAATAACACACTAATCTGCTTAATAACTGAAGTTAATTTATGAGAACTATAAATGTTAATCTATTTCCAATTTTAAAAGGAGAGAACATAATATTTATAAGCAGATTAGTGTATTTATGGCTAGGTACCTAAACTAAAGTGGACAGTCTTCCAGGAAGAAGTAGCAAGGGCTAAGATTTAGTCCCTGAGCAGTATTGGAGGTACTATCCAGCCTTAAGTGAGTTTGTTACATCCTCTGATACTCATTTTTTTTCTGTAATATTAAACCTTGAAAGTCACTAGAGAAGTCTAAGGCTTTTTACAGCTCAAAAACAGTCTATACTTAAGCCTAACCTCAAACTTGCTTTATTAATCTTATTTTTGTAACAATAAAAATCTAACTAACAAAGACATTTAAATCTTGGGTTATGTCTTTGACAAGTGGAGAGAACTCAATGAAAAAGTGCAGAATGGTTTGTCTTATAGCCTACTCAGCATTTAGGGATTTGATGTCTTCACTTGTCTGGTAATGAAAATGATATGAATTTTTGCCCTCCAAAAACCTGTTATTGTTTTTGACAAGAAACGTGTGTGGACCAAAGGGGTCCAAGCAACAGACACACATGTCAGCATGTGCAGCTTTACCACCCCCTGCCCTCCACCAGTCCCTTCTCTCTTCCCTACCTCTGTCCAACATCATTAATCAAGATGCAGGCTTAACTATAAATAGGCCCTGGAATTGACTTTAACATAGTGGGAAAGGTCTGGGGTAAGTTCCAGCTTGGCTGCATTTCACTTCATTCCTGACAACCTTCCAGCAAGGTCTAAGCCTCCTGCTGCCCTCCCCTTCTCAGTAGTCACCACCCTTCACACTATAACTAGAGGCAGCACCTTCCTTTGCTTTCACTTTGAACAGTTCTCACACTATTTTCAATTGTCACATGCAATGCCTGTGCTTGGTGCCAAAAGATGATATAGTCATAAAGAGATATCTATAAATAGCATTAAAAAGTACCTGGAGGTTTTAGTTTGATCAATAATCCAAATATAGAGTTTCACTAAGACCAAAACAGATTTGTAGAGATTTTCATTATGTAAATACAGGAAGATAAATAGGTCAAGTAGGAAGAGGAAGAAGAGAAAGGAGAAAAAGAGGAAGAAAATGATGAAGAGGATGGGGGACACAGAAGAGAACAGTGGAGAAAAGAGTATGAGGAGGAAATTGAGGGAGGAGGAAGAAAGAAAAAAGGAGAAAATAAGTATGGACAGGAAAGGAGGAAGAAGGATGATGTAGGATTCCCCTCTGTAATACCATTGGTTAACAAAGAAGCTGCTTGGGGCCTATTGCAGTGCAGAATAGGGCAAGGCAGGAATTCCAAGCACACAGACGTAGAGAGAACAGGCAGAACCTAAGAGAAGCCATGTAGCTGCAGGAAGAGAAAGATGCCATGCACCTCTACTGGTAAACCACAAACCTTGTGGTAAGATATAAGATAATAGAAATTGGTTAATTTAAGATACAAGAGCTAGGCAAAAAGAAGTGTGAACTAATAAGCCAAGCAGTGTTGTAATAATATACTTTATGTGTGATTATTTTGGGTCTGGGCAGCTAGGAATCAAACAAGCAGTCTCTTCCTACAGAAGAAAGGAAAGAGAGAGAAAGACTGGTAAGAAGAGGAAGCGATCAACAAGAGGAGAATAGACAGCATGGGAGAAAAAGGAAGAAGAAAGAAATGGAAGGAAGAGTAGTAAGGAAGGAAGAAGATGGGAAAAAATGTGAAGAGGAAAGGGGAGAAACAGGAGGGGATAGGACATAGAGAAAAAGAAGAGAAGAGAAAGAGGAGGAGGAGACGGAAGTGAGGGAAGAAGAGGCACCACTATCAAGTCAGAAAATAACAAGAAGACGTTTAAAGGAGTCAAGAATAAGGACAAATTTCCATGCTCTGTAAAACTTCTGATTCATAGAGAATTTTATGCTCATGTGTCTTGTCCATCCTGCTCTAAACATGGAGTTATAAATATGATAAAATAAAGAAAATCTCAAAATACTGTGTTACTAATGTCAGAATAAAAATCCACATATTCTTAAGGATTTACAAGGACGGGTAGAGCCTAAGTGTGCTGTGTCCTGAGCCCCACAGAAAGCAGTGAGTGGGTCTCAAATTCTTCTTCCCATTGGGTAATTTCCAGTCTTTTTTTTAGACCTAATCTTAAATTTAGACTGGATTTATAACACTACATTTGCTAAAGGACGCTAAACCAAGCACTGACAACTGGTTGCAGGGTTTACAGATTTTGTCATTGCTTATCAAGGGGCAGAATATAATTTTATTTTCCAGAGAATGTTTTACAGTATCTAGACATATCATAGGTTCTCATAACTGTATGGAAGTTAATGGTACTCATATATCGTGAGTAGATGCCAGGTATACAACTAAACATCCTACAGTATACAACCAGTGCCGCTATTGAGAAATCCTGAGTTATGTATGGCTGAAGACCTACAGAAGGTGGAGATTTCAATATAACATTTGTCTAGACAAGGATCTGACCCCAGCTGCTACTGGCTATATATCATTTCTAATTAACTATAGGTGGAGATTTCAATATAACATTTGTCTAGACAAGGATCTGACCCCAGCTGCTACTGGCTATAAATTATTTCTAATTAACTATGGAGAAGGCACTCCAAACATCACACTGCATATGGTGGTGTAGAAGTCAGCTGAAAAAATCCAGATATGAAGAGGTTCTATAAGGGAGGGAAGGAAGATGGAAGGGAAGGAGAGAGTGGGGGAAGATGAGGGAGGGAGAGGAAAACAGAATCAGAATGAAGCAAAGTAAAAGAACAAGAGAGTAACGTATAAAACAAACTGTCTGGGGAAGTGTCTCTTGGTAAAGCACTTGCCATGCCAGAGTGAGGACTTGAGTTTGAATCCCCAGAACCCATGTAAGACTGGGCATTGAAGGGTGCCCAATGGAGACTAAGTTTCTATAATCTTATGGGTTACCTAGACTGGCATATGCAACAGTGAAGAACAAAATAAGGTAAAAAAGCAAGAATGAATACCTAGGGTTGTCGTTGGACTTATACTGCCTACTCCTGCTCACTATGACATGGGCACATATACATCATTTACGCACTTAAATAGGTATCATACAATACTCACATATACACACATACCATATAGACACTTATCCAGTACACACATATGCATATACATCATAAACATACACATAATGTACATACACTTACACATACATATTATACACATATGTATAATATACAGACATATGAATATACCATACATAAACATATAATATACATTGCACACAATACACATATACGTGCATATCATATATGTGAATGATACATAGAAATCACATGTGTATGCATATACCATACATATAAATATATACACCACATATAAATATATAATATGCATATATACATTATATGCACATTAACAATACACATATACATCATATAAACATATGAATATACACGATGCATATGCATAAACATAGTACAAACACATATACATATACAATGTACACGCATATACAATATACACACATATACATATACTTTACACATATGCATGATAAAAAGCATACACACTATACAAACATATACATCATATGCATATATAATATGTACATTTGCATATACATTATACATGCTCGTATATTATACACACACCATACACACAAACTTTTAAAAAGAAAAGAAAACCACAAGCAAAAAAATCCTCCGAAAATTAGCCTACACTAATGCAGACCTTCACCTTTCCCTGCATTCCTCCAAGTACAATCCCCCAGTCTCATCCCCAGATCTGTTGCAGAACATTTTCAGAATCCTCTCCACACAATCTCTAGTGGAGTTCACTTACCATTTCCCCTAACCTCTGTCTTCCCACTCCTTGCTTTATCCCAGCCTCCAACAGCAACAGGCCCTTCCTGGGAGCCACAGACCACTATGGGCAGGGAAGCAGGTAGGCTAACTGCAGATATTCACTTCTCCTTCTGTTCCTCCAAATCCAATCACCCAGCCTCATCCTCAACTCTCCCCGAAACACCTGCTGTAACCTCAATTCCCCACTGCCCCATCTCCAGTGGATCACACAGATCTTCCTCTCCAAACTTCTTTCTCCCCATCCCACTCACGGCTGTGTCCAAGCCTCCAAATCAAGCATGCACTCCCTGGGAACCCACTGGCCACCCTAACCAGGGAAGTAAGTAGGCATACTGCTATGAAATATTATTTTAACTAGGCAAAGATGGGCTACAGTTGTTTATGATGTGAAATATTGCTTTAACTGTGTAAAAGTGTGCTGCATTTGTTTAATGATATAAAGCTGTGTTGCATTTGTTTGCATTGCATTGGTTTCGTTATGTAAAGACATGTTGCTGTTTTTCCTTGCCTGCCTAAGGCACCTGATTGGTTCAATAAAAATCTGAATATCCAATAGCAGGGCAGGAAATGGATAGATTGAACTAGAAGGCATAGAGAATAAGTAAGTAGGAGGAGAAATCTAGGTTCAAGAGAAAGAAGAAGAGAATGAGGGAGAAAGAGAGGGACACACATGGGACCAAAAGCCAGGCAGAGGCCAGACAGCAGACACTGGAGAAAATAGGAAAGTAAGATACACAGAAAAAAAGTTAAAAAGGATAAAAAGAGAAACAGGTTAAGCTATAATAGCAAGAAAGAAACAAACATAAGATAAGGTCACGCATTCATAATAAGTCTCCGTGCCATGATTGAGAGCTGGTTGGTGGCCCAAAAGAAAGTCTGATACAGCTAACGGAAGCTCTTCACCTCTCCCTCCAAATCTAATCCCCCAGTCTCGTTCCCAGTTCTGGAGTAGGCCATCTACCTCATTCTCAGCCTTCATTCTAAGGGGACTAACTAAGCATATCCTGGAGGGACACCCTAATTTCCCTACTCTTGTGAAACCAGGGATTCCCTGTATAGTTTAGGCTGGTCTTGAACTCAAGATCCTTTATTTTATTTAAATTTTCTGTTTGAAAATTTCAAAGGTAAGTACTATAATCATATTATTTTCACACATCTCTGACTTTTAAACTCATTCTGTATAACCTTCCTCTCAGATACATGACCACTTATGTAATTAATATAATAATGTTAGTAACACAGTACACCCTACTGAATCAATTTAGCATTGCTAGTAGACACACATAATGGCAATACCAACTGACATGGTAATGAAGAAGAGAAATTTCACAAGGTCGTACTGCTAGATGAAAAGCTACCATTCATCAGTGGTTCATGAGAGTGGATCTTGTATTTTCTCCAGGATGGAGGCCCCTAATAATTTATCCAATCTCACAACCCTTTTAGTGAAGCCGTACACAAATTGGGATTATAGTTATTCACCACCATGCTCAGCACAATATTCTGCTTTTAGTTTTACTACGGGGGGAAAACTTTACTTTTGCCCAGAGATTTTTTTTTTAAGTAGCAAACAAGTAGATGAGGGGCAATACAGACCTTCACAACTGACCAATAAAAAAACAATAAGAGACTACAGGATGTTCAGCCCTATGTGCAGAATATAAAACACTACTGCCACTCCCTGAAAAAAAGCAAGGGCTCACTGAGAAAGAGAGAGAGACGAAAGAGTATAGGAGTCAGAGGTTGGGTGGGTGATGACAAGGAAGCAATGTCTTTTAGATACAACAGGGAAACTACAACATGAATTTAAGGTGGTCAAGGCAGCAAGCACAAGACCTGTGCAAACTTGATGAAGGAGGGTCTTCTGTTTTGTGTTGATTTCATTTGTTAAATAAAGAAACTGCCTTGGCCCTTTGATAGGAAAAAAAATTAGGTAGGCAGAGTAGACAGAACAGGATGCTGGGTAGAAGGCAGTGAGGCAGACGGCATAGCTCTCCTCTCTGAGATGGACACAGGTTAAGAATCTTCCCGGTAAGCCACCACCTCGTGGTGCTACAGACATTAATAAATATGGGTTAAAGCAAGATGTGAGAATTAGCCAATAAGAGGCTAAAACTAATGGGCCAAGCAGTGTTTAAATGAATACAATTTGTGTGTAATTATTTTGGGTAAAGCTAGCCGGTGACTGGGAGCCAGTCTGCAGGAAGCGGCCCACAGCTTCTTCCACACAAACTTAAGCCAGGCCAAACTCCAGCATGGAAAAGGGAGTTAGGCAGGACATCCTACCCCAACCCAAGTACTCTAGACAACTCTTAGCTGCTAAGAAAGAAAGGGTCAGCTTTCTCTAACACTGTAGTCCTTGATGAGTCATCCAGGCTCTAGTGGAGAACCACACAGCCAAGAATATTTGGTTAGCACAAACTGGCCTTGATCAAGGAGAAATGACACAAAGTTGGGTCAAAGAAGGGAAGGAGAGTAGATCTGTGGAGAGCTGGAAGAATGATCAAAACACACTGAAGAAAATTCTCAAAGAGCTGGCAAAAAAAAGTTTCTTTAAAAGTAACAGATGTTTAGAGACTCCTGGAAACATTAAGTTACAGGAACAAACCACCTGTTCACAGTAACAAACAATGTGCCAAGGAAAGGGAAATTTTATTTGAAAAAAAAAAAAAACCAGTTAACCAAACACAGGGAAAATGGGCAAAGTGAAGGAAGAGATTGGAATTATCAAGCGATGAGAAAAAGAGCATTATATCTAGACTTGTTATATCACAAAAATTCCATGATTGCCTTAACCGTTTAATCTACAAAATAAGGATTTTGGAGGAATCCATGTCTTTGATCCTTGAAGGAAGATGTTGCTTGCTCTAAAAAATCCTAAGGTATATTTAGCATGTTATTCATCCAGCAGTTGCAACTATAAAAATCTTAGCATTAAAATATGAAATACGAATTGAACTTTTAAGTTTTCTCCGAAAATATTTTGCATTTCTCCATGGCTCAAGCTCAAGTTCCTCAGAGTAGATATTCAACAAAGACTGTGAAAACAAAATCAGAAAGTTATCAACAATCCAGGCAAAATCTTAATATTTATAAATCAGAGAAGCCTGTTGTACATTACCTTTAACATTTGTTGATAAAATTGCAAAAGAATCATTGAATTGTTAATCTTGCAATTTCTAAAGTTTGATATTAGCTTTATGCCAAACTTTAAACAGTGCCTGGCTTGTAATACATCGTCAACATATTTTCATGAATAAATACAATAAAATTATAAAAAAGAAAGGAAAAAAACTGATGAAATAGAAAACAGTTTATTGGTGATATGTGGACAAAAGAGCTAACATTTGACAACAATTTAACTAACAAAATAGCAAATCATATACAAGGTATGCCAGGAGAATATATGGACAATATTAAGAATGCAAAAATGCTATTGTAGTCAATTATTATTCACAAAATAAAATGCAAATATAGTACAGTAACATTTAAAATTTAAGCAAGCTACATCCTTTCCATGAAGCATATAAATTATATTGTTTATGAGGCAGCATAAGACCAGAAGAAACCAGTAACTATCACAGAAATGTAGTTGGCAGTTTTAAAGCCCACCCTTCAAAATGGCAATCAGACCCAGATGGGTTGATAGTTCGCATAAACTGTTTCAGAAGATGAGGGTGAAATGCTTAAAAGAATCTAGAACATCTTTATACCAATTTGGAAAGTCCTGCAGGAGAATTTATCATCAGAGATCTACCCAAAAATGAACACAGCCACCAAAGTCTGAAAGAAAACCTAGTAGATTACTATCTGATACCCTATATATGTCAAGAACTCACAGATTTCAAAGTCGTAAGTCTGGGAAGGGACTACAGAAGAAGTTGCCAATAACTAGAGAAAGCCAGGTGTGGTGGCACACACACCCTTAATTTCAACACTTGGGAGGCAGAGGCAGGAAGAACTCTGTGTTCTGAGTTCAAGGCCAGCCTGGTCTACAAAGTGAATTCCAGGATAGCCAAGACTGTTAATAGAAAAACCCTGTCTTGAAAAACCAATATAAGAGAAAAAGAAAGGAAGAAGAAAGAAAGAAAGAAAGAAAGAAAGAAAGAAAGAAAGAAGAAAGGAAGAGTGAGAGGGAGACAAAACGAGATGAAAGGAGGAAGTAATCAGAATGCATTATATATGGGCATGAAAGTGTCAAATAAACTTAAAGCTTAAAAAAGAATGCAGAGATGCTTCAAAGAAAATAAATCTAAAACTCTACTACAGTAGTAATTCAAAGATGGAAAGCTATGCCTTCAAGGTTAGCCTAGTCCTCCATTAGTGATGGACTGTGACCTGGTGTTATAAGCTAAAGAAGCTAACGGAAGTCTCTGTGATCCCTTAAGGTGCTGTTGGTGAAAGGATTCTCTCCCAGCAACAGAAATGAAACAAGATAAAGAGACAAAATATCCTTACGTATATAGCTCACCCAGTGCCTGACCTGAGAAGCAGGAACCTCTCATTCAATGACTATTCTGCTGGTTGTCACAGGAACCCTTTCCCTTATAGAGCTCAGAGACTGTGGCGATTGCAATCTTCGTGCACCATTCAAAATCGTGCTGTCTCCACAAACCTCACAGCTCCCTACTGCTGTCCCATGTTGATTTTGCCTCTGTGTTTACTTGCGGGTGGGCTTTCTTTCTCAACATCATAGGAGAGTGTATATTTAGCATCACTGTACATAGAGAGACAACGTGAAAAAACACGAGGCATTTTATTCTCAGCAAATCTCTTCACTAGCCAATTGCTTTCTGAGCTACAACTTTTTTTTAAAAAAAGGCCTATTTTGTGTAATATTTGATATTTTAGGGAAAACAAAATGTACTAGGTGGAACCAACTGTCACCTAAAATGTTTGACAGAGGGGAAATATTTATGATCGTGCTGTCATGACTAAGTTTCTGAAATAGAAATCATAAAATGATTTCACAGATGATTGTTTGGAAGCTACAGACAACATCGCATTGCTGTTATGCTTGAAAAGCAACTGACCCCCAACATCAACTTCTGGTTTGGTAAAAATAGAAGAGAGCCTGAAAAAGAAAAATTGCATTATCCATACCTAAGAAATTGAAACATTTCTTATTGAAAACCTAGTAATCACATTTGATCAAAACTTCACTCTTAAGAAAACTAAATTCTTTGTACATTTGCATCTGTGCCAACAGAAGGAAGACTATATTCTTCTCTGATATTTTCCAGCATGTTGGAATAGAAATTCTAACCATATAACATTAGGCACTTCTATAATATGGGATGACAACACATAAAAAATAAATAATAATAGAAAAACTTCCTCCTGGGCTTCCTTATAACCATCACCGAAATTGTTCTATTAAAGCAAGAAGGCAAAGAACAGATCAGCTACCCTTTAGCCTTGTCATAAAATGAACATAAGAATGGTTCTGGAGAGGAGGGGGTGATTCAGGCTAGGAAAAGTGTTGTACATCTGAACTCAGTCCCTGGAACCCATGTAAAAGCTAGATATGCTGGCACGATTCTACAATCCAAACACGTTTTCCGTGAGATGAGAAGCAGTGACAGGAAAACGGACCAAGATCCCGGAGCAAAGAGTGCAACAGAGATAACAGGAGAAACCCTGCCTTAAAGCAAAGTAGGAAGAAAGACCGATTACTGAAAAGTTCTCTTCCCACTTCTATGCCATCATTGAGAGAGGGCTCATTTGGTAAAGTGGTTGAGGCACAAGCATGAAGACCTGAGTTCAGGTACCCAACATTCACATAAAAAAATCAAGCCAAACAACCCACGACTATAATCCCAGCGACAAGAAGGCAGAGACAGGTCTCTCTCTAGAGTTTACTGTCTACACAGCCTCGCATATTCAATGAAATCCAGGTTCAGTGGGAGATGCTGCTTCAAGTAAGAAATTGGAACCCGGCATTGGTGGTACAGGACTTTAATCCCAGCACTCGGGAGGCAGAGGCAGGTGAATCTCTGTGAGTTCGAGGCTAGCCTGGTTTATAAGATCTAGTTCCAGGACAGGCTCCAAAGATACAGAGAAATCCCATCTCAAAAAATAAAATAAAATAAGAAAGAATGAAGGGAAGAAAGAAAGGTGGAAAGTGATTGAGAAAGATACCCAACATCAATCTTTGGCCTACACACACACACAGACACACGCGTGCACGCGCACACACTAATTTTAAATAAAGAACAGTTGGAAGCTAGTGAGATGGCTCAGTTCATGAAAGATACTTATCTCCGAGCCTGAGGACATGAATTCTATCCCGGGAGTTCACATGGTAGAAGGAGAGAACCTTCTCCCACAGTGTTCATGTGTTCATGAGTGGATCTCCCCAAAGCATGCATGTGGCCCCATACGCAAATGAGTAAAATGTATATTAGTTTCTTTTCTGATGCTGTGATAAA
Source organism: Microtus pennsylvanicus (assembly GCF_037038515.1). NCBI lineage: Eukaryota > Metazoa > Chordata > Mammalia > Rodentia > Cricetidae > Microtus > Microtus pennsylvanicus. Next base: position 124,465,042 of record NC_134601.1, on the reverse strand, counting down.
ACACCATGATGATGGCAACTTACAGAAGAAAGAGTTTCTTTGGGATCAAGGTTCTAGAGAGATAAGACTCCATCACGGAACAGAACCATGGCGACAAGGAGTAGACACAATAGCAGGAACAGAAAGCTGACCGCACACACCTTCGAAAACATGCAGCAAGTGACCCAAATTATCAAAACTCCAAGCCCATCCTCAGTGACATACTCCCTCCAACAAATTTCCAGCTCCCCAAAATTCCACCAAACGAGGGACTAAGAGTTCAAATACTATGGGGGAGATTTCTCATATAAACCACCACAAATATAATATTTAAAAAAGGAATAACCTGGCAATATTTTTTCCTTATTTCTAGGAAGTATAAATATTTCCTTATTTGCTACCAGCAGGTAATAATTATGTGCACTGACTATTCCATTGTTTCTAATTCTAGCTAACTTGGTCATCTGTCTAGAAGAAACATTTCATCACTGTTATCACTTAATTAACCTTATGCTTCAGGTCCATTTGTGTGCATTGGAGGGCAAATCTTACAAATTTTCTAGCATCCTACATCTATATATAATTACTTACTTCATTTCAAGAGAGTGCTAGAAAAGGTGGGTTCTTTCCTACCATGGTCCACTTTAAGGTCCTTCTTCTGTTGTGATCTTCATTGATGTTGACAATAGAGAATCGCATAACTTTCGAGCTCTACACAGTCCTCGAGCCCAGCGAACTTTATCCTATTTCAATAGTGCTGTGAAGGAGTGTGGTTACCACGCAGTAGGATATTGCCCATCATTTGGAAGTGCCTGCCTGAGCCAGGGAAATGGCCTTTGATAACCAAGTTCTAATCTTCAATGTAACATATGTCCTGGGTCTTCACAAAGCTGTTTTTATTTGCTGTAACTTTTAACTAACTCGCTCAAGAAAGGTGTCTCTATTTTTTTTATTTATGCCAAGCACTATACTTGAAACTGTGAGAAAAATAATGATCAAGGCCAATATGAGCACGGATCTAATAAAACCATTATGAATATGTACACTTTGTACATGAGCATATATATACCTAGACAAGTTCTATTTTCATTTCTGATTCAAATTTTGCTACAACTTTCTCTAAATTCCTTAGGGCAGCAGTCTGTTTGTAAAGCACCATACTCACAAACTGGATGGCAAAGGCATTTCTCCATGCCCAAGATTCAGCTGCTCTGGTAGGTACCTCGTGGCTGCAGGAGAGCTGGACTGAGGCTCTCCTTCGAACACCCTGAAGGGCTCTCTGCCAAACCTGACCTCATGTTTCAACCGCAAGCACACAGCTAATAATAACTGCAGCTCTTAACTTACAAAATACAATCTTAAAGGCAAGTTTTGAGAATCTGCCAGCTATCTGAAAGACAAATTTACAAAGCCTGATGAGTAACTGCTAGCAAAATAAAACTTTCCCCAGCGGGCACCCGGCACTTCCAAGCTTCCCCCAACAAAGTTGTCAGAAAAGAACATGAAGCGCCCTAGCTAGTGTGTACGTCTGTTCACCCTAAAGGTCAAGTCTATTAATTACCCCCTTAGCCAGCTTCTGTTTTCTCAAAGCAATATTTGAGAGGTAAAAATGTTCTGGTGCAAGATCAATCAAGAACATTTTACTATGGAAGCCGATAGCTTATCTGCACAGACATGTATGTTTATATGTTGTCGTTGTTAATGAAATTTGGCATGTGTTTAGTGGCACTGAAAGTCAAATTTATGTAAAATGCTAAAATTCATTTTTTAAAGTTGTTGCCTTGTACATTTTTATCATTCCATTAAAAACTTAAATTTTAGCATCTTCATACTCGTGTCCAAACTATAAAAGCAAAACATCTAAGAAGTCCAAGCCAAGTGGCTTTCTAAAGGAAAAATTACAAACCACGTAGGCATCAAGGCCCAAATATAATGGTGATGGTCACTAATCTATAGGCACGTTAAGCAGGCTCTGTTCATCTATGGCAGGGGAAAATGTATACCAACATCTATGAGAGCAGGGACCATGTATCTTCTACTCACAAATATATGCCGTTGTTTATACTGTTGGCAGAATAAAGTTCTCAATAAACACCTGATGTGTGCTTGAATCCATGGTGAAAAAAAGAAGAAAAAAGGATAGATGGATGGATAGATGGTAGGTGAACAAATAGATAGATGAACAGACAGAGGCACTGATGACTTTCTCTATCTGGATGAGACTTAGAGCACCTTAGCTACCTAGACAACAGAATGCTAATGATTTGATGTCTCAGAGTTGACTATGTGAGTTATCCTTTGTATCATGTTAATAAGATCTTTTGTTACCTTTCCCCTCCCTTTATGCTGGGTATAAAAGCTGTTGAAAAATAAACGTGGGGGATTTCAGGATTTCAGTAGTCACTGGAATACCCTCCCGGTATTATTCTATGTTTTCCATCTTATTATTTTTATGCATCTTCATATTCTTTTACTTATATTTCTTCAATTCCCATGCCCCTACACTGGCAAGGAGTATTTTTGTCAAGATCGGTCCTTGACATATGACAGTCCAATGTGGCATAGTCTCTGACATCTGCCCACATGGCCCAGCTCAGTTTAGTCATGTCCACTGTGGACTGTTCCAGATGGCCCTGCCTCTGGCTTTGTTCTCCCATGTGTATATTTACAATAAACTTTCTCCTCCACAAAACGTAGAAGCAGTCATAACCTTTCCTTTTCTATCTTTCCTTATTTTTATTCAGTATTTATATTTTCCTATTGATCAAATGGCAAGAGTTAATAAGATCTTTAAAGTTTTATTTAGCAGGACGATGGTGGTGCACGCCTTTAATCCCAGCACTCGGGAGGCAGAGGCAGGTGGATCTCTGTGAGTTCAAGACCAGCCTGGTCTACAGAGCTGGTTCCAGGACAGGCTCCAAAGCCACAGAGAAACCCTGTCTAGAAAAAAAAAAGTTTTATTTAGAAATGAAGAACTTCTTACAGGCTACTTCATTTACAAAGTTTGGACACTTGTAACAGGGCAAGGCTGAGGCCTTACCTGCTATCCCTAGCAAAGGCATTACTTTGAGAACACAACAGTAAGAGAACAGAATTTGCTATTGGTTCCCATTTAATCAGTTGTGAAGTGCATTGAGCGATGACAACTGGAAAGGCATATCTCATTTCCTAATAATAAATAACATCTTGCTACCCTGCTGGTAGAAAACCTTTGGGATTTCTATTTCTGTGACTTTATTATGTGGACAGAGAATTGAAATGCCATCCCCATAACTTAGTCATTTCCATTTGCAGGGCTTCAATTTGACTTGCACACTAATCCTGGAAATTGGAGACTTAGGAAGGGTTTTTATTTCCTCTTAGAAAATTATATTCTTTAAAGTGACCTGATGCTACCTGCCATGGATTCTCATAAGGGATCACAGTGCAAAGAGCTTAATATTGCATGGACTTCTGTCTAGAACATTGGAACTAAGCAGGAACTGACCTATGCAATTATCAAGTTAAAAAATTAAATTCCCATTTTTAAAAGTAAAATGTGTTTAAAGCTGTGTTATATATAGTCTAGATTCTACTTTAGTGGGCATTACTGTTACCCCCCGTGAATTCTAAGATTCATGGCAAAAAGCCAGCTCTGGTGTGCTTTCCTACAGCAGCTGGCACCTAGCCTCTTAAGTGTTGAAACCGGAAGATCTGATCCCAGCCAGAAATGCCTGGGACACACAGCCATTGACACTCCAGTGGGTGGGTACAAACCTCCAGAGCCTGAACCTTGTGGTGGGACAAATAGAGGTGTGTTTTGCTCACCTGAGGACCAGTGGAGTCAGGCTAGGCCTCGGATATCTTCGTTACTTTCGCTGTTGCTGACAAAAGCAACTTGAGGGAGAAAGGGTTTATTTGAGTTCACAGCTCATGAGGGAATTCAAGGCAGCCGCCTGAGACAACTTGCTGAATTTCACCCACAGTCAAAAAGCAAGGTGCAGCTCAAGTCCCCTTCTCCAAGGATACAGTTGAGGATCCCAAGGAGGGAATGGTGGACACCTCCCGCTGGCAAGCCTTAGTCCACCTCAGTTACCAGAATCAAGATAATTCCCTACAAGAATGTCTCCAGGCACGTCTCCCAGGTGTTTCTGGATTCAGGTAAGCTAACTATTAACACTAATTATCACAAGTGTCTGCCAAAATTGTATCTTGGTCTGCATTCTTTCCCAGTCCTACTCCTATTCTGGCTTCTTTCGAAGACTCTTTCCTAGTAAATCATTAGCGTCTGAATCCTTGACTTTCTGGAAACCTCAACTTAGGATAAGTGTATCTTTCTCAACCTTGCCAGTGACGACTACAGTTACCTCCACAAATATATCTCACTCTTTTGAAGCATGGGGTGGATTCCTTCATGGTATTGTCAGTGTGCCAGACCCCTTGCCTACTCAAATTTCATGAATATCTTCGCAGAAACAGTTATCAGTTCATCAGTGAATGTGTGCTATTTAAACTGCTTTCCTCAATGCATTCTCCAAATCTTCTTCCCGTGGATCTGATCACAGGGAGGTCTCCTGTGACCTTCCCTAGTACGTCATTCTTAGCCTCACCCTACCATATGCATTCTCGCCAATTCACTGACACTTTGTCACATACTCAAACTGCATATTGCAATTACTTGGAATTCACCCATGTTCCATTCACTGAGCATCTATTTTATGGAATTGGAAGGGAATGGGGCCGGCCAGCATCTGTGCTTTAAACCACACTATGAAGCAGTTGTGTGACCATGAACTACTCAGGAGAGACGATACACTGAGTTTCATTTTTATGATCCACAATGAAGTAGTGACAAGACCTCTAGTGTTCATTGAAGTGATGTCTCTTGCTTGTGGTGTCAACTATTAAGAGATTAGGGAAGAGCATGCCCGTCTTCACCCTTCAGGTTGGTCATGTGCTAGCTGCAGTCTCCACAAGTTGCTCTTTGCCACTTCAGTAAAATGAGAACTATAGCAGTGCTTGACACAAAACTGCCATGGGATTAAATTGATAACTTATATAAAAAAATGAGGCCGTTGATCAATGCTACTGATTAGCACCTGTGAACACATCGATTTACTTGTAAAGCTGGTAGCTTGAGCTTTGTACTACCCTAGTTATTTTATTTAAATATTCAGTAAGCTTAAACCAACTGTCATGCAAAATATATTAAAACCAGCAACAGTGGGAACAGCAAAGGGTTGCCATTTCCCAATTTGGCTAATATTTTAAGCAGTTAGTATTGGCAAGGATTCTGTGAAGTACTCATCACAATGTTCCAACCTTTCTGAAAACTAAATTAGTAAAATCCTTAAATTTTTGGAACTAATTCTGCCCTTTATCTTATTCATTCCTCTTACAGCAATGAATCTCACTGGAATAAGATGTACACAGCAAACATAAGTTAGGAAGGTGTTCATTGCAATATTATTTATAGAAGCCAGTAATGAGAAATAGTTTAAATATCATGATACAAAAATAAGATATTATTTATTTCTATTAATATGATTATCTAAAGTTGCATCCATTTGCCTACAAATGAACTAATTTCATTCCTTTTAAGCTTGGAAAAAATCATTTGATGTATATAAACCACATTTTCCTCATCTGTTTTTCTGTTGACCCATTACCTAGTTTGGCTCTATAACTTAGCTGCTGTGAACAGTGTTGCACAATAACACTGGGGTCCAAGTATCTCTGTTATACTTTTGTTTGAGAGTCCTTCAGGTAAATACTCAGCTTCATCATTTGAAGGTAATTTTTTAGTTTTTGAAGGAAACTCCATACTGATTTTCATATAAATATTACATGTTTACTATAATTTGTGATTCCAAGTTGTTATATCAACACATAAAACCTATATGTACATACAACATGAAAGTTGAAACAGTGGGACCGAAGAGCGGTCTCAGCAGTTAAGGGCCCTGTCTGCTCTTCTAGAGAACTCAGGTTTGTTTCTCAGCACTCACATGGCCTCTCTGATGATCTGTAACTTCAGTTCTAGGGGGATCTGATGCTCTCTTCTTGCCTCCAAGGGAGGTGCATATGTAGGGTACACTTACACGCAGGCAAACCACTCATAAACATCTAAATAAATATTTTAAAAAGAAAGAAAGAAGCAGCAAAATTGTCTGGGAAGACGGGGGGGGATAACAGGGAAGGGAGTGAGGTTAAAAATACGAAAAAAGTAGGGGATAGGGAAAACACTATATACTTGTATGTGAATGTCTTTATGCAAACCAGTACCGTTTGCAATGAAAATAAACCATAGAGCAAAACGATTAAAAAAATAGAAAAAAGGGCCTATACTTACTTGTAATTTTTATACACCAGAAAAACTAATACATTTTCAGTAATTATTGACAACATAGATTTTCAAAGGGTTACTATTAAGTAAAAATATTAGAAAACCATAATTGACATGTTCTTTAACTGTGCTAATTCCCTAGTGCTTGAACATTGGCAGACGAAATAACATACATTTGCTATCTCCCGGGCTTTGTGAGTCAGAAATCAAGCTCAGCTTAGTTCTGTGTTCTGTTCAAGCTCTCACAGATGATGATCAAAGTGTCACTGAAACTGGGTCTCCTCTGGAGGCTTAACCAGATTAGGCTTTCCCTTCAACTCCACCCACATGGTCACTGGCAACCTTCAGTTCCTTAAAGGTTGTTCAATTTAGAGCTTGATTGAGTTTCTTGCTGCCTGGTGAAAAGAGTCCATTCTCACTCCTTTGCCATGTAGACTCTCAGTTTTTTTTTTAATCATAACAGGCAAGAAAGACTCAGCTACTAAGTTAAAATTGACAATGTTTTGTGAGCTAATCCTCAGAATTGCATCCTGTCAAAGTGGCTGTCCTGCATTGGGTTCAAGCAAATTACTCACAGAAGGTGATTACATATGTGTATGGATTCTAGAAGTTAATGATCATGGGGGCCATCTTAGAAATTGGCTGCAATGCATGTGCTCGCTTATAAGTGGATTTGATATTAGCTGGAAAGCAAAGGATATTCATGCAATAGTCCACAGATCCAGAAAGGCTAAAGTAACAAGGAGGGATCAAGGGGGAATGAATGGATCTCCTTGGGGAGGGGAAATAGACTAAATTTTGAGGATGGACTGGATGCAGGTGGAATGAGTACAAGGAACACGCAGCAGGAAATGGAGACAGAGTACAGGGAGAGATGACTAAATGGGAGTGCATTTCCTGGGCAAGGTAGAAACCTAGCATAATAGAAACACCCTAGGAATCTACAAGGATGACCCTAGCAAAAACTCCTAGTAATGGGGGATACAGAGCCTGAGTTGGCCATCTTCTTCAGAGGCTTCCAGTGGAGGGATTGGGACACCAGTCTAGCCATGAAACATTTGACCTACATTTTGTCCTGCCTGCAAGATGTGCTGAGGTAAAGGTGCCACAGAACTTATCCGAGTAGCCAACCAATGACTGGTCCAAGTTGAGACCATGCCACGACAGGGAGTTCACCTCTGTCACTACCAAGAGGTTCAGGAACCAGAGGATGGATAGCTCAGAGACCTGGGATAGAACCAAACATAACTGGCAAAGACAAGAAATCAATGAAATGATCCTAATGATATTCTGCTATCCGTGTGGACCAGAGCCTAGCATAATAATCAACAGACAGACTTCACCCATCAACTGATGGGAGCAGATGAAGAGATGGACCCACAGCCAGATATAAGCTGAGTTTGAGGTATCCTTCAAAGGGGGGGGGTTGTAGAAGACAGAGAGGTCAAGGACACCAAAAGAAAACCACACCAAAAGAAAACCCACAGATCATGCACTAGGGATAAATACTGGTTCCACTGCTAGTGGCCCCACAAACTGCCTAAGCCACACAACTGTCACCCACATTCAGAGGGCCTAGTTCAGTCTTACATAGGTTCCCCAGTTGTCAGTCTGAAGTCACTGAGCTCCCGTTTGCTCGGGTCAGTTGTTTCTGTAGATTTCCCTACCATGGTCTTGGTCCCTTTGCTATAATACCGCTCCTCCCTTGCTCAGCCAAGATACAGCAGGGAGGGCCTTGGTCTTGCCTCAAGTGATATGACAGGCTTTGTTCACTCACCTTCTCTGAAAAGTGGATGGGGAGTGGGGTGGGGAGAAAGAAGGGGGAGTGGGAGGACAAGAAGGAAAGAGAACTGGGATTGATATGTAAAATAAGATAGTTTTAAAAAGAAATGAAGGAAAGAAAAAGGAAACCCACAGAATCAACTAATGGGACTCACGGAGACTTGAACTGGCAATCAGTAGAGTCGGAGCCAGATTTTCTGCATATATGTTAGGTTCTAAAGCTTGGTCTTCATGTGGGATTCCTAACAGTGGGAGTCGGGGCTGTCTCTGACTCTTTTACCTACTTTTGGGACCTTTTCCCTCCTACTGTCCAGCCTAGTCTTCTTGTAACTTGTTATGTGATGCTCAGTTGATATTCCTGGGAGGCCTGCTCTTTTCTGAAGGGGAATGGAGAAGTGGATCTAGGGAAGAGGGGAGATGAGAAAGGACTGGGAGGAGAGAAAGGAGGGAAAAATATAGCCTAGATATAATATATATGAGAAGAATAAATAAATAAATAGCCCACCATACCTGTATAATATATGAATGAAATGTGTTAGCTACAACAATGAAATATGCCCAAATAGTCTGAATACTTATTTCTAGAACAAAGGATTATGGATAATACTAACTTTTTTCTCTACATGTATCTGTATTTGATGAGATTCTTTTATAATTAGTATATATTATTTTTAAGGTTTCTGAAACTCCTATTGTTAAATAATTTACATTTATTGAAAAGTAGATAATTATATGTACATACATTCATATATACATATTATATAAAATATGTAAAACATTATCAGAATACTCATATTTCCATCTCCTTAAACTTTTATTATCTCATTTGTTCAATGTTGCTCTTGCACTTCTTATTGGACATGTATATTGTAGCTCCCAGTCACTGCCTCTGCAATAGTGCACTATCCTGCTATCCGGTGTAGGATGTATCTGTGAGCTGACCTCTCTCTAGACCCATTCCCCCTCACTTCCCAGACTCCAGTTACCACTGCTCTACTCTTGATTTCCATGAAATCAACTCTGGTAGTTTCCACATAGTGGTCAGAATGTGCAGTATTTTCCTTTAGGGTCTCACGTCTATGACAATAAGACTTCCTCCAATGGCACCTTGTTACTGAAAATTTCACACATTGTAATGGCTGAATAATATAGTATATATTATTATTATATAATATAAAATATATTTAGTGTTTCCATACCACCTTTTTAGCCATCATCGCACAATGGGCTATTATGGCAATAGCCATGGACATACAGGTATCTATTTGATACACTGTTTACTATTTTTTTAAAAATAGACTCCTAATCATAGGAAAGTTAAAACCTGGGGTATTTCTGTTTCCAGTACATTCAGAAAATCTGTGGCATTTTTTCCTAGTATCCATACCATAGTACACTCTGACCAATCTCAGCAAGATTTCTACATTCTGCCACGAACAGATAGGTGATTGGGTAAAGGTTCTTTGTACCAGCCCTAACAGCAAGAGTTCAATTCCTGGGATTCATATGGTGGAGGAAATGAACTGACTTTTACAAGTTGTCCTCTCGCTGCCACACGTGTCCTGTGTGCAGGCGTGCACATGTGGACACACACACATACAACATACAAATGTATTTTTAAAAAGAATCATACTTTCTCTGCATGGCTTGCAGGCAATATTTGAGTTTGATGCTTATGTGTTTATTTGTTCGCTGTGCTAGGTATTGAATCCAGCTGCTGGGCATTCTAGACAAGCTATCAAGGAACTACATCCCCAGGACTTCAGTGTATATTATTGTTATGGCTAGAAAGCATTTGTTTTATCTTGTTGTAACAAATACTCAGTAAATTTTATTAGAAATTTGTACAGAGTGCCACAGTTGTGATGTTCTCAATGATCCTTTTCTGTAAAGGTCTGGTTTTGACTAAAATGGTTAAATCCAATACTCTCAAACATCTGGAAACTAAAAGGGTACTTAGGCCATGCTTGACTTTATTTAACTTGATTCTTGTTCTTTCCTACCTCAAACTTTCCTTACAAACTCAAGAGATTCACTTTCAAATTACCAATTTGGGGAGCAAGACCGCTCAATTGGTCACAGTACTTCGGGCAAGCTTGATGACCTGAGTTGATCCCGGAAACAAACACAGCAGAAGGAGAAAACTGACCCCAGCAAGCTGTCCTCTGACCGCTGTATATGTGACACAGCATACATGTACACAGGAAAACATACAAGTAAATAAATAAGTTAAAAATTACCAGCTTTTGACACAATCACAGAGAGGAAAGTTCCTATGAAAGGGTGCCAACCACTTGGCAACAACGTTTTCTCTGTTCCCTTTAGGCAATGCAATGTCCTTAGTATTAAAAAGGCAGAAATCTAAAACTGACTCTCCGTAATCAAAATGGTTACATTCTAATTGGTAAGAGGGTGCAAATACACATCAAACAACATCACTCAAATGCTCCTTAGAGGTATAACACATGCTCTGACATGCTTGTACCCCTGACCCCTCAATAATTCAGGTACAGGATGGCTAAGTAGTCCAGACATCCTTCTTGGAGGAGACTTGATCCACTTTTTCCGATGTAGGTGGCACTTCAATACTGTATATGGCAGAAAGGACAACAAGGCATCTTAGGTAAGGTTGGACAGGGACAATCCACGTTATGATCATTACTCTTTTGGGATTATTAACACTACCCCTTTTCACTTTCCAAAGGGTTACAGTTTTGATGATAATTTGTAGGAACACCCTAAGCAGTGGGCACTCATGGCTAATCAGTGGAATCAGCCTGCTCAGTAAGTAGTAACTCTTGCCAGCATCAGCAAAAAACAGTTGTTCATCCCAAATGTCTCTTCACTTGTTTAATGTGATTTTTAACCTGGAATGGTAAATTGCTAACATGTTTTGGTTAATACAGAGACGAGCCGATGACAGTATTTGGAATACTTGAAATGTGTATAAAAGCATGTGTTTTTGCATGGTTCTTTTCTCTTTTGTAAAATTTGTTTGGTGTGTGTGCAAGTGCACACGTGCGTGCATACAGGCATGTGTGCCTCTGTGTGTGTGTGTGTGTGTGTCTGTGTGTGTGTGCCTTTGTGTGTGTGTGAGTGTGTGTGTGTGTGCCTCTGTGTGTGTGTGTGTGTGCTCATAAATGCATGTAAATTGTGAGTATGGGAGCATATGGAGGTCAGAGGAGAGCTTTTCAGGAGTCAGTTCTCCCCTTCTTCTTTTTGAGGGAAACGTCTCACTGATACTCTGCACTGTGTACATCATAGGAGTGCTGGATTACAGATCAATGGCATTTCAGCCACCTGCTTCTGTGGATTCTGGAAATCAAACTCGGGTTGTCAGGCTCTGTAGCAAATGATTTTTACTCTCTGAGTCCTTTGTGCTGCCCATTTTTTTTAACTATACAACTATCTGGATCCTAGAGCCAGTACCAAAATGAATGCTAAAAACCCATAGTCACAGGTATATCCAGAACCTAGAGAATGAATGAAGGCTTCGAATGACTGGTGGAAGGTAGAATTCTCCAGAACTAAGATGGAAATCGGGTTTCTTCCCCCAGCTTTCTCCTAAGAAACAAAGCTTAAGGTTCAGGAAAATGAAATGATTTGCTTATAAGAAGCCAACAAGAATTCTGGATAAAAAGCTGCCATCTCCATGGCCATCAGGTCAGACTGCAGTCAGGCATCTACACTTCTCAGTGCAATCTGAAACAGGAACCGCTACATCATAGAAAACAGCTGGCACCAGATGAAAGCCGCCGTCTTTCCGAATTCTTTGCCATGACAAGAAAAGCACAACTTGTCAACGAGAATCCACTCAGAACCACAGGATATGAAAACCAAATTTTGGTCAGGCCAAATTTAACAACTTCAGTTGACCAAACATGTTGTATTAAGTCGTAAGTCATAACCAGTTTCATAAAAAAACAAATTGCACAATGTAACTTTGTACAAAGTGAAACTAAAAAGCCCCTTCAAGTTGAATTTCTCCTATAACGAAATGCCGCTTGCAGGTAAGTGATTTAGTCATAAATACTTAAGCTGTCAATTTAAGAATAAAAATTGATAAAAAGAGAATATGAATGCATTAACAACTGAACAACTTATTATAATTACAAAAGAAAGATTTATTTTCAAAAGGTTCTCTTTTTTTCCCACAAAGATCGGTCTCATAAGACTCACTCATTCACCGGCATATCATAAGTTTTCTCAGGGTCTGACTATACACAGAAGACCTGAAATATAAAGCCTGAAATGTTCAAGTTAATGATTGGGGCAATTCCATTCAAACGTGGCCACAGGAAACTATGATATTTCACAAACAAGCCCTTCCTTTTCTCAAGACTGTGCTGGTCTTGAGAAAAGGAAGTATCAACTGACTGGAACCATTCCCCAACTTCCACAAAGTTCTGTTCTGTTAACAGGGTGTGATGATGCAGGCTGGTAATTTCAGTCCTTGGAAGAGAGAAACAGAAAGATCAGAAATTCAAGGCCATCCTCTAGCTACAAATCTAGTTCTATCTAGGCCACTCTTGGCTGCATTAGATCCTATCTCCAAAACAACGTCCTATTCTAAAATTTGCTTTACATTGTTTCTATTTGGATTCTTCCTCTGACAATGAACAGAAGGAAAACCACTCAACCTAATGATTGATGCCCCCATTCTAACATATCACACTAATAGGAAACACAGATACAACCAGCTACAATTTATATAGTTTGAACTCAAGTGTATCTCAGTGAAAAGCACAAAGAGTCTATTCAGTAAGTAAAGTTTTATGTCCCTATTTCTTCCCCACACTAATTAAATTTTTTTTAGCAATTGGTTTTTTTTAATTTTCTCTGAAGAGTCAGATTTAATAAATGCAAATTTTGATAATGTTTTGTTGACATTCCAGAAATCTTTTTTTAATTACCAGTGATTAGGTGGTTTAAATTAAAATAATTCTTGAGGGATCTCTGAAATTGGTTTCTAAAAGGCTCGGTAGGTGATCAGGTATTAAAAATAAAGATGTGCTTCTCCTTGCTTAGGGGAAAAATGTTCTACGTGGAAGAGATGTGCTAGAATATGTACTGTACGGGATGTTTTACTTTCAAACCAATGAGGCCAAAGCCAAAGTAAGGACAAGCTTTCAGAGGAATCTATTCTTATAATAAATCCCTGAGGAATGAAGGCTTGGGCAGATCCTGGTGATAATCATCTGTGTGGCATGGGGTAGTGGGAAGACAATTTGATGGCAGAATGCAAACAAGTATCAGGAGAAGAAACAGACATGGGTTGAGGTTGGGAGCTTGGTATCTAGGAAGATACACTTCACTGCAAAATCAGTTCTGAAAACTGTTTACATTTGCACCGAGAGAAATGGAAAATTCAAGAAAGAGCAAAGAGCCAGGAATGGTGGTGCACGTCTGGAATCCCGGCACTTAAGGACGGGGAGGCAGGAGGGTCAGGAGTTCAAGCCGATCTTCAGCTACATAGTGAGTTCAAGGCCAGGCTGGGCTACAAAAGACTCTGACCGAAAGAATCAAAACAAAAGGAAGTGAAGAAACCCACACCTGGCACCATTATTTGGTCAGAAGCCTTTAGGGGGAAACTACGACTATTACATTGCTAAATAGGCATAATATTAAATATAATATATAATTATCATTATATGATATATGATGCCAGTTCAGATGTATGGGTTGGGGTAAGGCAAATAGAACTACTCTTAAAAGTCCAAGCAAGAATAATATGATAAAAAGGAGATCAGCAGAGATTTAGTTTCCAGAGATCAGTCTCGGTGACCTATATACTTAAAAGTTGTCAGCATGTTGACTTAGGTTAAAATCCAGAGCTTGACAACTCCGGACTGCCAAGAGAGGGAAGATATGTCTTCCCCAAGGATGAGTTCCCTAATCGGTTATCTAGTACCAAGTGATCAGCCCTGAATCATATACGTACAAATAATATCAAACAGACTCAGGAGGCCATATTTATATATATTTGTGTGCATATATGTCTACAAGTGTAACTATATTAATCAAAGAAAAAGAGACCATATATGTGAGTGGAGGGGCATGGAAGGGGTTGGAGGTAAAGGACAAGGTTGGAGAGAGAAAGGGGAAAGAGAGAAATTATATAATTATGTTCTAATTAAAAATATTAAAAATCATTTCAAAAGAGTATGAAGAAAATTAGGCATTAGGATGGGTTGTCTACATGGTTTACAAATAATTTGAATACTTTACACATAGGGGTTATTGTCATTTAAAATTCATTCTGTGTCCTTCACTAACATTTCTGTTAAGGGACTGGACATGTAGCTCAACTGGTAGAGTGCTAACCTAGCACACATGAAACCTCGAGCTCCATTCCCAGAACTATATAAACTGGTCATGGTGGCACACTGTTGTAATCCCAATACTCGAAAAGTGGAGGCAGAAGGGTCAAAAGGTCTAAATCATCCTTGACCATACAGCCAAGCTCGCGCTAGTTTTGCAAAAGCTCCATTAGTTTTCAGGTGTAACGGTAGTTCATCCTGGTATTTGTCCCGAGAATAAGGAGTTAACAAGCATAGAGAGTAAATAGCTAAATAAAAACTTGCTAGATTCAAGTTCTAATCTCCAACCTAAAAGAAGAAAACCCTCCTCTCTCCAGCAGATAAAAAAGAAACCATATAAAGCCCAGGACTATGTATAAATTTAAAAGTCAGAGATTCTAACAGTTAAAGGTTTGTTAGCTACTGAGAAAGAGTGGTACAAGTACTAAAGCTGTATCTTAAAGTGAGTAAGAGCTAGTGGACCAACTAAATGTTAGACTGCAACGGATGCCACACTTGTACATAGGAAAGTTGATGATTTAGCTAATCAGAAAATTAGAGGTTTCAGGAAGAATGAATTGAGTCACATCTGAAGGGATGTCTCGCTGCCAAAAGTCAAAAATGGAAACCCAGAGTCTGAGGGATATGAATGGCTCAGAGAACGAGAAGCCATCCTTAAGGAGTGAGAAGGAGCAGGAACCTAACTCTGTTACTAAAGAGGCATTTGGGACCAATTACGAAAAGAACTTTCAAATTTTTGGTTAAATACTCCTCTAAGATTAAACAACAGTACTGTGACTTTTTAAATAGATTTTCAGGCTGTGTGTGTGTGTGTGTGTGTGTGTGTGTGTGTGTGTGTGTGTGTGTGTAAGCGAGAGATAGTCAAACGTGGTAACATACAGCTTTAATCCCAGCACTTGGGAAGTAGAGGAAGGTAGATGTCTAGGAATTCAAGGTCAGCCTGATCTGCAGCCTGTAAGCTCCAGGTCAGCTAGAATTATGTATTGGGACCTGTCTCAAGTACAAAGAGAGGGAGACAGAGAGAGATCATTACACCAACTTGATTCTAAATTCCCAACCACTCCTAACCTCCATGCCCCTTGCCATGTTGAACTTTTTTAAAAAAATGAAGAGAAAACAATTAACATTTTTAAAGCCTCCTTTTAAGTTTAAGCCAATTTTTATTAAAATGGTAAGGGATTCTTAGTAAGCAAGCAGGTCATTCCACAGCTGTGATTTCATGCCAGAAATAGTACGTGTTAGGGTGACTGCTGGCACAGACGGAGCAAAGAGTCCTTGCTCAACTATCTGCTTTAGTGTGTTTGATCACAGTGATGTTTGGGTCAGTTGGAATTCTTGACATCAAGTAAATTGCAATGGGAAACGGGGAACATGAACATTCCACCATCACCTCCAAATTATCCTTTAGTCAAGATACCCACTTTTCACTCAAGAACAGAATTTTGGCATTTGCCCTATTTCCAAGACTTGTTCAGCATTTTGCTTCCCCTATGAAAACAGAAAATACTCTCAAAATTCTTCAAAAACTTTTAAGTGAACTAATAATATTTTATTAACATTTGTTTTATGAAATAAAATACATTCTTTTTATAATGAGTTAAAGTAGAAAACTTTCATATTGCAGCTCTGGGGACTCATTCCAATTCTATCTTTGGATTACTTCTGAAAGTCAAGGGCTTTTAGAATATCAAACTTATAAATCTAAACCTGGTGAAGAAAGCACGTAACATCACCTTTAAGAACCTTCAACTATAAATTGTAGATTGGGATAAGAAAGAAAAAGAACTCAGAAGACATATGCCTTTTCATCTATTGTCTGATCTTCCTTGGAAATGGTCTCTGAGCTGCTTTTGTCTGAGTTTCTTATCTAATCTCAAACATCCAGAAGAGACTCTATGTCACATACAGACATTCTGTCTACTCTCAACACCAGCTCACGGCTGTCCTCCTATAAAGGATTCTATGACTGTTGACAAGTACCTTAATTTTTCCAGATCTCATTGCAAACAGAATTATCGCAGTCATCTCCATATAGTTTCACCCCAAGTTTAAAGTGATATGTTCATCTATAAATTTTGTTGGGCAATTCCTGAGTAGAATGGTAAACTGAATGAAGGTTTGTGAAGAGACTCAAGAATGTTACTGGCGTTACTACAGGGTGTGGTAGCACACATCTCTAATTCCAGAACTTAGGAGGCAGAGGTAGGGAGATCTATGTGAGTTCAAGGCCAGCCTGGTCTACATAATAAATTCTAGGACAGTCCGTGCTACATAGTAAGACCTATCTAAAACATTTTAGCCATCCTGGTATGGGTGAGCTAGCTCAGTGAGTAAATATGGTTGCCATCAGGCCTAACAACTTGAGTTCAACCCCTAGCACTCAGGGTGGGAAGAGAAAACTGCCTCCCATAGGTGCGGTCCTCTGATCTACACACAGAAAAAGGGAGAGAAAGATGGAGAGAGACTGAGAAAAGCAGAGAGAGTGGAAGAGGAAGAGGGGAGGGGAGAGGGAGGGAGAGGGGAGAGAGAGAGAGAGAGAGAGAGAGAGAGAGAGAGAGAGAGAGAGAGAGAGGGAGGGAGGGAGGGAGGGAGGGAGAGAAGGAGGGAGGGAGGGAGGGAGGAGAGAGAGAGAGAGAGAGAGAGAGAGAGAGAGAGAGAGAGAGAGAGAGAATATATGTTGAATATGTGTTTCCTGGCTGGTAAACAGAAGAGACTATAGGGAGAAGACTTGATCTTGAGAGAGGTAGTCTTTCAGTTACAAGATTTACAAAAGGTAACTGTATAAGCACTTCTTTCTACCTTGGGGAAAACAAATGTCAAAAGTATCCCTTAGTTAGACCTGCACTGTAGCCTGAGTCTGGGTAGGGAGACCATGCTGAAATGATACATAGAGTGTCCACAGTGAAGTCTACTCCCTCACAGAGGAGCAGAGGTCCGGCCTGCTGTGTGTTTTATTCTGTTCTGCTTTTGTGATAAAGTCCCAAAACTCTACACAGCTAAGAATGGCCTTGAATTCCTGATCCCCCAGCCTCCACCTCCTCGAGCACTGGCACTATACGACTGCACCAACAACCACATTTGATTTCTCTGGAATGGAACCCAGAGCTTTATGAATACTAGGCATAAGCCATGTGCCCAGCCCAAGAGTCAGAAACGGTCGTCCAAGTGCAAGAAAATGTCTCCCAATCACATCTATCTTGTCATTCGGCACAAGCAGCAAGTAGCTTGGGACTTGGCATACCAATTGTGGCAAATAGCTCAAAGCCTCAACATTTCAGAAAGAGGGAAACCTTTTCATTACAAACTGCTGAACTGTCATTTTCAGCCTGAAGAAGGTCACACCACATGTAGCATCCCAAGCTAACAGATGATAGCATACATTCGGTCATACAGACACTGAAAAATAAAACTTACAAAAACGTGCATTATGTGAACAAACTGGTATGTATATGATAACTAATACCACAATGTCCTTGATGATGCTCAGTAAGACATGCACGATGTATGTAGAGATCCAAATTGGGAGGCTGCAATATTCTCCTTGCCCCAAAGCCTTTCTGCTGAAGGAGCTGAAGAGTCCCAAGAGAAAGAAGTTTAGAATTTGTTTAAGGTCATCGTGAATATGCCCTCGTTGCTTCTGCTCGGCTGTATGCAGTTATCAATCCTTCATTCTGGAAAAGGGTGGACAACGTCTCTTGCTTTCTCATCTTTTATTGTCATCATGTGTTCTCTTCCTATGAAAACATGGCATTCTGAGAAACAATAAACACCCAGATTCTCTATACTACTTGACTGCACAATAGCAGTCTGCGACTTCATCCTTTTTCTGGCTTGTTTTCAGGGCACAAACTCATGTCATCTGTCTTCCCACCCCTCCCCCTCTTGCTCTTTCTCACTATGTAGGACTTTCTTACTTTTCTCACTATGTCGTTCTGGCTGTACTGCAACTCACTATGTAGACCAGGCTGGCATCAAACTTATAGATATCTGCCTGCCTCTGTCTCCAAGTGTTGGGATTAAAGGCATGAGCTACTATGACTGGCTTTTCATGTCAACTTTTCTAACTCATCTGCATATGCACATCCATACCAAGTATAAACCATGTATCATACGCTCAACATAAATGTAGGATGTGGTCGTTTTGTGTCTGTAGACATCTTTGTACTAAGCAGTAGCGCTCACACAATTCTATCTAAACGTTGAGTGGGTATTCCAACTTTGGAGGTATCACTTCAAGGCATCTATAGAATGACTTTTGGAAAACTCTTCCAAGGTGTTTGGGTTTTTTTGCTTGTTCGGTTGGTTGGTTGGTTTGGTATTTTTTGAGATAGAGTACTTTGTGCAACAAACAACCCTTGTTGTCCTAGAACTCTGCAGACCTGGTTGGCCTCAAACTCACAGAGATCTGCCTGCTTCTGCCTTCCAAGTACTGGGATTAAAGACATGTGTCACCACCACCCAGCTCCAAAGTATTTGTTAATAACATACCCTCTATCCTGTATTTGTAAGATATTTAAGTGAAAAAATGAAACTGTTAGCAGAATTATGATCAGAGTAGCCCAAGAAATATAAGCAATAAATGTGTTTAAAATCCAACTTACTAAGAAATTCTCCACCTACTAATATACAGTAGTTTGCTTTTAACTATACCATCGCTAAATGGAAAATTCCAGGCTAGAGAGATGGCTCAGTGGTTAAGAGCAGTGGATGTTCTTCTAGAAGATATGAGTTCAAACCCTGG
This sequence comes from Microtus pennsylvanicus, assembly GCF_037038515.1. Lineage (NCBI taxonomy): Eukaryota > Metazoa > Chordata > Mammalia > Rodentia > Cricetidae > Microtus > Microtus pennsylvanicus. The sequence continues at coordinate 124,445,895 of NC_134601.1, read as the reverse complement.
TGCCCACATGACAACTCAAGACTGTCTGTGACTCCAGTTTCAGGGGATTTGATACGTTCTTCTGACCTCCACAAGCACCAAGTATACATGTGGTGCACAAATACCCATGCAGACAAGATACTCATGCATATAAGACATAAATAAATCTTTTTTAAATTACAGAAAAATAATGCATGAATTTTAAGTTGTGTTCTCTTCCCAGTGGTATGATTAAATTATGTACTGCCCCTACTTCTTCCCACCCAGAACATCATATTCACATATAGAACCTACTTATTATTCACATAGGAAATACAATGGATATAAGACTGGCTTCTAGTTATCAAAATAATTCTGATAAAATAACACTGATTTTACTTAACAGTGGTACTGATATGCAAAAGTGATGCTGGCGGCTCACTCACATATGCCAGACAGAAGCTGTACAGTGCTTTCATTAAGGAAAAGAGATGTTTTCAACTTCATATATAAAGGTATGTTGCACTTTATCAAAAATTATTCACAGATTAAATACAGTTCCACCAAAACTATCATATCATTTTTCACAGAAATAGGAAAAATATATACTAAAATTAATACGGAACCACAAAAGACCCTAAATAGCCAAAATTATCCTGAACCAAAAGAACAGTACTAGAGGGATAATTATTTCAGATCTCAAGATATATTACAGAGTCACTGTATTAAAACAGTATGGTATGGACATAAAAACAGACATGTAGATCAATGGAAGAAAATAAAAGATGCAAACATGAGTTTCTGTAACTTTAGCCATTTGATATTTGACAAATATGCCAAAAACATAAGCTAGAGTAAAGAATGAATCTTCAACAAAATGCTAGGAAAAAAAACCTATCATCTACCGGCAGAGGAATGAAATTAGACCTGTATCTATCATCTTACACAAAATCTAACCCCAAGTGGATCAAAGACCTAAGTTTGAAAGTCTAAACACTGACGCTGCTGGAAGAAACCACAGGCAGTGCTCTACATGTTCTAGCTATAGGATAGGGCTTTCTTAATAGGATGCTATTTGACCAGGAATTAAGGCTAAAAACTAACAAGTATGACTTCCTAAAACTAAAAAGCTTGCGCACAGCTAAAGAAACAATCAACCAGGTGAAGAAGACCACAAAATGAGAGAGAATCATTGTCAGCTACATATCTGACAAAAGATTAATATCCAGAATATGGATATTAAAGAATCAAAAAGGTTTAAAAATACCACAAATGGTATTTAAAACAAAGAGTCTCAAAATAGGAAAAAAAATAGCTGAGAAGTTTCTCAAAAATGTTCACTATCCCTAGTCATTGGGGAAATGTAAATGAAAACAACTTTGAGATTTCATCTTACTCCAGTCAGAGTGACAAAGATCAACAAAACAACCAACAACAAACGCTGGAGAGGAGGGTATGGGAGCAAGCTAACCCTCATTCACTGTTAGTGGGTATGTAAACTGCTTCAACCACTATGGAAAAGGGTGTGAAGGATTCTTGAAAAGGCTAAAAATAAATTTATTCTATGACCTAGTCATTCTACTCCTTGGCATATTTCCAAAGGACTCAACACAATACTGTACAGTTGCTTATTCGGCCATGTTCATAGCTGCTCTATTCATGATAGCTAAGAAACAGAAACAAGCTAAACATCCTTCACCTGATGAATGGATAATGAAAATGTGGTGCATATAAACACTATGGAATACTATCCAGCTGTAACGAAAAATTAAATCATCAACTTTTCAGGTAACTGGGTAGAACTAGAGAATATCATATTGAAGGAGGTAACCCAGATTCAGAAAGACAAACATCGCATGTTCTCTCTCATTTGGGGCCCCCTGCTCCAAATCTTCAGATGTGGGTACATAATGGAAACTAACTTCAGAAACCAGGAAAGGAAGAAGGGACCATTGGCCGGGTAAATCAGAGTAGAGATGATCTGATATGGGAAATATAAATAGGAGCAATATGAAAATGGGGGGCTCTAATTAGGGAGAGGGATAAAGACAGAAGAAAGAGGGGGAGAAAAAAAGAGGATTCTGAAAAGTCATTAGGAATCATACTAATAACTATCTACCTAAAATTATCTATAATGCACATAAGTCTGTATATAAATAAACAATTTTTTTCAATGCACCTTTCAAGAGTCAAAGACCATCCAACAGAAACCCCAGCACCAGGCATGAGAAGCTCTCTTTTGAGTTGTTGGTCAGGGATGTTCAAGACATTCCCAAACAATACAGGATATTGCTATTTGCCCTTGTTGCTCCCTTCCACTCAGGGATGGAAGGTACATCTTTATTGCTGAAGACACTATGCATTTCAGACACAAATCCCAGAGACCCCTGAACTAGATCTGACTTGAAAGCCTCATCCTTGAGAACTAGCTTTCATGTCAGAAGACACCACACAAGCTCGAAAGTAGAGAAGAAACCAATAGTCTGACCTAGCTATGACATCTATGAGTCACAATGATGACCAGCATAGCTCAATAACTCTAAGGGTGCAATAGCAGTGCACATATCTTGGTAGTAACCGAAAACTTTCTAGTTGGACTTACGGTCCTCTCAGCAAGAGTGGACTCATGCCTGGTACTAGAAACCTAGCCAACTACCCAGGGCTAGTGAAGTCATAGATCTTGGCAGAAAACCTACAACCAAGACTTTATTAAACCAACATAATCCTTAACTATATTCTCAATAGTTGTGCTTATACCCACAGATAAGTGTCCTCACCTCTCACCAAGGAAACTTGTCATTGCAACAGATGGAGGCCACTACAGAAAACTTCATATAATCAAAACGCAGAGTTGTGGCATCTAGTCTCAACAGATAAATCTACAGCATACCTCCCACAGCAAGGGCACTGGGAGCATTTCAGAAGAGGAGGCAGAAAGATTATAAAAGGCAGAGGAATAGGGAGTTTGCTGTAATTCTGTGCTCTCTAGTAATTAAGAAGCATACCCATGAAGTCTTACCAAATGACTGCCTAAACATGCACTGAATAAGGACAACAGCAATAGACATATAAAAGTGAATGGAAGAGGAGGAAACCCATGGGGCCACAAAACTATAACCCCAAAGAACTCTAGGCAGCTAAGGAACACTGAGAGGGAGAGAAATAGTCTTGCATATGGAAGAACACACTCATTGATTATCTAACATCAAAAGGCCAGCCCTGAAAACATATGTACAAGTAACATACAGACTAAGTAAATTGTATTTACATGTTTAGGGGAAGAAATATGTGTGTGTGTGTGTGTGTGCGCGCGCACACACGCGTGCACACATGTGTAGTAGTAGGAGCAGCAGGGCTGCGTCCCCAGCACCCCGGCCACCTGCTAGCTTATGCCCCGAAATAATTACACGAACACTATATTCTTTTAAACACTGCTTGGCCCATTATATCTAGCCTCTTCTCGGCTAACTCTCGCACCTGGACTAGCCCATTTCTAATAAAGTGTGTAGCACTGAGGTGCGCCTACCGGGAAGATTCTAGCCTACGTCCATCCTGGGCCGGAGCTTGATCCCGTGTGCCTCAGAGAGCAGAGCTATCGCGTCTTCCCGGGAGAGGGGAGCATGGCATCTCTGAGCTCACTTCTTCTTCCTCCCAGCATTCTGTTCTGTTTACTCCACCCACCTATGTTCTAACCTATCAGGGCAAGCAGTTTCTTTATTTAATTAACCAATGACCTTCCTCCATCACACACACACGTGTGTGTGTGTGTGTGTGTGTGTGTGTATTTGATGGAAATAAAAGTACCATGAACTCGAATTTGAAAGAAAACAAGAAATGATATATGGGAGAGTTTAGAGAGAGAAAAAGGTAAATGAAATGATTATAATTTTAAAAAAGAAAAGAAAATTTTTTAAAAATTAAAAAAAGAACACTAGTCAATTTAGATAATGGTCTAAAATGAAAAAATTCAAATTGTCTCTCTCACCGCCTTATAATTAGAAGCAAGGCAGCTGAGTATGCAAGGGACCATTTGAATTTAATTCATAGTGTTTGCTCATATGAATGTCCTCAAGTATGTCACAATTTTCATTTTATCTTAAATCAGATTTGTCATTTTCCATATTTTATTCTATTTTTTCTGTCAAGGTTAAAATTTCTCTATAGAAAAAATACATTAAAATGGGCTATTCTGAGGTAGAGAATCATCCTAGGCAGCATATGTGAAGGTTATTTATTGGAGTGTTTCATGAAAAAATATATGCATTCACTTCATAAAAATATTATATGCTAAATCCTGTTGTGTTATACACCACAAAAATATGCCATGTGAAAGAATACAGATACAAAAAGTCACATGTTGTATAATTCCATTCATATGAAACAGTGGAAATACATGAGTCATTAACACAAAGTAGGTTTGTGGTTGTCAGTAACTATAGGCAAGGAAGAATTAAATTGCACTGCCTATTTGGAAAGGTTAAGGGATTTTGCTTATTTGTTTGTTTGCATGTTTCATTATTTTTTTGAAAGATGAAAATGTTCTAAACTTAGGACCAGCAAGAAAGCTGCATTGGTAAAGACACTTCATGTCAAGTCTGACCACTTGATTTCAGACTCCCAATCCCACACTCTAGAAGGGGAGAACTGACACACACATGCACACACACATTCAAATAAATAAGTATATAAATAATAAAGGCAAAAATTAAATTCTAAAATGTATTGAACAAATTGTAAATTACATAGCATGTGAATTAAAATTTGATAAAGTCTTTTTTTTCTACAAGACAGACTTCTAAAAGAACAAAATTTATTACGCAACATACTTCCCACAGCAGTCAACACAGAAGACTTTTGCAACCTTAAAACGATTTCTGCCCAAGCAAAAAACTCTGAAGCAGACATTAGCTAGTCATCCTCTAATTCAAATACATTCAGACATCATTCACCTGGAAGAAGGATCGGATCTCACAGGTTGAGGGCCATGACTGCCTTGAAACTTCAGAACATAACAGAACATAACAAGTCTATAGTGATATTTTTCTCGTGTTTTCATAAATAAAGCTTGCCTGAAGATCAGAATGCAAAGCTAGCCACACTAATCAGCCATACAAGCCAGGTAGTGGTGGCACACACCTTTAACTCCATCAACCACACTAGCCTCCTGTGCCAGGCGATGGTGCACACCTTTAATCCCAACACTAAAAAGGCATATAAGTCAGGATGAAACAGGAATTCACTCTCTACAGGCTTGGCTGCTTTGCTTTTCTGATCTTTAGCTTGAACCCCAATACCAGTCTCTGGGTTTTATTAGTAATGCTATACAAGTCCACATTTTCTCCTGTTTCTGACTGGCTAAAAACTATGGGTTTTTTTTTTTTTTATAAAGTCTTTTTTAAAAAATTAAAGGAAGGAGCCAGGGGAGATGGCTCAGTTAGTAAATGTTTGGTACACAAACATGAAGACTTGAGATACCAACATCCACATAAAAGCCTAGCATGGTGGTATCCCCTTATAATTCTAGCACTGGAAAAGTGAACACAAAGCAATCTTGGGGGGAGCTTTCACAGACATCCAGTGGAGGCAAAATGGTGTGCTCCAGAGGGGACCCTGCATCAAAAGTAAGTTGGAGAGCAGTTGAGGAAGACATCAGACATTGATCTCTGGCCTACCCACACATATATACATAGATGTACCCATACACATGAACACACACATTCACACATTAATGCATATACACCACACACACACAAAATTAAAATACCATGAAAGTAAGGCACGGGCCTGTTGAGAAGAAGAAGGGATTCCCTGAAAAGGGGAAGAGGATGAGAAAGAATTAATAGGAGGAACAGGGTCAAATTACACACACACACACACACACACACACACACACATATATATATATATATATATATATATATATATATATATATATAGAGAGAGAGAGAGAGAGAGAGAGAGAGAGAGAGAGAGAGAGAGAGAGAGAGAGAGGAAATTATGAAAGAATAGCATATGACTGTAAAAGAAGTCTACTTAGCAAAAGGATCATCTTGTAGTAGTTGTTACTTTTTTGCAGGCATCATTTTTTGCTTTATTTTACCCTTTCTTCAGTACTAGAATAGAACTCAGGTCCTCCTGTGTACTAAGCATGCTCTTTAGACTGTGCTACATTCCAGGTTCCTACTTTTGTTTTGTTTTAAAAAAGTATTTACAGGTTTCAGAGTGCACTGGGAAATGAATTCTGTTGTCCATACTGAATGCCATGTTCATGTCTCTACCACCCCACTATCAACAACCAACCAAACAGTAAAGTCTACCTTATAGAGTTTCTTTCTTCTGCATGAGTCCAATCCTCCTAATTGAAGAGGCTACCACTGAAATAGTCTCTTATAATTTTTCTTCTTTGACTGTTGTGAAAAAATAATGCTAAAAATTCTAAATGATTGGAAAAATACAATTTATACTCCAAAGTCCAGACAAGTTAACCTCCAAATGTATTAAAATACACCAGTATTGCCATTTGGGAAGAAATGTCAGTACCTTTCATACACATGAAAAGAATCAATGTCTCTTCTAAGCTTACAAAATACTTTAACTTTTAACAACCATTGGTTAAAATACAAGTTAAGAACAACTTGTATCTGTTGAGCGTACAAGAAAGAACTAAAAGAATAAAAATGCAAAAGAGAGTTGAAGTTAATCCAAAGACACCATAATTTAATAATTGGATATATTTCTTTCTGTATTTCCACTTGAAACCTCCAAGTCACTTTCATATGAAAAAAATTGCTTATGGAATTGGTTCCTAGTGGTGGGAATGTCTATTTTAGGTAAAGTTTATTCCTGATTCCCTCTGAATTTGTACTAGCCTCATGGTTTTATCAACAGAAGACATCAGAGATGACAATTCCAGTTCCCAGTCTGCCCAACGAGGTTTAAAGAACCTTATTCCCATATTATAATCTTGCATCCACCATTATAGAAGCCTGAGCTTGCTTGTGGGAGAATGAAGGACTACATGAAACCTAAGTGAGAACATGTACATGAGCAAGCAAAGCAGAGAACAACCCTTTTGCTAACACCAACTGAAGTACTCTTTCAACCTACAGGCACATGTGCCTAAAAAGAAGCTGTATGAAGTCAAGCTTTATGTTCGTGTCTATTATACAGCCTTACTGATTTGCACAACTTTATTGAGGCCAAGATAGCTGACGTAGTGTTTACTTTGATGTTGTCATAGGCTCATAGAAACTGGCTCCAACAAGTGAAAACAAAGAGTAGAGATGATATCGGAAAGCTAAAAGAGCATCATGGAAAGGCTCAAAACCAAGCTTTCCAGAATAATTTCTAAAACTGTATCATGGTTGAGAGCTGGTGATTAAGCTGAGCTTTGTCCTCCTCATGCTTCAGATTCAATAATATTATGCTGAATCTAAAACATAAGCCTTGCTGTAACTATATTGTTACTATATAGATAATTTTCATGGGAAACTCTGCCTTACTATCAATACCACCCCCAGACTTTAAAAGCCTTGGGCTCAACCCTTGCTAGAAAATGGATACTTTTGCTACATTCTTACATAGAGCAATTTAGGAAGAACTTTGTCCTACAAAAATTAAAGTGCTTATGACACAAGCCAGGGACCCAACTTGAGACCCACAATATTCATGTCAAAACCAAACAGAATGGCATGTGTCTATAATCTCAGCACTGGAGAGGTGGAGACAAGACAGTTAATTGACCAGATAGCCTAGCTGAATCGATGACCTTCAGGATCAGTAAAGACCCATGACTTAGTGAGAAAGCAGGCATGGTAACTCAGAAAGAAAGAATGAAAGAACAAAAAAATAGACAGAGAAAAAGTGAGGAAAGAAGGGAGGGAAAGAGAGAAGATGGAAGGAAGGAAGGAAGGAAGGAAGGAAGGAAGGAAGGAAGGAAGGAAGGAAGGGGCACACCTGAGGAAGTCATTCAGCATTGACCTCTTGTCTCTGCACAAGCACATGCACACACTTCTACACATACATTGACACACACATGAACAGACACATGGGCCTCATACACACGCATGCACACAAATGCTTAATTTTTATGATTAAGACCATGGGTAGAGTACTTGAACAAACATTTTACCAAAGAGGAGCTAAGGATTGTAAATACGCACAAGAAAGGGTGGTGGCCAGCATTATTGGCAAACACGAAAAAAAATCTCATGACATGCATCTGCATACCACAGAATCAACAAAATAGACAAAGCTGAGTGATAACAAGGGTTCAGAACCAGTGGAATTTGTACGTATTTCTAATTAGAATGCAATAGGGTTCAGCCACTCAGGAAAATGGCTTGACAGTTTCGTATGAAGTTATACATGCACACAATGTAATCCAGTAACTTGGGTTAAAGTTCTAGGCTTTATTCCAAAGAAAACAAAATTCACATTTACACAGAAGCCTGTGAATATGCTTGCACTCATTCTCATTGCTGAAAACTGGAACTAATTCTAATGAACTTTGAACAAACTATACTATCTCCACATCATGAAATTCACTGCTCAGAAATAAAAAGGAGCAAACTGGATACTATGTTAAGAATCTGGATATATCTCAAAACTTTACCTTGAGCAAAAGAGGCCAGTCCCAGAGACTGCTTACGGCAGGGACAAACAAGGCTTCTCCACACACAACAGATTTGTGCCTCAACGTGGTCGACTACCTCCACGTAAAACCTGAGAGGGCTTGAAAAGGAATTCTAGACACATAGAAAAATCAGAGTTTAACACAGCTTTTTGCTGTTTGCTGGCGGGGTGCCACAGAGAAATTTTCCTGACTCAGCAGCCTTAGCAGGAAAAAAGTTGCACCATTTTAAAATGCAGCTTCCTGGGCTGTGCTGCCAGTACAAACTCCAGCTATGGAACATTTGTGGGCCTGGATGTTTGTGTGCCCACTTGGGGTTGGGAACAAAATAACTGAGACCATGCCTGTGGTCTGGCGCTCCCTGCCTGGGCAGGCAGTGGGATCAGGTCTACTAGGCATGCACAGGCGGGAGAGCATGGCGGATTCCTTCCGCCCTACAAAGAGATGTTTCCAGGCTGCGCAGTGCTCTTAGTGGCAGATTTGGCTGTGACTCAGATAAAAAGAATTTATGTGTGGCACACTCATTTTCCCGGTTGGACTGCTGAGCACAACTCCTGCCTGGTGGCCCTAGAGCTAGCAGAAATGGTATGTCCACCATTTTGAAATTGGAGAGAGGTTGAGCCAACATCCAGAGCAGCTGCAACCAAGCTGCTTAGCATTTTAAAAGCTCTTCAAGACAGTAGAGAATTACAAAATATGCAATAAGGACAGATTCAGACATATGAGACCTCTAAATGTGTCGTAGTGTTAGATAAACATACATAGGCTTGGGAGACAGAAGAAAAAGAATATAAAAGGTCATATAATAAAGTTAATGCTTAAAAGAAGGGTAAAGTCTTTACAGAGACAGAGTAAAGTAATAGAGTAAAAATAAGCCATGTAAAAATGGAAAATTCACAGAGAATCTGGATTATGTATATTATTGTGTTTTCTTTAAATTTTTTGACTGTGAAGGAGCTAAGTACAGAGAGACATTTCATTGTGTGGGCTGCTAAGCTAAACCAAAGTGGATATTATAAAGGTATTATGTCTTCAAAATTTGGGTCTAAGGATATGATGCTTTAAAAGAGAGGTTCTTCCTTTGTTTTCACAGAGGATGAGACCATATGGACTGCTTCTAGACCAATATGGTATGATAGAACACGTCCTCCTGAAAGGTTGCCATAAATATCCTCAAAAATTTAATTCGCTCAACTACTGACTGAGATAAACCTAGCACACAGGATACACCATGAAAGACGTGATTAACAGTACCCCCATACAGCACAAAGCAGTTTGGAGAAAAAAAAACTGCGCCCATATTCCCAAATATTGTTTATAAATGTTCTTTTACATTTAAAGGGGGATATGATATAGATATGAATAGTTTGCATTGGTATAAATTTTGATTTATTGATACAAGTTTAAGGTCAATTTTGTTACATATATATGTAACAAAATATTTTAATACATATATATGCTCTTGATTAAGGTATTGTGATTGTGTAGTTCATTTAAAATTGTAATGTATAATTAGGAAATATAGGTTGTTAATGGATAATCATTGGTAATAGTCAAGCTTGTAGTCATGTCAGATTTTCTAAATATATATATTTCAGTTAGATAGGCATTCTTCATATCTTTCAAAGGCTACAGAATATGGCATTTAAAAAGTTTTAATAACTTAGGGCTTTTCGTGACAATGAGACCCGTCTGCTCCTGGAAGCACCAATCTACTTCAAGAAGAACATGGGCATCAAAGAGACTCCTTATGGAGTTGGTTAGCCATTTGTGCAAGAAACTGCTCTTGCCTGGACTGTTGCATGAACTCAACATGAAGAACCTGCAGAGAGAGGACTGCTGAACTTGCCTAAAGGAAAGATGATCCTTCAGGGTTCCTGCTTCATAAAAGAGTCTGTGAGACATTCTGCAGAATACAGAAGAAAGTGTCTAAACTGTCTTTAAATTTTTCTGCTTCATGAAATGTCTGCTGGATACTATGGGCCTGTAGGCTAAAGATGGATGCCCCAATGGTACAGAAGAACTTTGTGTGACTGTACAAGGAGCAAGCTGTCTCTGTCATTTCTAGAGTTTTGGAAGTTGTTTACTTCTCATTTACTTAGGTAATATTATATCCTCTGGAGTTTTTGATAGAGTTAAAAAATAGATAGTTATAGTTTTCATTTGTTATGATAAAAGATAAAATAGATATAAATAGTGTAACTGTAATTCTTGCTTGTTACCTGTTATATGTAATTTTACTGTGTTAAAGCCTTTCTTTTTTGTTTAAACAGAAAAGGGGAAATGGTATAGGTGGTCCTTCTGTTTATGTATTGCTTTCATTGGTTGAATAAAAATCTGCCTTAGCCTTTTGATAAGGCAGAACTTAGGTAGGCAGAGTAGACAGAACTAAATGCTGGGAAGAAGAGCAGAGTCAGACAGACACCATGAAGCTCCTGCCTGAGAATGACGCTGGTTAGACTCATGTGGGTAAGCCACAACCTCATGGTAATACATAAATTACTAGAAATGGGTTAAAGTAAGATGTGAGAGTTAGCCAATAAGAGGCTAGAGATAATTGGCCAGGCAGTGTTTAAATGAATACAGTTTCTGTGTGGTTATTTCGGGTGTAAGCTAGCCGGGTGGGAAGAACAGGGGCCCTGCTCCCTACTACACATATGAAATTCTTGAAAAAAATATACCAAACTACTGTGACATAGAACAATAGAACAGAACTATGGTTTCCAGGAGGGCAGGATAGAAATCTAAAGAGACAGTTTTAGGGAATAGTGGTATGGTGGGGAAATTCTTCAGTATCCTAATCATAGTGGTGCCTACACAATCTACATATATATTAAAGTACAAAGAACTTTACAAGGAAAATAAAATGGCTGAACCTTGTAGTTATCTCTGATAGTAATATTGACTATTCAATACTCCAAACATTTTATTCATTCATTAGCAGTTAAGGACAGTGATGGCAAAATTACTGCATTTTTAAAGAAGCAGTCAGGTTTGAAAAATATTACTAGCTGAGAAGGTCCTCAACAATTGCCAGCTGCCTGCTTCTGTAGATATCACTGTGTTTACCTGTAAAACCAGTAGGTCATCCTCTAAAGATATTGGACAAACAACAGTTATTTGACTTTATTCTAAATCTCTGTTCAAATAAAGGACCTTGATATTTTCCTTCATTTGTTTTCAGAGCTTGGAAGAAAATCACAAAAACAAAATGTGATCTCTGAAAGGTGCAAAAAAGAATTTTTGCATTAGTGACAAGGACCAGACAAGGTGTGCAATCAAAGAAGACCTCCTGAGGAAGTGCGGACAAAATGGAGATGGGAGGCCTGAGTCAGAGCCAAGATTGTGTCTTGATGGCAACAGGGACTTCATAACAGGAAATGAAATGATGATATCTGTGCTTCAGGAAGAGGAAGCAAGGATGACAACAAACCCTCAGCCAGGATATTATTTACGAGGCCCAGCCTCAGAGGTAAGGGGGAGTACAGGGAGGACTAGCAAGAAAAGACTGAATATGAACATACTGTCGAAAGGGGGGTTAACTTTAGGATGGCCAATACAAGCTATTAAAAAGCAGCAATTATTAAATGTATGTTCAGCATTCTAAGACTGTGAAAACGATGATTGCAGAATATAGAAACGTTGAGAGAAATAACTATTGGTTTATCCAATGGTTTCCCCTTTATTGAAAGAAAGATTCATCAGTCATTTTAAAAAGTTAGTTTGAAATGATGGTGGAATCTGTAAGTATCCTGTAGACACATGAAAAGATGGGATTCAACTGCGCTGGGACACAACAACTTGTACTTCTAAAGGACAGAAATGATAGTTGAAAGAAACTAAAACGTGATATAAAGATAGAAGTCAGATGGACAAATTGGTTGAGAAAATCCATTTGTTCCATTTGACTAAAAGCATTTTGACAAACATAAATTTCTGATTCAATCCACAAATTCCTGCTATTAAGGTGCATTATAAACACCTGTTTTGGTATTACTCCATCCTAAAAGAAACCTTATAGTGTGTGTGTGTGTGTGTGTGTGTGTGTGTGTGTGTGTGTGTGTGTATCTTCTACAAAGTATTTAGTTTCTGAGCATTATATAAAATGATGATATCAACTTTAGTCAATTAAGAGAAATATTTATTTTAAATTTGAGCTTACAGGTAGCAACATCAGTATAGTCTAGGAATGCAACAGAAGCCAGACCCATTTTCCCTTCTGTTTGCAAAGCATGTCCTACACTCCATAATTTGTTAAGTAGAGATACTAACATAACTGCTGATAATGCTAGGCAATGGTATTTTTTCCAGTGGCATTTATTATGAAACAATCCTGACTGGCAAATGAAAGAAAACAGCACACACTGATAATATTTTGGTAGAATTATGTGTTTATTCTAACACTGTTAACAAGAGAGAAGTAAGCATCCAATGAGCACAGAGGAATGCTGCTGATGTAAACGAATATTTACTTAACATCCAGTTCTTTCTTCCTTCCAATACGGAAATGACAAAAAGCATTCTGATCTTGGAATTCTACTGGCTAAATACACCAACAAATGGAACACCTAAGACATGTTATTGGGGACTAATGGTAGCAAGAGAAGATAAAGTGATGGATTTTCATGAAAAAAGGCTTCACATTGAAACAGGGAGGAAGGGCATATAAATTCAGATTGAAAAGAAAGAATGTTGCCAAATGGTTACTGAAGTCAGCTGGTTGCAAGTGGTACAGCTCTAAACTAGCTTCTTTTTCTGTCCTTTAACTGCACTCTATGTCTTTAATACTACATCTTTCCAACAAGCATATGACCATCCTACCATGCCGACAGGGCAAGATGGTGATTCTTATTGGACTTTAAAAGCATCAACATTAACAGAAACATCAAATGTTACTAAACTAGATAAATAGTGATGCTGGTGTTTAAAGGATGGCTTTGCGGATTCTCCCATCATCCTATTCTAATCATGGAACAGAAAATCAGGAAAAAGAATGGAGGGACTTTCTTCCAAATAGGTGGCTAATGCTATTCCAAGAGTACCAAAATCAAAAAAGACAAGGATTAATTGGAAGAGACCGAGAAGCCATGTGAATCAGATGGAATTTGGGATCCTGGAACAGGTAAGAGACATTAAAGGGATGACTGTCAAAATCCAAGTTAATTAAGTAACACATGCATACACACACACACACACACCCCACAACAAACGCACACCCCAGAAACCACAATACATACAGATCATATACACACTTACACACCACACACACACACTACAAGCATACACGCACCCCAAACAAACACACACACACACGCACACACACACACATGCACACACAAACAGCACAACACACTATTTAAAACTATGACTAAGGCAACCTTAACAATGAATCTGTTACCAAGACTAATTCTCAGTTTCTAAGAACATATGACAGTTATGTAAGATATTGGCATTGGGAAACATGAAAAATATGTAAGGACCCTCTGCAGTCTTTGTTGCTTTTCTGGTCATTAAAAATTACTTTTCAAAATTAAGAGTTTTAAAGATGTTAATATTTTGATGGCTGCTTGGATAGTAGACTACCTCATGCAAATCAATTCCAAAATTCATGGATCTACCTTCCAGTCTTATCAGACAACTTCAAGTCCCTAACCGTGCCCTGCTTACTGATGCTTACATCCTTTTACTCATTTTGTCCTCAAGCATCCCCCTTGTTTCCCAGATAAACACATATTTGTTGTTTTTACACTGTCCTCAAATGTGATCTCGCATTGCTTCCAAAGGCAGAACGAAATTTTAGGTTCCCTTCTGCAGATACCTGGTTTAGATAAAGTACTCAATACAGTCTGTATAAATTAGTGATTACAAGCAAGAGTTCTAAAACCAGGCGATCAGGTTTGAAGCCCCAGACCAACTCCTATGAGCTACAAAATTTTGAGCAAATTATTTAATTCTCAAATTTTCCTCCTTTAGAAAATGGAACTAGTGATAAGCCATGAGATTGTTATGAAAAGTAAATAAATTGTTGCAAAGAAAGTAGTTCTCAGAGGGCCTGGCTCCTATAAATGATCAATAGTTATGAGCTATTATTTTGGCAGGCACATGTCTTTAGACTGAGGAGATCCAAACAAGGACCATGTATAGTTCCTTTTGTGAGTGAAAATTCTCAGGTCTGAATTCAAATCTTACATTTTTCCCATTTCTTGATTTTGAACTAACTTTGTGAGTTGTGGAGATTTATGATCCCTAACCCTTTAAAGGTATTTAGTAGGGGAACTAGAGCAAGGGAAACAATTCAATAAAAATTAGCTATTATCATGACTAGTCAGCAAATCTTAGAATTTTTACTTGCATGTTGAATTCTTTGATGAATGAATGAGTTCATCAGTTAGAATTATGGGCTATCATTACCAACTAATGATAGTACAAACATAATTTATTCCTTCATCACTCATGCACTGTAGCACGTCAATTTGAAAAAAAGATGACTGTTTTTGTTGCTTTGTTTGGTTCACTTCAAGCCTTTTGGAAACCTCTCTAGGGAGTAGATAGAAACATTCTAAGGCCAAGCAGTGGTACACAATGATACTTTTATGGTAAATGAGCCTTGCCTGAGCTCTAGGCACTGCCAAGTGAGAAATATGCTTAAACTCTTGAAAAAAAAAGATAAATCAATAATAGCTCTCATTAAATGGCTAACTATTCCAGGGAGAGGAGATATGGTATTCTTTTTTTTAAAAAAATCATGTTATTTTTTATTTATGTATGTCTGTGTGAATCTCTCTCTCTCTCTCTCTCTCTCTCTGTGTGTGTGTGTGTGTGTGTGTGTGTGTGTGTGTGTGTGTGTGTGTGCACGTGTGGGGATGTCTTAGGATGCCAGAAGAAGGCATCAGATCATGTATAGCTAGAGTTATGGGCAGTTGTGAATGACTCAATATGGTGCTGGGGAATGAACTTAGGTCCTCTGAAAGAGCAGCCCCAGGATGCAGAGTTTAATTACTTCTTTGCTCTAACTCTGAAACTAAAGCATATCTTATTTTGCCATTTATTCACGGACACAAATATCTGAGAAAACTCAGACAGCAGTCATTTTAATACAACTAGAAATGCAGAAGCCAAGCTTTAAAATTTAAATATAGAGGAAAAACTGCACTGCCTTGTAGTTCCTCAACTGCTACATCTTTTCCAGCAATTTACAAAACCAAAATTGTATCTTACAATAGTGATTTACATTTACCATGGCACTGTGGCTTTTTCATCCCAGAAATATGGTAAAATCTACTTGGATCTTCCTACAAAAACAATTCAGAATAAATGACAGCAAGTAATTAAAACAGACACTTTTGTAAACCTCATATACTCTGGTTCCCAACTACACTATGCAACTGATCGAATGGCTTTCTACAAAGCCAGTGAGTGCTATTATATTCCCCTTGCACAGTTAATAGGTGGAAAGGACTGAAGTTTAGAATTCACAGTGGCACTGGGATTTAATCCCAAGCTTTGCTATCTCTAAGGAATCTGGTTATTTTGCCTATTTGTTATACTTTTTGTTAGTGAGGATGTTGAGAAACTACTTCTAAATTTGTGAACCTACGCTAACATATTTTGGGATTCTGCTATAACCGTTCAGGGCAGCTTTGCACAAGCTCAGGTAGATCTTGTGCTGCTAGTGACCCATCTCTAATGCACACTCTGTCACATGCCCAAAGGGCAGGCTAGTCAAAACCCCAGCAGCAATCTCAACCCATGGCAGAAAGAAACTACTGGAGATATTCTCCAGCTTCACCTCTTTTAGCTTCCAACAAATTAAAGAAGACCACCAATTATGCCTCATTTCTCCTATCAAAGGTGGAATCTATTTCCCTTGCCTTTGAGTTGCCTGATCCTGTCGCTCCCTTTGACCAAATACCAGGGATTAGTCATACAGCAAGAAAACCCAAAGCATATGGAGAAACATCCAGACACTAGACAGCAAACGGAGCCACAGTGAGCTCTCCAAGCCACCCCCCAGACCCAAACAGAAAGTAGGCAAGTGAATGAGGCCAGCTGATGCCACTGAAAGCAGCAGAACTCCCCAGCTGAGTCAGAATCTAATTACACACACACACACACACACACACACACACACACACACACACACACACACACTCACTCACTCACACATTCACACCACTCACATCTGGGCTGATTTGTAATGCAAATTGTCTATCAAGGTAGTTTTTCAACCTTCCTAATTGGCTGCAACCCTTTAATATAATCCTTCATGCTGTGGTGATCCCCAACCATAAAATTATTTTTGCTTCTACTTCATTAACTGTAAATTTGCTTCTGTTATGAATCATAACAGAATATGATCTGGGATGCAGGATATCTGATATGCGACCCCTGTGAAAGGGTCACTTGACCCATAAAGGGGTCGTGATCCACAGGTTGCGAATCATTGGTCTCTGGCCATGGCTAACTGAAACACAGGAGGACCATCATCCTAAGAGGTAGTCGACACTTCCCAGTGGTCCTGTGTCCTACACCTGGGTGACACCGCTTCATGATGGCATTTCCTTCTTTTCTGTTTCAATTTGTCTTCTTCCTTCCTGCTTCCTGATGTCACCTTCCAGATCAACTGCAGCCACCCACATCCTGTCTTTGAGGGAATTCAAAGTAAGACACAGAACTTTGGCTTCTATAGTTTTGCACAAATTTTTGGAAACATACCTTTATGGAATAGGTTATCCCCGTTACTTCCAATATAACCAAATTTTCATTTTTATTTCTAAACTAAAATGCTACTGTGAAGTTTAAAAATTGTGCACATATTAAACAAAACATTATTTTTAAAAAGGCCCACATTTATTCAAAAGAGACATGACACTGGTAAATTGTGACATCAAACTCTGCACAAAGTCTTTTCAAATAAAATGAAAATACTAAACCTTCTGTTGTAAAATATATTTCACAGACAATCAATTAATTAATTGAAAGAAATCTTTGTGTTCTAAGTTAATTTCCTTTTTAACTATCCAACTTTCTATTTCAATGAATTTGTCTATAAATTCACTTTATAGAATGGCTTTAGATTCAGTGAGTGAACAGTCACGTGAGCTATAATCTACCATTTTGTTATATAACTCAGAAAGCTAATGAAGAAAATGAGCTACAGTGCATAATTTTCAATATTTTTCTTAAAAGGGCACTTCTACATGAGAACAGACTAAACCACCGTGACTCCTCAACTCCCCTGTCCAGCTGCCACCGGGAGAACCAAATTCATGCTAATATTTAAAAGAGAAATGAACTACACTGCTTTTTTAAAACTCATAACTATGAATGATCAATTTCAACTAACAAAACCCTGATCATGAACCTAAAAACTTGGTCAATTTTCTGACCTTTTCCAGCATATGAGAAAAAGTTATATAGGGCTTGGGATGTATTTTTCTTAGTTGGTAGAATGTTTGTTTAGCATTTATGAAGTACTAGGTTCAAATCCCAGCACTGCACTGACCAGGTATGGTAGTTCATGTCTGTAATTCTAATACTAGGGAGGTAAAAACAAGAGGGTCATAGTTTAAGATCAAATGTTCAAGATCATCGTTGGTAACATATCAAGTTCCAGGAAATTCTGGGATATGGGAAGTTACAGGGGGAGAACAGAGGGAGCAAAATATTTCTAAGTTAAGCATAAGTATAGGTTAGGGCTGGGATAGACAGACTTCTTGTCTAACATGCATGAGATTCTAGGTTCAATTGCAAGCACTGCAAATAATAAATAGACAAATAAGTAAGCAAACAGATTAAAGCACAGTTTTTGCTTCTGGAGCCAGCCTTTACCTAGTCAAGTCGGAGGGCCATCTCCGTGTCATCTTTTGTCTGTTTTCTCAGCGTTTTGACAGACACATTCTGACAACTCAGTTTTCATTGATAGCATATTAGTGTGAAAACCAGACTCAGCACACCTCTTTAGCGGTGTGCTATAAGACCAAGATCAGTGTTCTCATGGAACGTGAATGGCAGAACTTTCACAAAAATCATTAACAAGATATCTAATTCATAGTGTTGACTTCAAGTACTTCAAGATACTTCATTTTGATCTTACATTTAAATAGTTTGCAAAAATGTCTTTGGATCAATAGTCTTCTTCACTTTCAAGTTTTCATCAATTCTGAATTTGGTATATTCGCAAAAGGATGGCTAAACCCTTGTATTTGTGTTTACCAGTTTCTACTTGCCAAGTATACTAGATGGGTGCTTATTTGTATAATAGGAGAGGTAGAATTTGCCTGTAGCATGATGGACGTCACAGGAACACTGTTGTGGTAGATTGAAAGAGAAATATCCCCATGGGCTCAGACATCTGAATACTTGATCCCCACTGGAGTGTGCTGTGTGGAGAGGTTAGGGCAAAGTGCAGTCTTGCTGGAGGAAATGCATTGCAGGAAGCAAGCCTTGAGAGCTTAAAGCCTCACCCCCCCTTCCAGTTCATTGTCTCTGCTTCATGTGTATAGATGAAAATGTGATCACCTTCTGCTCTGCTCAACTGTTGCCGTGCCCTCTGCCATGATGAGCTCTTACCCCTCTAAAACCATAAGCCCAAGTAAACTCTTTCTTCTTTCTTTAAGCTCCCTCTGGTCATTGTTCTATCACAGCAACATAACTCGTGTAACTGTCCTCTTGGCACAATACCAGGAAGGTTTTTTTTTTGCCCATTACTATCTAACATAGCAGGAAAAATACAAAGTTCTTTATCTTCATTGTAGATTGATGAGCATAAAGTTAAAGTACCATAAATGGGATTTAAGTATCACATAGGTGTCTGGACGGGACAGAAGACTTTTAAGAACTTTCTTCCCAAGTATTCCATTTAGTTGTATTATAGAATATTAAACATCTAGAAATATTAATAGGAATTATAGGTAGATTTTTCTATAAACAAATACCTTTGCATATTTTATCTAATTTCTTCCAAGACTTTTTTATAAAAGACAAATACACCTGGTAATCAGACACTGAAAACCTGTCAGTGTTCACACAACTCAAAGTGACGGCCCACAGTTTCAAAACCAAGGATCTCTGCTACATTAGTCAGGACTATGACTCGCAGGTCCTTCTAAGACTATAGATGAGCACCTAATTGACCTATACTCATCCATTCTTTTTTATTTTAATTATTCTCTCATAGATTACGTCCCTACCACATGCCCTCTCTCCATTCCCTCAGTCCCTGGCCCCCACCTCCCCTCTTCCCAAGATCCTCCACTCTTCTATTTCCCTTCATAAAAGAACAAACTTCCCAGTGATATCAAAAGAACAAAGCAAAACAAGTTATGGTAAGACTAGACACAAAGCCTCATATCGGGGCTAGACAAGGCCACCCAGCAGGAGGATTTTAAGCAAAGGACCTGAGAATAGAGACACTGTCTCAACTGAGAGACGCTGCCATGTTGTTCTAGAAAGATGTTTGTAAGATGAGCTACAAAAAAAAAAAGTCAGCTTAGTCTCATGAACATAGCAGCATAGGAAATAAGAACACAGCAGTAGCCTTGAAGAGAAAGGCACATTGTCGTGACCAGCTAGAGCTTCACTGATGATTACCCACTTTCTCAACTTTGAAGTGTACTACATAGAAAAAAAAATGTCTGCTGAATCTCACAAGGTTTCTGTGTGTTGGGATGAAAGCTGCCCCTTGACCTATTGGCATGTGTTTGGTTACACCAAATCCACAGTGCAAATGTGTCAAATTCCTGTGTTCCCACTCACTGAGCCAAAATGCCTGGGGTGACAGCCTGTTGTTGTCCAGTGCTGACTATTTACTTACCAACTTGTAAAATACATTTCCAGTCACCATCGGCTGTGGTCCCATGCAGCTGCACCTCCTCCTCCACATGTTGATTATCACCCCTTCAACGGCCATGGTGGAAAGACCAAATTCCCAGTACATGCACTAGACATCATAAATATTTTTGACTAAATCAACCCTTTAGTTTTAGTCTTACAGGTTGTTGCTGTTGGTTTTTCTGGGGGAGGGGAATATTTGTTACTGTTGTTGTTAATGATTTGCGTCATAACTGTGTGGGTGGGCACATCTTCAATTTTATTTTATTTTGACTTGTTTTCCTTCCTGTGTCCTGGTCACCTTACAAGTAACTATGTCATGGCATCCTCTCAAAGCCTCTGTGAGCGAGGCACCTTCACTAGTTTCATTTGGTAGGCAAAGAATCAGAGGTACATAGTAGATAGGTCATTCATTTGCTTCAGTTGCAGGACAGAGCAAGGACTTGAATCCAGGTCTTCTGGTTGCATCCACTTCAATGCTTCTCCAACTAAATCCTCAGTGTTTTCATCTAAAACATCAGTGTTGATACCATCACCATCCACCAGAGTTGCCTCAATAACAACAGCAAAACCTGGTGCACACTCTCTAAACACTACAAATACTAATAGGCCTTTCACCTAGAGTTATCATTATCCATCTACTCCCATTTGACCAAAGTAAGCAAGGACCCAATGGAAAGTTTCAACTGGAGAAGAATTGGACTCTGTTCAGAAACCAAAAACATGTGGCAACCAAGTCCAAGACTCCCCTGGCTCAAGTGATTAGCTAAAGCATATGTCTTGCTGTAATAAAACTTAAGTTGCCATAGCTATTGTCACCTAATGCTTCTCCTTCCTTTTCTCTTCTGCATTTTGTTCTCTGAGTATGAGCTGGCACAACTGAAAGTGAAGTTATCAGAGTTGCAAGCTGAGAATTGATCCAATTCACACTTCAGCTTGTGTTTCCATGAATGGTCCAGAGCTACAGAAGGAAAACACATTATTTTGTTGTTCCATAAAGTCACAGAACTTAGTTCGCTCCGTCTCTCCACAGACTTCTTGGGCTCAACATTCTCCTCTTAGGCCCATCAAAATTATCACTTAAGAAGTGGCTGGTTTCTCAAAGTCCTTTTAGTTCTAATATTTCCTGAAGGTCTTTAACTAGTTAATGACTCTAGTGACACACAACCACGATATTTTTCACAAGTGTAAGTAGTTGTGGTGCTTCTTTTAAATATCTGCCATTTCTGAAAAGCAATCATTTTAATAGCTTCTCTGTGCTTGATTCCAAAGTTAATAAGCAGTGCATAGAATTTCCATGGTAACCAATCTCAGAAAATCCCAGAGGTAGCTGCTGACTCCTCTACTGGGTCTTCCAAAGCTGTTACTACTTCCCTTATGGCATCTTTAAAGAAAGTGTGCAAAATATTGTTCTCCTACATTTATGCTTCCTCTTACTGCAAACATGACGTAACAGCAATGCTTGGTGTGTTTTATGAAGATAATGAGTGCCATCCTTTTGCTTTGGCTAAACTTCAATTCACAGGTCAGGCCATTAGACCTTCGAAAGTGTACATTGGATGATTTCTAGTGCACCAACAAGGTTGTACAGCCATCACCTATATCTAGTTTGTGATCACTTTCATTGCCCTAAAGAATGATACCAGACACCACTCATCACGCCTCCCTCCTGTCAACTTCTCACAATTACTAATGTACTTTCTATCACTGTTTGCCTATTCTAGATGTTTCATTTACATGCATTCATACAGCCAGTGGCCTTTTGTGATGGACTACTTCCATTTAGCCTGATGTTTTCACAACTCACTCCTGTGTAGTGTGCATCAGTACTTTATTTCCTTTGTTGCTGAATAAGCTCCCTCTGTGTGGCTAGGCCATGTTTTGTTTTCCATTCATCAGTTGATAAATGGTTGGATTGGTTCCATCATTCTGCTCACATGAATAATACTGCTCTGACCCTTGTGCATATGTTTTGGAACAGCCACATTTTCATTCCTCTTGGGTATGTAACCAGGAGCAGAATTGCTGAGTCATAGGGTAATGCTCTCTAACATGTTAAACAATTGTCAAATGGCTTTCAAACCTACTTCACCAGCCTACATTTCTGCTAGCGGCAATATGAACATGCTAGTTTTTCACATCTTGTCAACACTTCCTGTTATTGCTCTTTTCAATTCTAGTTATCCTAGCGGTATCTTATAATAGTCTTGATTTGCATCTCCCTAATGGCTAATGAAAACATCATTCTTCACCAGCTAACTAATCTCAGTTTTTGCACACTGCATTCCAGGTATCTCTTTTATATTATGACATAGCTGTACTCATAATCCCACTCTATTTAGCTAAGTAATGGCTTAGCGCAGATGCAGTAAACTTTAGAACAAGATGTTATGTTCCCAAATCATGTCTCCAGGATCTGGAAGAACCACTGTCAACACACAGACTTTGTCAATTCCTGAGCATATTGTGCTATGAAACGTATTTTTCTGTATGTGAGAACTAGATTGTAAGACTCAGGAGCTCTCCGTGAAAAAAATTAATTCATGGTTTTGCAAATCCTGACTCTATTAGGAAATGCACCAGAGTGTAAATTTATTTATCTGATCATAGTAACTAGTTGAGCCATACAGCATAGATGTAGACTTCTCAGACAGACGTGGAACTAAGTCACCAAAAATCAAAGCGAACGGAATAGACATAATGTCTGCAGGGAACTTTCCATTAAATGCAAAATCACAAGTCCTGCCAGACCTAGACTTCACTATCTTCCCACTATCAAGCTCCACTCTAAGTCCCTCAGACATACTAAGTTCCGTCTTTTTATGCACCTGTGTGCAGAACCTTGTGTACTCAGGTGCACATACATGTGGAAGAGAGGGGACAACCTTGGTATCTGCATCAGGAATGACATCCATCTTCTTTGACATAGGGATTCTCACTGGCCTGGAGCTCACCAATTAGGCTAGCCTGACTATCCAGTGAACCCAGTCATCCTCCTGCCTCCATCTCCACAGTGCTGGGATTAGAGATACATACCACCCCATTCAGTAATTTCCTATGTGTTCTGGGGAAACTCAGGTCCAGGTGCCGAAGAGGCAAGAGTTTTATAGATCAACTAAACTTTCTCCCCAGCCCTATATTCCCTCATAAGCAGAGCCTTTTCTAGGAGGTCTTTGCAAAAAAAAGTTTTTTCATCCCCTGGTTTCACTTGATACATTCAAGATTGCCTTAGACCTGGGGTTTATTTGGTAACATTTCTGTGACAAATTATCACAGGCACAGTGTTGGAAAACAGCACATACATTCCAACATTTGAGGAGTTCAGGCACTTGCTAGGCTAGGAGGATCAAAGTATCTTACAGAGTTGTGTGCTTGGGGGCAGGAACTCCAGGGGAGAAACTGTTTCTTTGCCTTTTCCAGGTTATGGAAGCTGGTGTATTCCTTGACTCATGCTTTCTTTCTCCACATTGCAAGCTAGCGTTGCAGCGTCTTCAAAATCTCTCTTTCCTCACCCTTCCTTTCTGTCTCTCCTCCCAGTTCTCCCTTCCCCTCTGCCCTCTCTCTAGAATTTACCCTTCTACTCCCTTCTTATGGGGAACCTTGTGATTGGATTGGCCCCACCCAAATAATCCACAGTTAGTCACACATTAGTAAGGTCTCTTTTAGCATATAAAATAGAATATTTATACATTTGGGGATTGGGATATGGACACAGAAATCTTTGGGAGCCATTATTTAATTTGCCACAGTATTTAATTGCCTGTCATGATGGCTCATCACCATAAACAAGTGGAAAAACTCATTCACTGGACAGTACTGCTTCCACAGGTTATAAGCACCTTACATGTTGGGGGCTGCAGACCCTCAGACCCTGAACTTTCTATGACCCCTTGCCTGCTGGAGTATAAACAACTTGGTTTTCTATGCTTGCAGCTACTCTGAACAGGGAAACCTCCTGAGTTCCTGATAACAAGGAAGTGGTTTCTGGTGGGCTTGCAGTGAAAAATCCTGAGGGCTAGGGCGTGGCCACTA
The DNA here is from genome assembly GCF_037038515.1 of Microtus pennsylvanicus. Classification (NCBI taxonomy): domain Eukaryota; kingdom Metazoa; phylum Chordata; class Mammalia; order Rodentia; family Cricetidae; genus Microtus; species Microtus pennsylvanicus. The sequence goes on along the minus strand of NC_134601.1, from coordinate 124,421,441 downwards.
GTTAAGGAGAGCCCTATGTAAGCTGCCTTGGAACGTAATAAAATTGGCATTCTTGTTTCAAGAGTGAGCCGTGTCTCTGTGTGTTCTCTACTCCCCAGACCCTTGCCCGACTGCGATTCCAGGTGATGCAGGTGGCACACTTACAGAGCAAAGCTTGTGTGCTCCACGGATATTTCCAAGGTCCACTGAATAGATGACACTGAAGAAATACTTAATCAGGTCCTAACAAAGTGACCAGTTTGCTTTTACTAAACCTTAGTGGTTGAAGGAGAGGAAGAAAGCTAAGACTGTATCTTAAAATACACTGAAATGATTCACTAAGCACTTAGAACCGCCAGGTGTTGTGGCACACTCCTTTAAGCCCAGCACATGGGAATCAGTGGTGATGGATCTTCATTGAGTTGCACACCATCCTGGTCTACTTGTTGAGTTCCAGGCCAGCCAAGGCTACATTAGTGAGAGTTTGTCTCAAAAATAAAGAATTCATTTTATACACACGGCACTCTATCAAACATGTTTCATGAGAGAGGAACAGTATGATCATTGTGTTATTGAAATATGAAACCAAGATAAGAACAGCTCAACTGAAGGCAGGACGACCAAGCAGCAGGACACAGAAGCAAAGGAGTTGTGGGTGGGGGCCAGAAAAGGGGCAGCAACAATAAGAATGAAAAGCTGGAGAAAGAGGTAAGGACTCTCTTTAGACATTCTCACACACTTCTCTCTGATCCATTCTAGAATTAAAGAAGTAAACATCATAAAGAGTTGTGAAAAGGAGAACAGAATACAGAGGGGAGGGGAGAGGAGGGGAGAGAAGGAGGTTTAAGAAGAGGGGAGGGAAGCTGGGTGGTGGTGGCGCACGCCTTTAATCCCAGCACTCGGGAGGCAGAGACAGGCAGATCTCTGTGAGTTTGAGGCCAGCCTGGTCTACAAGAGCTAGTGCCAGGATAGGCTCCAAAGCTGCGGAGAAACCCTGTCTTGAAAAACTAAAAAAAAAAAAAAAAAAAAAGAAGAAGAAGAAGAAGAAGAAGAAGAAGAAGAAGAAGAAGAAGAAGAAGAGGGGAGGGAAGAGGAGATGAGAGAAAAAAAGAAAAGGGAAGAGAAGAGAGGAGGAGGTACTAAACGATCTCCTGGCAAGTAGGAGAATATTAATGGCAACCAAAATAACTGATACGTGTGTGTGTGTGTGTGTGTGTGTGTGTGTGTGTGTACAGCAATGTTCAAACACAGGGGAACTCATTCTGGTCCAGATTTGCAGAACCTGAGCTATCCAGTGGCCACCTGGAGAGGATTTCTAGCAGGAAATCAGAAAATATATGTCACATGCTTGCAGCGATGAGCACCCCTGGGAGGTCTAAAACTCTGGAACATGATATGAAAAATATAAAGACAAATGCGAGATCTGCTTTCAGGTATTTCAATGGTTGCAAGAAAACAACTTACTCAAACAGAGGGTCAGAAATACAGAAGGTTTATAGTAATGGCTATATACCAACTTGCATTTATTTACAGGGCGCTGGACTTGGTAGTCCCATGTGCCTCTCTCCTGAGTACCTACTTCTGCTTGTTTTGTGATTTTATACAATGCTTCCCTAGATATCAAAGCAATGACTAAAATGTTAATTTATTCGTGTTATACCCTCGGACTTCAAAACTCCTAAGTCCCCCCATTCTCCACAGAGGAGACCCTCAACTTTGGCACTGACTATCTTTGCATAATGATTCTTTGTCACGGGACTGCCCTGAACACTGCAGGGTGTTTAGCCATTTCCCTGGCCTCCCAACTAAATGTCACTAGCAGAAACCTCTCTCTGTGGTAGATAGCATAATAGCCTGCCAACAATGTACATGCCTAAGTTCCTGGAACCTCTTAGTACATCATAGAAAAGGGACATTAAAGTTTCAACTGCAATTAAAGTTTGCTGATCAGATGTCCTTCAAATAGGGAGATTACCCTGGATTACCCAGATAATCTCAATGTAAGCATAAGTGTCTTGAAGAAAGTCAGATGTAGAAACGACTAGAGAAGAAGGATCAAAAAAGATAACAACATAGCAAGCTTTGAAGATAAAGGGAAATGTGCTGCAGGGAAAGGGAAGGCTGCAGCTCTTAGCAGCCTTTGGAAAGAACACAACCTCACTGATATCTTAAATGGAGCCTAGCTGAGACTCACTGGCACTGCTGGTCTCCAGAAAGAGAGGAGATTTGTATTTCTTTCAACCGCGAGATTTGGGATCAGAAACTAATACAGCAGCACTACTAGCTGTAATATCCCAAAAGGACTTCAAGATTTCCCCAACGATCTCTCGAGGACAGAGTGACTGTCAGGTTAAGTCCATGGTTCTATATAGCATAGTTTGAATTCCTCAGAATCCCATATTAGGGCTTTCTGTGATAAACACTGTGCTGCCTGTTGAGCAAGGTCACCCAAGAGCTAGTCAGATACCATCCCACCTAACTTCTCACTTCACAAATAGGTTAAGGCATCTCACCTCTCTCCAGAAGACAAGAGATTCCTGGGGAGAACAGAGAATGTATTCCTTATCTATGCTTATAGGTACTCCTCCAAATGTACCTGATTTCTATTTTCAACACATTTCTGTATCAAAAGCCTTGCAGTTGCTACCTAGATTAGGTAGATAGCATCCGAACCACCCAACCTCAAATGTATTGTTGCATTTAACCCTTTATCATTCTTTGTTGAGACTCTAGTGTGACCAATGCCTCTCTGCCCATGCATACCTGCTTTTTTTCTTTCTCAGCAAGAAATAACCCCCCAGGGAGCTGAGGAGTTGGTTTACCATGCAAGTATGAGGACCTGAGTTTGAATCCCCAACACCCATTTAAGTCTGGACACGGTATCATACATCTATAATCTCAGTACTCATGCTTCAAGATAGGAGGTAGAGATGGGAACAACCGAAGTTCACTTTCAAGGCAGAGTGGCTGGCTTAAGTAGTTTCAGTCAAAAAAGCGATCCTGTTTCAAACAAGGTGGAAGGGGAAAACCAACATCTGAAGTTGTCATCTGACTTCCACACATACCCCTCAGATCGGCACACAAATATGCACAAGAAATGACCTCCCAACTCCTTGTATGTAAGTATGGCTTAAAGATCAAATTCAACTGTTCTCAAAACAGCACAAACCTCCAAGACACTGCCAGAAAGACACTGAATCATTACTTGCTCAACTCTGGTCCCTTATAGTGCTAATCTTTTTCTACTATGTCCTCACTAAGAACTTGCCCCATATCGGGACTTCTCTGTACTCATGGTGCCTAGAGAAACAATGTCTTAGACAGGAATGAGGAAAAGAAGCCATAGATCCAGAAATTATTGTAATTGTGAGGTGCTCAAGCTGGCAAATGTCTAGTAGCATAAGAGCATCATTCCAGGTCTGGTTAGCAAGAATCAAGAGCATTCCAGTGTGAAAGAACAGGTGGTAGTCCGTTATCAGAGGCAGGGGTCTGTTTAATGAACGCCAAGTTGGTAAACAAGTACTTATCACATCATCATACTGTGTGTCCATGAATCAGACTTGGGAAAATCAATATTGAAACACATAGTACAAGAATTTTAACAGAGTCATTCCTAATTTTGTCGAATAGCTCCCAGGTTGAGACCATAAATCAGACATTCCTGAGCATCAAGTGTCACAAGAAATAGGATTGTGGGCATTTATGAGAATCATGAGAGTGGAAACTGTTGTGTGCCCAATTTTGTTTAACATCTCAGCGTCTGCTCAGAGTACTACTAAATGCAAATGGGTGTGACACATCACTAATTAAACCTGAAAATGAACTTTCAGATATTCATGTTCACTTATGGGAAAAGATAGAAAAAACTACCAAGAAAATTTTAGAAGTGTGTGGAATCTTGAAGCATGACTCCAGAGGAGGTATCTTCATGGGTTAAAAATCAGAGAAATGCACCAGTAATACAGTAGTCTAGCTCACTGTAGGCACTTGTTAGAGCCCAGTCTGGGATGCTGCGCTAAACATTGCAAATGTGAGTGTTCTCAGCTAGGGTGGTTATAGCCCTAGAAAGTATTTGGCAGCATCAATAGTTTTGTTTTGTTGTGTTACTGGGATAAAGGAATGGTGTGCTGGCTAGTTTTATGTCAACTTGACACAAGTTAGAGCTGTCTGAAAGGAGGGAACCTCAGTTGAGAAAATGCCTCCTTAAGATCTGGCTGTAGAGGCTTTTCTTAACTAGTGATTGATGGGGGAGGACACAACCCACTATGAGTGTTTCCATCCTTGGGCTGGTGGTCTTATGGTATATAAGAAAGCAGGCGGAGCAAGCCATGTGGAGCAAACCAGTAAGCAGCACTTCTCCATGGCCTTTGTATAAGCCTATGCCTCCAGGTTTCTGCCCAGTGTGAGTTTTTGTCCTGACTTCTCAGTGACGGATTGTTGCCTGGAAGTGTGAGCAGAAATAAACCCTCTCGACAGAAATCTCAAGGTCCAAATCAGGAGCAGAAGGAGACGGAGCACAAGCAAGGAACTCAGGGCCACGAGGGGCACACCCACACACTGAGACAATGGGGATGTTCTATCGGGAACTCACCAAGGCCAGCTGGCCTGGGTCTGAAAAAGCATGGGATAAATCCGGACTAGCTGAACATAGAGGACAATGAGGAATACTGAGAACTCAGGAACAATCGCAGTGGGTTTTTGATCCTACTGCACGTACTGGCTTTGGGGGAGCCTAGGCAGTTTGGATGCTCACCTTAGGAGACCTGGATAGAGGTGGGCGGTCCTTGGGCTTCCCACAGGTCAGGGAACCCTGATTGCTCTTGGAGCAGATGAGGGAGGGTGACTTGATCGGGGGAGGGGGAGGGAAATGGGAGGCGGTTGCGGGGAGGAGGCAGAAATCCTTAATAAATAAATAAAAATAAATAAATAAATGAGTTCCATAAATATAAAAAAAGAAAGAAAGAAAGAAAGAAACCCTCTCTTCCCCTTTTTGGTCACAGTGTTTCATCACAGCCACTAGTCCCCCAAACTTCACCAGGTGCTCTGGGGCACCTAGTGGGCAGAAGGCAGGGCTGGTCAACACTGCAACACTTACAGCAGAGAAATATTGGGCCTTAGATAGCAATAGTGTCAACGTTGAGAAACCTTGAGTCAGAACAACCAGGCAAAGTGCAAGAAACAAGGCTGTGTGAACCAAAGTGCACTTTTAAGGCCTCTGAGAAACCACACAGGTGCTCATTTGCTGGGTTTTTGCAGTCATTAATAAAGTTAGGATCTCTTAGGACAAGGGACATAGCTTTCTTACAAGCAAGAAAGATGGGCAGTGCCCAGTGGATGAATTTTCTTGGCTTTTGAAAGGGTTCCAGGACATTCAATCTTTGAAAGGTAACCCAGACCATTAAATTCCAGACCTAAGGGTTATATTAGGATAGCTTGGCCTCTACCAAACAAAACCAGCATTGGACCTACATGCCAGGATTCCAGACAATCACCTCATATATGCCTCAAGCATAAAGGGATTCCCATCCCTGCCCACTTACACACATAAATATTTTATGAGAAAATGTTGTTCTTTTGCTAGATGGCAATGTACTCAGCTTTAACTGCTACAAAAGGGTGAAAGTCACGGTAGATAAGTTCTGTGCAGATGGCCTATACACTCTGAAATGGACAGAAGTCACCCAGTACCACAGCAACTCCAATACTTGTTCTTTGAGTCTGAGATGATAATGGCTAAGAATGTGAGCAACTATCAAACCTCAAAAATTGGCTTGCTTCTGGTATCTCTCTCCTCTCCCCTTCTCCCCCCTCTCTCTCCTTTCCCCTCCCTCGCCTCCCTTCTCTAGATTAATCTGCTAAGGTGTGTTTCTGAAATGGAGGTGGAGCTTAGCTTCTCTGCTTCCCAGTACCAAGCCAGTTTGGGATGTGATGTGGTATCTCTGCCTCAACTTTTCTTCCCACTGACCACCTCCCTGATCTTATTGGCAAGGTTTTTGATCATTTCTTCCCTAACTTGCATATCGTGCAGCAGCAGCAGTGGTTACTCTAAATCAATCACTAACACCAGGTGATCCTGTTATTTATGATCAATAATGTTGATTTTTTTTTGTAGATTTTGTAGATTGGTCTACTAAAACCGAAATCGAAGTTAGCTCATGCTAACAGAGCTGAGAGGCTATTTTCAAACTGTTTGGCTTGGTTGTGTTTCCTTTATTTAGCCTAAATCTCCAGCAATTACATAGTATTTCATTTCATTTCTGTAATGCTAACTGTGCTTTAAGATATTTAATTACAATTGATGAGATCGCCCTTCCTTTATGGAAACAGATCCCAGGCAAACCTACAGAGTTTGTGGATTAAAGTGGGAAGGAGGGGGTCATTTTTTAACCAACTACTATTTATTCCCCTAAAAGTATGCTGCTTTCCAAGTCCCCATCAACCACAGTTTCCCAATGGCTCTATTCTCCATTCAGAACCAGAGAGCCAACATTTGAAGGAAATCAGATAGCTCCCTCTGAGTTCCCTATTTATTATTGATTCCTGATTCATGTCTATTCCAGTAACTACTAATTGTCCTTAGTGGAATTTGGGCAGATTTCTATGATATTTCAGAAAGTATTCAGTACCATAGATTTCTGAAAGTACACCTTTAACGAAAAGAAGAAATCAAAACTAGAGTTATTCTACCTTGCCACCCAATCTCTCTCTCTCTCTCTCTCTCTCTCTCTCTCTCTCTCTCTCTCTCTCTCTCTCTCACACACACACACACACACACACACACACACACACACACACACACACACCAATACATCTTTCAGAGTAGTTTCTGAATTCTGTTGAATAGTCTAGTGGTGGATGTATATCAAATTATATTTTCACCAGATCATCGCAAAGAACTTAGCAATGAATCATTTTGAGTTCCTAAAATTATTCATTCAGTCTGGGTGACGAGATGAGAGGATCCTTCGATTGACCTCAACATCAAAAAGAAATCAGAACACCATCTCTTATTCCAAGTCCCGTGACCACTCCAAAGTGAACCCTAGTACTCCTCCAGACACACTCCTATGATGGACATCCTAGGGTGGTCCCGTTCTGGCACCACCTAAACAGCCTGAGTCAAGCAGCTAAAGCAGATGCCTCACTCTAAATAGGACGGACTTAAAGACAGCCTCCTGGAATTGCCTGGGGCATCCAGTTTGGGGCTGTGAGACGCAAGGCGCTAGTCCCTACCTCGGACCTCCACACGACATAAGGGTGGTTACGACTGTTAGGTGGCGGCTGGAACTTCCTCTGCTGGAGCCATCTCCTAGGAGAAGCAAAGATGCCATTGGGGCCTCCCCCGGAGGAAAAGAGGATGCTTGCGGGACTGCGGCCACTCGCGGACCCGGCCAATACCGAAGGCAAGTCCCAGGCCATGCTCTTCTTGAGACCACTGCGACTCAGTGGGACCTCGTAGTCAAAGTGGAAGCTGCCAGAAGGCGACTTTTCTTGAGGGGTACTGGGTGTGGAAAAAGACGAGCATAGAGGTCTAGTTGTCGGGAACCGGGTAGCCCGAGGGTGCTGACTTCGGGGAGAAGACGCTGAGCCCGAGCGGGAACCGAGACCCTCGGGTAAAAGCTGCGGAGAGTGGAGACGGCTTACTGCGGAGCCCCGCAGGCCGCCCTCGGTGCCCATCTCGCTCCCGCAGTCACCGATCAGGGCTGGGTCCAGGCTGCGCGTCTGGCGCAGCTTCCTTTTGGAGAATCCCTTGGCCGAGGCCGTGCCGCCCGACGCGGGCGAGGAGCAGGAGAAGACACTGTGCAGCAGGCTCTGCGCGGACATCTCCGCAGGGCTGGGTCAGAGGACCACCTTCTTCTCTTTTCCCTCCTAGATCGTTGGAGGCTGTGACCCGAGAAAACAAGTGGCTGGAGTAGGCTGGAGGAAGGATGCCAGACGAGGCTCGCCGAGGATGATGGAGGGCAGTGCCCAGTTCACGCGCCACCAGCGCGCTCCGAGTGTCCTCGCAGAGACAGAAAAAGGAGCTCCACCCCCAGCCTTCTAGGAAAAAAGAGGTGCTGATCCCTTTACCGCCTCCCGGGAGTCCAAGTCTCAAAGAGGCTAAGGAAGAGGAGGAAGAAGGTCAGTGGCTCGCTGAGATCTTAGCTCCAGCCCGCCAGCGCCACTCCCCCTTCCCAGCCGAAGGCGGGAGACTCTGCGCTCCAGCTCTTTGGCTCTGGACAGGCTCGAAGTCTCCAACAAGCTCCTCCTCGTGGCCTGAGGACAGTCCAGAGGGCTCGGGAGGAGGCTGCCCGAGAGCCCGCCCAGAGCACGTCTCCCGTGCTCCGGGCGCGGTGAGAATTCCTCTGGGGGCACCGAGCTCAGTTGTCAGGTTGCGCCCCCATACACCTTTTTGGTGACTTGGGGACCGCGGCTGCGCTTTGGGGATCAGTTGGGCTCTTGCTCCCTCCTTTTCTACTGGCGAGGCTCAAAGGTATCTTCAAGTTCACATTCCTGCGCGGTCCCTGTGTTGCTTCAGTGGGACACCCTGCGTGCTGCACCCCGGGCCTTCCAAAAAGCGAAGTGACAACAGTAGCAAAGAACTCCCAGCTGCGCTCAGGGCTTCTGTGAAAGCACTGAGCTCAGAAGACACCCTCATAAGCGGTTGTCCCTGTTCCTCTGTAGAGTGACACTTGATATTCGCTGCCAGCCTTGTTTGGGCCCAGAGCTGGCGCAAAGATGTCTCAGCACCCTTGCGCCAGAGGCATCGGGAAAAGGGGTGGCCCGGGACGGGTAAGGCCAGAGGAAGGCAGGGTCTGGAGCCGGGGCGGAGCCAGGAGCAGGAGAAAGCCGAACGTGAAGTTTTCCAGGCGCCAAACCTGGGAAGCAGCTCACAGAGCAGGCGGCTAGTCTCTGATACCCGGCCTCTAGGGAGAAAGTCTGGAGGACGGAAGTGCGGACCTTCTCCCCGACTCCCCTCCCCCAAACCCAGGGGCGCGCCTTCTCCACACACGTTTCTGCAAAGGAAGGGGAGTGTCAGATTGCACCCCACCCACTTGTGTCAGACCCGCAGCCCCGGACGATTTTTCTGAATTTAGAGTTAAATCCCCTGCCTTCACTCCTCCTACCCTAACCCTGCCGCTTTTTTTCTTTTTAAAGGAACGCTGAAGATGTAATTCAAATGCTTGAAGCTGCCCACGGAAACCTACTAAGAAAAGTGGAAGGAGGTGGGAAGCCCTCGAGTGTCAGGTTCCCAAGCACGTGTGTAGATGTGTTCTGTTTAGGAGGAGAGGTGAACAGAGTTTGGTCTGGGTATATAGATTCACTGGACTAAAATTAATTGGCTTGGGGGTGAGCCTGTGCACGGGGCTTAGCTGCCAGGTCTTGAGTCATTGAAAAACACAGGAGAAGTCATAGTCAGTATAACGGGCTTGCAAATGAACCCGGAGCAGCTTCTTCCACTTTCCCACTCACGGAATCCGTAAAACTCCAAACTTCACTTGTCGCTTGTGGGCCTTTCTAATGTCACACTTAAATTTTGCTATTCATCTTACAATCATCTTTGCAGGAACTACAGGGATTGGTCAGAACGATGGAAATACCCTTTTCTTGTGGTTCTGTGTGTTAAAAACAAAAAACAAACAAACAACAGCAACAATAACAACAAAAACAGCTGCGCGGTGGTGGCAAACTCCTTTAATCCCAGCGCTCTGGAGGCAGAAGCAGGCAGATCTCTGTGAGTTCGAGGCCAGCCTGGTCTACAAGAGCAAGTTTCAGGACAGCTAGAACTGTTACACAGAGAAGAAACCCTGTCTCAAAACAAACAAACAAACAAAAACCACGTGGGGGTGAAGAGAACTAGGAATAAAAACAAAACGAAGTTATTAATATGGCTGTTGGACACAAGTATTTATTTTCCTTGTGAAAGTCCCAGCAATTGTCTGATTTTGATTTTAGAAGACCCTTATTCCTGCGACACTGGCTGCACTGGCGGATGGGCTTTATTGTGGCTTTTCACAATGCCACCTTGAGGTTCCCAGGTGGTTTACTATTTAGCAGGAGGCAGGCCATAAAATCTAATTCACAGGGAAATGCATTACCTACACAAAAACCCTGGGGCATCCTGTCCAGATTTCTCCTGTAGCCTGTACGTCTGTTTGTAAAAGCAGGAGCCGGCCTCCCTGGAATAACTTGAAAGGGAATGAGCTGATGGGTGAAGATAATACTTTGTTTTAGTTTTGATTGTTTGTGGCTTTGGTTGGTTGGTTGGTTGGGTTTGTGTTGTGTGGCTGGGTGAGCGGTTATCATGGCTAGTTTTGTGTCAACTTGACTCAAGCTGGAGTCATCAGAGAGGAGGCAGCCGCAATAGAGAGCAATTAAAAGAATACCTCCATGGGGCTGCAGTCAAGGTTCTATAAGAAAGCAGGCTGAGCAAGCCATGCCCAATGAGCCAGTAAGCAGCACCCCTCCATGGCCTCTGAATCAGCCCCTGCCTCCAAGATCCTGCTGTCTGAGTGCCTGTGCTGATTTCCTTCAGTGATGGATTATGATATGGAAGTGTAAGTCAAATAAGCCTTTTCCTCCACATCTTGTTTTTGTTCATGGGGTTTCATCATAGCAATAGTAACCTATCTAAGACCATGGCTATCGTTATTCTAATTTTGGTTAGAGTCATACTATGTAGTCTCAACTGGCCCGAAAATTTCTATGTGTTCCAGGCTGGCCTTGAACTTAGAGATTTTCCTGCCTCTGTCTCCCCATGCTAAAATTTAAGGTGTGAGTCACCACAACTGTCTCTCCTGCCTAAAAACAAAATGTGAGATTCTAAGATCCCATCACTGTCTACTGCTGTCTCTTTCTGTTTACTTGGCAGGCCCCAAGAGTTTTCTGTGGTTGTCAGTCAACTGTTTTGAGAGAGGCCACAGTGTTTAAAATCATTTGATGGCCTACCCGAAAGTGTACCATCTTTGGGGGTTGATAACCTTAGCAACCTTTCCTCCTCAAAGAAGTATATATGGGTGTATCTTGCCTGACCTTTCTTTGGTAACAATGCCTCATAACTTTTCACTCTTGACAAAAACACTTATTTGAATAGTCTTCAGTGTTAGGATACCACTGCACAGTTACGCCTCATTGCATGGCTATGCCTCACTGAGTCTTGGCATTCGGAGTAGATGTTTAACAGAGTCACACTTTATGGGACCACTTTTAACTCAAGGTAGCTGAGTAAATGTCATTTCTAATTCAGATGGGTGTTCTATTTGTCTAAGCTCCTGTGATGTTCATGAGGTTGAAAATACACCCCTGTCAGGATTGTGATGGTCAAATAGGAATGTCATATAGGTGCAATGGCATCTCTGGTCATGGATGGAGAGCCAACAAGCAGGATGACTCCTCTGTCAGCACCCCTAGGGCTTGGAGCAGATACTTGTCAGTTAATTCATCACCTTGCCTCCAACAGGTCCTGACCCAACACTAACTTGGAAGTTGCTTTGTGTTTGGGAAAAGTTAGCTAATGTATTTATTTGTGCTTTTAAAACACGGGAACAAATGTAATGGTTCTTCTATAATGAAAGATTTTTGTAAGAAAACCATTTGGATTTTTTAATATTAAAAAGCTCTTTTGTGGTGGTACTTACCACAAAAAAGGAAGAAAAAAAAGCTATGACAGAATTGGAACAAACAACACACACACAAAAAAAAAAATAGCTTTACACCCTCTTCCACAACTCAAGTGTCTCTCTGCCTGTATTCCAGCCATACTTGTCATCTAGTATTACCCTTTCTTGGTCTCTTTCTTGAATGTTACTACAATGTGCACACACTTGTTCACATGTAAACATGAATACTTTCTAGGCTAGCATCTGCCTATGAAGGAGAATTATGGATCTCAATTAATATTGTACATTTTAAGTTCATACTTTTAAATATTAGTTCATTTTACTTAGTAGCATAATAATTCATTTTGTATATTTCCCACATTTTCATTACCACATTATAAACCAAGAAGAATATAAATAAGAATAAAAGGAAAACCCTAAACAAAGTTCCCTAACTTCAGAATGGTCCTTCTAATTGTGTAGAAGTTCACTGAAGTATTTGCGACTGGACAAGTGTTAACTTGTATGGCAACCCTAATCTAGCTGTGTGATGTTTTTATTTGTTAATTCAATATAATAAAGTAACTTAAAAGTAAATTGCCCATGGTATTCCACACCTTTAATCACAGAACTCAGGAGACTGAGGCAGATGGATCAATCTCTTTGGATTCCAGGCCTGCTAGGTATATACAGTGAAACCCTTTCTCAATAATAGTAGTAATAAATAAATTTATTAAAACGAAATTTAAAAATACATTCTTTTCCACCTAAGTATTAAGTGTATGGTGCAGTTCTCAGAACTTTTGGTATTACTCACTCTTGCTCAGGGCATCCTATGTTACTCTTTCCATGCAGACTCAGCTCCTATTGCCCTATTGCCCACTCTGGTTGATGGCCAGGTTATGTTACCTGAAACGAAGAAAGAGATGCCAGTCTATTTACCAATTCCAGAAACAGGTGAATGTGTTAAAATAACTAGCAGAAGCTCTCTTATTTTATTATTTTCCTTTTTTCTTTTCTGTGTATGAATATTTTGCTAGTGTGTATGTCTATGCACCTCATATAAGCAGTGCCTGAGAAGGACAGAAGCGAGTGACACAACCCCTTAGAAGTAGAGTTGCAGTTGGAAGCTGCCCTGTGGGTCCTAGGAACCAAGCCCTGCCCCTGAGGAAGAGCAGCTTCTTAGCCACTGAACCATCTTTCCAACCACCAGAATCTTTCTAAACCTTCATCACCTAACTTTTAAGGAAAATAAACAACAGTGAGAAAAATCATTTTCAACATATATTCAAAAGCAGTTCCAAGACTTTGCTCCATACCCCAAATTGCTACTTGAATATAATATCATGCTTATTTGAGCTTGGGTTTTTTCTCAAGGCCTTAATGAAAAGTTCTAAGATACAGTCTATTAAGGAGCAGAACAGTTTGTTCACTATTCATTCACATTACAATTATCACAGAAATTTGGGCTTTAAAAAATTGATGCTATCTATTTCATCTGGTCATGGCACAAGACTATTGTAGTGAAAGTTCTAGAATCCTTGGTCTGACATCAAGGTATCCTCTTACCAAGGATTTCAGAAAATATATCAGTTTTTTTTCTATTCACTTAAGAAATTTTTCTGCAAACACATCTTACTATCAAAGGATATATTCTGATACTTAACCTAAATTTTCTTTTCTGTATCCTAACTTTATCCCTTGAAACTTTTCATGTCTCCAGCCAAAATTTCTCTTTACTCTTGGTGTTTATCCCCTTGAGCTATTTGTAGATTTGTATCAGGTCCCTTGGGTCTGACTCTGTGGTTTGGCTACACTAAAAAGTTCATATTTTACTTGAAAACCATCACTGTTGATGATCTTCTTTGGGTTCCTTCCAGTCACTTATTTCTTTTCACTCCCTAGGTCCAACATTCCAGGTTAGAGCATCCTATTTTGCCTTTGTTTGTTACATAATCCCATTTCTTAAATAGTCCCAAATCACACTGACCGTTCAGATTTTATGTCATATAATATTTCAGACTTGTATCTGATTGGCTTCCGACATAGTCGGCATTGCTGATTTTTGTTTCATCTTGCCCATGTCTCCCAAACTAATTGTGATCCTTCTGATATCATTTCCGTGTTCTTAGTGAGTGAACAGGTCATGGTTATCTCATTCATCCATAGAAATCAAAGGTTCTGCCTCTATGGTTCTAAAACAGGAAGAAGGAGCATGATTTTAATCTGTGTAATGGGAAATATATGAGAAATGTGTAGACAACGTTGATAGAATGTGAGAATGCTAGTTGTAGTCAGTAGCCAGACTGCCCTATGCCTAACCTACTTCTTGACTTGAAGCTAGAAATATTTGTGCTAAAACTAAGAATGTTTACTTAGATTCCTGTGTTTGCTTGTGTGTACATGTACCTCTTCCTGTGTGTGCACGTACACATGTGTGCAGGTATATATGGAGGGTGGAGGTCAATGGTAGGTGTTTCCTCTATTAGACTCCACCTTATTACATGAACTTGAAGCCCACCCATGACTACATCTGTTTCTGCCTCTTCAGTGTTGGGCTTTTAGGTGGGCACCACTATGCCTGTTTCCCCCTTGGGTGCTAGGCATCCAAACCCAGGCAATAATGTTTGTGAAACAAGGACCTTACCCACCAAATCATCTCTTCAGGCCCCCTTTTAAGCTCATATTTAAGAATCATATTGAAATTATAAATGATGAATATTTATTGGAATCATTCTACAGTTTTTTAATACAGAAAAGATTTTTGCAACATGAAAGCATTTGGGTTCAGCATTTTAGATCAATTTCATATTGCCCCAAAATTGGAATAAAGAAACTTCCAGGCATTCAGCTGAGGTTCTCATATTCAACTAGTTGACATTAAGACCTGTGACAATAAAAAAACACACAGAGGGGGATGGCTTAAATATATTGGTCAATTATGTGGTTAGCACATACAATGTCCTAGAAGAAGGGTAGGAATAGAAGAAGGAGAGAGAAAGAACAAAAGAGGGGAAGAGAAGGAAGAGGAAAGAAAGGATAAAATAAAAAAGATCAAGCTGTGACAATCCCAGTTCAAAACAGGTAGAAACGTGTCTTGCTCCTAGAGTCAGGTAGCTGTCTATGAAAAATTTTCTGACAGTACATTTTAAAAACACGAATGATTATTTTAATTCATCTCACTCAGTTTCACCCTTAAATACACACACACACACACACACACACACACACACACAGAGAGAGAGAGAGAGAGAGAGAGAGAGAGAGAGAGAGAGAGAGAGAAGTCTGTATACCTAGTTACTCCTCCCTCTCCCCTTGTGACCTTAAAAGTTTCAACAAAGTGCCTGGAGAAAAGGCTCAGCAGTAAAAAGTTCTCTCCTAAAGGATCCAGGTTTGATTCCCAGCCATCTGAAATTCTAGTTCCACAGGACCCAACACCATCTTCTGGCCTACCTGGGCATCAAGGATCCAGTGGAACATAAGCATACATGTAGTCAAAACACGTATACACATAAAATAAACTAGTTTTTAAAAATTTCAGCAAAGAGAAAAACAATCCTTGCCCTTATTAGCATTTGCATTGAACATAAACCAGGAACCCATTTCATTGCAGCATTGTTTTCCCATTTTTGTGCAGACATTAGCAACCTCTCCTATGTTTGCTAGTGTTCCTTAGAAATTAGAAAGCGGTCATTCACAATCAGCACAAATTTTAATCATGTGATTGTTAGCCTGGTATGAGCACAATGTTTCTTTACATATATGATGTCAAAACACAGGCTTATTTTTTTTTTACTGAAAATTGTAGGTGTCAAGGAGAAAATCAATATATTCTCCATTACTAAGCAGAGCCTATCTTTGAACTCCCAGAAGTTTCCCCAACTGTAGAAGTATCAGAACCCATGGTCATCATCACATGAGCAAGCATCCTGGAATCCCATTCCTCTCCATGCCTCCCACAAAGGATGCCTGGACCAGAGTGGAGAAAGCAAGTAAGAGGGTCTCAGATCAAGCTGCTGACCAGATTCTTCTGTCTGTGTGTGACATGTGCATGAGTATGTGCCTGCTCTCAAAGGCACAGTATTTCTGAATGTCTAACATTCCAATTTCGTGCTTCCCTAGCTAGCAAGGAAGGTGGCAGATAAGGTTGTTTATGAGCCTTACATCAAGTTGTAATGTGGGTGTGCTTGGCAGAAACCCAGGGGTCACTCATTAAACAAACTACAGTTTTCCTTGCTGTGCTGTTTGAAAGACTCCCAACATCAAATCCTAAATGAATCATGGCTGTTGCTTTTGTTTGTGGCTTTGAATCCTGAGTTTAAAAAGATTTTGAGGAAAATAAATTGACTGACAACCAAATGCAATATTGACTGGGAAACATTTTTGCGCACAGACCGTTTGTCGGGGCACTTTTTTTCTCTGCTAGTTTTCTTTCTTCCTCCATTTTTGTGGATGGACATATATTTAAAACATTTTAGGACAGGTGAGAGAATTCAGCATATCTTAAGGTGTACATAATAAAGCTAAAGCCTGATGATCTGAATTTAATCCCTAGAACCCACATAATGAATGAAAAGAACCAACTTCAACTCCACCCTGACATGTACATACACACAGAGGGAGAGAGAGAAAGAGAGAGAGGGGGGAAAGAGAAAAAGAGAGAATACAAATATAAAAAATAAAGTCTGGGGAGAAAGCACAGTGGTTAAGAGTATTGACTATTCTTCCAGAGGACCCAGGGTCGATTCCCAGCACCCACAAGGCAGCTCACAACTGTAACTCCAGTTTCAAAAGATATGACACTCTCTTGTGGCCTTCTCAGGTACCAAGCATACAATGGTACAGACATATACATGCTGGAACAATGACCGTACACATAAATAAAATTTTTAAATATTTTTATCACTATCAGAGCTACAAAGTCCTGTGATCTACAACAGTGACCTGCCTACATGAATTATTGGTGCACTTTCTGATTAGATTCAAACCCCATCCCAGGAACTGAAATCTAGGCCAGACAAATGCTCAGGTGGCCAAAAATATTAGCCTAGATAGTCCGTGGGCCTAGAGGAAAACCAATACAGAACGAAATGACTCCTAACAACATTCTGCTATCCCCATAAATGAGTGTCTCATCCAGTCATCATCAGACAAGCTTCCTCTCGCAGTATATGGACACTAATACAAGATACACAAGTGTACAATGTGCAGAGAGACTTTGGACCACTCAGTCCTAAATGTAATTCCTCCACAAATGCCTTCTCTCAGGCTCAGGGAGTTATGTAGAAGAGGAGGTGGAAAGATCTTAAGAGCCAAAGGGAAGGGACGGCACCATAAAAACAATGTGTTCCAGATACCACTAGACTGACAAGTGTATGAACTCCCAGGGACTGGCAACATACACAGAGCCCGCAGAGACTGAACCTAGACAAGGTTCCAGTGCTGAAAGAGGAAGTAGATATGGGCTTCCATCCCTAATCAAGAAGCCATTTGCAATTGACATCTTGCAAAGAGAAAATAGACTTCTCCAAGGTAGTCTCATTGGATATAGCAACAAGACTTAGGGGTAGGCCCCATTCCTAGCATATAGCCAATACAAAATGAACTCAGTTGTAGCAAGGAGGAGGCCATTTGTTGGTTCCTGGCTGCTTAGCCCCAAAATAATCACACAGATACTATATTAATTAAATCACTGCTTGGCCCATTAGCTCTAACTTCTTATTGGCTAACTCTTATATCTGAATTTAACCCATTTCTAGTAATTTATATATCGCCACGAGGCTGTGACCTAACGGGTAGTGTTACGTCCGGCTCCAGCAGGGCTACATGGCTTCTCTCTAACTCCACCTCCTTTCTCCCTCCATTCCATTTAGTTTTCCCCACCTAGCTAAGTTCTGCCCTGCTATAGGTCCAAAGCAGTTTCTTTATTTATCAATGGTAATCACAGCACATAGAGGGAAATCCCACATCACTCAATGGTATTTCTGTAGACTTTTTTGTTGTTGTCGTCTCATATTGCTTTGTTTGGGCATTTTTTGTCTTACTGATCTTTTGTTTGTGTATTATGTTTTCTGATTTTGTGGTTTTATAGGTTTTGTTTTGGGGTTTTGTGTGTGTGTGTGTGTTTCTTGGCAGGTTTGTTTAAAAATATGTTTTTTTGTTTTGCTTGTTTTCCAAAGAAAAGAGAGAAAGAAAGGACATGACATTGCATAAGTTGGTGGGTAGGTGGGAAGGTGGGGGAGGACCTGGGGTGGGAAGGTGGGGGAGGACCTGGGAGGATCTGGGGAAGGGCAAATTGTGATAAAAATATATTGTATAAAATTTTATTTAAATATTTTTAAAACTATTGCAGATAATGAAAATATTAATATGTACAAATATGCTGACTAAAGCAAATTTAAATCTTTAAGAACATTCCAGAGGACAACTTTCCATAGCATCTTTTAGAAGAATCATTTGCTAGTTATTCTACAATTTCCATAACACAAAAATTTTAACATGCCCAACTTTAAAAAGTGATGTGAGATTCCCCTCTGTATGCTGTAAATATGCTTTCTTGACATTGGTTAATAAAGAAGATACTTTAGGTCAATGGCTTAACAGAGTATAGCCAGGCTGGAAAAGATATATATAGAGAGAGAGTAGGCAGAAACAGTGAGAAGCCATGTAGCCACCACAGTATACAAATGCATCCACTGGAGCCTGCCAAATCTTTGCTGGTAGGCCACGATCTCGTGGTGATGCAAAGATTAATGGAGATGGGTTAGTTTAGAATATAAGAGCTAGCTAGAAATACACTTAAGCTATTGGCCAAACAGTATTGCAATTAATATAGTTTCTGTGTGATTATTTCAGGTCTGAGTGGCTGGAAACGAGCAAACAGTTTCCGATGACAAAAATGTGATTAAATAATATGGACTTTTATTCCTCAGAATTTTTATTTTTTCTTTCAAGTCTCTAACATTGAATAGCAGTGGGATTATATAACTGGTGCCATGTGTGTGCGCGTGTGTGTGTTTTCATCAACTTAAGTGAGAAAACATTTATGTTTGTATATAATAAACTGCATAGATGAATTTTGACAGTTGAATATACAAAGCTACTATGACAATCAGTGAAGATGCAGAACACATCATCTCCTCTTATTAATGTTTGATCAACACTGACAACTTGACGTTTACACTGTGTACTGGTTGAATCATTCTGATCAATTAAGAACGGGCTAAGGGAAGAAGATAAGCTAAAGGCAGATAAGGCAAAACACAGAGCAAGCTGCCAGACATGGTGGCTCACACTTATAATCCCACCACTGGGAAAGTTGAGCCCGGAAGGTTATCATGAATTTGAAACTAGCCTGAACTGCAACGTGACTTCCAGGGCTTGGGCTACAGAATGAAAGTTGTGTCTAAAGACAATACGGGGCTAGGGAGTTACCTCAGAGTTTAAAAGTACTTGCTTTCCCAGGAATGAGAACCTGGATTTGAATCCCCAGCATCCACAGTAACAGCCAGGCACAGACCTGTAGATGACTCAGAGGTTAGGAGCTGGGGTTTTGGGCCCAAGTCTGGTTGACAATACCTACATTAGGTAGCTCATATCATCATGAAAATCCAGTTCTAAGGAATCCAGTATTCTCTTCTGAACTCTGACAGTACCTCCATTTACATGTGCACACACATATTACACATAATTAAAAATAAAATCGTTACTTTCAAAAGAAACAGGGACGGTTGCATGTTCCTGTAACCCCAGCATTGAGTCAGGAGAGGAGCAGAGACAAAGTGTTCTAGGATGTACCCTAAATCCAGTGACTTACGTCTTTCTAAAAGAATTAAGAAGGCAATTTGGACATAGACACACACACACACAAAGAGGAAGAGGGGGTGTCTGATGATTAGAAATTAAATTGATAACAGCTATTAGCCAAGAACCATCCCCAGAAGCTGAGAGAGAATCCAAACCGATTCTTCCCCAGAGCTTTAAGGAGGAATCCACGCTGCAGACACCTTGATTTCAGACTTCTGGCATCCAGAACTGTGATCGAATAAATGTCTGTTGTTTTAAGCCACCCACTTTGTAGTAATTTGTTAAGGCAACCCTTAGGAAAATTACCCATTTCTAAAGCACGGCAGACCGCAACTTGGTTTGCCTTCTTTCAAACAATTTAATGAAACCCAGAGCCAAGGAACTCATTGAGCAAAAAGGCAATTCCAAAGAATTTTTCAATTAGGCAGGAGCATGGTTAATGAATGAAAGCTCATTGGTGTTTCGTTTTCAAAGAAAGTAACATGTTGCATTGGACACCCCGCCCCGCGTTAAACATGGTTTTATGCCGTGCTTCTTAACTGCAATTCGCTCCCTTAACAGCTCTAGTTCTCACTAGAGTGGCATTCTCTTTTCCCCTGGGGAATTTCTGTCCTTTTAAGCAGTTGTTTTCAGAAAGGTGTTTCAAGTTCGGTTTTTGTGGTTTGTCAGCATTGTGCAGAATCTAGTCTAGCTCTAGCCAGAGAGAGACGGCCACACCAAAAGCAGAATCAAGATGGCACAGCAGGTGAACTTGCCTAGGGAACTGATGTTCTGAGTTCTATTGCCAGCATCCACAGAGAAGAGAACTAACTCCCGAGAGCAGCCTAACTCCTGACATTACGCTGTGGCGTGTATGTATACACACCACCCCAACACACACCACACACCTAATAAAAGCTTAAATCCATTGGGGCTATGGTGATCTTTTAGTTTGCTTTTTTTTTATGGTGTTTACCCCATTCCACATTAAAAGGCTCAAGGGCATACCTGAGTTCAAGTGCTAGATCAGGCAGGAGAGAAGGAGAAATACCATTCCACAGACAGCTGGGGGCTGCACGAACTCCTCAGCAAGAGAAGAATACTAAAGCCACGTGAGGGTTTCTGAGAAACTTTGAAGGATGTAGATGAAGTAGCAGGACGGTGGAAGATCACAGCTGCACGCCTTTCAATTGCCTCCTGTGTTATCTCTGGGGAAATTCCTCCGATATTTCTCCCAGTTCACCGCTCTATTGCAGGATCCAGATGGAAGACTTACCGACACACTCTCTCCCCAACCCCCTGTAAAGACAGGGGAATGCAAAGAAGGTTCTCCAGAGACTGTAGTAAACAAGGCTAAAGCCAGGGGGTCCCGTCCATTTAAATAAAAATGGCTTTGGAATGTGATGTCCTGTAAAAAAAAAAAAACGGTGCCTCCATCAATAACCATAAATCAGCATCTCAGCCCAGACTCCGGATCCTGTCTGTGGAATTATCCTCCGGCATCAGGGGAAAGGACCTCTGTTATAGCAAGACTAAAATGAGCAATAACAGTGTAGACAACTGCTTATTAACGGCTTGATGATTGTCGGGAACACAGCATGTCACTTTGGGTTTGAGTTCTGAATGTGGGCTAGAGTTTGGGAAAGAAAGACAAAGAAGGAAAGGGACAGGCCAGCTAACTGACCTGGGGTAAAATTATTTAAATTTTCAGAGACTTGGTTCTTCTTTTGATGTGTACATCTAATAACTATATGACAAAAATTATTAGCGTGAATTCAAGCAATAAGACATGTACTGTGGCTTGTCTCAACTTTTCTATGTATGCATATTATCATAGTATTAATTTTTAATAATAAATGCTAACACAGTCTTAAGATGTATAAGACGCTATGCTAAATGCTTTGAGTGATTTATAATATTTACTCCTCACAACTTAATGAAGCATTTCTGATTATCTCTCTTGTCCAAAGAAAGAAACTGAGTCAGCAAGCTTTCCTAAGGTAACTGGAAAATATTATAGTTGGAATTTCCTTTCATAAACTTAGAGAGAGAGAGAGAACCAATGAAAGAACCGTAACACTATTCTAAACTTGATTTTTTTCTTTCTTTCTTTTTTTTTTTTTTTAGATTTTTTGAGATAGGGTTTCTCCATAGCTTTTTGGTTCCTGTCCTGGAACTAGCTCTTGTAGACCAGGCTGGCCTAGAACTCACAGAGATCCGCCTGCTTCTGCCTCCCGAGTGCTGGGATTAAAGGCGTGCACCACCACCGCCCAGCTCTAAACTTGATTTTTAAAATGTTTTCTATACGAAGTGTGTGACAAACAGAAAATCCATACCAACCTTCCCCATTTACATGATCTATACCACATTAAGAATTGAGAGTGTGAGGTGGAGGACTGGGTATGAAAGAAGAGAGGAAGGAGATGTTATTGTCGCCCAAGTATCTGTTCTGCACTAAGAACTTCCCATACGTCTTTTTCTACATAGCATTACTATGAGGTAAATATCATTATTCCAGTTTCACAAGTCAGTGGTTCACACCCATATCTATGGAATGTCAAAAACCCTTCTGCTACCAATTACACTCCTTGAGTGTCCATACCAAGGTCATCATAAACCGTGACCACGAACAGGAATGCCACACCCTATCTTGCCCTTCTGCATTTTTATTGAAAGTAGGAATCAGCTGCAGTTTTGTTTTCTAAACATATTCTTACTTTGTAAAGGAATTCAAAGCTTCTTTGCTTAAGATACATTTTCATTTTACCCCTTGTGTCTCTGTTTAGTGCTTTAAAGATATTCTTTAGCGCATTTTCCATGCACCGTGTGTTCTATCTTCATTTCAAAGCCCCACATTGGACGTAGTACTCTTAAATGTGAGATATTCACATTCTCTTTAGTTTGCGTGCATCAAATAAGAAATTACCCTTTCTAAATTTACCTGTTGTCCTTATCCTGAGAGTGATGGTAAATCTTTCACAGTTACCTCTTGGTATCCATGGGAAATCACTTCTACAATCTCCAAGGCTATCAAAACCAACTTCACTGATAAAATATCACAGTAATTGCATCCGGTCGCACACTTCAAATCCTCTCTTGGTGATTTACAATACCTATTGTAATGCAAATACTATGTAAATAGTCATACTGTCATTATAACAAATAGTCATTATAACAAGTAATGACAGGAACAAAATTCTGCACAGGTTCAATTTAAAAGTAATTCTTGCAAAGATTCTCAATCTCCAGTTGCTCAAGTCTACTGATGCAGAACACTTACATCCAGAGAACTGTGTGTACATCAAGCCGTTGTTATCTAGGGAGACCAATCCTGACAAACTGGGCTCCAAGGTTATGAGAGCTACTTTTCCTAAATTCCCTTTTACTGTTGACAACAGTGCATTCTGCCCAAATGAACTGCAGTCAATGGGAAGTCAGTGTGCTTGTGGCAGATGATACTTGGATCCAGAAACCTTCCAAATTGCCTGCTAGAGCAAATGGTGTCTCCAAACAGATTGGCCAGATAAAACAGAAAGGATCAACAAGGATGTATTTGGCCCAAGCATATGACATAATAGTGATTATTAAGATTATAAAAAGATGTTTAAAATTATTTAATAGCCTGAATTTAGAAAGTATCTAAGCAACTTTGATTTGATTCCATAAATATGTTTTCCTGAGACAAGGTTTCTCTGTGTAGCTCTGATTGCCCTGGAATTCGCTCCAACGACCAGGCTGGCCTTGAACTCAGAGATCTGCCTTCCAAGTGGTGGGATTAAAGGTGTACGTCACCACTGCCCGGATCCATAAATCTTTTGATTCCATAAATCGTTCTTTCACAAGTACAAAAATGAAGTAGAAAGTAAGATCTTTTATTGACAGTAAGTAGTTGCATCTCACCAAGTGCCAAGGCAAGCTTTTCTGCATTCAGCGTGTTTTGGAACCTACGCCTCTCAGACCTCATTGCTGGTTCCAGCACAAGCAGTAACACTCATATACACAAGAAAAGCTCTAGCATAATATCTGGTTCATTTTCGTAAAAGATGCTTTACTCTACGGCACAGTAAAGGCGAAGAAAGGATAAATGGAACTGAATGAGTTAATGTCACAGGTACAATTCAGAATAATATTATGGACACATTTCTGGAACAAGAATTATCACCTGATACACTGTCCGCAATGTTACTCTGAACGGCCCCTGTGAGAGCTAGCTCAACTGCATTAACTGTTTTCAACATCTTTATTAAGACCTATAATCGCCAGTAACAGCTCAGTTTATTTTCCTTTGAAGCAGCTGAATAGTGCTTACAGATACGTTGTGAGACCAGGTGAATGTGCACAGCTCGAACAGACTTGCGGAACTGCCGATCGGCTTATTTGTTTTAATGCATCACTTGAGACCACTAAGTGATGACTGAGGATTTTCCAGAATATATATTGGCTACAACTCACCGTGGCGCAAGATCATCGGTGTCTGAGTCAGCATATGACTATAAAGACAGGCTTCCAGAGGAGAGTCACGGGATGCGAGGAGCAATGACCAGATGCAGACTTCTAAGGAGAAGCCAGATGGATTTATTATTACCGATTCTCGACAAGATAAAGCATTTGTTTTCACAGATTGCTTCAGTGTCCTGGTTTGACATTTGCTGTTGTTTTAAAAGGCAAATTAAAAACATTGGAAGGAGAGGGCCAGATAAAACACAACTCCAAAATACCCTCAAGGGAGGGAGTAATTGATAATGGTGACCTTAAGGCCCTTCCGCAGTCCCAGACACATCAGAACCCCAGGGGCTAGTATTTGAATGCTTTATGTCTTTATTTGAAAACATCTTTTTCTTTTTACAAACTGGAAAAATTTATTTAATCCTTTATTTGTGTTATCTTGAAATGTTGGTTACAGACCCACGTACAATGTGTAAGCACACTGCACTGACAGAATTAACCGAACTGTCCTGCCTAAGAACTGAGAAAACTAGGGTTTCCCAGGCTGTATAACACAAAACCCTAGTCAGAGAAAAAGGCCTAGAATCAGATAAAGCAAGGACTGAGTGCCTGTTCCCACCCTTCCCTGCCACATTACAATAGATACTCAGGTCTCAGTTCCTCTTGTACTGCTATTCTTTTGTTGTGGTTGTTTCTTTAATTGGTTTTTATATATTGATCGCTCCCTCAGCTCCTAATAGAGACTTGCCACCTCCATAACTGTCCAATGTCATGTTCTTTCTCTTAAAAAAATCACAAAAACCAAAAATCAAAACAAACAAAAGCCAACAAGAAAAAAAAAGATGCCAAAATGAAACAAAAAGCCCCTCACCCACACACAAACATTGCATTCACTTTTTGTTGACCAAATACTCCTGGGCATGAGACTGGCCCTGAAGTGTATTTAACATATTCAGTGACCCTCCCTTTCCCTTTTCAGGGGTTATCAACTGCAAAGAGCTCTTTGGTAGGGATGGACCTAAGTGGACTCCGTGTCTACTTAACCCTCTCAGTGCTGGGACCCTGTCTGGCTTAAAGCTGTGCACTTCAAGTGTCTGCTGCCAAGTTTCTTGTGAGTTCACATGTACATCAGTCCTGTAATATGGAAGATTTGATACACAGTCATCTATCTATCTTCTTTTTAAATTTTTTACATTGTGTGCGTGTTCATGTTTGTTTGTTGTTTTGGTCAACTATTTCACGAAAACAAAACTATTGTGTAGTGTCCCCTCTTCCCTACTTTATTATGTAGCAATAGTGGTACACCTTGGAAATACTGATTTTCATGGGGAATTTGAAAGAGAAAATGGAACACAGGTCTCCTAGCTAACCTGATCCAAGTTAGCTTTCAAGTAGGTGGGCTTGAGATTCTGATTCCTAGCTAAAGCATCTCTAGAGATATTTCATCTCTGCAGAGCAGTTATGGTTTTATGACACTGGTCAAACAGGCATCAAGTGTGTATTAAGTAAGCACTTTCACCAAAAATTCTCTGAAGTCCTGAAATACAAAGAAGACCCATTCACCTTCTGCAAGCCCTCTGAGCAGTGAAGGCAGATAGATACATACCAAATCCAAAAGCTAGTTAATAGACCAGATCAGGAAGAGGATGGATGCTGGGAAGAAAGAGGAGAGAGCTTGCTTGTTTGTCAGCTGGAGCTGCAGCAGTGGAAAAGGTCTTCTCTGAGATAGGAGGAATCTGTTAGATTTCTGTTGGACTGTTGAAGGTAACCTGAAATAGCCTGAGCCATCAAGGAAAACAGAAAGTGAAAGCTTTCCTAGCCCCGAACCTCTCTCAAAGTCTCAAGGGCTAGCTTCCCCATACTGCCAAAAGCCAAAGACGCCTTCTCTTTGCAGACTTAATTGAAGTTTGAAATGGCCAACTTCCTTGGGGTCATGCATGGCTACTCCCTTTAGGAAGCCAGGTATTCTGATTGAACCCACATCTCTACAATCATACAGCAAAGAGTATTTCTGCATTTAAAACAAAACTCTTTGAAAAAAAAAAGCTCCACTTACACTCAAAATATAGTTTCCAGAACTAAATTTAGTTTTGGCCCAAATGCCACTGGCTGACTTCCTGCACTGCGTTTGTCTTTCAGGGCATGTTTGCGTTCTGGTTCTCATGCATGCAGCCACTGCGGCCAGTTGAGTTCACAGGCCTGCAGGGGCAGTGTTTAAGTGACCCCTCATGTTTTCCTTAATTCTTAAAAACCTTACACAAACATTTTTCTTCATATTGGGTTTTGCAAAGCTTTGCCCTTGTGCACATTTTCCTCTTTTACAAAATCCTATATTTGGTGCTTAGACTAAATTGACCTTGTAATATATCATCTTTTACATAAATAGAAGACTTGACAAGACCCAGGGTCTGGTGCTAAAATGCAAGTCAGGATCCTCTCCAGTTCGTAGAGGCCAGGTCAGCAGAGCTCCAGTAACTCCACAACTCAAGGGGCAAATAGAATGTTCTATTTTAGGGAGGGAAAGTAAACAAACATTTAAGAAGAAAATCTATTGGGGGGGGGAATTGAAGACAGCTAGCTCTATAAGGGTTATGTCCCAGTCCTTTGTTCTATATTCTGGACGCTATTTTACCTTAGGCTATGAATTTCAGTCCCAAGGTGATGATTTCATGGTCATAAACATCCAAGCAAACTCAAATGATCAGCAGTAAATGAGCTGACTAAACATGACTCCAAAATTCCAGGAACTATTCTTGACCCCAACTAACAGATGGTTCCCTTGGTCCTATCTCTAAGTGACTGCAGCCCTTTAACTTTCTAGTCTGGTGGCGATAATGGTGATAAAAAGCCAAACGAAGCATGGCAGGCATCTCTGCTCACTCTCTCGCCTCCAGTGTATGAGTGCTATGTAAATGCATAAGCCTTAGGAGACCAATTGGTGGACTGCAGCTTTAAGAGAAATGAAAGACTATAAACGTCTGTCTTATGAAGCAAGGCATAAACTTAGAACTTGCATTACTTTTTAGGTTTTGAAGGATAATTTGTAGGACGCAGTTTTTAAGGCTTTTACCTCATTATTTTCAAAGAAACCACAGGGGGGAATAACATAGGAGAGATGAGCAGATAGTTACATGACTAATCTACATGGAAACACGACAGCTTTTCAAAGAATTTTCTGGGTATCATAGCATTGAAGACAGGGTGGAAGAATCTTTATTTAAAAATGGGACTGGGGATGGAGAGATGCTATTCAGTGATAAAAAAAAACACTTGCCACTATCCCAGAGAATCCAATTGCGAGTCCCAGCACTTATACAGCAGCTCGTAATCACCATCTGTATTTTCTAGGGGATTCTATGCCATTTTTTAGCATCCATGGGCACCAGGCATGCATGTGGTACACATACTTAGATGCAGGCAAAACACCCATACATATAAAAAGAAAACCAGGCTGAACTAAGAAAGATTAATTAATAAAGAAATTAGTTTTATAATTCATAGCATTTGTTTGCTATGATTTGATTTCTGAACCCAATCATCTATGGGACTCAGGTTTAAGAAAATCCATAGCTCTGGAAACATTAACTGTTTCATATACAGACTGAGAGCTGAGGCGATAGGGAGGAACTCTGGAATATGGACTGTTTACTCTTTACTTAACCAGGACAACAAAGGAGAGAGAGCAGAGAGAGAGAGAGAGAGAGAGAGAGAGAGAGAGAGAGAGACAGAGAGAGAGACAGAGAGAGAGACAGAGAGAGACAGAGAGAGACAGAGAGAGAGAGAGACAGAGAGACAGAGAGAGAGAGAGACAGAGAGAGAGGGAGAGGGAGAGGGAGAGGGAGAGAGAGGTGGTGGAGGAGGAGAGAGGAAGGGAGATAAGCAGGGAAAAGGTCAGAAATCTACAGCTGAAGATTGCAGAGGTCTGACACCCTCTCAGGAAGGAAGTGGACTGAGATACTGCTGGCAGTTGAATATTGAATTGACACCTTTGTTTTCCCTTTGTGAAGATTCTCATCCACCAAATAGGCATGAATAACAAAGTGTGTTAGTGCGCTTTGCATTGCTGTGACAACACTCTCGAGATAACCAATTCAAACAGTAGCAAGCCTTATGATTTTATAAACATCAGTCAGTGGTGCCTTGGTCCCACTGCTTTGGGGTCTAGATATTATGCCTGGGCATATATGATTAAATAAATCTGTTTCATATAATGGTGACCAGAGGGAAGTTGGGGCAGAAGACAAATGGACAGGTTAGGGTACTAATAATCTCCTTCAAGGGCATATTCCAATGATCTAATTCCCTAACATTAATCCTGACCTCCAGAAGGTTCCATCACTACCAAACAGCACTATATTCATTAATATACAAATCTTTGGAGATCCAATTTATAACACAAAAGTATCCAGGAAGTGTGCAATAAAGTTGAAGACCATGGATGCAGAGTTCAGCCTCTAGTTCTCACCAATATTGGGCTTGTTTTATATGCTTTAAAATGGGGCCAACAGCAGTCTTTGCTTCTGGTTATCATGAGAATTCATTGAGTATATACTTGGAAAATGCTTACAGCTGCACCCGACACCCAGAAAATACTGTTTGAACATTTGTTCAATTAGTAAGGGAGATTGGACCAAGCACGCATTAATCCATGTTCTGGTAGGTTTCACAGCTGACAGAAAACATTGCAAGGGCTCATAGTTCATACCTCAATTTCATTTTTCTTATTCTTTATGATTAAAATGATAAACTGATTATAAAACTCCATTTGATCTTATAATTTCAGGAAATTTTTTCTAATAGGAATTTCCACTGCTAAATTTTTCTGAAATAAACTTTTAGTTGATTACTTATATAGACTAGTTCTATCATGGCCCTGTAAATATTAACTTTAACCTGCTTAGTACATGTATATTATAAGAACTAAGGATGCTTTTCTCCAAGAAGAATTGGTCTGTAGTTCATACCAGAGCTTCCAAAGAAGTTATTTATAATTTTATAAAAACGTCTCTAACGCTTGGGGCTGGTGTTTCAAGTGACATCCGTTCAGGCTGTGGAAAAACTTGATCCATATGAGAACAGTAAATTTCTTAACATCTTTAGATATTTCTCCCCAAAAGATGAGCATCTACAGTCTTGGAATATGTACTAAAACAAGCTTTGCCCTCATTGCTCAGACCTATCCCTTCTCAGGAACAATATAAAGAGGCCTTTAAACTTCTCTTTTGTTACTGGACTACCACAAGAATGTGAGTTGGGGTAACTAACTTTGTCCCTGGGATTTTCTTCAGCCTCGAGTCTGGTGGTCTTTGCTGGTGCCAGACTTCCTTTGTTAACCCCAGACTGCTCTACAGAATATAAAGTAGCTATGTTCACTGCTCCTCATGTTTTGGGAGAGACAGTTTCAAATTAATGCTTCTCTTTCTGTTTATTCTGCTTCTGAAGCTGCTTTGCTCGATTCTCTTGCAACGCAAATTAGAATAGTCTATATGTGGATTGCATTTGGTTAGTTTTGTTTCCTCAAAAGTATTTTTAAAGCTAGTATTTTTCCCAGAGAAAGGTTTATTTTTTAAAATGGGATCATACTAACTTTTGGCAAAGGGATGGAACAAAATTATTGTGTTATTAAATTAAGTTCATATATCTTGATAGCTTAAAGAGAAAGGATATATCTTTGCTAAGTAGTCATCTTAATGTGCTCCACTTGCTCCTCTGAACATATGTGTATATGAATATGTACATGTAAATATATGGATATGTAGACATCTATCTAACTAATCATTTTGGAGCCTTAGTGGCCCAGAACTTGCAACATTTTTGGTTTGCAGCCTAGACTTTAACATTTTTACTTTAATGTTTTAATAATTTTAGGATTTATTTTTAGTATTTTAATTGTGTATGGATGTGTATTTCTGCAAGAAAATTCCTCATGCCAGGGAAGGCCTTAGGCATCAGATCCCCTGGAGTTGGAGTTTGAAATGGTTGTGAGCCAGGGTGGTAGCACTCAAACTTAAGACTTCTAGAAGACCAGCAAGTATTCTTAACACTGAACCATCTCTTCAGCACTTTAATAATGGTTTTCAAGGTACATAATTTCTTTTCAATTAACAGGAGCAAGTGATTTGAGCATGGGGATTTTTAAAAGTTCAACCTTGGGCTCTTTTTGGAGGTTTCTCTTGGGCAGTTGGCTGTGTAAAGATGAAGCTGAATATTTCCCCCCATTCAGCCACCCGCTGTCAGAAACTCCTTGAAGTGGATAAGGAATGCAAACTTTATATATTCTAGCACAAGTAGCTGGTGATGCCCTTGGTTAAGAGTGGAAGGGTTATGTGGTCCAAATCAGTGGTGGGAAACAGGGTTTTCCCAAGAAGCAAGCGTGACCCTGGACAGGGTGTGCCTGCTGTTGAGTAATGGGCATTCTTGTTAGAGACCAAGGAGAACTGGAGAGAGGAAGGGCAATTCTGTTTGGGACGTGTTGTGGATGCCAATCTAAGTGCTCTCAACTTGATTATTGTATAAAATAAAATAAAATATGGAAGGATATTCTTGGACTGACAGATACCACTGTGCCTCTGCAGTTGGAACCAAAAAGAGCTCGTAGAATCCAAACCCTTTTCAACCTCTCTAAAGATGATGATGTCTAGCAATCTGTTTTTAGAAAGCCCTAAAACAAAGAAGTTAAGAAGTCCCTCAGCACCAAAGCACCTTAAATTCAGTGTCTTATTACTCCACATGTCCTGTAACACAAATGCTGATGCATTGCTCTGAAGAAGCAACAACATACTAAGAATAAAAAGAAAGAAGCTGTAGAATATGCCAAACTTTTGGCCAAGTGAATGAAGGAAGTCAAAGAAAACCACCAGAAGCAGATTGCTAAGAGACAAAGACTGTCTTTCTGAGAGCTTCTACATATTATTTTCTGAGTTCGGAAATAATAAATTTTTAAGAGCAACTAATAGGAGCTGGATCATGGCAGCGCATGACTTATAATCCAGTCACTCAGGAGGCAGAGGTCTCTGTGAGTTCGAGGCCAGCCTGGTCTACAAACCCACACCCACCCACAGAGAGAGAGAGAGAGAGAGAGAGAGAGAGAGAGAGAGAGAGAGAGAGAGAGAGAGAGTAACAGACAGGAGCAAGGCAGTGGTCGCACATACCTTTAATCTCAGCCCTTATAAAGCAGAGCATAAGCAGGGAGGGGGGGTCTCTGAATGTGAGGGCAGCCTTGTGTACAGAATGAGTTCCAGAGCTACCTATCTTGAAGTCCCCTCCACACATATCCTGCCAAAAGAGTAATAAATAAATGATCAGACCTTGAAGAATAAATTCACCTTTGGGTTCTCAAAATGAAGAAAGAATATCAAGTGATTGTGTCTTAAGGCCATACGACATGGAAACAAGTTTTGAAATTTTCAGAAAACCTAAAATCTTCTTGGAAGATTGATACAAACACTGAAGATCAAGAAAGCTGTGGCATCTCCACTGGCTAAGGAAAAGCACAGTTGCTTGCCTACTGGGGGTTTAAATGCATTCATGGTTAAAGGCTGACTATTTTCCACGTGGCCAAATCCTGCCTGGTGCTCTGGCTAACAGCCTGGTGCAAGAAACCTAAGGAAGTCATACAGGGACTGGACACTGAGGACCCTGGTATGTCCTTCCATGGCCATGACCAACAGTTTTCCTCAGCTGTCTTGTGGAAATCATTCCATGGATCATTCCCCACGGAGTTCTTCATTTTTTTTTGACTTTATGTTTATGCAATTCATTCAAATATTCCAAACTGCTTGCTTAGGGTGCAAGTTGATTGATTTGGATCTTAAATTTTGTCTGGATACGAAGTACATAGATTCTTTGTTTTTGCTCTGTGATTTGAAATGCTGATTATAGTGTACTATGAATCAGGATTTTTCAAGGGTACATTACGATGTAAAGGTATATTAAACTTAAAGTTCTGTGGTGTGAGAAAAAATAAAGAGGAAAATCATTTGAATAGTGTTAAACAGGTACTGTAAGCAACAGTATGTAAGCCAGTTGCGGATCTAAGGTCTAAATGATGAAAGACAAAACCTTAGAAAATGCCAGACAGTGATACATGTTCAGTCTCATAAGTCAGTGGGACTACAGGGCAGTAGGAGCCTCGCTAGTGTGGTATGTGGAAATCAGCTGGAGAATCTCTTGCAAAGTCAATGATGGAGAACAGGCCAAAGGGTGGGCAAAATACACTAATGCCTGTTCTGTCTGGGAATCCCTGTGTGATCTCAACAGGACAGGCCACTCTCCTGGGCCTGGCATCCTTATCAGAATGTAACCGATAGCATATCACTAAGGAGGGCTGAGAGAGCGAGGGGAGCAGGGGGAGCAGGCAGAAGGGCCTGCACCATGTGGGTCACTTCTTTCCCCTACAATGGTAAATGCATCTCCCCCCCCCCCTCTCTCTCTCTCACACACACACACACACACAGCAACGCACACACACAAAGGGGATTCTAGTTCACTGTGAAACACAGGTGTCTGCTACCCATACTCAGACATACATAGCCATTACATGGGAATGAGAAAGAGGAGAAAAGAAGAGAAATGATTCACCCATTGAATCCACTTAGCCTGTCATCTGGATCTGCTTCAGCTCACTTAGCTATATGTGTGTCCTTAGATGCTCATCCCAATTTCTGGCTGTATGGCCACCATAACATGGACATTTCTGGACTCCCATTTCATCTCTGGAGAAGGATGCTGCATTACAACCAACTATCAGTTGGGACTCCCATTGCAAGAGAGGTTCCTCTTGAGTGAGAAGCTGGGAACTGCTTTGCTAGGACCAAATGAGAGATTCACCTGCTCTTATCATCTGCCAACATAAACAAGAAAAACTATTATTCTTTCCTTTCTAAGGAATAATATACCTGAACTTGTCAAATCTTGTTGATTTTCTGACACAATTTACAGTATTAATTAATTTAGAATATTACCTACAGGTTAGGTTATACTGAAGGTAAATATTTATAAAATGTGGGAAATTGGTTTTTTAAAAAAAGAACTACAAAATTACTTGCTACCAGACAAAAGGAAACTGTAATTTTCAATTAGCCATTAATAGATTGATCTGCTTGCAAATACTTGCAAAATTACCCTCTCACTCCAAGTGCTCTCCTGGGCTGTGACTGCTACTGGCTTCTTTCTTGAGATTTAATTTTAAAAATTTAGCAGTATTCTCGCCGGGCAGTGGTGGCACACACCTTTAATCCCAGCACTCAGCAGGCAGAGACAGGCAGATCTCTGTGAGTTCAAGGCCAGCCTGGTCTATAGAGAGTTCCAGGACAGGCTCCAAAGCTGCACAGAGAAACCATGTCTTGAAACCCTCCCCTCAAGAAATTAGCAGCAATCTCAAACTGCATGGTTTTTTTTAGGTTTTCATTGTAAATTGTATATACTTATCAGATACAAAGTGATGATATTATTTATTAATAAATTTATTAGCAAATCTTAAACCAAGTTTACTACATGTGCATCCCCTCACGTACCTAGGTTTGTCAGATAAGGACTTTGGAAATTTTCACTCCCGCTGATTTAAAAATATACAATACAAGCTATATCTGAGATAGTCGCAGGAAAAGAATATTGACCACTGAAGTTAAACTTAAATTAGAAGAAAACTTGCTCAATATTAGAGCAAAGAACCCAAGCCTCTGATTTGATTTTAGAAACCTGAATTGATCTTCTTGTTTTATAATACCCATTTGTCTACATAAGAACCTGAATCACCAGCTGAGATTTGTCCCATGGCAAAAGACTGACATGTGAGAAACACAATGAACAATTCGACCCATATGGAAAAACATTGGGGCTAGGGGTGGCTCAGTAGATAAGAGTGATTGCTGCTAATCCTGACAATATGAATTTGATTCTCCAGGACCCAAAACGAGGAAAAACAGACCTACTGATTCCAGTTGTCCTATGACATTCAAATGCATTCGTATAACACAACATGGATACACACACATAAAGTAACTTTAAACTTTAATTTTATGAAAAGAAAAAGAAAAGCACAATTCTGGGAGCTATTGGTTGTGTCGTCAGGAACAGGGAATACAAATGGTTTTCCCACCGCTACACATAAAATGTTTAGGCGAATCAGTTTCTAGATTGAATGTACAATTATGTGATGCTCCCTGCTCATTTTTCCCTTATAATGAAAATAGATTCTTTTCTCCTACAATATGTCCTGATTAGAGCATCCCTCCCTCTACTCCTCCCAGTTTCTCCCCACCTGGGCTCCCATCTGGATCATTAGAAAATAAACAGGATTCTAAGAGATAAAATAAAATAAAAACGAACAGGTTGGAATTGGACAAAAACAAACAAACAAACAGAAGAAAGGGAGACTAATAAAGGCACAAGCAATAGAGACTCACTCTCAGGAATACCTTGAAAGCACTCACATGGGAGTTATATATACACGGATGACCTGTAGGGTAGAAATAAACAGGGGAAAATAAATGATAAAATAAAAATTTAAAACAAGATTAAAAATAATAAGATAATTTGTAGCAGGGCTTTTCCTTTGGTCCACCAACCAGCTCCCAAACCATGACACAGAGATTCATTATTGTTTTGAATACTCAGTCTTAACTTAGCTCTTAGTTTAATTTGTTTCTCTTTATCTTCAATTTACCTTGGGACTTTTTAACCTTTTTTCCTTCCTCCTTCCTTCCTTCCTTCCTTCCTTCCTTCCCTCCCTCCCCCCCTCCCTCCCTCCCTCCTTCCTTCCTTTCTTTCCTTTCCTTCTGCATATTTTACTTTTCTGCTGTCTTCATGTTTGGCGGGCAGCTGCCTGGCTTCTGGCCCTGGATATATCCCTCTCTTTCTTCCTCGTTCTGTCCTTCTTCTCTCTTCCTAAACTAGATTTCTCCTTCTATTTATTTGTTCTGTATGACAGACCTGCCTATCCATCTCCTGCCTAACTATTGGCCATTCAGCTCTTTATTAGACCAATGAGGTGCCTTAAGTAGGCAAGGTAAAATAATGGACCACATCTTTACATAATTAAACAAAGGCAGCATAAGCAAATGTAACACACCTTTGCATAACTAAAATAATATTCCCCAATTTTATTTTATTTTAAAAAGAAAACAGACTCTATGTTTTTCATTTTACATACCAATCACTGTTCCCATTACCTCCTCTCTTCCCATTCCCTCCACCTACACACCCCCATCCACTCCTCAGAGAGGGTACGGCACATTGCTTTGGGGAAGGTCCAAGGCCCTCCCTACTATATCTAGGGTGAGCAAGGTATCCATCCAAAGAAAATAGGTTTCACAAAAGTCAGAACAAGCAGTAGGGATAAATTCTGGTGCCACTGCCAGTGACCCCAAAGTCTGCTTCAGTCATACAACTATCACCCACATTCAGAGGGACTAGTTTGGACCTATGCTGCTTCCTTCCCTGTCCGGCTTGTGTTGGTAAGCTCCCATTAGCTCAGGTAAACTTTTTCAGTGGGTGTCCCCATCATAGTCTTGACCCCTTTGCTCATATTTTCACTCCTCCCACTCTTCAACTGGACTTTGGGAGCTCAGTCCAGTGCTTCATTGTGCGTCTCTGCCTCTGCTTCCATTAGTTACTGGATGAAGGTTCTGTGGTGATATTTAAATAATCATCAGTCTGACTACAGGGCAAGGCCAGTTCAGCCACCCTCTCCTCAATTGCTTAGGGTCTTTGCTGGGATCATTCTTGTAGATTCCTTGGAATTTCTCTAGTGTCAGGTTTCTTGCTAGCCAAATAATGGCTCCCTCAATCAAAATATCTCTTTCCTTGCTCTCATCTCTGTTTTCTCTCGATCTCAATTATCCAATTCCCTCAAGTTCTTCTCCACCCCCTGCTTCTTCCCTCTTCTTCCACTCTGCCTTCTCCCCCACCTCATGCTCTTTATTTTCTCAGGTGATCTTGTCTATTTCCCCTTTCTAGGTGGATCCATGTATGTTTTCTTAGGGTTCACCTTGTTAATTAGTTTCTCTAGGACCATGAACTACAGGCTCAACATCCTTTTCTTTACAACTAGTATCCACTTATGAGTGAGGACATACTCACTTTCATCTTTCTGGGTCTGGGTTACCTCACTCAGGATGGTTTTCTCTAGTTCCACTCATTTGCATGCAAATTTCAAGATGTCATTGTTTTCTTACCGCTGAGTAGTACTCCAATGTGTAGATTGCCACATTTTCTTCATTCATTCTTCGCACAACAATATTTTTTTAAAGGAAAAGGCCTTACACAATATTTAAAGACAAGAAACTTCCAAAGATGCTAGTGAGCTTGTTTTATGTTGCTCATCTACTGCTGGACTTGCATACCACCCTTCAGAGTAGTAGTCTGTTTCCCCAGTGAGACTCCCTGAATGGAAATTAAACTTTCATTTGCAAGTGGCTATTAATTGGAGATTGCTTCTGAGTTAGGGGCATGAGTCCACTTCTCATTTGAGTTCCAAGGAGCCCTGCAAGCCTGTCTCTGCTCTTTCTTTAGGTGAACAGGCTTCAAATTATCTTCAAATCATTCATAAGCCAGTTTCCTTCCACTCACTGTGCACGGTTGCATCCTGAGAGTAGAAAACAGTCTCACACTGTGAAGCATCAGGAATGGAACAGTAGTGACATAAACTCTGCTCGATAAATCTGATGCCTCCAGGATCATTGACGTCATTCCTTGCTGACTGTCAGTATGAAGAAAACTAAGCCTCCTGTTCCCAGTCTGTTCAGTTCAATCCATTCATGAGATATTTTCAGAATCTAGGAAAGCAAATGCTGAAAAAACTGAACACGAAGAAGAAAGGGATTAGTCATCATGGCAACTCTTCAATGATTATCTGAGTTATGTGAGCGTTGTTTAAAATCACTTGGAGATTAAACTTTAAATAGTAAAATAGAAGTAATTGTGAATGGTTTAGACTACTACTAATGTTTTTTAAAACTTTCATTATATTATTTTTCCGTGTGTTTTATGTGTAGTGGTATGTGTGTGTACACGCACGCGTGCATGCATGTAAGCCATAACATCTCTCTGAAAGTCAAGGAAAACTATGGAGTTGGATTCTCACATTTCACCTTTGCTTGTATCCCAAGCAGTGACCTCGAGCCATCAGGCTTACGTTATAAGCATTTACCTACTGACTGAC
Source organism: Microtus pennsylvanicus (assembly GCF_037038515.1). Taxonomy (NCBI): domain Eukaryota; kingdom Metazoa; phylum Chordata; class Mammalia; order Rodentia; family Cricetidae; genus Microtus; species Microtus pennsylvanicus. Next base: position 124,384,490 of record NC_134601.1, on the reverse strand, counting down.
TCTGCCAGCCCTTAGTTCTAGGTTTAATTGATCATAAATATATTACCGAGGATGGGGAGATAGTTCAGTCTGCTGCGCAAATATAAAGACCTCAACTTAGAACCTCACCAACCATTTAAAGAACCAAGTCCTTTAAATGTCTTCCAAAGGCGAGGTGGAGGTGGGGAGCAGAGTTAAGCAGGAGCTCACTGGCCAGTCGGCCTAGCCAAAATGGTGAGTTCCAGGTTTAGTTAAAGAACCTAGCTCAAAGAGCAAGGTGGAACGCAACTGAAGAAGACACCTGATATCAACCTCTGAGCTCCACAGGCACCCCATGTGTTTATATGCACACACACACACACGTACAAATATACCTTGCACACATTTAAAAAGGAAATATACTCTTAAGCATATAAACCACATTTCTCTCAATGTATAAGGAATAGTATATTCAAGATATTAAATATTAGTAAATAGCTACCATGTTGAAGCATAAAATAACTGGGTTCTATCATTTGTTTCTTCAACATTTATCCCCTCCCAAAACAAATCATCATAGGTAGAGTATTTTTATTTTATTTCAAAAACATACCATCTAAAGCATAGGATTGGCAACATACTTATGTAATCCTAGAACTTTGGAGACTGAGGCAAGAGGATTGCCAGGAGTCTGAGGCCAGTTTGATCAACATAATGGGTTCTAGGCCATCCTGATCTACCTGTTGAGTTCTATTCCAGCCTGGGCTACATAATAAGATGTTATCTCAAAACATAGAATAATAATGATAATAACAACAAAATAAATCCTACTAACTGAGTGAGTCTTCCATCATAACCCCCAGTGGAGGATATAGCCTTCTTAGTAGTTTGTTATTGTTTAAATATTTGAAAATCCTTTCAAAATTATTTTCATGTGTGTAGGCGTTTTACCTGCATGTATGTCTTGCACCACATTCTTACCTGGTGCCCAAGGAATCTAGAAAAGAGAATCTGTCCCTGAGAACTAGAGTTTCAAATAGTTATAAGCCACCATGTGGATTCTGGGGCTTAAACGTGGGTCCTCCTCTTGTGTCCTTAACAACTGAGCCATCTCTCCAGCTCTTTAATACAAAGGAACTCCCTTGCCATTTTACCACCAAACACATATTTATTTACTTGGATGATATCCTTTTGTTCAAAAACGTATGGTTTTTTATCTCTAAGCATCTTTCTGTGGCTTTTATTTTTTGACAAAATTTCTTCTCCAAAGCCAGCACCACTGCATGAAGCATTGCTTCAGAAGGAGAGTTCCCACGTGGTCTGGGCAAATGCATCCTCTCGGGAGACTTAAATAACTCCTGCATCTCTGCCTACGGGAATACTAGTGCTTTCCCTGCACTAGCAGAGTTGGGCAAGACTGCCTGAGTCTCAGCGCTCCGCAGCACAGGACCTTGCGTCCTTAGTTTCCTCTGGGGGTCTTTTTGATCCCTATTCTCATTGACACAATCTCAAGAATTGGCCTGTGTTTACTCCACTCTAAATCTACTCCAGGTCCCCTCTATTCCAAGCAGCTCTTATAAGAGCAATCTACATTCTGGTCAGTGATTCTCATCTTGGAAATTTCTGGGGCACCCATGGCTTTGTGTTTTATCTTCCTACAAATGCTGGTGTTCCTTTTGGCTTGCTTTGGCTTTTCGTCTCTGTTTTGGGTGTTTTCGCAGCTATTTGTCACCGTTGTTAGTTGTTTTCTTTTTTAATTGTGTGTGTGTGTGTGTGTGTGTGTGTGTGTGTGTGTGTGTGTGTGTGTGGTGTAAGCACACATGTGTATGGGACTCCATGCACCTGTGAACCCATACAGAGGCCAGAGGAGGACATCTGGTGTCCTACTCCATCACCCTGTGCCTTATTCCTCGAGACAGAGGCTATTATTAAACCTGGAGCTAGGCTGACAGTCTTCAAGCCCCAGTGACTCTCCTATTTCTACCTGTCACAACTCTGGGGTTATAGACACATATGTACAGCTTTTCACTTGGGTTTTAGAGATTTGAACTCAGGTCCTTATGCTTGCATGTCATACTAATTGTACCTGTCAAATGGTATTTTGCAACCATTTAAAAGTGTGCAGTATATTTCATTTCTATTGTTTCATTTATTCTTAATTTTGAGTGAAGTTGGGATTAGAAAAAAAGAGATTTTAGAGAATAGATTTTTATATGTGTGTTGAGATTACTCAAGCTTCTAAAATGTAGTCAGATTTTCAGTAGTTCAGCATGTGCTTCAGTCATTTTGTGTAATGTGTGTACATACATGTGTCTCAGTAGTATGTTCTCCTTAGACATACATTTTAATGTAATAATGTTTGATTGGTAACTTTATAGTATATAGCACATTTTAATCATTTTATCATTAGTATCATTCTCTCTACTTATTATTGTATTATAATATTATTGAGAATATTTTCATATAATATGTCTGATCACAGTTTCCCTTCCTCCTACTTCTACCAGATCCTCTCTAACCTCCAACTCTCTACTTACCAACCCCATGCCCTTCTCTCTCTCTCTCTCTCTCTCTCTCTCTCTCTCCCGTCTCCCTCTCTCTATAAAACAAATGGGCAAATTAAAAAAAAAAACAGATATTTTAAAAGAAAAAAGCACAAGAAACACAAACAAAACCCATGAAAACACAAAACAGGAAACCAGCGTATAACAAGCAAAAGAGCACTAAAATTAAAAAAAATGATCAAACACAGAAATATAAGACAAAAGCCTAAAAAGAATGCCACTGAATTCATCTTATGTTGATCATGCACTGCTGAGCGTGGGGCCTACTCATAAGTGTGGTTTGTATGTCTAGTTAGGCTCCAAAGGAGAACACTGAGTTTTCCTTTGCAAGTGGATTCTTGGGCATACACTTCACTTTTTGGGCTACTTCTTTACAGTACTATGGATAATTCAAATTGCTTTTGCTTAGTACTGATGTGATATGATTTTTCAATCATGTGACTTTTAACATTTCTGTGCTACTTCACTTTAGATATGCACACTTTAAACAATGCTTTGTATAATTTTTTTAGCTAAGGCTTGGAGCTTTGTTTTCTAATTCTTATTCTATTTACTTCTTGAAACAGTGTCTTACACTATAGGTCAGGCTAGAATTAAATAGTTAAGCAAACTTGAAGCCATCCTGTTGCCTCAGTTTTCTGAAACCTCAGATTACAGTCACGACAAGCTAGATTACTGTTGTTGTTGATTTAATTAGACAAGTTAACAAAATTTGTAATTACAAAACTAACTGGGTTCATTTATTCCATCTTTGTGATTTTTGCCATTGGCCCTATCTGTGTATTTCTTTGTGCTCTATTCCCATTTTTTTAGATGATTTAAGATTCATTTCTACATTCATTCCATCTATTTGAGTGTTTGCTATCTGGACACTGATGTATAAAAGGACATTTATAAGACCATGTATTGTTTACCATTTCTGTTCCTTCCGATTGAATTGTACCAGCAGTCGGGAGTTATGTCTGCTTGCACTGTGCCTCCCATTTTCATCAACTCTAGGAAATAAGGGAATCATCTAACATCAATTCATTTGCATGCATTCAGATGGCTAAGTAGTCCCAGTCTAGCCTTTCATTTGAGGATATTGCACAATTGAGTCTGTCAACATCCTGTCATGAAGTATGGAAGGGCTTGTGAGATTCCACCCCTCCCCTCCCTGAGGATGGATTCTCAATTATTGGTTGCTGGAAGGAGTAGAGGCATTTTCTTCAGTGTTTAAGTCACAGGGAAACGGCCCGAGTTTCTACAAATAACCTCTCCCCAACATTCTCTAAGCCACCCCAATGAAATGCACACTGGGTCACCAAGAAAACAAAACAAAACAACAGATATTGAAGTAGAATGTAGACTGCTTGAAAAGAGGAAGGGAGTCAACGTATATTAGACAGTAGACAAAAGAGAAGTAAATGTAACCTCAAAATACATTAGATATGTGTATGGAAATAACATAATGAATTTATGCATAATTTATTTTTTTTGTATATATTTATTATGTATACAATATTCTGTCTGTGTGTATGTCTGCAGGCCAGAAGAGGGCACCAGACCCCATTACAGATGGTTGTGAGCCACCATGTGATTGCTGGGAATTGAACTCAGGACCTTTGGAAGAGCAGGCAATGCTCTTAACCTCTGAGCCATCTCTCCAGCCCCTTATGCATAATTTATATATGCTAATAAAGTATTTGATCTAATTATATAAGTTCAGAAAATGTTAGCTGTTTTCATGGGCTACAAAAGCACAGTGTTTATCCCAGCACCTAACCATTGGAAACATTAGTGAAGAAGAGGTGCAGTCCATGCACGAAACAGTGAACGAGAGCAAGATCTGTACTTAAAGGTTGTGCTGCTGGTAGAAGGCTGTTCTCTGTGTGTTCACTAATGGGTATTTTCTTGGGTTCTTCTAGTGTGGTGATAAAATACTGCTACGAATGTAACTTGCGTGTAGTGACATTTCACATGTATTTTAATAAATAAAAACTGCTTGAAGATCTGAGAGTAAAACAGTTCCCGCTGGTCAGCCTTACAGACCAAATTATGGTAACACACACCTTTAATCCCAGTAGCCACCTTAGTTGCCATAGAAATCAGGTGGTGCATGCCTTTAATCCCAGTGATGTATGTCTTTAATCCCAGCCCTAAAGAGGAATATAAGACGGGGGGGGGGGAGTAGCTCTCAGACACAGCCTCATTCTGGGATTCCTGGAGGTAGGATCACCATTTTGGGCTGAGGTCGAGGTAAGAGCCAGTGGCTGGCTGTTTTACTTTTCAGATCTTCAGGTTGAACCCCGTTTTCTGATCCTGAGGTTTTATTATTCGTGTTTCATTTAATTGTGCATCAAGGGAGGAAAGGTTTATTCTGGCTCACAGTTCAAAGGTATAATTTATCATGATGAAGTTAAGGAAGGCAGCAGGAACTTCCAGTAGCTAGACATACCAAATCCAGATATAATAATCAGAGAGAGAGATAAATGCTTCCTATTGCTCTCTCCACTTTATACAATCCAGGATCCACTGCCCAGTGAATGGTGCTGCCCACAATTGAGATGGTTCATCCCACATTAATGAACCAAATCAAGATAAATTCTTTCCCGGGTATTTATATGTTGTGGAATATCAGTTTAAGATGTGTTACATTCATTTATGCCATGGAATAATTTGTTCAATAATGCAAAGATGTGTTACATTCTTTTATGTCGTACTTGTTTAAATCTGTAAAGCCTGTCTAAAGGACCTGATTGGTCTAATAAAGACATGAATGGCCAATAGCTATGGCGGGAGAGAAGGATAGGTGAAGCTAACAGGCAGAGAGAATTAATAGGAGAGAGAAAAGAAAGGGGAAAAGAAAAGGAGGAGAGGAGGACACCAGGGGGCCAGTCACACAGCCAGACACAGAATAAGAAGGTTAAAAAGCCCAGAGGCAAAATGTAGTTAAAGAGGATAATATAAGTTAAGAAAAGCTGGCTAGAAACAACCAAGCTAAGGTCAGGTATTCATAAGTAAAACTAAGTCTCCGTGTATTTATTTGGGAGATGGGTGGTGAGCCTCCAAAGAGGTTTAAAAAACTACATTTATAACATTTATAACTCTCATAAAGTTGACAATTACTATCCCAGGGATTACAAGGGTGGAGGTAAAGAAATGGGTTCAAGAGGGATGTGGAAGTTGAGGCCACTGATGAACCTAATTTCATCCATTGTATAAAGCAACAATCTATCTATCTGCTTAATATCTCTTGCTCCACAGTACTGCTCAGGTTTTGACAGCCATATGAATCACCTAAGATTCTAGTTAAAGAGAAAGTTCTAGCTCACTGGATCTGAGAGAGACTTGAGAGTTGGTGTTCCTATCAAGGGATGGTTCTGCTATTACTGCTGGTGAACAGGCAACATTCTGAGCACTGGGATGATACACCTCTAGTTAGTTCTCTGAGAAAGGAGCTGTGTTGCATTGATTCTTAACTTCCTAAATCCTAGCATTCTGCATGGCACAGAGTAGCCTCTGTCAATGCTAAATAAATTTTAAAAATAAAGGGAGTGCTAGGTGAAGAGTATTTTTCATTATTTATTTACATATATATGAGTGTGAGCGTGTATGGGCATGTGTCTGTGTTTTGGGATATTTGTGCATTTGTGTGTGCCTGTGTGTGATGGCCAGAGGGCACCATCAGGTGCTGCTCCTTGATTTTTGAGACAATGTTCCTCGCTGATTAGGCAAGGCTAGTTGGCCAGCAAACCCCAGGGATCTTCCTACCTCCACCTACCCAGCACTGATATTCCAAGTGCCGGCTGCCATGTCAGGTTGCTTACATGAGTGCAGGGAACTGAAGGTGGGGCATCCTGCTTGTGTATGGTTGATGTGGGAAAGTCATTTCTCAATCTGTTGTTTCATTGGTTAATCAATAAAGAAAACTGCTTGGCCTGATAGGTCAGAAAATTAGGTAGGTGGAGTAGACAGAACAGAATTTTGGGAAGAAGGGAAATGAGCCAGATGCCATGCCTCGTTCTCTCCAGGACAGATGCGAAGAAGCTCCAACCCAAGATGGACGTACACTAGAATCTTCCTGGTAAGTCACCACCTCAGGGTGCTACACAGATTAATAGATATGGGTTAAAGCAAGATATGAGAGTTAGCCAGTAAGAGACTAGAGCTAATGGGCCAGGCAGTGTTTAAAAGAATACAGTTTCCATGTTATTATTTTGGGGCATAAGCTAGCCAGGCGGCTGGGAGCCGGGTGGCAGGAACGCAGCCCACTGCTAATTCTACATATGGTAAGCATTTTACCCATGAAGCTATCTCTCCAGACTCTGAAGGATCTATTTAGAAGGACAACTGGAAATGGCTAACTCAATATCTGGAGGAAGGACAATGTGTTAGTCTGGCAGGAGCAGAGAACTGGGTCATTGAGAAGTATGTTCTATGAAAACCAAGTCTTGAACTTACTATTGGAAGTCATGAAATACACATAATACTTAGGGACATTTTTTGCAAATAACTAAAATAATTACCATCAGAGTAATATTATTGAGAAATAATATTCTCAATGATTGGTTTTCTATAAGACATGTACTCATTCAGTGAACACTTACTTTTATGTAGAGCCTAGTCATTTCCTCCAGGGTTGATTTAAATGTTCTATATCTGAATTCTTTTTCACTTGTAGAGCCTCTCTCCTACGTTATGTCAAAAAAAATTAAAACAACCCGCATCCCTCAGGAAGCATAATTCATTACTGAACAACACGTGGCCAAGAATTTGTAATTATAGTTTATGATATTTGGTTACAAGTAACTTTTGATTTATGAATTGGCTATAATTTCTTAGCAGCCACCATGCATGCACACCCTCATTAACAGAATGAGAAAATACAACTTACAGATGGTTTTTAAAAATGTAATGAAATGTTTACAGATATGAAACATATTAATTATGGAAGCTGACCGAGTTGGGAATTTAATTAAACATTTATTGATTTCTGTTTTACAGACCTCACTTTGTATTTCTAGATCCATACATTTTATTTTAATCCTCAATTATTTTTATGTTCCCCCAAAGCCCCTAGAGTCTTGATCATACATTCCCAGGCTTAATGAATTAATTGACCATACACCACTTCCTTCCCCTCCTAATCCTGCTTTAGAAATTAACCAATCACTTTTTTAATCTTAGCAACATTCAGCAAGGAGGATGTCTATATTGTACAAAAATAAATCAACCAACCCAGTAATTTTCTAATGAGAACTGCTATTTTGAGTTTATAGCACTAAGCATGAAGGTATTTCTCATTTCTGAAGTCGATACTCCACTTTATCTAAAAAATAACATTGCAGCTGGATGGTTACTTAAGTTCAGACACTGACAGGAGTTTTTGGTGTTTTTTTTCCCGGTTCTATTGCAACAAAGGCTTACTATATTCTCCAGACTAGTCTCAAACTTGTGGACTCAAGTGATCCTCCTGCCTCAGATCTCCAAGTAATTTGGAATATAGGCACACACACCACTACAACTGTTTTGATTTTCTTTTGGCAGGATCTCACTATGTAGCCCTAGAGTCTTGGCTGGCCTTGAACTCACAGAAATCTACCTGTCTCTGCTGAGTGCTTGGATTAAAGGTGTGCACCACCATACTCAGCTTAGACTGTATTATGTTGCCACAGCAAAATACTTAAGACCTGGTGAATTTAATAGACTAGAAGTCATTTTCTCTAAATAGTCTAGAACCTGATCTATTCAAGAGGATGATGCTGGCACCTGCTTGGCATCTGGTCTGGACCCACTTGCTCAAGTCATAACACAACAGAGGGCAGCCATGATAGATAAGACAGGACAGTCATGCCAGAAGGAACCCACTTTAGTAACAAAGCTAGTGCAGCAGCTACCTTTAAAGGAAAGGAACCCCCATGTCCCAGTCCCACCTCTCATCTCTGTGTACCAAGGCTCAAATTTCCAGAACCGAAAATTCAGAAGGCATATCTAACCTAGAGCAAAATGCAAATACATTTTCAAATAACTGAAACCTGCGTTTATTTTTGAACTCCAATTTGACTCTAGCATATGAATTTTGTTTCTTCCATTTCCACAGAGCGTGTTAAACTTTCTTACAAGGAAATATGTTTATCTGTTTCCTTTCAAGAATTACTTGTACAGTAATTATATTAGACATCTTATTTATTTGCTGTTATTTAAATTTATTATGAAAGATGCATGGATTCTTTTTTTTCTTTTCTTTTTTTTATTGATAAAAGGAGAATAATAAAGAAAAAAAGAAAAAAAAAACAAATTTCCACCTCCTCCCAGCCTCCCATTTCCCTCCCTCTCCTCCCCCTCCTCCCACTCTTCTCCCCCTCCTCCCACCCCTCTCCACTTCTCCCCACTCCTCTCCCCCTCCCTCTCCAGTCCAAAGAGCAGTCAGGGTTCCCTGCCCTGTGGTAAGTCCTAGGTCCTCCCCCCTCCGTCCATATCTAGGAAGGTGAACATCCAAACTGGCTAGGCTCCCACCAAGCCAGCACATTAAGTAGGATCAAAACCCCGTGCCATTGTCCTTGGCGTCTCTTCAGCCCTCATTGTTCGCCATGTTCAGAGAGTCCAGTTTTATCCCATTCTTTTTCGGTAACAGTCCAGCTGGCCTTGGTGAGCTCCCAGTAGATCAGCTCCACTGTCTCAGTGGGTGGGTGCACCCCTCGTGGTCCCGACTTCTTTGCTCATGTTCTCCCTCCTTCTGCTCCTCATTGGGACCTTGGGAGCTCAGTCCAGTGCTCCAGTGTGGGTCTCTGTCTCTATCTCCATCCATCGCCAGATGAAGGTTCTATGGTGATATGCAAGGTATTCGTCAGTATTGCTCTAGGATGGGGTCATTTCAGGTTCCCTATCCTCAGCTGCCCAGGGAACTAACTGGGGACCTCAGCTTGGGCACCTGGGAGCCCCTCTAGGGTCAAGTCTCTTGCCCACCCTAAAGTGGCTCCCTTACCTAAGAATTGTGGTTCCGTGCTCCCCTATCCAACCTTCCTTTATCCCGATCCTCCTGTTTTCCCAAGTCCCCCCTCCTTCCCTTCTACCTTTTCTCTCCCCATCTCCCCTTACCCCCATCCCACCCCACCCCCAAGATCCCAATTTTCTCCCCGGCAATTTTGTCTACTTCCCTTAGCCAAGAGGATAACTATATTTTTTCCTTGGGTTCACCTTCTTACTTAGCTTCTTTAGGTTCACCTATTGTAGACTCCGTGACCCCTATTCATGGCTAGAAACCAATTATGAGTGAGTACATCCCATGTTCATCTTTTTGGGTCTGGGATACCTCACTCAGGATAGTGTTTTCTATTTCCATCCATTTGCAAAGATGCATGGATTCTTAAAATAGGAACTAGGGTGATTTTAGTAAAATAATTCCTCCTTATAATGCCTATTTCAAAAGTCTATTTTCAGCAGGGCTTTTGAACTTAATGTTTTTCTGTGTTTACTGTGTATGACTGGTTTTCTATTTATAACCAGGGGATTAGCATTCCCATGTTCCCTTTGACCTATTATATTTGACATCTCGTTCCTTCACTGAGGTATAATTTGAATGTAAATTCAAGTATTTAATTTATGGATCTGAACTACTTAAGTCAAGTGGCATGATCTGTGTTTACTATGAATACCAACTTTTTATTAAGAATTTAAAAGCTGACTATTAATTGCAAATTATATTTTGTGTAGGGATTGATTAATACTTGATTTATGTCTTGTGTGTTATAAAATTTCTAGTGTGACACAAAAACCATGAACAGCAACAGATCCTTTTGAGGTAGAAAGTAAATCTTCAAAGGATTAGTACATATTTGAGTATATGTGAAAGGTGGAAATGGAGTTTGAGATGTAGCTCAGAGGATAGAGTGCTTGTCTGGCATTCAAGAAGGTGTGGGTTCAATCTCCAGTACCACATAAACTAAATATGATGTCACCATCCTATAATGCCAGCACTCTGGAGGTGGAGGTAGGAGGCTCAGAAATTCTTTAGAAATTAAAAATCATCCTAGGTCACATGCTGAGTTTATTCCCAGCCTGGGATACATAATAAGAGGGGAAAGGGAAAGGAAAGAGAGGGGAAAGAAAGAAGAAAGGGTAGAAAGAAGGAAAGACTGGAGGGGGAAGGAAGGAGTCAGTACCCTAGACAGAGCAGACGCTGCTGTTATCTACTCTGTAGCCCTCTCCACATGGGCCATTAGACACTATGATAAAAAAGGCAAAGTCCAATGCTTTCAGGGGTTCTGAATATACTCTCACTGTCCTAATTTTTGAAAGGTTGGCATGGGCCATATCCCCTGAACGTGGACACGAGGTCTAAAACTATAGCTGCCATTTGCCCATTCACTGACAAACAGGAGAATTGCAGCCAGATTGGTTTTACCAACCCAGACTACAAAACACTTGTTTGCGGTCAGCTACCAGCTCTCTTGATGTGTGAGAAGAAATTGCCATAAGACTCTCATAGATGGTGCTCTGTTTCACAAAGGACAATGCTTTCTACCTCTATATTTGAATTTTCAGAGATTTTCCTATTCCAATCATAGTCTGTGAGTCAATGGCCTCAACAACACTGAGGAGATTGCTGGAAATGCAGAGCCTCAAGGTGTCTTTGGATTCTCCGAATCCAATCCCCCATTTTAGCAAGATCCCCAAGTAATTTGTATGCAAATTAAAGTTTCTAAATCACAGTTCTCTGGAAACATGAAGAATAAAATATTCTATGTAGATATATAGAATAAGAGTAATTTTCTTGAATGCAGTATCTTTAGGTGCAAAACCTTTCATATTAGCTGCAGTGTATATAATTTTGTTTAAGCTTCAGATATGGGTAAGTCTATTCTTTGTCATTCACCCGTGTGATATAATCAAGGAAATGAGACTTCAAAAGATAAAGTGACCCCAGAGACATTTAGGCAAAGCTGATTTCTTAACCTACTTCTTGCTAATTTCAAAGCATACTTTTCATAAAAAGTTTCTTTTATGCACATATGTGGATACATTCATGCATTTGTATGGAGATCAGAGAACTTGTAGGAGTTGATTCGAGACTCTCCTTCCACCATGACGGTCCAGGAATCAAACTCAAGTCACTGGGGCTTTTATCCACTGAATCATCTGGTAGGCCTGGAAATCTCACTTCTTTCTTCTATCCTGCATTGGTTTTCTGACTTCGGGTCTTGAAAGGAGGTGAAAAGCAGAGAAGAGTTGTGACAGGAGGGAAGCTGTTCTCTGATGGTGAAGGATGAACGGAATGCTGTGCCTCTGGGCAAAACTGAGATTAGAGAGAGCAAAGGCCACTGCAGTCAAACAGCATGTGAAGGGAAAATAGGGAGAAAACTGGAGTCTACATTTTGCAGAGCAGATTACAGGCACATTCCTAATTTAGGTGCACACAAAAGCTGTTAAATATAAAAAAGAAATCAACGTTATGAAGTCAGTGTGCTTCTGCAAACAGCTGGGATTTTCAGCTCCGTGGCTGTTTTCGCAGAGGAAGTTTAGGAGCTTCATCTGCATTATCTGCAGCACTCATTTCTGTTCACATTCGCAGACAGGTTTGACAATTTTGTTGGCTTAGCATCACACATCTGGCCAGGAGCAAATCTAAATGGAGTAGCACAATACTGATTCTATAACCTATGAAAACACAGACAGAAATGGACAAAAATACAAGAATGGGGGAGGGGTTGTTTGTACTTTATTTAAGACAGTTACATTCCACAAATGTGATCACCGGAGAACATCCAGGTCTGGATGTAGCAGACAATGAGCTACACCCATTGAGAACACTGTGTGCTTCAGGGTCGGGTCTAACACGGGCTCTCCTGCTTTTTTTTTCCTGTGAAGTCTAGTTCCTTCAGTGGCTTTATTAGCAATGAAAGAAACAGAGGGCTAGCAAGACAGCTCAGTGGGCACCAAACCTGACCACTTGACTTCAATATCCAGGAAGCACATGATGGGGGAAGATACTACAACCCTTAAGCTGGTCAAAGACTTCCACACGTGTGCTGTAGCATAGGGTTCCTCACCCCCATGTACCCAATAAATAAAAATGAAAGAAAGAGAAACAAAAATCTTTCTTTCTTTATGTTCTACACTACACGTTTTGAACTGCTTTCATGTTTGTATTATATTTTTCTTCTAGTTATTCATAAAATCTGTCGGAAGGTAGTGTTATCTCTGAACCCTGCCAACAAAATAACTTACATCTTTATCAAAACGTTTTCTTCAGTGTTCAGGGACGTAGAAATACTAACTATGCAGATGTAATCAATAGCCAGTGTATTCATGCTTCAAGTAATGACACTGTGACCCATACATTTGCACAATTAGAAAAAAAATTGAGATAGGGTCTTGTATCCCAGGCTTCCCTGATCTCATTATGTAGCTGAGGATGACCTTGAATGACTGCTTGGATTGTAGGATTTTGTCACTGTATTGGATTGTATGTGATGCTGGAGATCACATCCAGAGTTTGGTGTATTCTAGGCAGGATCCCAGCTGGTTAAACGACATCTCCAGACCCTACAACCAAAAATCTCTACCATTGGAGTGACTCCTAATTCATTTAGGAAAACAAACTTGAGGAACTGTATCCAGAAAAGGTCCAGTCAGAAAATGTTTAATAAAACATTTAATAAGAGGAGAAAAGAAGGCCAGGGACTGCTTCTTCTCATTGTCATGTGAGTGTTTATTAAGCAAAAATAACTGTGTCTTCCTACCTTCTGCTGGCATTAGCGCCTACTTCTTTGGGATCCCAGTGAGTGAGACAGCCACCCTTTTTGATTGAACTGCTGGATTTCTGAACCTTCTATTCATAGGTAGCCATTGTTGAATTAGTTGGACTACAGCCTGTAAGTTATTCTAATAAATCAACATGTATGTGATTTACATGAATTTGATTTATTATATATATATATATATATATATATCATATGAGAGAGAGAGAGAGAGAGAGAGAGAGAGAGAGAGAGAGAGAGAGAGATTATATAAACTGTGTTTCTCTAGAGCACCATGACTAATGTGGATTTTGGTTCCAAAGTGATTCTAGAGGAACAGCACTATAAAGATAACTCTTTCAAGTATCTGGAATAGACTTTCCTACACCTACAGTTAGCAAAGCCTCTCCAGTTACTGAAGCCTCTCCTGGAGCTCAGATAGCCCATGGTGTGAAGTATTTTACAAACACAAAGAGATAAATGCATTTAATTATTCCAATTCCCCAATTGTGAACAGCAACAGATTTGTTAACTCTGTATATAAAACTTTTTGACAATTTGTGGAACAATCAAGAAAATAATGAGGCTTGTCAGTTGCTCCCAGCATCTCTGGATGAATTGACAAAGGAAGGGGAGAATGAGCTTCATGATAAAATTAACCAAATTGTAACATCTCAGTTTATGATGAAGGACAACAATGAACTCAATGATAAAAACTGACCAGCTCCAGATGCACATAAATAAATAGGCTAAAGCACGGCCCAGTCTGTTCCTGGGTGAAGAGCAACCATTAAGTCATAGGCACCACCTGCACTATTTGGAAGAAGAGAGACCCCTGAAACATAGGCCCCACCTGCACCCATTGGAGGAAGAGATGGGTAGACATAATGTAAGAATACATTCAACAACATAAAGAGTGGTATGGCACCATCAGAAAAATAGTGGGTCTACATCAGCATGACCTGAACATCCTAATTCAGAAGAAGTAGAAGAAAATGACCTTAAAATAAATTTATGAAGATGATAGAGGCACTTAAAGAAAAAAATGGAAAATTCCCTTAAAGAAGTGGAGGAAAAGACAAACAAAGAATTGGGAAAAAAATCAACAAATGTCTTAAAGAAAGTTGAGAAAAAACAATTAAACAGGTGAATGAAATGGTTCAAGACTTGAAACTGAAATAGAGGCAATAAAGAAAACACAAAATCTGGGTAAATGATCAGGAACTACAGATGCAAGCATAACCAACAGAATATAAGAGATGAAAGAGAGAATCTTAGGCACTGAAAATACAACAAAGGAAATAGAGTCATCAGTCAAAGAAAATGTTAACTCCAACTAATTCTTAATACAAAATACCTGGAACACCATGGAAAGACCAAACCTAAGAATAGTAGGGATAGAGAAGTCCAGCTCAAAGGCACAGAAAATATATTCAACAAAAACATAGAAGAAAACTTTCCCAACCTAAAGAAGGACATGCCTATGAAAGTACAAGAAGCTTACAGAACACCAAATAGACTGGACCAAAAAAGTCCCATTGCCACATAACAATCAAAACAATAAATATACAGAATAAATAAATAATATCAAGAGCTGGAAAGGAAAAGGGTCAAGTAACATATAAAGACAGACCGATCAGAATTGCACCCGACTTCTTAATGGGAACTCTGAAAGTCAGAAGGTCCTGCATAGATGTTCTGCAGACACTAAGAGACCACAGATGCCAGCTTAGACTACTATACCCAGCAAAGCTTTCAATCCCCGTAGATGGAGAAAACAACATACTCCATGAAAAAAAAAACAGATTTAAGCACTACCTTGCAGAATTCTGGGGATCTCTGACTGAAGAAATTAATCTTTCATTGTCCGCTAAACCAGCAGTGACTTTCCCTCAAGGAGACACCAAACAAGACAATACTGATGTTCCTCAGGGCCCACCAATAGTTGCCATTAGTCCTATATCCAGACTTAACACAAAGCAGGCTCCTAGAGAGAAGACACAAAGTGAAGTCCATAAGAAAGTGTGCAACACTGCTAAAGAGCTTAATGAGTATGCTAATTCTTTCAAGCAGAAGTCTGTGGAATATGTGTAGGAATGAATTTTAAACATACGGTATAATGAAGGAATGTAAAAGTGGATCAGACTGAGTTTATTGATATGAACCCTCTAGAATTTCTTCATTCACAAAGAATTCACCAATTGCCTCTATTATCTGTGTTTTTATAGTATATGTGATATAGAACAGATACTTCTTTCTCCATAAGCAAGTTAAATCAAACAACAACCAAAAAATGATCTGGGGTAATAACTGCCACTATCTTTGAAGGATAGTGATTATTTGTTGAGCATTTGACTTACACATACTCAATTGGGTGTTGTCCATTTGTCACTTAATCTACATATAGTTATTGAAACTTTTCATTTGCTAAGCATTAAGAATCTCTAAATTATTGGATAGCAATCATTTATTCAACTAATCTCTATACTTTCAGATATCATTTATTTGTTAGCATTTAATCTACATCACTGTTTTAAAGATTTGTTTTATTTATTGTTTTTATTGAACTGTATATTTTCTCCATTTCCCTTCCTTTCTTCTCTCTCCTGTTCTATCCTCTCCCATGATCCCCACCCTCCCAATTTACTGAGGAGATCTTCTCTTTTTCTACTTCCCATGTGGATTAGATCCATGTATGTCTCTCTTATGGTCCTCTTTGTTGTCTAGGTTCTCTGGAACTGTGAGTTGTAGGCTGTTTTTTCTTTCCTTTATGTTTAAAAGTCACTTATGAGTGAGTACATATTATATTTGGCTTTTTGGGTCTGGGTTACTTCACTCAAAATGATGTTTTCTAGATCCATCTATTTGCCCACAAATTTTAAGGTGTCATTTTTTTCCACTGTGTAGTACACCATTGTGTAAATGTGTCACTTTTTCCTTATCCATTCTTTAGTTGAGGGGCATTTAGGTCGTTTCCAGGTTCTGGCTATGACAAATAATGCTGCTATGAACATGTTGATCACATGTCCTTGTGTTATTAGATGCTGATAAAACCCTTGTCAAAATCCAACACCCCTTCATGATAAAAAGTCTTGTAGAGATCAAGGACACAAGGAACATACCTAAAAATAATAAAGGCAATATACAGCAAGCCAACAGCCAACATCAAACTAATAGGGAGAAACTCAAAGTGATTCCACTAAAATCTGGAACAAGACAAGGATGTCCACTCTTTCAATATCTATTCAATATAGTACTCAAAATTCTAGCTAGATTAATAAGACAACAAAAGGAGATCAAAGGATACAAATTGGAAAGTAAGAAGTCAAACTTTTTCTATTTGCAGATTATATGAGAGTTTACCAAAGTGACCTGAAAAATGCTATCTGAAAACACCTACATCTGATAAACACCTTCAGTAAAGTGGCAGTATAGAAGATTGACTCAAAAAAAGTAGGCCTCCTAGATACATATGATAAAGGGGATGAGAAAGAAATCAGAGAAACATTACCCTTCATAATAGCCACAAATGATATAAAATATCTTAGGTAACCCAATTAAACAAGTAAAAGACCTGTATGACAAGAACTTTAAGTCTTTGAAGAAAGAAATTGAAGAAGATATCAGAAAATAGAAAGATTTCCCATGTTCTTGGATAGGTAGGATCAACATAGAAAAATGGCAATCTTACCAAAAGCAATCTACAGACTAAATGCAATCCCCCTCAAAATCCCATCACAATTCTTCACAGACCTTGAAAGAACAATACTCAACTTCATATGGAAAAAATAATAAACCCTGGACAGCCAAAATAATCCTGTACAATAAAGGAACTTACAGAGCCATCGCCATCCCTGACATCAAGCTCTACTATAGAGGTACAGTAATAAAAACAACTTGGTATTGACACAAAAACAGACAGATAGACCAATGGAATAGAATCAAAGACCCTGATATTAATCCACATACTTTTGAACACCTGATTTTTGGCAAAGAAGCTAAAATTATACAATGAAAAAAAAGCATCTTCAAAAAATGGTGCAGGCATAACTGGATGTCAATGTGTAGAAGAATACAAATAGATCCATATCTGTCACCATACACAAAACCAAGTCCAAAAGGATCAAAGATTTTAATATAAATCCAACCACACTGAACCTCGTAGAAAAGAAAGTGGGAAGTAGCCTTAAACACATCAGTACAGGAGACCACTTGCTGAATATAACCCAGTAGCACAGATGCTGAGAGAAACAACTAGTAAATGGGACCTCCTGAAACTGAGAAGGCTAAGGCTAAGGCTAAGGACACGGTCAATAAGACAAAATGGCAGCCTCCAGAATGGGAAAAGATATTCTCCAAGCTCACATCTGACAGAGGGTTTATCTCCAAAATATACAAAGAACTCAAGAAACTAGGCATAGAAATACCAAATAATACAATTTAAAAAGGGGGTGCAGATCTAAACAGAAAACTCTCAACAGAAGGATCTCAAATAGACAAAAGGCACTTAAGGAATTTCTCAACATCCTTAGCCATCTGAGAAATGCAAATCAAAACAACTCTGAGATACTACCTATACCTGTCAAAATGGCTAAGATCAAAAACACTAATGACAGCTTATGCTGGAGAGGATGTGGAGTAAGAGGAACACTCCTCCACTGCTGGTGGGGTGCAAACTTGTACAGTCACTTTGGAAATCAGTATGACAGTTTCTCAGAAAATTGGAAATAAATCTATCTTAAGACCCAGTGATACCAGTCTTGGGCATATTCCCAAGGGTTCTCAATCATACCACAAGGACATTTGCTCAGCTATGCTCATAGCAGCATCATTCATAATTGCCAGATGATGTGGGAGTGTCATATATCAATCTGTTGATTTCATTGGCTAAGCAATAAAGAAACTGCTAGGCCCATTGGATAGGCCCACCCTTAGGTGGGTGGAGTAAACAGAACAGAATGCCGGGAGGAAGAGGAAATGAAGTCAGACCCAGCAGCTCTGCTCTCCGGAGCAGACGCAGGACATCCGCCATGCTCCCGGCTCCTGGGCAGGCACACGCGATGAAGCTCTGAAGCTCCAACCCAGGATGGATATAGGCTAGAATCTTCCCGGTAAGACCGGTGCTCACAGATTGTTAGAGATGGGTTGATTGGGATATCAGAATTAGCCAGTAAGGGCTAGAGCTAAGGGCCAAGCAGTGTTTGAAAGAATACAGTGTCTGTGTAATTATTTCGGGCCATAAGCGAGCCGAGCCGGCGGCTGGGGTGTTGGGGGACGCAGCCCCGCCGCCGCTCCTTATTACTACAGCCAGAACTTGAAAACAACCTAGATTCCCCTCAACTGAAGAATGAATAAAGAAAATGTGCTACATTTACACTATGCAGTACTACTCAGTGGTTAAAAACAATGACATCTTGAAGTTTGCAGCAAATGGATGGAACTAGGGAAAACCATTCTGAGTAAAGTAACCCAGACCCAGAAAGACAAACACAGTATGTACTCACTCATAAGTGAATATTAGACCTAAAGCAAAGGATAACCATTCTACAGTCCACAACCCCAGAGAAGGCAGGAAACAAGAAGGACCCTAGGAGAGACATACATGGATCCCCCTGGTAAGGGGAGATAGACAAGATCTCATAAGTAAATTGGGGGTGTGAAAGGAGGGGGGATGTTGGAAAGGGAGTGCAGGGAAGAGAAGGGGATGGGGGAGGAGAACATGAGGAATGGGAAAGGTCAAGTTGTGGGCAGCAAGGAAAGAGATATCTTGGTAGAGCCATTAATGGGGTAAGTGAGAAACCTGGCCCTAGGGAAATTCTTAAGAATCTATAAGGATGACACCAGCTAAGAATCCAAGCAATAGTGGAGCGGGTGCCTCAACTGCCTTCCCCTATAAGCTGTTGATGACTACCTTGATTGTCATCATAGAACCTTCATCCAGTAACTGATCCAGATGCAGAGATCCACAGATAAACACTGGGCTGAGCTCCTTGTAGTTCAGTCATAGAGAGGGGGGAGCAATGATATGACCAAAGGGATAAAGACCATGATGAGGAAATCCATAAAACAGCTGACCTGATCTAGTGGGAACTCACTGACTCCAGACTGACAGCTGAGGAACCTGCATAGGACCGAACTAGGCCCTCTGAATGTGGGTGACAGTTGTATAGCTTGGGCAGTCTGTGGGGCCACTGGCCTTGGAGCCAGTATTTAACCCTAGTGCATGAACTGGCTTTTTAGAGCCCATTCCCTGTGGAGGGATACCTTGCTCAGCCTAGATACAGGAAGGAGGGCCTTTGTCCTGCCTCAGGTGATGTGACAGACTTTCTTAACTCCTCATGGGAAGCCTTGCACTCTCTGAAGACTGCATAGGAGGGGGGAGGGGAAGGGGGAGGAGGAGACAAAAAGGGAATTGAAATTGGTATGTAAAATAAAAAAGATGGTTTTTAAAAAATAAAAGGAATTTAGAAAAGAATGAGTCTCTGTGTATTTATTTGGGAACTGGGTGATGGTCCCCCAAAGAGGAAAAAAAATCAAAATACAAATACAGGAAGGCACATTAGATATACCCTTCATTAATCCTAGAAGAAATAAAATGGTAAGGGGGCACCAGCGCATCTCCAGAGCTTTATTGTTGCTCCTTTCTTTGTGCCAGATCTTAGTGTTGCAGATGATGCTACTTAGTAGGATGAGGTAAACATAATGGGTTTAATTGGTCCCTGAGGTAGCAGGGCCAAGATGGCAGCACTGAGTTACCAAAGGCAAAATGATCTTAGTTATTAGAGTGGGCAGCATAGATGAAGCAATGTCCATAATGTATTGGCCAGCACATGCGAAGTAAATTTTATGGTAGCCTAACTTACGTGGACCTTTGGCTAATCAATTATAGTATTTCCAGGCATAAAAGTGGCAAGAAGCATATTGAATTTTTGTTTGACCTCTATAAGCAGAAAAATTGTCAAACAAATGAAAGAAAGGCTACATTTAGTCATGGCAAAAACAAATCTCAGTTCATGAATGAATTTCCATACCTTTAGCCAGTTTACAAACCCAACCCCTTGAATGAAGGGACAACCAAGTTTCCCTGAGGAAGGACCTTGATAAAACACCTAAATGTTTTACTATTAGCCTTCTCCAGTCCTTCCCCAAGAGAGACCTACAACTTTTTACAGGAGTAACTGTACACTGGGGGGAAAGAAATTTTCTATTGGATATTGGTTCTGAAGTGACACTGATTGAAGAGATTCCAAGAAACACCGCGGCCCTCCAGTTTAAGTAAGGATTTATGGAGACTGGTAATTAATGGAGTTTTAGCTAATACCTGACTCAGAGTGGGTCTAGTAGGTTCCAAAACTTATCCCGTGGTTATTTCTCCAGTCCCAGATTGTAAAATTGGGATAGATATACTTAGAAGTTGGCAGAATTCTCACACTGGTTCCCTGACCTGTGAAGTGAGAGCTATTATGGTTGGAAAGGCTAAATTGAAGCCTTTAGAGTTGTCGCAGCCAAAGAAAATAGTGAGCCCAAAACATATCACATCCCCGGAGGAACTGCAGAAATTAGTGAGTGACTCCATACTTGGAAGACACAGGGGTGGTGGTTTCTCATTTTAACTCTCCTATCTGACCAGTGCAGATGACAGATGGATCATGGAGAATGACAGGTGGCTATCAGTCAGGTGGGGACTCCAATGGCAGCTGCTGTGCCAGATGCAGTGTCCTTACTTGAGCAGAGTAACACAACTCCTCGTACATGGTGTGCAGCTATGAATCTAACAAATGCCTTTTTCTCAGTAGCTGTCCATAAGGGCCATCATAAGCAATTTGCTTTCAGTTGACAAAGCCAGCAGGATACCTTCACAGTTTGACTTTAAAAGGGGTATATTAACTCTCCGGGCCTGTGCCATAACTTAGAAGGATCTGAATCCTCTGTCTCTTCCACAAAATATCACATTTGGTGCACTATATTGATGACATTATTCTAATTGGATCAAGTGAACAGGAGGTAGCAATCACTTTGATTTCATTAGTAACACATATATGCCTGTAAGAGGATGGGAAATAAATCCAACCACAATTCAAGGGCCTCAGTGAAATTCTTAGGAGCCCAGTGGTGTGGGGCATGGAGAGATATTCTTTCTAAGGTAAAGATAAATTATCTTACCTGGTCCCTCCCACCACCAAGAAAGAAGCACACTGTTTAATGGGCCTTTAGATTCTAGAGACAGCACATCCCTCGCTTGGGTGTGTTATTCTAGCCCATAGACCAAGTGACTTGGAAAGCTCCTAGTTTTGTATGGAGCCTGGGACAGAAGAAGACTTTTCAACAGGTCCAGATGGCTGTGCAGCCTGCTACGTCGCTTGGAAAATATGATCCAGCAGACCCTATGATATTTGAGGTGTCGGTGGCAATAGGGAGGCTGCTTGGAGCCCTTGGCAGGCCCCTATTGGTGAATCACAGAAGACACCTTTGGGATTTTGGAAGAAGACTCTACCATCATCTGCAGACAATTATTCTCCCTTTGAAAGACATTTCTTAGCTTACTATTGATCCGTACTGGAAACTGAGCATTTGACAATGGGCCACCAAGTTGCCGTGTGACTTGAGCTGCCCTGTTTTGGGTTCTCTGGCAGAAAGAGCAGGGGCAGAGCTGGAACCACTCTCCCTGGAGTTGAGCAGAATGGTGAGTGTCGAATGACCCAGACACCCTCCCTCCCTTGGCCACTGGAGAGAAACACACTTACTGAGTCAGCAATCTGTCAAAGGAGGATCTCATATAATGGTATCAAGCAGGGACTTACATAGGGTTGTGAAGGGGATGGAGAAGCTTGGGATGGGTTGAGGCGGAGTAAGGAACAAGGGCCAGTAATATAATAAGGACCACACTAGAGGTAGCTGGGCAGAGGCGGGTCTAGGTCAGGTAGCCAGAGACAGGTCTCCAAACTCTAGCTAGGCTCAGCAAGTTACACTAGGCCTCATGCTAACTTCAGTTAGGCTCAGGAAATTACACTGGGCCTCACGCCCCGGCCTCATGAGGCACAACAGCCCTGAACTGTTTGTTACCTGACCCACCAAGTCATAAAGTAGGATTGAACAGCTGCAATCTATTATCAAATGGAAGTGGTATATACGTGATCGGGCCCAAGCAGGTCCTGAAGGCATAAGCAAATTACGTGAAGAAGTTGCCCAAATGCCTATGGATTTCTACTCCCATTACAATGATATCTGCTGCCAACTGTACACTTACAGCCTCATGGCTCTATGATTGGTTGACTGAGGAAGAGAAGATTACGGTCTGGTTTTACTGACGGTTCTGCACTTTAGGAAGGCATCACCAAGAAGTGAACAGCTGCAGCATTATAACTCTCTTCTGGGGCAAGCCTGAAAGACACCAAAGAAGGGAAATCTTCACAGTAGGCAGAAATTCAGAGAGCACTCATGGTCATATATTTTGTTTGGAAAGAAAAGTGGCCATATATGTGATTGTTCACTGATTCATGGGCTACAGCCAATTGATTGGCTGGATGATCAGAAACTTGGAAAGAGTATGATTGGAAAATTGGTGAGAAAGACATCTGGGGAAGAAGTATGTGGATAGATCTCTCCAAATGCATGAAAGGTGTAAAAATACTGTGTCCCATTTAAATACTCATCAAATGTGACTTCAGCTGAGAAGGAGTTAAATAATCAAGTAGATAAGATGACCCATTCTGTGGATAGTCAGCCTCATTCCCAACCGTTCCTGCCATTGTCCAATAGGCCTATGAAAAAAGTGAACATAGTGGCAGAGATAGGGGTTATGCAGGGGCTCATACATGGACTTTCACTCACCATGACTGGTCTGGCTACAGCTGCTGTTGAATGTCATATCTGCCAACACTGAGCCCCAGATATGGCACCATTCCCCAGGGTGACCAGACAACTTGGCAGGTTGATTACATTGGACTACTTCTTCCATGGGACAATGCTTTGCTATTATTGGAGTAGATAGTTGTTCTGGATATGGATTCACCTTTCCTGCACATAATGCCTCTGCCAAAACCACCATCCATGAACTTACAGGATGCCTGACTCACTGACATGGTATTCCACCTAGTATTGCTTCTGACCAAGGAACTCACTTCATAGTCAAAGTAGTACCACAGTGGGCCCAGGATCGTGGAACCCACTAGTCTTAATATGTTTCCCACCATCCTGAAGCCACTGGCCTGATAAAAAGATGGCCTTTTGGAGACACAGTTTCAGTGCCAGTTAGGTGACAGCAGCCTAGAGGGTTGGGACAGGGTTCTGCAGAAGGCGGTATATGCTTTGAAACAGTGTCCAATATATGGTACGGTTTCTCCCATAGCCAAGATCCATGGGTTTAGGAATCAGAGGGTGGAAATGAGAGTAAAGGAACTCCACTCTCTATTACCTCTAGTGATGCACTAGAAATTTTTTGCTTTCTGTACCCACCACCTTAATGTCTGCTGGCCTAGACATTTTGGTTCCAGGGAAAGGAAACTTCCTGCCAGGAAGCACAACAAACTTTCCACTGAATTGGAAGTTCTGACTTCCCCAGGCCACTTTGAATTGCTGATATGCTTAAGCCAACAGGCTGAGAAAAGAATAACAATGTGAGAAGGGGGTAATTGATCCAAATGATCATAGGGAAACTGGATTGCTTCATCACAGTGCAGGTAAGAATGTTCATGGCTGGAGTGCAGAGGATCTCTTAGTGCTGCCCTATCTTGTCTTTAAAGTCAATGGAAAACTACAACAACCTAATCTAGGCAGGATGACACAGGATACAGACGCATCAGGAATGGTGGTGTGGATCAGTCCTCCAGGAAAAGAACCAAGAGCTGCTGAGGTGCTTGCTGAGGGTGGAGGAAATGCATAATGAGTAGTAGAGCAAAGGAGTTATCAATGCCATCTAAGGTCAGGTGACCAGTTGCAGAAACAAGGGTTAGAATTGACATCAGTCCTTCTGTTGTATTTTGTTAAGAATGCATTTGTACAGATATTTGTGTTTTCTTTACTCAATTTTCTTTATCATGTGATGTAACATCAATTAAGAGATTATCAGAGGTTATCACATTTAAGTTTGGTATACTAAGAGAATGTCCCTCAAGGGACTTTGCCACCTATTCTAAATTTATAATGTATTTGTGATTGTATAAAGGATAGTTATATTATGTTAGGCCTAGTCATGTCCTGGCTAAATATCATATGTGTTTGCAATTGTACATTGGACAGTTATATCATGTTTGGGCATTATTATGATCTGTTCATTACTTTCATTTGGAAATTAATCACGACATAAGGAGATACGATTTGTGTCAAGTTGACAAGGGTTGGATTTGTGATGGCTCTTCTTGGTTGTCAACTTGACTACATCCGGAATTAACTGAAAACAAAAAATGAAGAACACACCAATGAGGAATTTTTATTCAATTCAAATCGGGAAGATCTACCACTAATGTGGCTCTTTGATGTAGGGAAAGCACACTTTAATCGAGATCTTTTGAGCTGAAAACCCCACCTTTAATCTGGGTTATGCCTTCTGCTGGAAGCCTGTATAAGGACATGAAAGAAGGGAGCTTTTTTTCTTTGCCTGCCGGCTCTCACCACATTGGCGAGTCCATTCATCCATTGGCATTCCAGCTTACTTCTCCATAATTCTATCATACACTGAAGACCAACTGAGACATCCAGCCTCATAGACTGAACAGCTGCTGGATTCTTGGACCTTCTATTCATAGGGAGCCAAGGTTGGTTTAGCTGAATCACAGCTGTAACTCATTACAATAAATCTCCTTTTTATATATATAGAGATTTATTCTATAAGTTCTTCTCCTCTAGAGAACCCTGATTAATACAACCAGTCATGGTGCTTTATCACAGCAATGGAAAAGTAACATATATCCATATATATTATGTTAACATATATATTAAACATAGCATGCTTTTGCAAGTTAAAAGTGATTTTTCACATTATAGACCTTATAAAGATACTGATTGATTAACAGATTAATTAGCTAACTAATATTAGAAAGTACAATACTAAGGAACTGAGGAGGAAGTTCCCTCTGATGTTAACAATGCTGAAAGAGCAAGTGTATGAAACACTGTTTGTCCATCATTAACAGCCATTCCCATCCTGATCAGAGATGCTATGAAGACCAGCAACAGACCCTTGGCTGCTCCAACCTGTTGACAGTCCCTCAGAGGAGGAAGGGATGAGGAGGCTCATGAGATTATATCCCCTCCCTCCTGTGTCAATTCTACCGACTGGCTTTAATTCTGGCCCAGCAACAGGTAGTTTCCAGAGTTACTAAAGAGAGTGGACAGTTTGTGGAAGGTTAAATAAAAGGGAGACTATTTACTAATCACATTCTTACAAGTAACCTCTAATCCTGGGGTTCTCATGACCCTTTCGCAGGGGTCAAATATTAGATTACGTTACAATTCATAACTAACAAAATTACAGTTATGATGTAGCAACAAAAATAATTTTATGGTTTAGGGGTCACCACAACATGAGGAGCTGTACTAAAGGGTCACAGCATGAGGAAGGTTGAGAACCACTGTTCCAATCCCCTATTCTATAAATAAGTCTAATAAACTTATCAGTTCACCACTGGACTAGGACGCAATCATTCCTTGGGCCTACTGTGGGTGCTCTATCTGCTGTGAGTAGATGCTTTCCCTATCTTCCCAGGAACTATATCGAATACTGGGCTCAGCAATGCTGTCCCACCATAACTAACAATTAAAACCCAACACAAGGTGCAATGGTCATCCTCACCTACAGGAAGAAATTTTGTTCCCAGGAAACAAGAAGGAATTGTATGGTAAATGGTGATATCCTGTTTTTGAAATAGGGGAGAAACCTATTTTCAAGAACATACAGAAAAAACACTTCTCAAAAGACAACTCCCAGATCCCACAAGTGAAATAGTAGCTTTAGCAATTCCTTGTAAAAGGTACACCTGGGGGCGGGGGGGGGGGGGGGGGGGCGGGGGAGGGGAGAGAAGACTCAGTTGTTAAGGGAGTTTGCTGCTCTTTCAGAGAACTGGAGTTTGGGGCCCAGCACCCACACCAGGGGGATCACAATCACCTGTAACCGCAGCTCCAGGCGATCTGATTCCTCCAGGGGATCGGTTGCCTTCTTCTGGCTTCCATAGTCACCCACTCGTACATGCACGCTCACACACATACAGAAAAATAGACCACACCTGATTTTTAAATGAGATTAGTTTAGAGACTAGGAGCTAGTGTATAAAAGGCATACAGGCCGTCTTTGAACCTTGACTCTTTCTGGTGCGTGTTACATGGGAAGTGAGCCACATTCAGCTGGATGTAATAGGTTCACCGGGGATCCTCTCCCCAACTGACACATCGGGAAATGCAGGTAATTACAGATTCTACTCTCAAACCACAATTTTAGCTTGGAAAAAAATCAATGATAGTCACCTAACAAATATTTTAACTGGTTATTCTTCCTGGCACCTCATTCAATGTAAGTTGTTCCTTACATTTTGTCCTTCCTTGCATAATGGGATATAATTTCTCAGTGTGCAGATGGGATAAAGGCAGTGATTTCTAACAGATGTGTAGAAAAGAGCACTCTGCTTACATACAACTTCTTGGCTTGCTTTTCAAAGGTGATGTTTGCACCACAACCTTGCTGGAGCCTATGGGTGCATACAAAACTGCTCCCTTCCTTTCATATCTAGGACGAATTGGATTTCTTTGAAGAGGATTCCAGGCTCTTGTTTGCCAATCAATGGTGAAAGTAAAAAATTAACTCCTTTTCTATTTTTTGAACTTTATTCTCATGCCTAAATTACCAGGTTGCTCTGGCCTATGAAAACATATTGTCCTTGTTTCAAAAACATTCACACAAATCCTGGCTAGCAGTCAATAAAACTTTAAAAAGTAAATTTGCTATGACAAAAATAGATTTTTAGTTATTTTACTATTAAATATACAATTGCAAAATCAGATCAACAGCATGGTTTAACTTTTAATAAACTTTAATAAGAAATAAAATTTTATTTAAAATATTAAGAAGCTAATTCCCTGTACACATATTTTTAACTGTTACATAGCATGATGCAAACTAAGTTTTCTATGTATTTCTATACTATTCAAGATCCTATAAAAGTGTCTTTGCTCCACTCATTCTGCAAGTGAAAATACTTCAACTTGCATAAATATGTGAGTTGTGTGTTCTTTCTTAATATTTAGAAATCTATTAACCGCATTGTCATATTTAAAAATCAGATGATGCAAAAGATGATGTTGAAAGGCCAGTTCAAAACGATGCCTACCCATTCCCTAGATGCCAATGTGAAAAGATGTTCAGGGTGTATCATTAAATGTAAACTGTGGAGCACTTATAAGTATACAGAGAATACTATCTTTTTCTGGGGAAAGATGGAAATCAACCAGTTTGCATCTTTTTATTATAATGTCTTTTTATTCTTGAGAATTTCATATATACATACAATGAGATATGATCACATTCATCCATATTCTCCCAACAAGTCCCATTCCCAACTTCCTGTCTCTTGTACACAATTCACTAGGTCCCTGGTGCCTGCATGAGCATGGCTGTGGTGCTAGCCACCAGAACATGGGGAAACTAGCAGTGAGAACAACCTCAAAAGGGAATGGTTCTTCCCTCCCTAGCCAATAGTTCCTGGTGAAGAGGAACACAATACATTATAGGTCAAAGTGCTAGAATAAAAGATTGGGTGCTCTGCCCTAAATGAGATAATCTTTATTAACACTCTCCACTGTCACCAGCTCTCAGGGAACATCTTGGAGGAGGAGACAAAATAATGTAAAGGCCGCAGGAGGAGAGGAGTGCTGTGAGATGCTCTCATCGGTACATAACATGGCTAGTGCAGTCATGCACTCGCCGCCTGCGTATTTTAATTGGAGAGTTACAGACATCTACGTTTAGAGTTATTGCTGAGAAGTAGGTGCTTATTCTTGTCATTGTGTCAATGAATCGTGTCTAAGTCTTCAGTTGAATTTTGTATCTCCTTCATCTCTTTATTTGAATCCTCTCTGACATCATTTTTAAAACTAGACTTCTCAATTGTTTGCTATTTTACCCATCTCAATACCAACAGTTTCAATTTTTAAACATTTACCAACTTTTAGAAGAGTCATATTGCCTTGAAGTTTTGCATGTCTTGTGTTTCGACATCTATTTGATCTAGACATCTACTTGAATGAGTATCACTTTCAGCTTTCTATGGGCGTCTTCCTAGCCTCAATCTGCACTTTCACTTAAAGGACAGAAAACAAAATGTAGCAACTGCAACACTTAAAAACAAATCGGTTGTTTAAGTACAATATGAAACTGCTGGAAAGAATAACTCTATCCCCATATTGGTAGAAAAGAAAGGCGCTACAATACTGGCTGGTAGCCCAAACTGGGAGTTTCAAACTTAGTGAAGGCTGACTCTCCACTGTCCAGGGAAGCTGAGCAGTGTCTTGTTCGGTCATCATCAGAGAATCTTCCTGTTGCACTTGATGGGAACAAATGCTGAGACCCACGGGCAGACAATGTACAGAGAGTGTGAGACTTTGGAACATCCAGTCCTAGATGGGATGTCTCCATCAAATTCCTCTGCTCAGGCCTCAGGAAACTCTGTGGAAGAAGAAGCAAAAAGATTGTAAAAGCCTAGGGGGGTGAAAGATATCAAGGAAACAATGCCTTCAAGATGCCACAGAACTGATGCTCATATGAACTCTCAGAGATGGGAGCAGCAGGTCTAACCCGGATGGGGACCTAGATCCTGGGTGGGGGGTTGGGGAGGTAGACACATGCCCCATCTCTAACCAAGAAACTATATCCAATTTACATGTGCTCCCAAAGGAAAATTTAGTTTTCTCCAAGAGAGCCTCACTGGGGAAACAAACCACACTCAAGGGCAGGCCCCATGCCCAGAAATAAATGACCAACTCTAAACAAACTCAATGGTATTTTAGAAGATTTTTTTGTCTCATAATTCTTTGTCTGGGCATTTTTTTAACCTTACTGCTCTTTTTGTTTATATTTTATGCTTTCTGTTTCTGTGTGTGTGCATGGGTCTCTATGTGTATCTGTGTCACGTGCTTTTTTGTTTTCTGTTTGTTTTGTTCTATTTTGGTTTGGGTTTTGTTATGTTTTGTTTTTTGCCTGTTCTTTTTTTTTCTAAAGAGGGAGAGAAAGAAGACACAGAGTTGGATGGATGGAGAGGTGGGGAGGATTTGAGAGGAAAAGGGGAGAACTGTGTTCAGAATGTAATGTATGAAAAAAAAATCTTTTTTCAATCTTAAAAAACTGGTGAAGGTTAAAGTGTGAGTAACTAAAAGAAAGAGTGAGAAAGGGGAAAACATAAATAGAAACATAGGAAAGAGAGGAAAATATATGGGAGGAAGGTATGAGAAATAATAATGAAGGAAAACAAAACAATCAGAAAAGCCGTCAAGCATCATTCCTTGCTGAGGACAGGACTACTTTGTTTCCCCACCCCCAGCTCCAGGCTTGTCCTTTGAAGTTTATTTGAAAAGAGAGGGGAGGGTACAGAGGTTTCCCCCTCCCCCCTCGGTGAAGTCCAAACAAGCCAGACCAGAAAGGGCTGTTTGGAGGCTGGGCCCCACCCTGCCTTTTACTCTGCAATGAGATAGCAACCATGGCTGCTGTGGGGTTGAATTCCTGTTAAAATTCTTCATATACTGGCCTAGCCATATGGTGAGTATAGGACTTATTGTCAGATCTGACCTGTCAGCTGCAACCATTGACTGACCCCTTGGATACGCCTTCCACCAGAGATGCTTTGCTGATCCCATGCGGGTAGGGGAAATATTCAGCAGCAGTTGAGTTTCCAGTAAATGTCTGGGGATCTGTCTGTAGATCTCAGGAAGTACACAGTCCATCGAAAACAATTTGTGCTTGATGGTGAGGTGGAAACCCTGAGGAGTCCTGCTTATCCAGGTGATGCTAGGCACTGTCCTTGCCTATGCCCTACCACAGACACTCCCATCCACATGCAATTGATCTCACTCTTTCTCCCAGGAGTTGAACCGTGGTTCTCAAATGTAAGTACCCTCCACTTCCTTCTGGAGGATGATGTCCCCTTCCCACCCTATAGACCTAAGTAGTAGGTCGGCATCCTAGTGACAAGCAGTTTTCTGGGCCCACCGTAAATCTTGGGTTGATTGCTTTGCAAATTCTTGCTGTATGAATCAAAGATCTCCTGTCTTAAACTTTGGGTTTTTTTTTTTCCAGAGTGGTAAACTGTGTAACTGAGAAAGCTCAGACACATTGCATTTCTCTTCCACTTAAAGCCATGTGGAGTGGGATTGTCTCCCTTCTCTATGATTTTGCACAGTACACTATGTTAGATTCCTTTGTTTGTTTAACAAATCTAAAGTTCAATAGTTTTCGAGTTCACCTGATGCTATCTCTGTTTACAGCTGCACCCCTGTTCCTTTCAACACAGCCTAGCTCATCCTGCAGCCATGCAGCTGATGCTTTGCTTCAGAGTCACTGATGCCACCCGCAGGGATGTGCTGGCTGTCCCTAATCTACCACCCTCCTCCATGAACTCAAAGATGATTTCTTAAAAAAAAAATATTTCTCACCTAGAGGTGATAAGATGGTCATGGACGGAAATTAGCCTAAATAGGAAGATTATTCAACAGACTTCTTAAACACCGAGTATACACAAAGTACGATGTGGACATGTTCTCTGGGAGTGGGGGGGGGTGTACAATAGAGATGGTGACCCTAGCTATTTCTGAATTTCCGATTCAGCAATAATTTTTAGTAACTGGCCTTTCATTCTGTCATTGTTCCTTGCTTTTTAAAGTTCCTTGGTGCTCACTGAGAGGGTTTTTGTTTTGTTTTATTTAATGCTGGACTATTTACCAGTTCCTTTTCTTTGTCTCCACTGCCATTGCTTTGTCTCATGGCTTTCTCATCATCCGTCCATAGAGATCCTCCTTAGGGTTTCACCGAGCTGTAGCTCTGTTTCTCTTCCTCATTGGTGCTACAGAACTGTTTCTCAAAAGCTCAGGCCAGTTGGTGTCAACTGCTTGTTTCAAATCATATGATGGCTTCATCTCAGTTACAATAGAAACTCTCTACCTTGCATGCCACAAGCTGTCTCGATCGTGTACAGTCACACACCCAATCCACTTTTGAGGATGCCCACCAGATTACTTCCCCACAGAGTGTCCCCCAAACAGGACCTATATTTCCCACATATATCTCACCTCTCATATACATTGTTCCTATTTCAACAGCTTGTCCTCATCCCTGTACACCTAGAACTCTTCTTCTCAGGCGGAAGACATGTGACATCTAATGCCTTTCTTGACTGAAAGACATTATCAATGTGATAGGATAAACATTATTTCATCTAATATTTATTTTCATTTTATGTGCTTACATACGTGTCTGTGTATCATGTATGTGCCATGTCTGTGGAGACCAGAAGACAACGTTGGATCCTCTGGGACTAGAATTACAAGTGGCTGTGAGTCACCATGTGGGTGCTGGCAACCAAACTATAGTCCTGTCTGCAAGTGCAACAGATACTCTTAACCCTTGAGTTATCTCTCCAGCTCCAAAGTTTAGTTCTCATAAGAATGATCAATTGACTAGACCAAGTGAAAGGAAGAATAACATGGATGAAGGCCAAAATGGAGAATTACTACTTTATTAGTTTTATTTTCAATGCTGCTTGATAAAATTCCTGGGAGCAAGCAATTCAAAAGAGGAAGAATTTATTTTAACTTATAGTTGCATGGAATCATTCTATCATGGCAAGAAAGGCATGGTACTAGGAACAGGAAGATGCTGGTCATGTTGCATCTCTAGTTAAGAAGCAGAGGGTGATGAATGTTTTTACTTGCTCCACTTTCTCTTGATTATTCAGTCTGGAGCGGTATCCCATGGAATGGTGACAGTTACGTTTAGCGTGAGTCTACCCACCTCCATTAACCTAACCTAGAAACTCCCTCACACATAAAATTGTCTCCATGGTGCTTCTAGATTGTGTGAAGCTGACAAGTAATATAAATCATCACAACTACTTTCAAAGGTAAAACAAACAAACAGTACTACAACTTTGAGGAACTTTGGGATATGAACAAGAGACCAAACCCAAGAATCCGTGGTGCAAAAGAGGGCTCAGAAAGAAAAGAAAAATTCAAAGAATAGAAAGTGTGTTCGATGAAATTAACAGAATATTTCCCAAATCTAGGCAAGGAAATGGACACCAAAGCACAAAAAGCACTTACAGCCCAGGTAAACATGACCAGGGAAGAGATGCTCTACAACATATGATTCTCAAGTTGGCAAAGCTGCAGAGTATGGAAACAATATTAAAGCTATAAGAGAAATCTGCTACTGATTTGGTAGATCTGTCTGTGTGTGTTCCTTGGTGCCTATCTCCCACAGCATTCAGGATTCGATTTTCTGTATACTTAGTCTTCTATCAATAATCAGATAGAGGGAAGTTAGTTCTTCACTGAGTTTGTCTCAAGGATAGTTTAAAATTATGTCTTTTCATACTTCTTGACATTTTTGGTTCAAGATAAATAACTACTGTGATAAACTTGTTTTAAAAGGTTTGTATTGGGACTGGAGGGGTGGCTCAGTTGTTAAGGTTGTTAAGAGCCCTGGATGCTCTTGTAGAGGAAACATGCCCCCCCCCTCCGGGCAATGCTGAAGCATGCATGGGGCAGCCCATTTATATTGGGTTTTGTGGTCTGAGTTGATAAGGATCACTGACCAGGTCTCTTCCTCGAGGAACAGGTTCCCCAGAGATACAAACTAGGATTTCTGGATTCAGAGTCCAGAGCATTAACCATTACATTACAGGAATGATCCATCTTCTATTCCCAGTGCCCAC
The DNA here is from genome assembly GCF_037038515.1 of Microtus pennsylvanicus. NCBI lineage: Eukaryota > Metazoa > Chordata > Mammalia > Rodentia > Cricetidae > Microtus > Microtus pennsylvanicus. Next base: position 124,351,340 of record NC_134601.1, on the reverse strand, counting down.
ATGGCTCTTCACAATCATCTGAAGCTCTAGTCCCAGAGAATCTGATGCCCATGTCTGGCCTACACAACTGCTAAATGCATGTGGTATACAGACATACATGCAGGCAAAGCATCCATCAACATACATGATTTTTCATTTTAAAAAGGCTTATATTGTCAACCAGAATCCATTAAGAAATATAAAAATCATCATGTTTGACCTATGAAGGGAACACTGGCTCATGCTGGTAACTCTGAGAGGTACAATGTAGCTGGTTCTGGAAATCTGAATAAAAGAAAGACCTGGAAATGTGCAATGTTTCTACCAAGAGATGCCATTGTCATGACAATATAAGGCCAAGAAGTAAACGGTAAAGACCAGACCCCTCCTGCCGCAAAGTCTCCCTGGGACCCCCATTCCCCTTTTAAGTCAGACCTACTATGGAGTGAAATGGCTAGTGAAGTAAAATTTATAGACCCTTAGCTCCAAATGCCAAGAAAAGTTTCTACATCAGAATACATGCTAACTTAAAGCACACAAAGTCACTGTTTTTTTTTTCAATTATAAACTATCCATAAGCTACCAAGTTGGCGTGTAAAATTCCTAGCTTCATGGACCTGGATCCTGTAACAGTTAATTTGCAGGAACAGATGCCTTAAAATGTCTAACCCAATTTGGGAATAAGATCAGTGCAGATGAAATGTGTATCTACTGAAAATACGCTTCAAAGCTAATGTTTGTGGCATCTACCCAAGATGCCAGTAGTAACCCCATCTCCAAGTTATGCTAACCAGAAGTTGCCTCTAAACATGTCCAAATGTCAGCTGAAGGTCAAACTTACCCTAATGGATTTTAAGTGTGGGCCCCATGCCCAGCAGTAGGTGGCCAACACAAAGAGAACTTAATGGTGTTCTTGCGGAGTTGTCTCATATCACTTTGTCTTTCTGATTTTTTTGTTTGTATATTATGGTTTCTTCTTTTGTGTTTTTATTGGTTTTGTTTAGGAGGGTACATGTGTTTCTGTGGTTTTTACTTTGTGTGTGTGTACGTGTGTTTAAATTCTGATTTGTTTGTTTTGGTTGCCTGTTTTCCATAGAGAAAGAAAGGATGTGGAGTTAAGTGGGTGCAGAGGGCAAGATCTGGGAGGAGTTGGGAGACAGGAACTGTGATCAGAATATATTGTGTAAAAACTTTTTTCAATAAAAAATATTACACTAGCAGAGAATATTAACCTACCATCTTATGTGAACACGTGTTGATTAAATGTTTTTATAAAATAAAGAAAAAATATAAATTAGAATCTTACTTTTAGTATTGCTAGTCAGAATGATCATTTGGCCAACTCAATATAAAATTTGTAACAACTTCCAAAACACTGTCAGCGTTGCTTTGGAAATGATGGTTTCTTGTCTTTGGAGAGGTGTTCCTAGATTTTTTTTTCTGAACTCTTTTAAACTGTCATTACAACTAGATGAAGAAGATTCATGAATTCTGCTGTATCTTGATGCATTCCTAATTAGAAAGCTAAAACTAGTGAGTTTTTTATTGCTCCATATTATTTTTCTTAGTTGTTTTCTGAAGCCAAAGTTCTAAGATGACTAAGTTGGAATATTTCTCAAATTTTAATTTTGGAAAATGGTAGATGAAAAACCATCAACAATTAGAATTTGGATTTGTTAGTACAGGAAGAATTTACTACAAATACTAAAAAAGGTTAAAAATTATTTTCTTCTTGCACCCACAATTAACCTAAGAATGTTTGACATAGTTGTAGCTAATGTTTATTTATGTCTTTTATAAACTCAGGAGAAAATCCAATAGCAGTCAAAACGGCACAAAGAAAGTTAAGTTTTTCAAAGAACAATTAGTCAGGTGAACGAATTAGAAATGTCTTTATGAGGGAGGGGGTGCATTTTGGGGATAGGGATAAAACTAGTGCCAGGGAAACTCCCAGGAACCCACAAGGATAACCCCAACCAAGACTCCTAGAAATGGTGGAGAGGGTGCCTGAACTGGCCATCTACTGTAAACAGATTGATGACTTCCCAAATTGCCATCAGAGATACTCTATCCAGTAACTAATGGAAACGAAGGGAGAGATCCACAGACAAGCACTGTGCTGAGCTCCAAGAGTCATGCAGAAGAAAAAGAGGAGAGATCATACCACCCAAAGGGTCATGATGGGGGAACCCACAGAGACAGCTGACCTGAGCTCACAGGAGCTCTTGGACAGTGAATCAACAGTCAGGGAGCCTGAATGGGACTGACCTAGGCCCTCTGCATGTGTGACAATCCTGTAGCTTGGTCTCTTAGTAAGGCTTCTAACAGTGAGAGCAGGGCTTACCTGGCTTTTGGAAACCTGTTCCCATGCTGAATTACCTGGCCCCGCCAGAAGGTAAGAAGAGGAGCTTGGCCCTGCTGCAACTTGATGTGCCATGCTTTGTGCAAACCCATGGGAGGCCTGCCCCTTTCTGAATGGAGATGTTAGAGAGTTCGGGTTGTGGGGGCTTAGATACAAAAGGGGAAGGGACCGGAGATGCAGGGGGGAAACTGGTTGGTATGTAAAATAAATGAAAATGTTATTTAAATAAAAAAATTAAAAATTAAAAAAGAATATTTCTTTATAAAGACCTTCCACTGTCTAAAATTTCTGTGTAGTGTGAAGTGACATTGTCCTCTGAGTCTCTTAAACCTCATCATGTATTTCTTGACATCCCTGGAATGGCTAAAACTAGCTGTGGAAGATGTCTGCTCCAGAGTGTTTCATAAAAAGCCATGTGATGAAGTTATTTGGCTTCTGAAAATTAAACTGTACTTTTGTTTGCATCTAGAAACTGGATAGGAGTATAAGATACTGAAACGAATTGATGTAAAATGATTTATGAAGTACTTACTGCCCCCTCTGTTGTTCCTATTTTCGGCTGGCTTTTCTTGTCTGCGGGGTTAGAGGGTAAAGACGTTATGCGGGGAAAGGAGACACAGACACGCGGCGGTCCCATGTGGGTGCACTTTAATGGGGTAGGGGTAGAGGACGGGTAGGTACAGGTGTGCAGAGACAACAGGAGAGGCGGGGGAAAAGAGAGGGAGTCGTGGCGACTCTTGCCTTTTAACGAGGAATGCAAAGGCTTCTGGGAATGTGTCCGTAGTCCAGGGGAACGCTGGGAGCTGTAGTTCCGCAAAGGAACAACATTTCACCCTTTTGGTTTGATTAAAAAAATTGGGGGACCTTAAAGGGTAGGGAATGGGGACGTAGCCTGGTCTCTCATGACTGCTTCCTGCTGGCTTTGGGCGTCGAGGGATCCAGGGAGTGTCTGATTATTCTGGCGATGTCCGGCTGGCGTTTGAGGTCGTGGTGTCCTGTCCACTGGCGTCTGGGGTGGCCAATGTCCGCTGGCGTTTGTCTGGGGTGGCCGATGCCCGCTGGCGTTTGAAGTCTTGGGGTGGCCGATGTCCACTGGTGTTTGAAGTCTTGGGGTGGCCGATGTCCGCTGGCGTTTGGAGTCTTGGGGTTGCCGAGGTCCGCTGGCGTTTGAGGTGGCTGATTGAAGAAATTGCATCTGTCTGGCTTTTCTGAGTAACTGAGTCATCGTTAAGATGCTGGAAGACAAAAGTCACATTAGAGAGGGAAAAATTAAAGGGGAGAGGAGGTCTGGGTTGGGATTAGAGGGGAGAGGGGAGATCTGGGGTGGGGGAGTCTTAGGAGGTCTGGGGTTAAGAATGATAAAAAATTAAATGATACTTATTCCGTTAATGATCCGCTTGTGTTTGATTTGTTTAGATGGGTCGGGCTGGCATCCTGGATCTTAAAGAAAGTGTCTTAAAAGAATTAGATTTTAACCATGTAGTCCTTAACATTTCAGGGGCCACTGCTGCAGTCAGTGGCTGACCTGTTATGTCAAGGAGCTTTGTTGAGAATCTGCTTACCACCTGAGCCCTTGACTCCGTATTTGATGATGGTATCTGTAACGACAGCTGGATGGTTATTTATGAATTTAAAGAAAGGAGGGTGTGTTAACACAGCGACGGATGGGACCACTGTTTTCCTTAGACTGGAGTAGAGGGGGTTGAACCTGGTGTCCTTAAGCTTGGCAGCTTATCTCCTCGGCTGGCCAGGCGGGTGCAGTGATCACGTGGCAGTGGTTTTGGGTCTTGTCGTTTCTTGTGTGGTGCACCTTGAAGGCCACCTCCAGGATCTGTGCCTGTGGGGTTAGTGGACCCTTCTCCAAACGTCTGAGCTTTGCCTTGAGTCACAGCACCAATTGTTGTTCCTATTTTCGGCTGGCTTTTCTTGTCTGCGGGGTTAGAGGGTAAAGACGTTACACGGGGAAAGGAGACACAGACACGCGGCGGTCCCACGTGGGTGCACTTTAATGGGGGAGGGGTAACGGCGGGTAGGTACAGGTGTGCAGAGACAACAGGAGAGGCGGGGGGAAAAGGTCATGGCGACCCTTGCCTTTTAACGAGGAATGCAAAGGCTTCTGGGAATGTGTCCGTAGTCCAGGGGAACGCTGGGAGCTGTAGTTCTGCAAAGGAACAACACCCTCCATCTCCTTAATCCTCTCCTTATGTATTTGCTATAAAGACTCTATAATTAGTAGCAATATAAAGTTAAGCAAAAAAAATGTGTTTTAAAAACATTTTAGGACATTTGAAAACATAGGACAGCCAGCACGATACAGAAAAAACCCTATCTTGTGAAATAAAACAAACAAAAAATAAGTTGCTAAGCTCAGTTGGTAAGTGCTTGCCTAACAAGCATGAAGTTCTGGATATGATATGACCTTTGGCCCTACATAAAAGCCACGAGTCGTAGAGGCAGTACGGTCAGAAGTTCAATGTCATCCTCAGTTTCTTGGCAAATTGAAGACTAACTTGTGATACATGAGACCCAACACTTCCCTTATTAAAAAAAAAAACAAGAAAAGGAAAGGAAAAAGTTGATAATATAATAAAAATATTTGGAAAACCCAAGGATAGTTTACTTTGGAGAAAACACAGTATATTAGTAGCTATAGCCTTTGTGGGTTTTTTTTGTTGTTGTTGTTTGTTTTGCTTTCTTTCGGTTATTAGCTTAAACTCACATTAGAATTTAAAAGTGCATTTAGCAGAACATCAACTTCACTATGATTATGATAACAATAAAATCAATTGTGTCTGAATGCTTTATTGAAGACAATGCTAGCTGCTGTAACAAGTAAAGCACTGAAGTTCAGTGATTACACCTAGAGGACACAAGTTCAGTGCTCCCACAGCAAGTCAGTGTGGATATCTTTAGTCACTGAGCAAGCAGCTGCCCTCCAGGAATATTTGTCACCTTTAAGCCTTTGAGTCTCATCTCGGGGTAAATAATTTTTAAAAACATTATAAATATCATCAGTATTTTAAAATTTCATGCATTTTATGTATTTCGTGTGCGCATGCATGTATGTACATACTAGCTTGTAGTGTAGAAGTCAGAGGACAACTTTCAGGAATCAGTCAGTCTTCGCCTATTGTATGGGTGGGGGGAATCAGGTCATCAGGATTGGCAGTGAGTGCCTTGACCAACTAACTGAGCTATGTCATTGTCCTTGCATCAGTTTATTTGACACTCCAAGATGAACTGAGAAACCTCCATTCTATCCACAGGCGATGGGCGAGAAGCAGCCTTGTGGGTAGACCTATAATCAAGGGCAGCTGGGAAGTGGAGTGCGAGGCTCACCAGGTTCCTTCAGATGCCCACTCTTTGTAAGGGAAGAGGAAAGGGGCAGACTATATGCATCCAAAATGAACAGCTTTCTTTAACTCAAAGCAGTTTAGAAAAATCAGGAATTACTGTAGACTGAATTTTGCCTCCCTACAGCACATGTTGGGTGTTCTGATTTCCAGACCTCAGGATCTAATTTTATTTGGAAATAATATATAATAATTAGAATTGAAGTGGCAATGGTGTGGGGTGGGCTTTTCCTCGAATCTGACTAGTGTGTTTGAAAAAAAAAAAGAGGAGCCATGATGTGTGAAATCAGTCATGTGACAACACAGGCTTAGAACAAAGTGGTCCATCTATAAACCAAGGTTTGCTAGACTCTTCTTACAAGCTATGAGAGGCATGGATGGAAGGGTTCCCCTCTAGAGACATTGGGTGAAGCATGGTCCTACAGACACCTTCATTTTAGAACTCTGAACTTGAAAACTGTGACATAACAAATATTTTTCTACTGAAAGCCACCTGGTATGCGGCACTTCATTGTGGCTGTCCTAAGGAAGAAAAATAGTAATCAAATGCCAATACCAGTCAAAGTAACATGCCAATTTCCCATTGACCTTGAACTTCTGCATTTCCTTGAGTAATGTTGGCCAAAGGATGTGTGGCTGATGATGGGGCTAATGTGAATGTAGCAAGTTTGACAAGTGTATCCTTCAGTGATGATCTTGATTTCAGGCCAAACTCCCTCAAAGAGACATTTGTGTGCCTCTGTATCTTCCTCTATGACGCTAATCTTCCTGCCATGCTTCTTTTTGATTGTGAATTTGAGAGATGCCCAAGGCATTAGTAAAGCTTCTTTAGTAAAGTCACACTTCTGACAATGTCAGGAGTGTGTATATACAGATGACTAGCACAGGAGGAAGATACCTGGGCAAGGGGAAAAAGACCTGCCCTAAATATGGACAGCACAGAACCACTGGCAGGGAGCCCATCTGAATGGAGATGGAGGAGGAGTGGATGGGGAGTGGTCAGAAGGGAGATTGGGGGAGGGAATGGGAAGAGAGGAGGCAGGAGACACTGTGGTTGTTACGTAAATTAAAACAAAATCTTTTTAGATCTAAAGAAAAATCTTTTTAGATCTTAAAACATCTTTTTAGATAAACAACTTAAGCTTTTATGTTTCTCAACCTTATAAACTTTACCTCTCTTATGTAAATTTCTTTTCTGAATTTGTTAACAAGAAAAACTATAAAACTATAACTACTTAGTCTTCAATCCCCATCAGAGACCCTAGAAGTGGGTAAACAGGAAGTGCAGAGAAAGCAACTTCCTAAACTATAAAAACAACAGAGACATCTGGCTGCCTGGACAGTCACTCAAGATTCCTCTGCAACACTGGGGCATCCATCTTTGGCCTACAGGCCTAGATGACCTGCAAAACTTTTTTATAAAGCAGGAAATTTGAAAAACTATTTCACCTTGTTTTGGCAAAGTTTGGCAGGCTTTTTCCTTTGTGTCCTGCATGTCCAGTTTGAACAGCATACTTGTTAGCAGTTAAGGCAAGGGCAGTTTCTTACCCAGTGCTTAACTTTGCTACAATAAAAGCAAACTCCATAGGTTGTTCTTAGAGGATGATTCCTTTTTTGACGTAGATTGGTGCTGACATGTCTCACTGTCTTGAAAAACCTTATGTTATTAAAACATCTTAAATGCCATATTCTGTAGGTCTTTGAAGTGTTTTAAGATCACCTATCTATTTAAACTATATCTCTGTTTAACCTTGAAAACATATCTAACATGATTACAAGTTTGATTATTATAGATGACTAACTACTAATCTGCATTTCCTAATTATTTTAAGTAGCTTACAAGGACTATAACTTTACATTTTAAAATGAGTTGCATAGGTACAATACCTTAAACAAGAATAGAAACATATATAGTATAACAAAAATAACCTTAAATTTCTATTAATATACAAAAATATCTTACACAAGAATAGAAGCATATATAGAGTATATTCTAACAAAAATAACCTTAAATTTGTATCAATATACAAAAATCTATATCAGTGTAAAATATTTGAGATCAATGATTGTTCAAAAGCAGACACATAAATCCACCCTTTTAATCCATCATTTCTATACTATATACCCCCTTTATCCCTTCAGAAAGAGATCCCTGAATCTAACCTCTTTTGTTCAGCTTTTTTCTTGACCATGACCATTAACAACTTATAACCAATGATCTTAAACAATGGCAAGCATATATAACCCATCAAATAAACAAAAGCCTTGCACTCCACCTCTTGGGAATGTGTGTATCATGTTGTCTAGACTGCTTCCTGTTGTCTTGGTGTGATGGCATCTTTAGAAATTTGGGATAGTTGGGGTTTAGAAAATTGGGATAATGGTCAAGTCCTGGGAGAGCTAGCTGTACTATATTTTGTTTTTAGTCTCTGTGTGACAGAAAAGTGTAGAGCTTATCTGAAGTCTTGGTTGGATAGTCTGTGAGGCTGGACCATCTCTCAGCAGCTTTGAAGTCATTCTGGATGCAGATTTTTTTTCATATCATTTTTTATTGTTTGAGAATTTTGTACATGCATGTAATATTTTTAATTAATTTATGTATTTATTCATTTATTAAAGATTTCTGCCTTCTCCCCACCACCACCTCCCATTTCCCTCCCCCTCCCCCAATCAAGTCCCCCTCCTTCATCAGCTCGAAGAGCAATCAGGGTTCCCTGTCCTGTGGGAAGTCCAAGGTCCTCCCCCCTCCATCCAGGTCTAGTAAGGTGAGTATCCAAACTGCCTAGGTACTCACAAAGCCAGTACGTGCAGTAGGATCAAAACCCCATTGCCATTGTTCTTGAGTTCTCAGTAGTCCTCAATGTCCGCTATGTTCAGCAAGTCCGGTTTTACCCATGCTTTTTCAGACCCAGTCCAGCTGGCCTTGGTGAGTTCCTGATAGAACACCCCCATTGTCTCAGTGTGTGGGTGCACCCCTCGCGGTCCTGAGTTCCTTTCTCATGCTCTCTCTCCATCTGCTCCTGATTTGGACCTTGAGATTTCAGTCTGGTGCTCCAATGTGAGTCTCTGTCTCTGTATCCTTTCATCGCCTGATGAAGGTTAAGATCCAGGAGGATTCCTATATGTTTTTCTTTGGGTTCACCTTCTTATTTAGCTTCTCTAGGATCACGAATTATAGGCTCAATGTCCTTTTCTTTTCTTAAGACACACAAATTTTAAAGGTATATATCTGCATTAACACAAGAATGGAATGTGCAGTATGTACAAATCAATTTAAGATTAATTTTTTCTTTTGTGTTTGAGCAGGTAAAAGGCATCTCTCAACTTTATAAGTCCATTTGGACTATATAACCAAACTCTATCCATGCCATATGAAAGGATGACATATAACTAGTAAGTCATGAGGATTCTATAGTGAACAAGACTTACCATGTCTCATCCTATCTCAGAGCAGTTATCATAGTAGAGAAATCAGCATGATGTCACCTATCTTGTAGTCTTTTGGGATTTCTTTTTTCGTGTCCGTAGCCAACATTTTCAGGAGGCATTCCGCAATCAAATCTGATTTCATTAATTTTGAAGAGAACCAAAACTTTTTGCTTTCTGTGGAAACAAAAGCATAACCTTTCCGAAAAGCAACATATTTGCTGACATTCTTAAAATATATTACTTGGTTTAAATTAGCAGTTTCTATAATCTAATGTCTCTCAGCAGATATTACTTTTGTACATTAGCATCTAAAAATTCAAAGTCACCAAAGATGCCCTGTGTATTTCCCATCCTTACATAATTTATTCTTTTTATATTACTTTACTCTTTTTAAAAGACTTTATTATTTTTAAACTTTATTTTTCTATGACTATCTATAACCATTTTCTTCTTATTTATTTTACTTCTAAATTCATTTTTAAACACACACTGTCACCTGCTCAGTGATTTTTGTCAGCCTGAACCTGGTTTTACTTTGGCAGGTCTGTGGTCTCCTTTGACCAACTGAGCCAAATCTTAAGCTATGATAGTACTATTGCAAGGATCTGTTCAGCATATGATACACAGGCGACTGGCTCTGCCCTTCTCAATTCGTGAGAGCCTAGTCTCATATCTGCGGGTACCTGCCCCATGGCTGGGAATTTGGAGTGTCTGACTGAAGCAGAAGTTGTACCCAGTGCCTGCTGCTCAAGTGCTCAGCTATGCAGCAGGGCCTCTTAAAAGGGTTGTTCCTTTGTACACCAAGCCTATTCTAGAGACTGCTTTCTCAGACCCTATGTGGATATTCGAACATCCATGTTGGTCACCAAATGTAGACAGATTTTTCTTTGGGCTGCCAGCTCACAAAAAATAACAAAGAGACTTTTTTATCTTTTTTCTTTTTTTTTTCTTTTTTCTTTTTTTTTTCTTTTTTTTTCTTTTTTCTTTTTTTTTTCTTTTTTTTTTCTTTTTTCTTTTTTTGAGATAGGGTTTCTCTGTGTAGCTTTGATGCCTGATCTGGAACTAACTCTTGTAGACCAGGCTGGCCTTGAACTCAGAGATCTGCCTGCCTCTGCCTCAGGAGTGCTGGGATTAAAGGCATGTGCCATCACAGCCTGGTAACACAGAGACTTCTTAATTAAAGCTGGCCTTTTATCTTAGGCGTGTCTCTACTTGCTCTTATAAATTAAATTATCCTATTTATATTAATCTATGGGTTTTTTTTGATTTTTGAGACAGGGTTTCTCTGTGGCTTTGGAGCCTGTCCTGGAACTAGCTCTGTAGACCAGGCTGGTCTCGAACTCACAGAGATCCGCCTGCCTCTGCCTCCCAAGTGCTGGGATTAAAGGCATGGCAAACGTTTATTTGGAGTTAGTTTTCTGGCTTCTGGCAGGTGGTAGTAAGGCCGTCAGACAGAGTTCAGGAGCTCCTGTATGGCGGCCTGCTGCTCCGGACTGAGCTGTGCTATGCATTCATTCCACAATCCTCCAGAAGTCTGTACTTGGCGAACTATATTGGCCAGGCGCTTGGCACAGGGGTCTTCATGTTTAATGGCCTCATGCATTTCTCCTTCCGCAATTATACTGAATATTTTGGGTAGATTGGCATTGTTTGGGCCAAGAACAATTGGGTGATTACTTTCAATCAGGTCGCACAGATAACTGAAGGTCTGGACAGCTTCTGCTTTATCTTCGTGTAGTGGAAGCCAAGACAACCAGTGTGGTAAGACTTCTTCAACATTTACACAGTCAGGCTTGAAGTTCATGATTTTCCCCACCGCAGAGATGCAGTTCTCTGTAGCATTGATGTTTTCTTTGGTCTTAGCATCTGCAGACTGAATAACTCTTACAAGCAGAGGGAGTGCTTCTGTACAGAAAGGGCGGTAGTTGTCTCCACCGTATTGTGCCATGACCCCAAGGCCATATGCCGCAGCTTGCCTGACTTCTGGGCTGTTGTCACACACATACTGGAGCATTGGCCTTAAGAAATATTCTGCATACTTAAATGAGGCTGGACTACAGTGTTCTATGACATCATCGAAGATACACAGTCCCCACTGTCTGTCTGGCCATGGTCTGTGTGGACAAATCAGGTTGACAATGAATGGAAGCAGCTGTTCAAACCACGGCAACACCTTTTCCTTGTAGCTGCTGAATATCGAGTGTAAAATATCTGACACTTTGGTCAGAATATAGACATCATTATTATCCTCATCCTGTAGTGACTCCTCAACCTGCTCATCATAGTCTTCATCTTGTCTTTTAACTTGCCGCAATTCTTGATTTTTGAAATGTTCTTCAAGTTTGGCTTTCAATATACCTCCCAGCTCCTCAAAGTGCTCGTTGTTGAGACACCCGTCTCCCATGACTTCTATGCACTTCGCGAACGAGTGCATGATCTCCGAGAGCACATCTGCGTAAGGCTCCGTGCCAATAGCTTTGATGAGCCCATCGCACATGTAGTACCACATCTGCATGAGGTACTCGGGACCGCGGACTCGCGCACACTCCAGCAGAAAGGGCATGGACTCCGCGGCTGCCATTCGGACCCCATCGTGTAAGTAAAACTTGAGCAGAGGGACCATCAATTTGGCAACCTGTTCAGTGTACTCCACAAAACTTTCCTTTAACTCCTTAGCATAGCAAACCAACATCTGGCAAGCAGTTGACTTTTCTTCTAGTCCTGCAGTTTTAATACCAAAAATCTGCTGATTTCCGAGGTTCAAAAATTCCCACCCGTCATCAGTCATATTCTCCATGTCCTGGGTGTGGAGAAAGGTTACTCCAGGCTTCATGGAAGCGGTCTTCATCAGCGGCCCCATGACCATGGGAAGGTACTGCTGGAAATCTTTCCCAAGGATTTTGCACATTCTGGCCCATGCAGAGAACATGTAAGAGATCTGAGGGTCGTCATCTTCCATGTCACCAAAGTTTGTCTGGGTCTTCAGCAAGAGCTGCATCAAATCTGAAGCATCCGGCATGAACTTCTCCTTCCCCACAGCCAGGCCGATGAGGCTGACACACTCGATCGTCTTCCCCCTCAGGAGCCTCAGCTCCTTCTGGACTGCGTTCTCCACGATGTGCTTCAGGGATGGCATGAACAGGTCATAGTAGGGAATGAACTTCTCTTCTGCGGTATCTGCAACTGATGCGATGGACGTCACAACCTGCTCCAGGACTAACTTGGTGCCTTTCTGGATCAGCTCCTGAAGTTTGAGGACCATAATTGAATGCAGGTGCTTCACCAGGTTATCCAAGTACGGGATGAGCAGCGACTTGGGACAGTCTTCAGTGAAATTAATGAGAGCAGACGCCGCATGGGCCTGCACCCTTTGGTTGCCTTGATCTCCCATGGTTTGAAGCAAAGCTGCAATCACCTTCTCATGGAATTTCTTTTGAAAACCAGGTGCAAAATCCATAGCCATCTGACCCACAGCATTGCAGGCTGCATACTGGACTCTTGGGTGAGGATCCTGGAGAAAAAGCAAGACAAAGTTCACAATCTCATTCAGAATTCCCTCCATTTGCTCATGGCATCCTTCTCCGATGGCAGATAAGGCCATCAATCCTGCATGCCGGTACTTCCAGTCAGGGTTTTGAAGCATCTGCATAATGTGTTCCTTGATCATTGGCAAAACAAGATTTCCACCAAGTCCACAGGCCATCCGGTCCAAGGCACTCTCACCAGCAACTGCATTGCTATTGAAGTCATCATCTTCTAGCTCATCAGCATTTGCCCAGTCCTCGTCTTCTTCTAGATCAACCATCATGGCCAGCATCTGAGGAATAGTCTGTGCAATAATATTGGTATGCTTTCTTAACATGGCAGCTGCGGTCTCAGACAGGGTCACAATCACTTCGAGGGCAAGTTGGCGCTGCATATTGTAGAGGTTGGTGTCTCCACACAACTTCAGACTTAGCTGTAGAGTTGCTTCTAAATGAGGACGCAAATACTTCGGAACAGTGTTCGCTATCTCCACAAGAGACTTGAGGACTGAGTCGTCGTACTGGTAGCACGAGTCATTGACAGCCTGTAAGAACCCAGGTAGCAGGTCTGCAAAGTGTTTGAACAGAGCGACATTATGCTCGTTGGCTAGTATGAAGGCGGCTGTAGCTCTGGCCGACAATGTCCAGATCGAAGGATGCTCTTGATCTTGCATACACTGAACTAACATCTGCTTGATGACATCCAAATAGTGCTGCTGTTGGTTTCCAAAAATCCCAGGAAAGTTCCAAAATATGTAAAGGGCAGCTTCCCGGAGTCCCATGCTCTGTGAGCTGATGGAATCAAAGAGGAAGTTCAAACCCTCAGGCCACTGGTTGTTGCCATCCTCATCTATTAAATTCCTGGCCAACTCTGCAGCAATATCACAGAGTTTCTTCCTCATGCTAGATTCTGTCTCCATCTGAATAATCATTAGCAGTTCACTCTTGATGGCAGTCTGGACATCTGATGGCAGAGTTGGATAGACTTCATTTGAGGAAAAAAGACGCCTTAGGAGAACAGCAGCCACTTGTCTAGCCTCCTCAGCAGCTGTTGTATTTCTGATGGTTTGTAAGAGGAACATGATCTTGGTTTGGCCTGGGATATTCTCATAGGTTTCCTCCGCCTGTTTCCGGACCTCATTGTCAGGGCTGATTATGTTTCCCAGGAGCAGGTAGAACTGTTGCTGCTCTGCCTCGGCCGCCGCCATTGTGCTAGGCGTGAGAGAAAGAAGGAAGGCATTAATCTATGTTTTGTCAGGTGGTGTTAACCTCTCTTTCATCTTGCACCTCCTGTTTCTTCTCTGTGTGTAAGGCAACTCCACCCTTCTTGTTCCCAGAGCTTTCTCTTTTCCAAAGTTTCTGCTATACCCCCTGCCTTGCTATTGGCCATTTAGCTTTTTACTAAGCCAATCACAGTGACGCATCTTCACGCAGTGTGAAAGAATATTCCACAACAACACTCATTTTAAAACATCTTGTAACAGATCTTAAAAGGGCTTGGTTATGTTTTGGAAGCATCTTTGACCATTATGCTAAACCTTATATTTGAGCGGTATAGGCTGGGGATGTTGCTCAGTAGTAGAATGTTTGTGTAGCCTACCTAGTCTATGCACGAGGTCCTGGGTTTGATCCCCAGCACTGCAGAAGAAAGTGAATGTTATACTAAAAAAGCAGAAGGTATTTGGAAGGATGAACATCTGGAAATTTCTATACTTAATTCTATCACAAGAGCTTGTATAGGTTTTTGAATAGGCTTACAGTTTGAAATCAGAAACCCAAAAGAAGAGAATCACTACAAGAGCCTTTATTATCCTGAAAATGCAAAGATATTTCACCACTGAGGCTCTATATTAGGCCCACCTGATTCAACCTAAGGCAATCCTACTAAAGTCGAGTATCTTGGATCTAGGATGGCTCCTGTTGCTCTTGCCTTTGGCATCCCATCACAGAGGCCCTCATTCCAGTTAACACTTCCCCCAAACTCTGTTCCAGCCTTGCAGTTCTGAGAGAGCTCTGCCTGAGGGCCATTCCATTTGAATAGAGCCTTGACTGCCCTTTCTGACCCTCTCCCTGATTGCTGGAATTTGAGACAGGCCTTACTGCACTCTAACCCACATATCAGAACAGCTGCCCATGAAGTAGGCCCCAATTTCTGTGTATGTGCTCGGACTTGGTAATTTGATCCATTAGCTGCTGTTCCGGTCAGGCTGACACAAGACATTTCCTAAGACCAGTATTTTAAAATATGCGATCTTCAGATTGTCTTTCCTCTTAGTTTATTTCATGTTGCTATAAAAAAATACCCCAAGTTGAGTACTATATACAGAAAAGCTATTTAGCCCACTCCTTAAGGACCTAGAGCAACAATTCTCAACCTGCGGGTCAAAGCCCCTTTCGGGGTTGCATATCAAATATCAAGCATATCAGACACTTGCATTAGGATTCATAATAGTAGCAAAATTACAATCATGAAGTAGCAATAAAGTAATTGTATGGTTGGGGGTCAGCACAACACGAGAAACTGTATTAAAAGGCTGCAGCATTAGGAAGGTTGAGAACCACTGATCTAGAGCATGACATGGGCATATCTTGGCTCCAGTGAGAGCCTCACGTGGTGGCATCATGACGGTGGGAACATATCCAAGAGGAGCATATTAGATGGTAAATTAGACAAGAAGTGAGGTAGCTAAGCCAGCTTTATAGCAAATCATTCTCACTGGAAGTAATTCAGTTCTGGGATAAGCACATCAGTCCCCTGTGAGTGTGCTACTCTGTTCGCCAAGCTTCTAGCTCATGACCCCTTGAAGAACATGCTGAAATCCTCCCCTAACTACAAAACCTACAACAGAGTCACATGTAGTGCTGCTTTTATAGGATGGAGCCTTGGAGCGGGGCTTGGTTCAGTGGATAAAGGCACTTGCTACCAAGCCTAAAGAGCTCAGCTGGATCCTGTGTACCACATGATAGAAGAAGAGAACCAACATCCCCCTCCCGAGTCATTCTCTGACCTCCATACAAGATGTGCCATACACAGATATCCCAAAATGGAATTTTACATTTTTACATAAAAATGTAAAAACGAATTTAAAAAATAATTTACTTTAAAAATGAAATCTCAAGGTGATTTTTCAAAGACACTTCTCCAGCGCTGCAGTTTTCTGTCTGCCTTATTAGAAAGTACGTTTTTCTGCCTATATTATGTTTTGAGACCAAGCATCGATTCCTTATGCCAAGGAAGCTTTCGCTTCCATCAAAGCCAAACTTGAAGCCTCAGCCTGTTTTTCCAGCAGGCCTCTTCGGAGTTTGGCAATATTTAGCTTATCTTGACGCATATCGTGCTGAGAGAGATTTTAAATCATACACCAAGTGTTATCCTCAGTAGAACACTGATACCATTGAAGTGCCACCGGAGTCACCATCTGGTGGTCATGCTAGGGAATGACATATTTTGCTGAGAGGACAGAGAATTTTTTTAAGTCCTTTTAATATTTTCA
The DNA here is from genome assembly GCF_037038515.1 of Microtus pennsylvanicus. Classification (NCBI taxonomy): domain Eukaryota; kingdom Metazoa; phylum Chordata; class Mammalia; order Rodentia; family Cricetidae; genus Microtus; species Microtus pennsylvanicus. The sequence goes on along the minus strand of NC_134601.1, from coordinate 124,335,199 downwards.
AGGATTGACAAGAATAACAGCCTTTCGCTTGATCTTTCATTTGCTGACTTCTTATACCAGAAGAGACATCTAAGGAGTGTACTTTCATTTTGAAACCAGGAATGATTGCAATTAAATGACCAAAGAAAGTATTTCTTCAAAAGCCAAATAGTAAATGTTTTAGACCTTGTGAGCCATATGGTCTCTGTTGAATTGCTAAACATTGCTTCTGGGGGATTCAAGTCATATGTATACAACTAGGCATGGTGTTCTCAGGAAATCTTTGTTTATAGATGCTGACATTTTTATTTCATGTCCTTTTCACATGTCACAGAATGTTCATATTTGTTTCAACAGCTTGAAAATGTAAAGACTCAGGGGCTAAAGAGATAGCTCAGCAGTTAAGAGAGGATACTACTCCTACAGAGGACCTGAGTTCAATTACTAGTGCCCACAGAGGGAAGCTTATGATCTCCTGTTTAACTGCAGCTGCAGGAGAGATGCTATTCTCTTCTGGGCTCCACAGGCACTTCACTCCCATTCATATGCCTAAACACACACACACACACACACACACACACACACACACACACACACACACACACACACATTTACATAATTAAAATTTCGAAGCAATCATTTAAAAAATGTAAAAGCCCCTTCTCAGTTTATAGGACTTGAAAAGCAGACAGCAGATTGGAGGTGTCCTACAAGTCATTGTTGGTAGACCGTAGTCTTACCTAAATGAACTGCCCTCTTCATTGTCATCATTCAGGATGACTTCGGTAGAGGTGTACTGCTCTCTGAACCTGGTAACTTCTCTTTGCATCTCCGAAAAGCAACGTATAGTTACAAGTATGACCTGTCATCTGACTGAACAAAGTTGAACTCTATAGATCCATGACAAGGGTGACCCTGAAAGCAAATATGCTGAAGAAAGGAACCTTATAGAAGATAGTTCTAAAGAGGACCTCATGAAGTTTCCAAATCATAGAGGAAATCAAATGTCATGAATAATTACAAAGACCTAGAAATAATCAGAGTTGATCATTCAAGCAGAGAAGTTACCAAGGGAGTTAAATAATAGAGTACTCAGAGTGATTGAGGGAACTGTGAACTGAGAGATTTCAAAAGAGATCAAACTATGGAGCAGAAAGGGAAAGTGTCACGCTAAATAGAAGTGAAGAATCCAAACATAAACTGGATTTGAAATTATCATTTCGTACCTATTTAAATAATAAATAGTGGGAAGTAAACAAATTTCTATGAGCTCTGAGTAGTTACTCATTCTTGAGTGATATTGTTATTTTTCACTTTGATCCCATCTTTCCTGTCTGCCAACTCTCTACTAACAATGTCTTCTCTGTGTTAAGATTATTCCTTTGTAGGGTGACTTCTTGGGAACAAGGAGAGGTTAATTAGCATAAATAGGAAGGAATTGGGGGAGGAGATGAAAAAATACATAGTTTTCATGAATAAATTTGTCAAAGAATTAAAAAAAAGGATGGCTCCTTTGAAGGCTGAGGGAGTTGCTCAGTGGACAAAGTGCTTGCAGTACATGCATGAGGACCTGAGTTCAGATCCCCAGAATCTAAATAAAAGTCAGACAAGTAGCATGCATCTGTAATCCCAGCACTCCCATGGTGAGCTGCAAGGCAGAGGCAGAAGAATCTCCAGCAACTCATGGGCTAGCTAGCCTAGCATATGCAGTGGCATAAAAGAAGTTCTGCCTTAAATAGCTCAACACCCATAGCCATCAGAAAAATGCAAATTGAAACAACTCTAAGATTCCATCTTATACCTGTAAGAATTGCTAAGATAAAAAAAACATTGATGATAACTTATGCTGGAGAGTTTGTAGGGTAAAGGGAACTCTCCTTCATTGCTGGTGGGAATGCAAGCTGGTACAGCCCCCTTTGGATATCAGTATGGCAATTTCTCAGAAAATTAGGAAACAACCTTCCTCAAGACCCAGCAATACCACTTTTGGGTATATACCCAAAGAATGCTCAATCATACCACAAGGATATGTGCTCAACTATGTTTGTAGCAACATTATTTGTCATAGTCAGAACTTGGAATTAACCTAAATGCCCCTCAGCCAAAGAATGGATGAAGATGTACATTTACACAATGGAGTACTACACAGCAGAAAAAAAATAATGACATCTTGAAATTTGCCGGCAAATGGATGGATCTAGAAAACATCACATTGAGTGAGGTAACTTAGACCCAGAAAGACAAATATCATATATACTCACTCATAAGTGGTTTTTAGACAAAAAGCAAAGAAAAACCAGCCTACAATTCACTATCCTAGACAACGAGGAGCTTATGAGAGACATACATAGATCTAATCTACATGGGAAGTAGAAAAAGACAAGATTTCCTGAGTAAATTGGGTGAGGGTAAATGGGGTAAGGAGAGGAAAGGAAGGGAGCAGAGAAAAATGTATAGCTCAATTAAAATCAAAAATTAAAAAGAAAAGAAGTCCTGCCTTAAATGAGGTAGAAGTCAGTGACAAACACACAGAGTGAGAGAGAGAGTTTAAAAAATAATTATTACTTTGTAAAAGAGAAATCAAATACTAATGAGAAAACATAAATTTATACTATATTAGTATACTATTAGCTGATAATTGGGACATGGGTTTGTGTCAAAGGAGAACTAATATGACCTTAATAAAGTGCATTATTGAACTTTCAAAGTAATATTCAGTAGCTTTGGTAGCCTTAGACTGCTTCCTGCTCTTACTACTTTTGAATGTCATCTCCTTTAAAGTTAAGTCCTAGGAAACATAATTTCTGTGGTGGTTTGAAAGAAAATGGCTCCCAGAGGGAATGGCACTTTTAGGAAGTGTGGCCTTGTTGGAGTAGGTGTGACCTTATTGGAGAAAGTGCGTCACTGTGGAGGCAGGCTTTGAGGTCTCACGTATGCCCAAGCCATGCCCAGTGAGACAGTTCCCTTCCTGTTCCTTGCGCAAGCTGTAGGGTTTTAGTAGCGCTCTAGCACCATGTCTGTGTGCAGGGTTTTAGTAGCACTCTAGCACCATGTCTGTGTGCAGGGTTTTAGTAGCACTCTAGCACCATGTCTGTGTGCAGGGTTTTAGTAGCGCTCTAGCACCATGTCTGTCTGTAGGGTTTTAGTAGCGCTCTAGCACCATGTCTGTCTGCAGGGTTTTAGTAGCGCTCTAGCACCATGTCTGTGTGCAGGGTTTTAGTAGCACTCTAGCACCATGTCTGTGTGCAGGGTTTTAGTAGCGCTCTAGCACCATGTCTGTCTGCAGGGTTTTAGTAGCGCTCTAGCACCATGTCTGTGTGCAGGGTTTTAGTAGCGCTCTAGCACCATGTCTGTGTGCAGGGTTTTAGTAGCGCTCTAGCACCATGTCTGTCTGCAGCCACCGTGTTGCACCGTGATGATAAGAGGCTGAACATCTGAACTTTAAGCCACCCAATTACATGCGTTTCCTTTATAAGAGTGCCCCTCACCCCTTGCTACCTGTGGCAGGCCAGAAAACTGACCGAATACCTCACCTGCTGCACGGCTAGGGAGATCAGGCCACGTACCTTGCCTGGGAAGGACAGTGGAACTGACCCTGTTGACAGGGGCACAGAGGAGTTGTCCTGAGAAAATGAGCGTGGAAGATCCAGCCCCACCCCCCATCTGCCAGACAGTGGTGTGGGCCAGGGGAGATGTCTTCCACCACTACCGCCTGCCTTTCACTACGTGTGGTATGTAGGAGAGCTGACCCCGAGATCATGAGAACCAGTGAGCTGCCCAGCATCTCACTGGCTGCAGCACTCAGAAAAGCAAGCCCTACACCTCACCTGAACATCATAGCAATGCTGACCCTGGCAAGTGCACAGGTGAGCAGCCCCAACGGTGTGAGGGTAGGAAAGCTGGTTCCACTACTCATATGTCGTGTGGTAGGGTGGGCAAGGGAGAAATGCCCCCCTACTCTTCACCCCCACCACCCGCATCAGGCAGGAGAGCAGGCCCCTGGGTCATGAGAATTGGAGAGCTGGTACTGCCCTTCACCAGCTGCAGTGTACGTGTACTATGGTCCTATAGTGCCTGCACTAGGCACAGGAAAACAAGTTGTTTGGCTCAGAGCCGCTGCAAGCATAGGAAAACAAGTTGTTTACAGGAAATTCAGGGTCTGCGGGCCTGCAGTCCCCAACACTGCAGCACTCAGGGGAGGAGGCCCTACACCTCACCTGGGCAGTACAGTCCTGCTGACTCTGCTGGCGGGCTGCAGGCGAGCCTGCCCTGAGGTCGTAAGACTGGGGGAACTGGCCCAGAACCCCTTGTCTGCCATGTGGTGACAAGGGTGAGGGAAAGATGTCCTCCCCTTCCCCAGGAGCCACCAGCATCAGCTCTCTGGAGAGCTTGGGCCTGCACCCCACTTGTGCAGTACAGAAGAGCTGACTGTGTCCATGGGGATGCAGGTGAGCTGGCCCCAAGGAATGAGCTGAGAGATGAACGCGAGAGATCTGGCCTCGCCTTTTATCTGCCACAGTGACGTGAGCAAGGGGGAGATGCTCTCAGCATACACACACCTTACTGCCTGTGGCAGGTGGGAGAGCGGGCCCTGAGGTCATAAGAGCAAGAAAGCTGGCCCTACCTCTCCTCAGCTGCAGCACTCAAGAAAGACAACGACCCTGTATCTCACCTGAGCAATACAGCAATGCTGGCCCTGTCGGTGGGTACAAGGGTGAGTGGCCCTGAGGGTGTGAGGGTAGGAGAGCTGAATGGCCCCTGTTCCTCTCTGCTGGGCAACACAGTAGAGTGGCCCTGGTGGCATAGGTGTAGGTGAGCCTGCCCCCAGGGCATGAGAGCCTGAAAAACTGGCCCTGCCGCTTGCTGCTCACTGCAGAGGGTGAGCTACCTGGAGGGTGCTCACTAGAGCTGACTGACCCTGGTGTTGAGGATGAGAGAGAGCTGGTGGGCTGACCAACCCAACAACCACCCAGGACCAAAACCAGGGCTATGAGTTGGCCTATCCCAACATCTACCTCTATCTAAGAACTGTTGGAGCACATGAAGGGGCCAGTCCTGCAGTCCCAAAATTGCAGGATCTCCACGACACAGGACAACAGCAGAATTTCCAAGAGGAGTCCCAGTAAGGGTCCAGTGTTGATAGTGTAGCAGAAACCAGAGGCCTCGAACCAGAACAATGACTCTCTGCAATGAACACTTGCAAGTAAAGGCGTATGGACCCAAGGCTCGCTGTGTCGCACTACAGCTTCCGCGATGAGATGTTTCTTTTCTTTTAAATTTTACTTGTTTTATTTTAGGGGGAAGTTGCCAGGGCAAAGGGTGGATACGAAGGGACAGGGAGATGAGTGGGATCGGGATGCATGATGTGAAATCCACAAAGAATCAATACAAAGTTTTAAAAAGGCAAAACAAATCCCAAGCAATCAAACAAAACTGCCAACACAATTACATATCTGTGAATAAAGTTAGTTTGTTCCACTCTTTAAAAAAAAAAAAAGGCTGCCATGGACGTGGTGTCTCTTCACAGACATAGAAACCCTAAAATGGTCTCTGTTCTTATAGGTCAATCAGCAGAGGCCAAGAGAAACCAGCCAGTCCCTTCCACTTGTTTTTATCTGCACTTAGCTTCTCCTCTACTGTTGGAAAACAGTCCAAGAATAGAGTCTTGCGAGGAAATTTCTTAGTGCTTGCGAAAAAACCCGAAGAAACCAAAACAATAGTCTTGTGACCTCAGTTTCTTCAAAAATGCAGAACTGGTCTTGGATTGTGCTTCCATGCCTGTCCCGGGTGCAGCAGATAGGAGTGAGTTAGTTTACTTTAGATTCTTCATTACAACTGGCTTTTGTTATTGGTTAATATGCTTCTATGGAAAAACATGTTCCGGCCACATGCAGTGTGCCCAGCACATGCAGCTGATCCCTGCGATGGGACACTTTACTCAACTGACCCTTTGAACCCTCAGTGTATAAACCGTCTGATGTTCTGAAAAAGGTCACTCTTGCATGTGACCTTCGCGTCTAGCTCATTTATCAACTGCGTTCTGCCAAGCCCCACCGCCTTTAGAGCAGTAAACACCCTATTACTGTCCTCTTCTCTGAAGATAGGGCCCTGTTACTTGTGGATGTGTGTGTTCATGCGCATGCATGCAAGTATGCGTGTGGAGAGCAATGCACACATAGTCTTCAGGAATGCTGTCTACCTGTTTTGAAACCGAGTCTGTCATCAGCCTAGAGCACATGGTTAGGCGAGTCTGGCTATCCAGGGATCCCTAGGGATCCCATATCTTCTCATTTCCAACACTGAGATTACAAATGCAATCACCATGCTTGATACTTTTCTTTAGGGAATAAGGTAATATCTTCTGGAGCCAAATATAAGTGACCATAGCTTAGAAACATGGATTTAGGCCACCCCAAGTAGTATGTTCCAATATGGTAAAAAATTTCCCAAGTTTTATAGTAAGAAAGTCAAAAGCCAAGTACTTTTAAAATTCACTGGTAGAAACATGGAGTTCCTGGGTTACAGAAAAGAGGGGAAACCTTGGTGTGGGCTTCAGATGCTATCTACTGGCATTTTTAGCCTTTGGGTTGGTAGAAGCTAGCGGTTTGTTAGTACTTGCAAAAGGAATTCACCTGATAGTCACAAGGCTGTCAGGTCAAACACAGAGACAGACAATGAATGGCTGTTGAGGAGGATAAAGATAACCCAAGATAATGTTGCTCGGGACGTGGAATATTCCAGCTCTCTGTCATCTGTCAGCCTTGTAGAATCTTTAACATAGGTGACGGCCTTTTCGAAAGTCAGGATTTCAGTTCAAAGTCCCCTCTCTGGAAAATGGCTTTTGCTCTCTTGAAGCAAATGTCAATAAATTCTCTCTCTCTTTGTTTTTTTTGTTTTTTTTTGTTTTCTGGGGTGGTTTGAAGGAGAAATGTCTCATAATCGCTCATGTATGCGAACACATGGCTTCCAATCAGAGGCACTGCTTGGCAAAGTCCAGGAAACTTTAGGATACTTGCTGAAGAAGTTCTGTCACTAGGGACAAGCTTTGAAAATTCATAGCCCCATACACCCTTGTTCATCTCCCTGCACCCGTCACATTGCTCTGAGTACAAGTTATCTGATATTTCTGCCTCCTGAGTTATGCTGGCCTCGCACGCCAGCTGCTGTGCCTCCTCTGCCATCTTGGATTCTATCCATTGAGAACAGTAAGGCAGAATTAACACCTTTCTGCTCTAGGGTGCTTTTGGAATGACAATTTATCATAGCAATAGAGAAGTAATTAATACATTTGGCAAACTCTTGGCACTGGCATGCCACTAGGCATTCATATACGGTTTTCTACTTTATGTCTCTCATGGCCACTTTTTCCTCCAGTGCTTGTAGCTGTGGCAGCTGGATGAATGATTCAGAAGCAGCTGAGAGCCTCTGGCTAGAGCATCATCCTAGTGTGGCCTGAAGGCTGTCTGGGCTGTGACGTGCTGATGCTCATATGTGAACAAACTAAGGAGCTACTTTCTACATCGTGAAGAAGGTATTACCTTCCATTCACAACTCTAAGTCTCCGGCCTAGGCAACTGTTGGGGAAGACAAATAGCTCAAGATAAATCAGCTCAGGACTTGGAATATTCCAGCTCACCATAATCAAACGATCTAGCCAGACAGTCTTGTAGGAAAAAGAGGATGGCTTGCCATCGACTCTCAGGGTAATACACTTTTTGGGGGGATCCTCTTGTCTCAATGTGTGGCCTACTGAATATTTTCTTTTTTTAAAAAAATATTTATTTATTTATTTATTATGTATACAATATTCTGTCTGTGTGTATGTCTGCAGGCCAGAAGAGGGCACCAGACCTCATTACAGATGGTTGTGAGCCGCCATGTGGTTGCCGGGAATTGAACTCAGGACCTTTGTAAGAGCAGGCAATGCTCTTAACCACTGAGCCATCTCTCCAGCCCCCTGAACATTTTCTTAGGAAACTATGTATGGTTTGTTACATATGATAAGAGGTCCTCCTTCTTTCCTAGCGACACTTTATCAATCCCTGTCCCCAAAGGCATCTGAAAGGATAAATGGCGGCACTGAGTCATCATTGTCTTCTTGTTCCTTCCAACTTACAAACTAAAGTATGAATTTCTCAATGATGAACTGGGATCATCAGGTAAAGAATATGGGGGCTTGAATGTATCGAACATGGACCTTTAAATGAGCACCATAAGAAGTTCGAAATAAAACAGGAACAAAGAAATGAATCATCAAATTCAGATATTAAAGAATGTCAGAGGCTATGCATATACATTCATGAACGCGGAGGCATCTGTTGTGTGATAGACCTTTTCTGAGGAGGTGCAACACACACATCTACTCCCAGGCACACACACAACAGACCTGAGTAATGATGGTACCAGTGTCTGATTTGGTGAACCAATGGGATTGTCATTGGGGTTAGTAACAGGGAGTATGGCTGAGGGATTACTTACAAGGTGCGGGGATAACTCAAAGTTAGCTGTATCACCAAAAAGTCTGTCACAACACAGGTGAGGACTCCTCAAACAGCTCTTTATACATAAGTGTGCAGGCAGCTCCAGGGCCCACCAGAAACTGTTTACTCCAGTTTACTTTGTAGACAGGGGCCTTCAAGAACTTCCAAGCTGCTGCTCTTCCTGCATACGTGACCTTTTGTTTGCTGCTTGTTTATCACCTGAGGCTCCTGAGAACTTCCCCTCTTTCCTGCAGCAAATGATTCAATTTGGAGGGAATGTTGCAATTTTGATGAACATGCCCTATATCAGTGTCTCTAAAAGCAAATAAAAAAATAAATTTTAGAGGAAACTAAGATTCTGCTGCACAGCGAAGGAGAATCTCCACAGCATGGAGATTCTAAAGAACAAAATATATAGAAACAATTCACCTGATAGAAAGCTCACATGCAAAACACACACGGAACTCAACTCAATATCAAGGAAACAACACAATTCGTATGTGGGCAAAGGATCTGCACAGATGTTTTTCTTTTTGAGGTGGGCAAGAACAAGGTTGAGATAGGGTTTCTTTATGTAACCCTGGTTGTCTTGTCTTGGAACTTGCTATATAGACCAGACTGTCCTAGAACTCACAGATCTCTGCCTGCCTCTGCCTCCTCTGGGACTAAAAAGGTACACCATTAAACCTGGTAAGAGATTGCTCAAATAAGACAAATGACTGACCATTCAGCAGGTATATGAAGAAAACCCCCAGTGCTGCTAACTGTCAGGCAAATTAAAACCATAATGAGGTATCACTTCACACCTGTTTGGATGGCTATTCTCAAAGATGAAAGATAAGTGTCGATGATGAAGTAGATAAAAGGAGACCTGTGTACTCTGCTGGAAGAAGTGTAAATCAATAGAACAATTATGCCGAACTGTACAGATCCTCCAAACAAAAACTAACAAGAGCAATCAGATGACCCATCAAATCCCATCCAAAGGCCTTGAAGTCAGCATGGTAAAGAAGCAACTGCACTCCCATCTTCACTAAAGCGTCAGTCACGGTACGATAGCTATCCAATCAAACAAAGTGTCGTCAACTGCTGAGTGGATAAGTACAACTTCTACATATGTACATCATCACATATACACATACGATGCAGTCTTACAAAGAAAAATAAAGAGAAAAACTCCTGTTAGAAGCAACAGCATAAATAACCTTGGAAGAAACAATGCTAAACGCAAAGGGTCAAGCACAGAAAATCAAAAAGCGTATGACCTTGGTCATACATGAGAGCCACAAAAGCTGAACTCTTGCTGGTGTACTGTATTTTTGCTCTCAGAGCGCAACTTGAATGCTTTGAATGGGTGGATATTCACAATGTGTGGCAAAGGACCATATTATTTCAATTACCTAAAGTGCAGTGAGCGCTATAGATTCACACACAGGAACCAGAAGTACATGAACAGCTGAATTAATTTTGACAGTGGCATCTTTGAACTTTGTGAGTTTTGTTTCTTGTAATGCACATGTGTCTTAATTATTTCCCATTGTTGGGATAGAGTACGCAGACAAAAAGCAGGTTTTTGGAAGGGTTTCACGTGGCTTATACTTCTGGAGGGATAGAGTCGGTCCATCAAGGCAGGGAAAGCAGGGCAGCAGGCAGGGATGATGTGTCGGGGGCGGGACTCATTACACTTCTTTTGCATAGAGGAAGCAGAAAGAGAGAAGAGGAAGTGGAGCCAGGCTCTAAAACCTCAAAATGCCCCCACACACACACCATGTAAACACTTCTTTCAGGAAAATTCACCTCCTAAAGGTTCCACAACCTTGCCAAACGCCACCACCAACTAAGGACCAGGTGTGCAAATACATGAATCTATGAGGGTCATTTTATTCAAACCATCAGATGTGTTAAATTAAAAATGTAGTCTTTCCTTTTTTAAAGTTACACTGAGGTTAGGGATCTAGCTCAGAGGTTGAATGCTCCCATAGCATGCACAAAGCCCTAGGTTTGGCCCCTAACCCTATTCAAGGGCACCTTTTGCTACACAATGAGTCTGAAGCTAACCTTGGCTATAAAGATAATGTCTCAAAAAAAAAACCCTCATAATGGGGCTAGAAAGATGGCTCAGCAAATAAAGGCTCTTGCCACCAAGACTGACAACCTGAATGTGGTTCCTCAGAACCCACATGGAAAGAAAAACTGACTCCTGAGAGATGAATTCTGACCTCCACACACACGTCATGGTTCATGAACCCACATTCCTATGTGCACAGATAAATATAGGTAGAAATATTAAGATGAAATAAATAAGTAGTTGTAGCAACAGTAATAGGGAGTAGAGTGTTGAATGACTTAGGGCACTGCCTTTTTACAAGTAAGTCTGACTTTTAAGGAAAATGGAAACTAAAGACGCTTTCTCTGTTGTCTACTCTCAGAATTCCTTTCTCTGGCTTCTCTTGGGCTCCCAGGCCATCCAAGGTTAATTAATCAGTGAGCAGGTAGCAGAGTGAGCTGCTTAAGGAAGATCCTGAAATAAAATATCCATGTCACAATAGGAGACAAAACGTCAGGGAGAAGAATCAGTAACTGGAAATGACAGGACATTGGGTTCACAGTGAAGTCCCATGAACCTACCTCAATACACTCTGTCTAGACAACATTTCCCTTTTCCTAGAAATCAGTCATTTATGGCTGAACTGATTTGATTTTTAGTGCACCGCTAGGGATATCCATTAGAAGAATTACTTTCTTTTCTGAGTTATATATCAGAAAGTCATAGAAAATAAGCAACCAGACATTTTTAATTCTTTAAATTCTTTCTTCCCAATTACCTTCCTCAATCTCTAATTAAAGCCACTTTCTTTTTCTCTAAAAGAAAATGACCTCTAAACGACTAGCCAGCATGTGCAGAGACAAACATCTGGAAGCCAGATTGGAACTCATGTTTTTTAATGGGCTCTGCTGCAGAAAACATCAGACTTGTCCATTTGAAGGGAATTGAGCAGAAGACCCACAAAAAACAACATGAAGGCTAGAGAAACTGAAATTCTAGCAAGGTTAAAAGTGTTGTTTTCTGTCATTTGCTTCTTGTATTTCCCTGATCTCCTATGTCCCTCTCTTCCGTGGTCCACATTTCAGCTTAGAGCATCCTATTGTAATTTAGTGATAATTAATGCTTGAAGCCACGACTGACACCTTTCTTCAAATAGTTATATAGAATAGTTTCACCTTATGACTCCCTCCTGTGTGTACATCAAATAGTTATATAGAATAGTTTCACCTTATGACTCCCCTCCTGTGTGTACATCAAGATATGATGCCTTAGACTAGGTATGTGTGACGTTGGGGGCTGGACAGCTTTCTTTTGAGGTGCCTGTCTTGTACCCTGCATTTAGAACATTTCTTGGTACCCATCATCTCCACTCTGGGATGCCAGAACAATAACCCCTCCAAAAAATTTTCTCCAGGCATTGCTATATTTTCCAGCCCAAACCTGCCTATTTATTTATGTCTACTGATTTATAACATTTCTTAGTACTCTAGGTTTATCATGACTATGATTAATTAAAATATAGAACTTTTTTCTAAAAGTCTTGAGCTGGATACTTTCATTCATAAGTTATAACTAGTTTCATATTATTTTTAATGTTCTTAACATTCTTCTAGTCATGCCAATACCTAGTTCTTAATGAAATTAAGGTGTTGTCATATAAATGTCATGGCACTGCCTAGTTTGAACCCATGAATGACTGGGCATTGTTTCCATCACCATTTCTTCTGTCGTCAATCCAGTGTACCAAGCCTATGGCACAATCACAATTGCAGCATCCGCATTTCCTCCCTTGTTGTTTGAAAGTAACCCCATCTTCTATCTATTTTCCATTCTGCTTCATTCTCAACTTTTTGTTTTGTTCTCTAGCCAATCTCTTTTTTTTCCCAGGGTTTCATCAAGAATCCCTGCTGTCTTTGGTTTAAGCAGCCTGTTAAATGGAACAGTATCAAAGGCTTTCTGAAAATTGAGATTATCCATGTTGCATGCATTACCATTCTCCAACATGTCTGTAAGCTGCTCCAAAGTATACAAAAGAACCAGTGAAGTTAGATAGATAGCATCTTTCTGCAGAAACCCCCCTTGCCCTTATACTTTCTTAAGCCAAAAGACCATTCTGAATGGGAGAGATACTTGTTGAGTGTGTTTTTAATGCATTCCAAATATTTACATGTTTGGCATCCTGTCGATCCCCATCTGGCAGGCTGATAAAATTGTTCTTCTGGAAACCGTGGAGATTTGTAGCCATAGCTTGTGTCCTCTCCAGATACTGTTGGCTTTGGCTAGTTCAGAGTTAACTACCATTTATCTGAACCCTTACAACAGCTTGTACACAGTATCTACCTGATCTTTACGAGCTCTGAATGCAGTAGGAGGAATTTGTTTTTTCCCCTTCCAGATAAGGGAAAAGGGTCTCGAAGGCTGGGGTCAGAAAATGAGTGGCACACTCAAATTTCAATTCAGATGTTCTGACTTCTACTTTGGTCTCCCTCCTCCACAGCAATAGGAAGAACAAAGAGTCTTGAGCCCAAGGCCAGAGTTTATCATTAACTAACACCACCCTCACTGCTCAAACTGTGGGCCTTTATTAGCAACTGCAGTAACACCTGTCTTAGTTACTTTTCTGTTGCAAGAAAACTCCATGACCAAGGCAACTTACAGAAGATGGGGTTTGTTTGGTCTCGTCCAGAGGGATAGAAGTCTGTAACGGCAGAGTGGTATGGCGTCAGGCATCGTGGCTAGAGCAGAAACCTGAGAGCTCACTAATAGCTATAAGCTAGAAGCAGAGAGAGAAATGAGCAAGGCGGGAAGTACCTTAAACTCTCAAAGCAGGCTCCCGCTGACATACTTACTTCAGCAAGGCTACAACTCCTAAGCCTCCCACACAGGGCTACCAGCCGGGTAACACATGTTCAAATGTCTAAGACTGTGGAGACATTCTCTTTCAAACCAGCACAACACCCATGTCCTTGTTAGAAATGTAGCATCCCGAGGCCTTCCCAAAATATGATGCCTCAGAACTGCATTTCAACAAGACCACTGGCCATCCCTACATAGAGTACATTGAGAAGCCCTGCAGTTAGGTTATGTTCACATGGAAAAAGGATTGTCCAATTGGTTTCTATGCTACGCCCTCATCCTTTTGCCTCTGTTGACCCTTCTCCACTGTAGCACAGCCTGATCAGGTATCTCTTTGACATTCTTCCTCATATTGTAGGCCCAAAAGGACGGAATATAAATTTCAACTTATTTACCAACACTGATGAATCCCAGTTTGTTTCTCTATGGCTTTGTATTGAGGATTATGAGGCTCTCTTTGACCTATGCTTTTAAGAGTCTGATGTTGACCATGACTTAGGAGGAAAAAGAAAAAGTACTCATGCCCCAGGATACCATTTTTATTCCAGAGATTCCTTTCCTGTCTCAGCATCTACACTATTTTGATACCAACATTAAGTAAACAACTACATAGAAAATTTGATGAGACAATTCTGGTAGATACTTGATCTGTACTAAAGAAAAATGTATAGTTCTGAAGTAACTATATATTGCGATAAGGCTCTTTAATTCTTTGTGAGGGGCTGGGGAGATAGTTCAACAGGTAAATGTGCCTGCCATGTGTCTTAGTTAGGGTTTCTATTGCTGTGAAGAGACACCATGGGGGCTGGAGAGATGGCTCAGAGGTTGAGAGCATTGCCCGCTCTTCCAAAGGTCCTGAGTTCAATTCCCAGCAACCACATGGTGGCTCACAACCATCTGTAATGGGGTCTGGTGCCCTCTTCTGGCCTGTAGGCATACAAACAGACAGAATATTGTATACATAATAAAAAAAAAAGAGACACCATGATCATGGCAACTCTTATAAAGGAAAACATTTAATTAGGGTTGGCTTACAGTTTCAGAGGTTTAGTCCATTATCATCATGTGAGAGGCATAGCAGTGTGAAGGCAGACATGTGCTAGAGGAGTTGAAAGCTCTACATCTTAACACACTTCCTCCAACAAGGCCACACCTACTCCACCAAGACCACACCTCCTACAAGTGCCACTCTCTGTGGGCCAAGCATTCAAACACATGAGTCAATTGGGGGCCAAATCACCGCACTGATACCACTGCACCCATGTCTTAGTTAGAGGTTCTCTTGCTGCACCTAAACACCGTATCCAGAAAGCAAGTTGGGGAGGGGGGGCGTTATTTGACTTACACTTCCACATTACCACTCATCATTGAAGAAAGTCAGGAAAGGGACTCAAGCAGGGCAGGATCCTGGAGGCAGGAGCTGAGGCAGAAGTCATAGAGGGGTGCTGCTTACTGGCTTGCTTCCCCCTAACTTGCTCAGCCTGCTTTCTTATAGAACCCAGGACCACCATCCTCCACCATGTACTGGGCCCTCCCCCTCATTGATCACTAATTGAGAAAATGTCTTACAGCTGGATCTCATGGCGGCATTTCCTCAACTGAGATTGCTTCTCTCTGATGGCTCTAGAATTGAGTCATGTTGACACACAAAACTAGCCAGTGTACCATGTAAGACTTAAAACTCCACTTCCAACCTCCAAACCCAGTAATCCCAGCACTTTTTTTAATATTTATTTATTCATTATGTATACAATAATCAGTCTGCATGTATGCCTGCAGGCCAGAAGAGGGTACAAGACCTCATTACAGATGGTTGAGAGCCACCATGTGGTTGCTGGGAATTGAACTCAGGACCTTTGGAAGAGCAGGCAAAGTTCTTAACTGCTGAGCCATCTCTCCAGCCCTAATCCCAGCACTTTTATGGCAAAATCGAAAGTAGAGATATGTGTA
This sequence comes from Microtus pennsylvanicus, assembly GCF_037038515.1. NCBI lineage: Eukaryota > Metazoa > Chordata > Mammalia > Rodentia > Cricetidae > Microtus > Microtus pennsylvanicus. The sequence continues at coordinate 124,319,887 of NC_134601.1, read as the reverse complement.
TCAGCCTAAAACCCATGGTCCAGCTAGCTTGGAGTAGGCAACAAAGCAGCAGAAGCAAACGACAAAGACCACACCTCAGTAAGGTGAAATACAAGAACCAACACTCAAAACTTGCCCTCTGGCCTCAACACCTGTAATGTGGTAAGTGTGTGTGTGTGTGTGTGTGTGTGTGTGTGTGTGTGTGCGCGCGCGCGCGCACATACATACACAATCAATTAATAAATTAAAAAATTTAAGATGAAGCCGGGCGATGGTGGCGCACGCCTTTAATCCCAGCACTCAGGAGGCAGAGGCAGGCGGATCTCTGTGACTTCGAGACTAGCCTGGTCTACAGAGCTAGTTCCAGGACAGGCTCCAAAGCCACAGAGAAACCCTGTCTCAAAAAACAAAAAAAAAATTAAGATGATTAAGGCAGAAATTATTTGAAAATGAGACTGAATCAGAGTTTTGACTCATCGGGCTCATCATCATCACAAGAAACCTACAACCACAATAAGCTAGCGGCCACATAAGTCTCGAACTTTCTTAAACTTGCAGAATTAGCAGCAAAGGGTTCCTTGCATGAGATTGGATAAGTTCCTGTTGTCCACCGACACCACAAAGAGAAGCAAGATCCACTTAGAGGGACTAACGTGGACAGCGAGATAGATATGTGTGACAGCGGCTCCATTTCCAGAGCAGCCCGACCACAGGTTGGGCGGCAATTCAGACACAGGTGTCAAAGGTAATGGCATGGCACACAGCATTGACCTACTGCAATGAGGGCTCTACCTTTCAGATAGCGCTGCCAGCACTCACTGTCTCACTTGGATTGAGACTCTGTGTTAGTTTTGCTTCCCTTACTTATACTTTACTTGTAAATAGTACCTTTTAGATTTTTCCCCCATAAACATTTAAATTAGCAGCATGCTCAGGATGACTGAATGAATCTCTTCTAAGATGGGATCTCAAGTAGCACAGGATGGCCTTGTACTCTCTATGAAGGCAAAAAATGCCTTGGACTTCTGTTCCCTCTATCTCCATTTCTCAAGTGCTGGGATTGGTGCCATCGTGTCTGCTTTATGTGGTGCTAGGGATCAACATCAAGGCAGGCAAGCACCCTAGCAACTAAGCTCCATCTTTCAGTCCTTTCAAGGACTGAGTCTCTTAAGGTAGGTTTTTGTGATTCCTTGGTGTTCTTGATTCTATACTAGTCCATCACTATGCAATAGAGACACAGGGGCCATGGTGAGCATTAAAGGCCATGTAATATTTGCACATCTGTAATACTTTGAATATGTGAATTTTCCATTGGAAGTTTAACTCCCCAATGGCACAGTGTTAAGATATGGGACTATTCCTTTATCTATATTCATGTGCATGTGCCTGTTTGCATGTGTGTGGCCACACATATATGTGTATGCATGTGGAGGCCCAAGGGTATGTTGGGAATCATCCTTGATTTCTCTTCTGCCTTATTCATTGACACATGGCCTCTTGTTTAAACACAAAGCCTGCCAATATGACTAGTATCACTGGCAAGCGTAATCTGGAAACCCATTGTTTCATCCCTGTCTTCCAAGGCTGGAATTACAAGCCAGTCACATTGTATACCTGATATTTCCATGTCATGCTAGTTAATTTTTGTCAACTTCATACAAAATAGAGTCACCTAAGAAGAGAGACTCTCAGTGGAGGAATTTCCTTCACTGTATTAGAATGTAGGCATAACCATGGCGAATTTGCTTACATAATAAAATTGATGTGGGTGGCCATAGCCACTTAGGGGTGCCACCACTGAACAGATGCTCCGGCAAGATGAACTCAACCCTTCCCTCTCCAAGCTGCTTTTGGTTATAGTGTTTTATCACAGCAACAGAAAGCAAATTAGGGCATTTGGATTCTGGAAATCCAAACGAAGCTCCTCACACCTTGCACGGCAAGTGTTTTAATGGCTGAGACATGGCCCCAGTCTGAGAAGACTGTGCCCTCATGACCTCATGAATGGATTAAGAACACTATCTGGGGAGAGTTCATTGAAAAGTTTGCTCTCTTTCTCAAGCCTTTTGCCACATTAGCATGCAGCCAGAAGGCCTCTGCCAATTGCTGCCTTTCAATCTTTGACTTCCTAGCATCTTTAAGTAGATGCCAACCAGACTTCTCATGCCACTGCTTACCTAGACTTATATTCTGTTATTGCTGTGGAAAATGGGCCAACCCAGTTAGGGTTTCTATTGCGGTGAAGAGACACCCTTAGCACAGCACCTTTTTTTTTTAGTTTGTTGAGGGCAGAATGGACGAAGAAAGTATGGAATATATACATATTAGAGTATTACTCAGCAGTAAAAAACAAGGACTTCTTGAATTTTGCATACAAATGGATGGAAATAGAAAACACTATCCTGAGTGAGGTAAGCCAGACCCAAAAAGAGGAACATGGGATGTACTCACTCATATTTGGTTTCTAGTCATAAACCAAGGACATTGAGCTTATAATTAGTGATCCTAGAGAAGCTAAATAAGAAGGAGAACCCAAAGAAAAACATATAGGCATCCTTCTTCTAAATATTAACCTTCATCAGGCGATGAAAGGAGACAGAGACAGAGACCCACACTGGAGCACGGGACTGAAATCTCAAGGTCCAAATCAGGAGCAGAAGGAGAGAGAGCACGAGCATGGAACTCAGGACCGCGAGGGGTGCAGCCACGCATAGCAACTTTTGTAATGGAAAAGCATTTAATTGATGGGGGAGGCTTACAGTTCAAAGGTTCAGTCCATTGCCATCGTGGTGGGGAGCAGGGCAGTGTGCAGGTAGATTACATCTTGATCAGAAGGCAATAGGAAGCAGATTGAGTCACTGGACGGTATCTTGGAACATAGGAGACCTCAAAGCCCACCTCCACAGTGACACACTTCCTCCAACAAGGCCACACCTACTCCAACAAAGTCACAGTTCCTAATAGTGCCACTCTCTATGAACTTATGGAAGTCAATTACATTCAGACTATCGCACCCAGTAGCTCTTGCCACTAGAGATATGGGGGAATTGAAATATGCACTTTCCATTCATCCATCCCCTTAATCTATCATTCAGGATTATGTCCATTTATAAGGGACAGCTAGGACCTGGAGAACAAAGATGAGTCACAGAGCCGCTTCCTTCTAGAAATTCATGATCTGTCCTAATTCTAGTTCATATTCATCTTTCATCATCTGGTCATTGCATATTTTCCTCTCTCTTCCTAAATCACCTCTAGGCTGATTGGTCCACGCAAAGGGATTTCCTTCTTTTGTTCTGTTTTGGATCATTAATAGCAATGTGTTCCTGGCTTTCAAAGTTCATCAAAACTCAGCCAAAAAAGAGAGGAGACATTTTATTTGCATTCATTTAAGTACAGGATGACTACATAAATAAACACATTTTCCTTGATTAAACTCAGTTACAATTCTCTGAGTCTCTGAGATAGGCTTGGGTGTGTTTCATGCTTCCTTAGCTCTTTAGATATGGCTTTTGGCCCCTTTTCTCTTTGAGAATATCTTCTCTCTCTCTCTCTCTCTCTCTCTCTCTCTCTCTCTCTCTCTCTCTCTCTCTCTCTCTTAAGAAATATAACAGAAAAGCTAGGCACACTGGCATATGTCTTTAATCCCAACCCTTGAGATGCAGAAGCAGGTAAACTAGCCTTGTCTACGTAGCCAGTTTCAGGTCAGTCAGGGCTACACAGTGAGACTTTGTCTCAAACAATAAAAATAAACACACACACACATGAGCAAATAAAAAATATAACAGTGCTAGAACTACTCCAATGTTTTCCTAAAGATGTTGTATGTCAGAGGATGCTGATACTCTTAAGGGATGAAGGAAGTAAGACTGTAGGTGGGACCTGAGGGTCAGGGCTATGCAGGAAACTCACCCTGCCCATCTCTTTCAAGAATGCTCCATCCGAAGCAGAAGCAGAGACCTACAATCAAACATTAAGCAGAGACAGAGTACAAACTGGAGATCACCATTAGGTCCCCACCCACGGGAGCTCACGGAATCCCTTGGAAGAGAGGGAGGAAGAATTGTAGGAGCCAGATGGTTGAGAACACCAGAAAAACACAGCCCAAAGAATCGGCTAAGCAGGGCTCACAGACTGAAGTGGCAAACATGAACCTGCCTGGGTCGGCACTAGGTCTTCTCCATATACATTATGGTAGTGTAGCTTGGTGTTCTTGTGGTACTCCTCAAGTGGGAGTAGGGGTGTCTCTGACTCTTTTGCCTACATATGAAACCCTTTTCCTTCTACTGGGTTGCCTCATGAAGCCTTATTATAAGGGTCTATACCTAGTCTTACTGTGACTGAGGCCCGATTCTTTCAGAAGGGAAAGGAGAAGTGAATTTGGGGGAGAGCAGAAGTGAAGGGGACTGGGAGGAGCGCCATGAGAGGAAGCTGTGTATTGTATAAGAGAGTCATGAAGAAAAAGAATTCTCCATTCTAAATATTTATCCTCATAAATCTGTGCTATTCTCAGCCATGGTCAAGGAAACTTCTTTTTCCAGTGGGCAACAGTTAATGCAGGGATCCTAAATAGTCAAGGTGCTGAGAGTAAGTTATTCTTGAGTGCTCATCCACATCACCCCATCCAAGGCTCAGAAAACATCCTGAAGAGGGGAAGAGAAAGAACAAGAGAATGGGAAGGCATGTTATGAAATGCTGTCCTCTGCACCCTCGACTCACAGTGACCTTGAATACCTGCAGAGGGCTGGGCTAATCAACATTCCACCTTGGATAGGGAAGGGGCTCATGAGGCCCCACCCCTCCTGAGGAGTTAGAAGCAGTTAATGATTGCTTGGGGAAGCAGAGATCACGTCCCACAGACAGACACATTGTTCCTACTCAAGCCAACAACTCTTTACCCATACTCATGAAGGAACCCTATTTAAGTATACTGAAGCACAAAAACATGAAATTGGGGAGAAGGGGTTCACTGGGAGCGGAAGGCTGATAAGGGAATATAACGATGTAGGACATGATCAAAGTACAGCATATATATAAGATATATGTATATACATATATATCTTAAAAAGTGCTCCAGCCATTTGCAGAGACATATTTCCAGTAATAGGAGATGATATATAGACAAACTGTTTGATTACTTGTTTTACTTCACATGACTTGAGATGGGCTTGGGTATGGCACGGTCTGGGCTCCCAGTTCCAGCCATAATAACCATAGTGGCAATGTAAAACTGCTCCATATATGACAGACTTTCTCACTTAGCTAGGAACTGTGACATGGTTTATCTTTCCACATTGAACAACATGTGCACGAAATTCATGTAAGAAAAAAAGACCCCATTCTGATGATTTGGAGTCTGGAGAGTGACGGACATGAGAGAATTTGCAGCAGCAAGGCTCTTCAGTCCAGGGTCATCTCACTGGCTGAGTATGAGACACAGTTGTTGGGGTGGTAGAGCTGGCACGACTTTCTGATACCTGTCGCAGCATGTGTGGTATGACTTTTAAACTATTAGCCCAGAGGCAACCCTCTGACTCCTGCTCTACTTTTTCTACCTTAAATATTTAGATTATTTTCTGCATGTGATCTTGCAAAGGGCAATATTTGGCACTACGATAGAGAACTGGGGCTATCTAACCTTCCTGGTTCAATGGCAGTGATGACCTCAATACCATATTTATTTATATTATCCCACCATATAATGTAAACAGAATTGTAAACTGACTACAATCTCATGAACAGCCTTGAAACTGGGGAATATAGTAACTGCATATACATTCCTTGCCATTTTATAGATCTGCCTTTATGTATAAATAGTATTTCTTCTCTTTCGCTTGCCAACTGCTTCATACCACGTTATGAAAATAGCAGTTATTTTTAACAGGTACTTCTTGGGTTACAGGGCATAACATTTCAATTGTAATTAAAGGAATAATAAAAATTATCCAGAATAAGGTAGGCACTGTGGTGCATGCTTGTAATCTCAGCACTCCGGAGGAGAAGGCAGGAAGACCAGAAATCCAAAGCCATTTTTGGTTAGTTCCAGGCCAGCATGGATTGCATAAGATCCTGTCTCAGAAAAAGAATAAACAAATACGCAGACATGGATCATGCAATTGATTTCATCCTGCAGAGATTTTTCTATGTGTATAAAAATCTAATTACATTTCATAAGGTTGTGACCATGTTGGTGCCATTTCAGGGATATTTATGACTCAGTATATTAAATAGTCAAAGGAATGGACAGAATTGTTCAATCAGCCATCACTATCCCTTTCCATGCTTTGGTCTGCTTTACGTGAGTTCTGCAGTGAGATAGTTGCTTTTACAAAGAAAAATAAATCCATCTGCAAAGAATCCGGGAATGATGTAAGACAGGAAAATTTGACATTTTGTAGGCTGCATACCAAGCTAGACAGGTAGATATGAGTGTGCGTGGCTGTTGATTTCCATCATCCAGCATTCACGTACGAGCTTTGTGGAAATGACACATAAGTGGCTCTTGTAGCCATGGCAACGGTAGCCTCTGGATCTCTGGATGACAGCTACAGTTATACAACTTAGAAATCAGCAACCCCATTATTTTTATTCCTTCATCCGTTTGAATTGCTTCATTTCATCTAATTTTCCTAAGCTCTTTATGGTGAAAATAAAATGAATTTCTACTTTCTGTATTAAAATTTGGGTATATCCAGATGTAGGCATATTCTCCATCCATATGCACACAAAGGATGCAGCCCTGGATGTATGTCTATGGAACAAGTTCCATGACATATTGGTAAGCAGTAAAAAGATAAGATACATAAGCAGTTTTGTACAGCACCTGGTATATGTGGATTTAGGATATCTCTGCAATGATCTATAAGAAAATCATAACAGAGAATGTCCACAAAAGAGAAATCAGGTGGCTAAAAGTTGAATGCAAAGGAAACTTCATTTGACACCCTTTATACTTAGGGAACTTTTAGCAACTGAGCATATTATAGCAATAACAACAAAGCAGCAGATCTAAAAGAAGAGAATATCTAAAAGAGCTTCTGATGGAGGGTGAGAAGAGGGAAAACCTGAAAACCAAGGGACCATCACATGTAAAGGAAGAGGTGCGTACAAAAGAAACCAAGAACAGTAGCTGAGGGAGCATAGTGTTAGGGGAGGAAAGGATACTTAACTGGACAGATACTAGAGGATGGTTACTAAGAGACTGGAAACTCTGGTCTCACTTAGTTTAGCTTCATGGTACCACCACTTTTCATTAGAAGTGGCCACATCAGCAGGTACTCACGAGGTTGACTCTGTTTATCCAGACTCTAGGATGCATGTGGCATCTGAACAGTAGCTGCTTTCTTTTCTCCTGTGGTGTTTTCTCCCTGCATCCAAGAATGGGGTTCGATTCTAACTGGTTCTGTATTCCATCATGGTGACTAGGTTTTTTCTCAACCACCTTGGTAAAGAGAAAGGACTTCAGCTTTGGGCCAGCTCTGTGCCCAGCCTGAGGCCAGGAAATATTTGTTATCAGAATGAAGAATGTAGAAAGTCCAGTTAGGCAAATGTGGTGGTTATTTATTTATTTTTTTGTCAACTTGACACAAATCTAAACATACCCAGAAGAGGGAATCTCAACTGAGGAATTTCCTCTATCAATACGGCCTGTGGTCATGTCTGTCAGGCATTTCTTTAATTGCTACTTGGTGTTAGGAGAAGCCAGTCCACCACAGGTCTTACAATCTCTACACAGGTCAGCCTAGGCTGTATAAGAAAGTAGCTGGGTGGTGGGAATGCAAGCTGGTATAACCCCTTTGGATGTCAGTGTGGCAATTTCTCAGAAAATTAGGAATCAACGTTCCTCAAGACCCACTTTTGGGTATATATCCAAAGGATGCTCAATTGTGCCACAAGGATATGTGCTCAACTATATTCATAGAAGCATTGTTTGTCATGGACAGAACCTGGAAACAACCTAAATGTCCCTGGACCAAAGAATGGATGAGGAAAATGTGGTACATTTACACAATGGAGTACTACACAGCAGAAAAAAAGTAATGACATCTTGAATTTTGCAGAAAAATGGATGGAGGCTGGGCGGTGGTGGCGCACGCCTTTAATCCCAGCACTTGGGAGGCAGAGGCAGGAGGATCTCTGTGAGTTCGAGGCCAGCCTGGTCTACAAGAGCTAGTTCCAGGACAGGCACCAAAAACTACAGAGAAACCCTGTCTCGAAAATAAAAAAAAAAGAAAAATGGATGGAGCTAGAAAACATTATTTTGAGTGAGGTAATCCAGACCCAGAAAGACAATTATCACATGTACTCACTCATAGGTGGATTTTAAACATAAAGCAACAAAACCAGCCTACAAATCACAACCCCAAAGAATTTAGACAACAATGAGGACCCTAAGAGAGACTTATCTACGTGGGAAGAAGAAAAAGACAAGATCTCCCAAGTAAATTGGGAGCATGGGGACCTTGGGAGAAGGCTAAAGGGCGGGAGAGGCAGGGAGGGGAGCAGAGAAAAATGTAGATCTCAATAAATATCAATAAAAAATGTGCTAGTTCTTGTAAAAAAAAAGAAAGAAAGGAAAAAGTAGATGAGCAAGTCAAGGGAAGTGAGCCAGTAAGCAGCGTTCCTCCTGGGTCTCTGATTCAGTTCCCCCTTGGCTTCCTTTTAGTTAATTAGGGTTTCTACTGCTATGGTAAAATAACATGACCAACAGCAACCAGGGGAGGGGGATTGTGTACTTTTCTTTCCATTAAATCTTTGGGTGCCCACCACCTGCTTCCAAATAAATACATGGAGACTTATGAATGCCTGGCTTTAGTTTGGCTTGTTTCTAGCCAGCTTTTCTAACTTAAATTATCCCTTTTCTCTTTAACAGTTTGTCTCTGGTTGATGTCTCATTCTGTTGATATCCACTTCATTATTTTGAGACAGGGCCTCTTTCTGAACCTCGAGCTCACTGATTAGGTCAGGATACCTGGTCAGCAAGCTCCAAGGAATCCTTCTGACTCACTCCACACTTCATGCTGTAATTACAGGCATTACCAATGTGTTGTGCCTGGTTTTTAAAGTGAGTGATTGGGATCAAACTGAGGTCCTCATTCTTACAAAACAAGTACTTTACCTACTAAGTCATCTCTCCAGGCCCATTTTTGGTATCGGCTTTACTATATGTTGTCTTTGTATAATGAAGATTAACCCAGGTTACTCATCTTTAATCTAATGATTGAGTTAATAGTCTCATGATCACTAAATCATTTCAAAATTGCTTCAAGAGTTTTGGTTTCCATCCCGTCCACTAGTTCAGGGAACATTGCTGAATGGGGTGGGGGCGGGGCGGGAAGGAAAGAATATATGAGCCATAAGCAAGGAAAGGGGCTGCAAGATGCTATCTTCTGGACATGCAATCGTAACCTCCCAACAACTGCATATGACTCTACGGGATCTGTAAAAAAAAAGGCCCATCAACAGCCAAGCATGGATGGAGGAGATCAGGGAGCCCTATCCCTTACTGTTGATCTACTACTGCTTATTGCCAGATTCAGGGAGCGGGCAACATTGCCTTCAGTTTTATATATACTGATGCCCCTCAAACCCCACCCCTGCTCCAATGGATAGTTCCAATGCAGGGTTAATACAAATGGCCCTAGTAAGACTACATAGGTACCAAAACAAAACTAAAGGACATGAATCTGGTACAGTGACTAATAGAGTGAGGTGGGGTTGAAAGGGATGAAGAGGGATAAGAAAAGAATGGGAGGTGAGTAATCAGAATGCATTATGCATGTATTAAACTATCAAAGAACTAATTCAATTGTAAAAAAGAGATTCGGTTTTAAAACCAGCAGCATGGTATTGTTTAAACATCCATTTATAGATTGGAATAAAATGGCAGCATACAAATAGCTGTGATACCTAGGAAACAGAAAAGCCCATAATAAATCTTCAGTGTTGCTTGATTCTCTTTATCACTCCTCCAGACACTTAAGAAAATAAATTCATTACAGGGACCCAGGAGCCATGTTTCAAATATGCTCTAAAATGATAAAAAAAAAGCTGTTTTTAAGATGCACTGACTAGAATAGAAACATTTATGATCAAGAAATCAACAACTCTCAGAATAGGGTTAACAACACAATTTACAGATCGTGTATATTTTGGTCCCCAATCAAGGTTCGCTGACAACTCAAAATTATTTCATTCTTCTTATGTGGAATCATTTTGTATGAAATCACTCAAGGATACAGTCATCTTACTCAAAAAACATCCTGTGAATCTTCAGGAAGCAAACTACGTGTGAATAACACAGGCAATGTTCCCTTTAAGTCGCCTCCAGAACATTTCAAGAACTCTCAGCCGTTGATATTTGGAGAGTGTTACAATTATTTCAATCATTAAAAAAGATTTCAGATTTTGAAACTTTCAGAAATTTGTCCTGTAGCTTTCTCTAGAAATCTAACAGTAAAGGCATTCCTGTAATTTGGGTTTTTTTTGTCATTGATAGACTCTCAATATCAAGACTGAAATAATAACATGACTGTAATGTTAGGCTCGTGCTCATTTGATATGACCCAGGTGCTGAGGGCATAGATTATAGAGCAATCCAAAGACACTGCTATTTGAAACCTCTTTAGAGTTTAACAAGCTTCTTTCAAAGCTGGTAAAACTCGTTGGGATGCTCATGGGTAAACTGAGAAAGAAGGGCATGGGAATTTGAGTAGCTTGGAAAACACCTTACTGTTCTGTTGTGTATTTGTGGGTCTCTTTGGGAAAACCCCTTAACAGTTCTGACACTTAGCTTTCCTATTTTTAAATGGAAGACAAAATCTAAATTCATGATGGGTGTGGTGACACACACCTGTAATCCCAGCACTGGGTGGGAGTGGAGGCAGGGGATCAGGAATTCAAACTTATCTTTGGCTATATATAGTGAGGCCAGCCTAGGACACATGAAACCCCATTTCAAAACAAAGCAATCTGCCTTTAAAGAGATATGTATAGAGCTAGAGAAACAACCAATGTAAAACGTGGCCTGTAGCCACTTGCTTTGCTAGCTCAGAATATAGAACCTGACTATATAAGGTTGGGGACCAAAAGTTCATTTTTAAAAAATTATCACCAGAGACAAAATGGGTTTTACTCAGACTTAGCAATGGTTGCAAATAATCATTGGCACCGCCTTCTAATGCACCAGCTGACCTTAATTAAGTAGAGTTTTGCAAGAGAAGGTCAAGTACATGCCCCAGTTCTCAAGCCATCAGAAGCAACTATACTGGAGCATGGGCATTAATGCTTTTGGTCTCTAAGCAGAAACACATGACCAGCACCCCACAAAGATAACAGTGGGGCTAAGACTATATAGAAAGGTTCCTATGCTTGGACATAGAGACACTGGACCTCACCCCGGGGATTTCCACTCAGGAGATCTAGGCAACGTCACAAAACTCCTTTGGTGGTCCAAATTTAGTTTTGTTAATGTGCTTTTGTTGTTGTTACTACAGAATTAGTTTCCCAAGGGTTGATATTTATTTTTCTACAGCATACTCCAAAAGGTTTCAAAATGTAGGTGTGCTGTGGGAATTTGTTTCAGACTTAGGATTGGCTTCTAGTCCAAGACAGGCATTTCACATGCGAATATTGTTGCTATTTATAAAGTGACAGCTATTTGACCCGGAGTCCTGCTTCCCAAGCACAGCTATGTGGTTTTGTCTTGTAGAGTGATTAGGAATGTCACAGTCAGTTGGAACTAACATGCCAACTTGGGATAAATCTGTCTTAGTTTTCATAGTGATTGAGAATGAGTGTAATACTGACAGAGGTACAGGCAATGGGTTAGATAGGACGTAAGCAAGGACCACGGCAACTGCATCTTGGTGTCTTTGTCTATGGTCAAACATGCTTGAAGTTGCGGTTAAGATATTCCCAGTATACCCAAAACTAAGGGCCTTTTCCCACATGTCTACACACTGGAAGGCCCCATATCTTCAAAGGAGCTGATGTCATTACTATACCATTTGCATTATGGGGTGGATTTTTTTTTATTTTCAAGACAGGGTTTCTCTGTAGCTTTGGAGCCTGTCCTGGAACTAGCTCTTGTAGACCAGGCTGGCCTCGAACTCACAGAGATCTGCCTACCTCTGCCTCCTGAGGGCTGGGATTAAAGGCTTGTACCACCACTGCCTGGCTATAGGGTGGTTTTATTGTTGTTGTTTCCATGTGAATTTCTATAGTGACACACTAGAAATGTTTAGTTTATCAAATTTTCAGTTAGGTTGATTATTTACTAACTTACTTATTTACTTGCTTACTTACTTGAGACAGACTCCCACTATGTAGCCCAGGCAGACCTCAAACTGACAAGAAATTCTCCTGCCTCTGCCTCCCAAACACCACCACACCAGGCTTCAGCATTCTTTCTTATACAGTCCAGGCCCAACTGCCCATGGATGGCACAGCCCACACTGCGTTGGGCCTTCTTACATCAATTACGCTGTAATAAAATGCCATGAACAAAAAAAGCATCTTGGAGAGGAAATGGTTTATTTTAGATTACAGTTCCACACCACAGGTCATAACTGATAGAAAACAGGGCAGGCACCTGGCACAGAGGCCATGTAGGAGTGCTGCTTCCTGGCTTTCTTTCTTGTGGACTGCTCAGCCTGCTTTCTAATAGCACCGGGAACAACCAGCCCAGGAGTGGTACCACTCACAGTGTGTGGTGATGGAGGAGGGTCATCTGTCTATGTGTTACCTTCATTGGTTAATAAAGAAACTGCCTTGGCCCTTTGATAGGACAGAAAATTAGGTAGGCGGAGTAAACAGAACAGGATACTGGGTAGAAGGCAGTGAGGCAGACACAATGAAGCTCTGGCCCGAGATGGACGCAGGTTAGAATCTTTCCTGGTAAGCTACCACTTCGTGGTGCTACACAGATTACTAGATATGGGTTAAAACAAGATGTGAGAGCCAATAAGAGGCTAGAAATAATGGGCCAGGCAGTGTTTAAATGAATACAATTTGTGTGTAATTATTTTGGGTATAAAACTAGCTGGAGAGCCGGGCGGCGGGAAGCGGCTCACCACTCTCATCACTACAGTGTGGGGCTCTCCCACATCAATAAAGAAAACACCCCACAGGCTTGCTCATAGGGCGATCAGGAAGTGGCATTTTTCTCAACTGAGGGGCCCTCTTTCCAAATGACTCCAGATTTGTGTCAAGTTAACAAAAAATAAACCAGAACAATTATTAATCAGGAAAATATCCCCCACAGACCAGACTAAAGGAGGCAATTCCTTAACTGGTGCTCCTTCTCCAATGTGCTCCCCAAAAACCTTTCCTGGATTCTCACAGCAGCAGGCCTTAACTGCTGTCTAGGTTTCCTTCAATCCTGCTGCCTGCATGCCATCACAAACAGTGCCATGTGGGACTCTGACACATTACTAAGTTTGGCTACCAGTTTGAGATGCTGCCTGGCACCCCAGCTTCTGTGTGCTGGCTGTAAAAGATTTTGCCACAATGAGTCCTGCTCCCCTCAGTCAAAAACGGTTTTTGTTAAAACAAATTGTATTCAATAAATTCTGGTCATTTTCTTCTTCCCCAATTCCTCCCATATCCTCCCTACCAACCCAACTCCAACCCCTTTATTTCTCTCTCTCTCTTTACAAAACAAAGAGCCAAATTAAAAAAAATTAAACAAGGATTCTTTTTTTTCAAAGATGAAGAAAAAAACACACACAATGAAAACCATAATATACAAGCAAAAGACAAAGAACACCCCCCCCAAAATCCCTAAACAAAGCAATATGAGACCAAAAAGTCTACTAAAATAACATTGAGTTTGTTTGGTGTTGGTCCTCAACTGATGGGCATGAAGTCTACCCTTAAGTATAATTAGACACTAGTGAAGAAAACTCATTTTCTTTTGCAAGAGGTGTCAACTGCAGATAGCTTCTTCGTTGAGGGGGGGGGAGCCCTGTCTACTCCCTCCTCTCGGTGCTGGGGCCTCGTCTAGGTTGAACGCGGACAGGCCCTGTGAGTGCTGAATGAGGCTGTCTATTGTTAATCACAGCCGATTTTCCAGTCCCTGATAACTAGCTTCAATTGTTCCAGAAAAAAAATGTTCCAGAAGGTTTTACTTCTACAGATTCTTAACCCAAGATACCACACAAATGGCTCTGATGCAGTTTGCTTCCCTTTGAAACTTCACAAGCCAAGTCTCCAGTTGTCTGAACCTCTCCTCAACATCTCTATCTTCCAAGATCGTGAAGTCCTCAGTATTCAAAAGCCTTTTTGAGCAACAAAGCTTCAAAATCCTTCCACAATCCCTCGCAAAGCCAACATGGTCAGGTTCAGCGCCGCACATTGCTGGTACTGATTTTGTCTTATTTACTTTTCCTTTTGCTGCGATAAACACCATGGCCAAAAGCAACTTGAGAAGCAAGGAGTTTGTTTGGCTTACAGTTTATATAGTTCATCATCTGGGGAAGCTAAGGCAGGAACTCAGGACAAAAACTGAAGCAGAGCCCATGAAGGAATGTTGTTATACTGGCTTGCTCAGCTACCTTTCTGATACAGCCTAGGCCCTCTTGCCCATGGATAACACTGCTCACAGTGGGCTGGGCCTTCTTACATCAATCATTAATCAAGGCAGTGCCCCCACAGATATAGCCACAGTCCAGACCGATTAGAGGCGATCATCCTTGCCAAGTCAGCTTGGCCTACGTGAGACCAGGGTGGGGTAGGAGTGTGTGGGGGTTAATGGGGGTGGGGGTGTCTCATTGAAGTCTCATTCTCAATTGAGGTTCCTTTTTCTATGATTCTTAGTTTTATAAATGGATCGGTCTAGGATTCCTTTTTGGGTGTCCCCTGCCCCCCACTCCCTCTGCCACAGCCCATGTCATGTATTCCAGACTGACCTCTAACTTGCTATATATTTAGGGATGATGCTGAACTCCTGATCTTCCTGTTCTACCTCCCAAATGTTGGGCTTACTTGGGTGAGCCCCCCCTCCGTACCTGATTTAAACCATGCTGAGGTAAAAACAGAGTTTCCCATAGACTGTATAAGCATTTTACCATCTGAGTTAGATCCTTGGGCCCTAGGAGCTTGTTTCCAGAATAAAACACACATTCTGACTGAACACACACCGTAAATGGGTCATTAGTTTTCCTCTATTCCACTCCATCAATTTTGTCTGCACAGCCACGGAAAAGCACATGCTTATTACTGAAGGCCTCCCTCACATTACCATAATTGGCTGCACAGATACGCTAGATGTAAAGACTGTTAACTTTAAACCTGCACAAGAGATGTGCTCAGGATGTTTTTAGCTGCTCTGGGGTATATTATGCTACACAGCAAGAAGTCTTGTTAATTCAGGGAATCTAAGTTTAACAACACATTAATGACACAGGACAGCAAATCTATGGGCTATCTCATACTCAGAGCATCAGTAACAGTGACAAACTCCCTCTTATTAAGATGACTATGGTATTTACCCACGTTCCTACACAGAATAAACAGTGCCCAGCGAGGAAGGGGTTATTTCAAACTGTGTCAAAGTGTTTCACCTAGCCTATAGGTGGTCCTTTTCCAGAAATATTCTTGTTAACTAGCTCTGGCTCTACAAAAACTTCCTATTGGCCAAGAGTGGATCACATGGTCACGTCTAGCTTTCTGCAAGAGAAAAAAAGGATTGCGGGATTAGTTTAGATCTATATTTCTCAGCCCTGCCTGTGTCTTGACGTCACCTGGAAGCCTTGGAAAGAAAATTACAATGCCTGGCAACAGTGTGTCTCCAATATTCCCCTGCTGTTTCAAATGTATCCCCGTAGTGAATGCTACTGTATCAGCCTAATTAAGTTTTGCTGCCGCCCGCTACCCTTGTGGGGGGTCCATTCTGTGCTGGAGTAGAGCAAACACCGGAACAAAAACGAGGCTTTGACACCAAGGCTTTGACGCTGAGGGTGCAGAACCGGGTTTGCAGCCACAGCCACTGGGAAGATTGAAGCAAGAGGCTCTGTTTGAACTCAAGAGTTCCAGACCAGCCTGGGCAATACAGCAGATTCTGTCACAAAACAAAACAAAAATGTAACTGATAAGAATTAGGGCTGGGACCCAACATTGTCATGTTGGAAGTACTTTGACACATTTTAGTTTCCAAGATTATTGTGACAGTACCATCTTCCTAGGTAAAAATAAGGACGTGCGCCACCACTCTTCCACGCTAGCTTTATCACGGAAGTCAGAAGGCTCCAACTTGCTTGCTTAGTGCTTTGCCATCCTAGAAGCTAGGAGTGATGTATATACTATGCCTGATGTTTCTAGCCTCTAAGCACCCAGGAGGCTCAATATTTATTACATGAACAAATGAGAGACCAGGTGAGCTAATAGGAAATGCTTAACATTAAGCATTTACCCAGCATTTATATGCCAGGTACTAAATAAAGCCATACAAACTGAATGCTTTACCTACTCCTTCTAAAGTAGGAGCCACTCTTTTTTAAAGCCATTTTTTTCTTTAGTATAACAAAACCATCTCACAGAGACTAATTACTTGTCCAAGGTCACATACCAGAAAGTGATAATCATAGGACTGGGCCTCACAGAGACTAAATTACAGACTTTAGTGAGTTCTTCGTCTTTTTCACCCATGGGGGCAAAGGGTGGGTCATTTGGGTAAGAGATGGAAACCTTTCCGAACCCAAAAAGGAGGGGGCAAGACTGTTACCATTCTAACAATTAGACACACACACACACACACACACACACACAGAGAGAGAGAGAGAGAGAGAGAGAGAGAGAGAGAGAGAGAGAGAGAGAATCAGACATATGTGATATATAGATATGTCATTCTTGGATTTTATAGAAAAGGGCAGAGAAAGAGACCAGTGACCTAAGATAGAAATGAATAGAAACAGAAGAATTCACTTCCCCCCAAAGGTTAGAGCATGGAACGGAACTTTCCGTTCCTGAACAAGAAAAACCAAAAGACTTCAGCTATGGTTTACACGTGACAAGCAATTACCTGTGCTTCAGCGCTGGCCCTGCAATTTGCAGAGAACACTCTGAGCATCTACTGCCCACATCCCTGGAGAATCAAGGCTCCAGTTCTGGCTTACCGACGATATTATCTTAGATACAAGTCATCATTTGGCCATTTTCCCCAAACCTGTCCCTCCTCTTCCTATCTGGCCAGTGCAGCCATCACTCACCCAGCTTCTTAAGCTACAAAACCTGGAGGTCTCCCAAGATTCCTCCCTCCCTCCCTCCCCTCCTTCATATCCAATTGGCAACTGAGTTTTATGGATTCGATTTCATAAATCTGCAACCTGTTCATTCATTCATTAAATATTCATTGTGTACCAGGAGTACACAATGATGGACTGGATGAGACACCCCCAACCTCCAGCTTCCAGCAGCTTCCCATCTTAATGGGGGCATTTTGCAAATGAAGAGAACCCATTCATCAGCCAGAGCAATCAATGCAAGAAACAGGTAAGTAGAGGGCTGGGAGGGGATACTGGGGGTACGTAATTGTAATTCATGTCACCCCAACGTGTGGCTACGACAAGGGGTTCTCTTGGAAGTGCCCAAGTGGCGATGTGAAAGATGTGTGCCGTGTACCAAGAGAGGGGAGGAGTGGCGCAGGGGGGGGAGGGGAGGCGAGTGAAAATTTCTGGAAGCAAGAGGCAAAAGCAGAATAGTGTGGGAAAACAGGCAGTTCACTAAAACTGCAGGCATTAACCTCCCTGCCGCTTGGCTCTGCTCTCTGGCCAGGTCTTCATCCAGTAACTCCACAGCTCAGGGGCTTTGCACTCTAGAAGAAACCAGCCAGCTCCGCCCTCCCTGTCGCTGAAGGTCTACGCTGCAAGTCTCCCATCCCCTGATCACTGATTCACGGAGTATTTACTGAACTCCACCTCTGGGCAGGTACCCTGTTAACAACGGGCTCAATGAGGCTTCCACTCTACAGGAGGTTTTGAGCCACTGAAGACAGATCGCGAGGGAGCAATTCAGGAGCGCTGGAAACTGACACATAAGATGTTAACGACCCTTTAAAGACCCATCTGCCTTGCTGCCCACTGCTCACTTGGGGCCTCCAGGCCTGCTACCTGCTGGTCCTTTCCGAAGGATGACAGAGTGTTCTATTCACTGGCCGGAATGTCTCCTCCCCTCGCCCAAGGCCATTGCCCGACTCCGGCCAGCTCCAACACCGCGTCCTTCTCGCGTGGCCACACTCGTCGGCGCGCAGCACCGCTGAGAGGGCTGATGCGCGCGCGCGGCCAGGAGGCTCCTGGGGGCAGACGCCACCCACAATCCCCGGAGCCTGGTGACTACCCCAGAGCAGCCGTCTCCCTAAGAGACCCCCACGCTCTGGCTGGAGAGCACGCGCCGGAGGTGACGGCCCCGCGCACGCGTGGGCGCAGCCTGGAAGCCGCGGGGACCCTAGCCCATGGGAACAAGAGGGGACGTTCTGCAGGAAGACCTCGGTCGCGGGGTCTTGGTCCCCGCCCGCACCCCTCCCGGAGCCCCAGAGGGAGAGGGCGGGGACGACCCCTGGCGGGGATGGGGACGCGCGCCTCCAACGCCACGGCCCAGGTCCCCTCAGCGGCGCGGGGTGGCCGGAGGAGGGGCCGAGGGCGGGGCGGTCATAGCCTCCGCCACTCTGGGCCCCCCCCGGTGGCGGAGCGCCGCCTCCCCGGTCGTCCTCCCTTACCACGCGCGCTCCACCCGCCCCGGAGCCTCGCCCTCCGCCACGATGAGCAAATGAGCGCGAGCGAGGGCATGAAATTTCAATTCCACTCTGGGGAGAAAGTGCTGTGCTTCGAGCCTGACCCCACCAAGGCGCGAGTGCTGTACGATGCCAAGGTGCCGCCGCGGGGGGGACAGGGAGGAGGCACGGGTCTGGGCCCCGGGGATGGGAGGCAAAGGGGCCAGCGGAGGACAAGTGGCTTGGAGCACTGGACAGCCACCAGGGTGCGCCTTGGCCCCGGAGAGCGGCCCGGGACGGCAGGGGACGCTGACGAGACGCTTAAGGCGCTCAACTACCCTAAACTTGGAAGGATCCGCGACCCTTCTGTTTCTACTTCCGCTTCCGGTCGTGTTGCGTCACTTAGCGGTTGCTAGGCCGGGATGGTGCTTTGATCGCTGGGCGCCAATTCCGGCGCCCGGTGTAGGAGGACTGTTGCCTGAGGCCTCTGCTTTTGCGATAAGTCCACGTCCGCTGCGGTTCAGCGCCGCGTGGGCTCCCTAGAGGACACCCTGACCAATTGACCCACCCACGTCCTCAACCCCTCAACCCTGGCCTCAGTTTCTTGGCAGCTGTCAGGAGGCGGTGTCATGGTCCGGGGACCCGAGTCCAGTTTAAGATCACAGGCAGTGAACTACCACCCTGGGGGAGGGGTGGCAGGAAGGGGCTCGGGGTTGCTCAATCGCTTTGACATCCGCAATTTCTAAAGGATTTGTAGGAGACCGACAGGGCTAGGAAAGAATTTAGCATTGCCTTTATCCAGCTCAGTCAGCCGGGGCTGAGCTGTATCTTGCAGTTGTCAGTTTTTAAGTGGAGGGCAGGAGTGGGCACCTAAGTGCTCCGGTGCCCAAGAGGGTGAAAATCAGCGCGCTGGGGGTCGGGGCGAGTGTCAGTGTTTCCAGCCACCAAGGCGAAGTCCTTGGTGGCGGAGACAACTTGGAACAGCCCCAGGTGCGTCTTAGCGATGTTTAAGTGGTGCTGTCCTGTGGGCCACCCCAAAGTCTGGGCTGGATTATGTCCCTTTGGTGTCTCCTGCAACTCTTATCACTGTTTAAATCCTTTTGCCATCCCTCAAGCTTGCTGCGTCGCTAGGGGAGGGAAGGACACGCTGTTCGATTTGTGCCAGAAGTTCCCTCCGGAGATGCAAGGCTATTAAGGGGAGGGGGACGGAGGGGGAGAGTTGTGGAAGTCTCTGGCTAGTTTGACTGGACACCGGACAAGGCAAGGCCAGGGTGACTACAACTCCCAGAGGTCTCAGTGCTGCTATTTCTAGTCTGGGTCCTAGCTAATGACAAATCTACCGACCAATGGCTTCAGAAAGCTTCACCCGGTCTCAAACTCAAGAGACCAATCGTGGGTTGGTTGGACGGATGTTTCCTATTTTGAGGCAACCACTCAGGCAAAAGAAAAAAATATATGTTGAAGAATGTTACAACCCTGCTCTCGATCTAAAAAGGGAACAAATTCTTTTCCTTTAAAAAGGGACTGTGATCTAGGTTTTTTTAAAAAAAAAAACTTATAATTTTAACATAATTTTTGGTTTATTGTGCCACTCGTGAGCAGTTATTTCCTGGTTTCAGATCGTCGATGTTATTGTCGGGAAAGACGAAAAGGGCAGAAAGATTCCAGAATATCTGATACATTTTAATGGTTGGAACAGTAGGTGAGTGAACTTGCTACAATCAGACTAAATATTAATTGCCTTTGTAGCATACTAATTTTGTAACTTTAAGATTTAGAAACACTTGTAAAAAAGTTTAATTTCCTGCTTCTGCTTTGTTCGGAAAGCTTTCATATTCTGAGGCATGCTTACTTTAAATCAGCTATGTTTGGATTACCTGTGGGTAATCTGAGGAATCCCTGGTGACCGGAACTGAGTTCGTTTTGTGCTTCTTTGACGCCCTCCTGGTGATTTGGAAGACTTCATATAGCTTTCTGAAATGTCAGCAACTACGGGGCACTTGTTTGTGATGCTTTTCAGGATTCGTTTCATTTGATTCAAAATACTGACTTTTACTTTTACATCCTCTTCTTTTTTCCAACTAGTTGGGATAGATGGGCAGCCGAAGACCATGTGCTTCATGATACAGATGAAAATCGGAGGTTACAGCGTAAATTGGCCAAAAAAGCACTAGCTCGCCTGTAAGGATACAAAAACTTTGATGGAAGTGTTATTCAGTATGTTTTTATTAAAAACTGTTTTGGATTTTTATGATATAAAAGTAATAATGTGACAGATTTCAGTCATCTTACATATTTAAAGTAAATGAGTTTCTATAGTATTATACAGGACTCATAGATGTTTTCCATAATGAGTCGTATCCATTTGGTAGTGAGGATTACCATTATGTTTTAAAATTTGATTTAAGAATGATTATTTATCATGTCCTCTGTGGATTCCAACTCTTATACGAGACTGAAAGTTTATTTTAATTGTGTTTATTGATTTCAGGAGAGGTACAGGAAAAAAGAAGAAACGCTGTAGGTTACCTGGTGTCGACTCTGTCTTAAAAAGTGTACCGATTAAAGAAAAACCTCAAAATGACGAAAACTGTGAGTGCCTTTATTTTCCTCAACTAAAACCATTTTCATGTAATCTTTTTAGACCTCAAGATTGAGAGAAAGAGTCATTGAAATTATAGACAGGGAAATAGTGCAAACTCATACAGATATTCTCTGGTTTTAAGATTTTGTTGACTTTATGGTGGTATGAAAATATACTATTTTCGTGTTCCAATTTCAGTACAATATGCAATAAAATGCATGAGATATTTAACACTGCCATAAGGTAAGCGTTGTTTCAATGAGTTTGCCCAATTGTTGGCTAATATATGTGTTCTGAGTTCCTTAAGAGTAGTCAGCTATGATATTCAGTACGCTGCCTGTATTTTCATCAATTTAGGTGTGACTCTATCGTAAGTGAAGGAGCAGCTTTGTACTATGCGCTTGGTTTATTTTAGGTAATTACAGAGGCAGCCAATCTGATCAGTCAGCATGTCGGTATAAGACTCTCTCAGAGTCTCAGCAGTGAGCACCTTCATCTCAGCCTGCGAGCCCGCACAGATCCTTTCTCACAGTCCATTTTCTTCTTGATACCTCCAGGGCCTTGCCACCACTTATGACTCCAACAGTGAACCATAGGATCCTAGCTGGTGAAACCCTTTCAGATCATTAGCTCGTGTGATTTTTGTATCCATTGAAATTGGAGTTATATTTATCAAAATAAGTTTCTGTTCCGAAAGGTACAGTATTTGTGTTTAGGATTTAAAATGTATGCAGAACTACAGATGGTTCTTCTTAGTCAAGTGCATGCGCCACCTAAAAATGTGCAAATGTAAGGATTGTCAAAGAATATAATATGAGATTGTCTGATGTTTTTGTTTTATGTAGCAATAAGCAGTACCTGTCAGGACAGCTGTGGCAGAAAGAATGAAGAACTAAAAGAACATCGCCAGCGGCGTATTAAAGTAAAGACTAAAGCGGTACTAAAAAGTTTGTATTGTAGAAGCTTTGATGTTTATGGTAGTGGCAAAATTCTCAGGTTAGGAGTTCTTTCCAAAAGACATACCTCTCAGACCAATAGTATGAATTTATTGTGACAGTTTAAGAAAAGACAGCGTGTTTATAGTCACTGTGTGAGCATCATTTACTTTTTATACCCACAGAGTGTTTCCACAAAGCGTACATCTTTTTAAAGTAAGATTGTGAACTGTATTTTATAATGATTCATTTTTAATGGTGCATAACAGAGATTGGCTTTTGCTTGCCTCCAAATTGGACATAAACCCCAATGATAATCATACATGAGGAAGAAACAAAAGTGAACTTGTAATGTAGTTAACGCTGTGAAAAACACTTGAAAATGTGGCATAGTATCTTTATGTCTTGTCCTTTCATAGAGGACATGTGGCATGATGTGACTATTGTGATGTAACTAGCTTTGTTGCATAGCAGACTTTTCTGTGGTGACCTCTCCCACTGTTCTCATTAACTAAAAATAGAACTGTGATATTGCAGAAAAAAAAAGTATTGTCGCTGCGCTCAAGAAAGGACATGGATGAAAGAACAATAACCATAGATATCCCTGAAGTTCTCAAGAAGCAGCTTGAGGATGACTGTTACTATATCAACAGGAGGAAACGGGTATGCTGGAGGAATGGATTCTTTGGGATGCTTCTACTTGACTGTATTCTGTAGTCACAGTGTCAAACACCAGGCCGTATGGAAAGACTGTAGTTTCATTTCCAGTTTTCTACTCAGTCTAGTGTTGGTGATGGTTTTACTGTTAGCTCTTTGACTCTTCTGGGAGCCCGCCGCTCAGCTCTGAAATAAATACACATAGAGAGGCTTTTTCTTTCTTATAAATGCCTGGCCTTAGCTTGGCTTGTATCTTGGCAGCTTTTCTTAAATTATCCCATCTGCCTTTTGTCTCTGGGCTTTTACCTTTCTCTATTTCTGCATATCTTTCTTCTTACTCCATGGGTTGTTGTAGAGCTGGGTGGCTGGCCCCTGAAGTCTTCCACTTCTCTTTCTCCTACATCTCTCCTCACAGATTTCTCTTCTAGTTTATTCTCTCTGCTTGCCATTCCTGCTTATCCTTTCTCCTGCCTTGCTGTTGACCGTTCAGCTCCTTATTAGAGCAGTCAGGTGTTTTAGGCAGCCAAAGTAACACAGCTTCACAGAGTTAAACAAATGCAGCATAAAAGGATGCAGCACAGCTTTGCATCATTAAACAAATGTTCTACAGCATAAACAAATGTAACTCATCTTAAACTAATATTCCACAACAGTCCAGTTATAAGATTGACTAACAGTGGTGCTGGGTTCTTGCATAACTTAAGACTTGGATACCTTATACTGTTCATTTGAGCCCCTCAGGGAGCTTTTCAGAATTCTGATACCTGGGCTTCATCTGAGATTAGGATTTAAGCCAGGAATGATGGCATACACCTTTAATCCCAGCATGCAGAAGGCAGAGGGAGGTAGAGATTACTGTGAGGTCAAGGCCAGCCTAATCTACCTAGAGAGCTTCAGGAAAGCCCGAACTATTTAGTACACCCTGTCTCAAAAAGAGAGCTGATAAGATTGATTAGGATTTAATTGCTAGGGTAGGGGCACATCTCTTGGTAATACTTGGAGAGATTTTCCCAAATTTCTTAATACAATGCTAAGCCTGAGAATCACCACATCTGTGTATTCAAGACAATAAGACAATAGTAATATATGAGTATGATCAGTGGATGGAAGGAATATTAAAGAGCTTCTAGACATATTTAATTGAGAAGTTCGTAAGCAGAATTGACAAAGTTAAACTGATAGAGCCATTGCTATTCCTACTTGTAATATATGTTTGATTATAATGGGATGTGTGTATTAGATGTTTATATTTTTCTTAACAGTTAGTGAAACTTCCATGCCAGACCAACGTCATAACAATTTTGGAATCCTATGTGAAGCATTTTGCTATTAATGCAGCCTTTTCAGCCAGTGAGAGGCCTCGTCACCAGCATGCCATGATGCATTCACATATGAATGTGCACTATGTCCCAGCAGAAAAGAAGTGAGTGATGGGGGGTCTTTGGATTCTGTCTTTGGTTTTGTTGTTGTTATTGTTAGGTTTCTTGTTTAGTTTTGGAGTGTGTGTGTGTGTGTGTGTGTGTGTGTGTGTGTGTGTGTTTGTGGTACAGGGATTGAACTTAACTAGCATTAGCCTAGCATGCATGAGGGTTAAGCTATACCCTCAGCTTTTTCTTTATATATTACAGTTTTGAACAAGGGATCATTCTCTTTGTTCAGTTTTATTGAATGCATCTCTTATTTCATAGCTGATTTGCTGCTTATTCATTCAGTTGTCAGTGTGCATGAAACTATTGTGATTTTATTGAAGTGTTTGCTAATTCCACATGAGACCTGGCTTGATTATGCATCTCCTTGTCACCAAGACCAATATTTTCAGGGATACCATTTTGGACAAGAACTGTCTACTTGAGGATGCAGAATGGCAATGAGAACTGGATAGAAGGTTGCTTATGACTGATCAGTTTTTAAAATGAATTTATGTATGCATGTGTTTGAGTGCATATGGGCTATGGCATCCATTTGAAGGTGAGAGGACAACCCGTGGTGTAAAGTCCTCACCTTCTGCCTTGCTTAGGACAGTCTCTAGTGTTCACTGCTGGATCCACCACCCTGGCTAGCCTCTGAATTGCCAGAGGTTTCCCCGCAGGAACTCTGGGATTACAGATTTGTACACTACTGCATCTAGTTAAGTGGATGTTGGGGATCCAGACTCAGGTTGTCAGGCTTGTACAGAAAGCGCTTTTTACCCACTGAGTCATCTCCTCAGCCCCAAACAATTCTTTATTCTAGTCAGAGTAGAGTTCCTCAAATCCTACTATACCGTTGTGACTTGGCAGGATCAGTGTTAGGGATGTATAGTATTACAGTTGAACAGGAGCCAGGAGCACTGGGCTGCCAGGATGTCTTATGTTGTAATAAACCTGTTCATTTGTGTTATATGGATACATTTAAGTTATTATCATAGTGCCTGCATTTTATATTAGGGTCTATATTTCCATGTTTTTTATTATTAGCATCTATAGATTGTATTTATTCTTTTTATATGTAAGTGAATATATAAGGTTTTAAAAGTCTGCCCTCAGCTGCATGGCACCTATCTTTAATCCCAGCACTCAGGAGGTAGAGTCAGGCAGAGCTTTGTGAGTTTGAGGCTAGCCTGGTCTACATAGTGAGTTCCATGCCAGCCAGGACTACATGGTGAAGACTCTGCCTCAGAGTAAATACATAAATAATAAAGATAAATCTGCTCTCTTAAAAATATACTTTTATTGTGAAGTTTCGAAAATACCCGTGACTTTACAGAGTCTCTAATCTTTTCTTTCTCAATCCTCCTAGTGTTGACCTCTGTAAGGAGATGGTGGATGGATTACGAATTACCTTTGATTATACTCTCCCATTGGTTTTGCTCTATCCATATGAACAAGCTCAATATAAAAGAGTGACATCATCTAAATTTTTTGTTCCTATTAAGGAAAGTACCACCACAACTAATAGGTGAGTTAGACAACATGGAAGTGTGCCTTCATTTTCGGGTGTCAGCACTGATGTGACTGAGTTCTTTTTTTGCAGTATTTGATCTGCTGCTATTGGGGGCCTGAATGGAGGAAGGGAAACCACAGGGTCTTCTTACTGTTGCTTTCTGTTTATTTATGGGTTAGCTAGATCCTCACTCCTGTTCTCAATGGGTGTGTAAGATTTTCCCAGGGAAACATTTCAGGGTAGCCAAGCATAATGGCACATGCCGGTGAGGCAGGAGGACTGCTATAAATCTGGGGACAGATGTTCTCTAGAGGGGAGTTCAGCAAGACCAGGACAAACAAAAGATTCCTGGGTAGATAGAACTTTGTCAGTGGATCCTGAGCAGCTGTCCCGTCTTCCAGAAGACAGTGAAGAGGGTAAAGGCAACATGGGCCAGAAGGGTGGGAAGTGGAGGTACAACTGACATCCTTCATTGCTGTTAGCTATGTGATTTGGGTCAGTGTTTATAGAGCCTCTTGCCTACTATTTGTAGTATGGAATGAATGCCTGTCTCCCTGATTCATGATATTGTTCACAAGGGGCCAGCAACCTTTGGCCCTAAGTTTAGGTTAGTTCCCTACTTTTCTTTCATTTCTGCTTTTCTTCCTTCTGTATCTAAGAGTACTTAAGCCTGTTCTCTGGCAGGGGGTGTGAGGATGGATCCATCCTTACCTAAAGTCTTTTCCCTTAATCTGTCTAAGGCACTCTACCATGCACTTTCTTTTCTCTTCCTGAATGTTGTACAAGAATCTAAAAACCAGTTCTCAAGTCTAGCTTGGTGAATGAATGAGTTTAACCAGGACTAGTTCTAGGAACATGTGCTACTTACAAGTAACTACAGCACTGAGGAATAGCCTCCCTCTCCCCAGCAGGCATTAACGGCTGAAGTATCCTCAGAAAGGGGAGGCCTCTGTGTGCTTTCTGGGCCCTACCACCTTTCACAAGGGAATATTAGTTATGAGCATCTCATGTGGGTCATCATAGCTGCTCTGATTCCACGATGGCAATGATCATACCATGCTCAGAGGACTGAGTTCTCTAGCACTAAGAGTAGCATCCCTCTGTGTTTGACCACTCAGCATCTGCTCTCATCCACAGCTATCTTGCTGACTCTCATTTCCTGTGCCCTGCATTAGCTGCCTTTCTTCTCTCTCTCTCTCTCTCTCTCTCTCTCTCTCTCTCTCTCTCTCTCTCTCTCTCTCTCTCTCTCTCTCTCCCCCACTCTGCCTCTCTACCATCTTTTTGGTGCCCCCTCTCTCTACCATCTTTTTGGTGGCTTCTCTCTCTCTCTCCCTCCCTCCCCCTCTCTCCCTAACTCCCTCCCTCCCTTTCTACCATTTTTTTTCAGCGGACTCTCTCTCTCTCTCTCTCTCCCCCTCCCTCCCTCCCTCCTCCTCCCTCCCTCCTCCTCCCTCCCCCTCCCTCCCTCCTCTTTTCCCCATGTCACTTTCACCTCAGGCAGGAGGCCAACAAAATGCACTGGGGACCTATGTTGAAGTCATGAGTGACCTGCTTCACACCTGATGATTCCCAGAGTCTGGGGTTGACTTTGATATGCTTATGCCGTTTTCACATCCTGGCAAGTTTTACATTTTGAAGACATTTTGTGATAGTCTTATTCCCTAGACCAGAATTTCTCTGTCCTAGGGCCAATCTTGTGTGATGTTGGACACTTAGCAGTATCTCCGGTCTCTAGCCACTAGACAACAGTATATCTTCCCACAGTTGTGACAACCTTATAATATCACCAGACACTGGTAACTATTTTCTGGGCTAGGGCCAACCCCCACCCACAAAAGTGCTTGTTCTAAAACATAAAGACGTGGTGTTTTCGTTTCTAATAACAGCTTGCCTTGCAGAGTTATAGTGACTTCATCTATTCAGGGACTGTTTAAGAAAATGGATGTTTGAGTATACTTGGGGGTATATGCCCCTCCCAGGCTGCTTTGTGAACCTGCCTTTCAAAGGTCTTACAGAAGACTTTCGAGGCTGCCAGTGACTCTGTCCTTCTTGCCCAGGAGCCAGGAGGAGCTGTCTCCTAGCCCGCCTTTGTTGAACCCGTCCACACCACAGTCCACTGAGAGCCAACCAACTAGCGGTGAACCAGTCACTCCCAAGAGGCGCAAAGCTGATCCAGAAGCCCTGCAGTCTCTAAGGCGGTCCACGCGCCATAGCACTAACTGTGACAGGTTGTCGGAGAGTAGCTCCTCACCTCAGCCGAAGCGTCGGCAGCAGGACACATCTACCAACATGCCAAAATTGTTTCTGCACTTGGAAAAGAGTGAGTTTGCTGTAAGATCCCCAGGCTGGGGAAAGCCACTGTTTCCTTTGCCTTTAACCTTCCTAAGTGTATATAAAGGGTGTGCTATTCCTAGGACCTCAGCCAAATGCTAGAAGGCTACTTCATTTGAAGAAGAGGAAAACATTCATAGGAAGATGGAAAAGCAACTGGCTTGGGTAGCTCTGAGGATTGGGGAGCAGGTCTGGACTCCGTGTTTACGGCTGCTTTCCACACTCCCTCTCTGCTACTTGTGAGCTGGTGGAGATATTGAAATACTCAGGGCGAAAGGTGCTAGTAGATTGTTAATTTCTCTTCCTGTTTCCAAAACTTGAGGAAAGTATCCAAATCTGGGTTTAGCAGAGTTGTGGATATATACTTCATATGCTGGAAAATTCACCATTCCTGGTGGTTTTTTTTGGCATAATTAGAATGGTGCAGCCATTGCCAAAATCAGCTCAGATGCTTTCCTCACAGAACAAAAGACGTCCTCCGTGCATCTGCAGCCATTCACGTGTCCTTCCTTACCTCCCCTGGAAAGCACCAATCTAGGTAGCACTTTAGATTTGTTTATTTCAGACATTTTATATAAATTTAATAATGTAAAATGTATGTACATGATTAATAAGTTAATGGAGTGAAAACTGGGATGGTTTTATTGGGAAATAAAATGCTTTTTTAAAAGAAATTCTAAAAAACAGGAAGTTATATCTCCCTGCCTCCCAACCTACTCCAGGTTTTTTATTTTTTTGGCATTATTGATTTAGGCAAAAGCACATATAAAGCTATATACATTTTTCAAGATTTATTTTTATTTTATGGGGATAGGTGTTTTGCCTGCATCTATGTCTGCATACCATGGGGGTGCCTGGTGTCCTCAGGCACCAATGAGGTGTCAGAATTCCTAGAACTGAGTTAGAGAGAATTGTGAGCTGCCATTGCCATGTGGCTGCTGGCAATTGGAGAGACTCCAGTGCTGTTAGCCTTGGAGCCATCTCCCCCATCCAAGTTAATCGTTTTAAATATTTATTTATTCATTATGTATACAATATTCTGTCAGTGTATGCTTGCAGGCCAGAAGAGGGCACCAGACCCCATTACAGATGGTTGTGAGCCACCATGTGGTTGCTGGGAATTGAACTCAGGACCTTTGGTAGAGCAGGCAATGCTCTTAACCTCTGAGCCATCTCCCCCATCCAAGTTAATCATTTTAAAGTGACTAATTTAGCGGCCCTACTTTTTAAATTTGTTGAGCTATAATCCACACTCCAGTTTTCCCATTTAACGTGTCCAATCCAGTGGCTTTTAATGTATTAACAGAGTTGTCCAGCCCTCTCTCAATTGGTTCCAAAACATGGGAAGTTCTCCCTCCAAAAAACCCATACCCATTAACAGTCACCCCACCCATGCCTTCGTAGAACTATAAATCTCCTTTCTATCCCCAGATTTGCCTATTTTACATATTACATATGAATGAAATCACAATATGTGGCTCTATGATGGGCCCATTTCAGCTTAGCTTAACCTTTGCAAGGTTGACTTATGTTGTAACATGTATCAGTACCATGTTAAAATTCCAGGTACTATCTGTTATAAAGATGAAGGCCATATTGGTGAAGGTTTGTAGCTGTTGAGAACTTATTTACATTGGTAGTCTAGTGGTTTTCGGGGTCCCGAGGAGTGTCTCTAGTTCGGTCACTCTGTAAGTTTATGGGTAAATAATTGTGACTTTCTCTTTGGCAGAGACGCCTGTGCATAGCAGATCATCTTCCCCCATTCCTCTGACTCCAAGTAAGGAAGGGAGTGCTGTATTTGCTGGCTTCGAAGGGAGAAGAACCAATGAAATAAATGAGGTAGAGTGTTTGATGTTCAGCTCCAAGAGTTCTCTTATCCATTGTAGTTGCTTACAATCCTAAGTCTTGTAGTATTATGTTGCTTTACAAGAAATAGGAGCAAAAGGATACAGAGGATTCTGCTTATTAGTCTGTTTCTGGTTTCAAATCTGAGAAAACCGCCAGGACTCCAGCTTTACAAGTCGAATGACTTTTTCCTACAAAAATTGTTTAGCTGTTGAAAGACTTGTGTCTGTGTTCTGTATAACACATCAGTCGTTAATACTTTTATTCTGAAGGGTCTTAGAGTATGTATTTTAGGTTCTGTGTGTCACGTGATGCCTATGAAGACTAATCAACTGCATAGTAGCTGCAAACAATATGTAAATGAGATAGATGTACCGTGCATCAATAAACCATTATCACGGACACTGAAATGTGAACAGCATATGATATGCAAGAGCTAAACATAGCCTTTTAGCTTTAAATCATTTAAAGGTTGTTCTTAGGTGCTACGGTCCTACGAGAGAGGACCAGGAGATCCAGAAGATAAAGAGGATAGACAAAGAGGAGATAAGGATTGCGACTGGGAGTTCTTTCACAGGCTGTGTGTTTTACCGCACAAGCGCCTTAAGAAATACAATGGGATAAAGTCAGCTGAAACTCACCCAGTGGACTTAGTGGGAAGCTAAGCAAACAGTGTTGCACAAAGGGAGTACAGGCTATCTTAAGAGCATTCCAGACCAAGTACACGGAGACCTTGAGACTGATAACCAGAATCCCCTTGGTGGGCAGAGTTGGGTTCTTAGAATCTGAACTGTTTCTTCTCCATACTTACATCAGACCTCAGGAAGAGGCTCCCAGTTGAGCAGTTCAGCCCTCAACAAAAAGCATAAACATAGTTTGGGGCAATATAGAAATCCACATGGACAGTTGGATGAGATGTGAGCAGCAAGCTGTCGTTTCTGACTCACTTTTGACATTGATTCTCATCCATGGACAGTAACCTTAACAGCCATCCCTTTGAAAGCATGCTGAATGTAGCCATTGGGCCGGACTTTAAGCCCATCAACTTGAAGCCTTGCCACTCCAGGCTTTGTTTTAAGGGAAATGGTATTTATATTTCTTTTACTTTAAATTGGATTCTTCTCACATACACTAAATCTAGACCCCACAGTTACCCCTTCCTCCACTCTTCTCGGTCCCTTCTTTCATCTCCCCTCTCTCCCACAGCTACTCTTCTATTTCCCTTAAAAAAAAAAAAAAAAAAAAAAAGCAAAGGCCACTTTCCAGATAGGTGAGTGCTGCCATCTAGTGGTTGATGGTAGAACAGGCCGCTTTGTGGTAAACAGTGGCATTCAGCAGGCTCTAGGGACCAAAGAATCCATAGTGACTTTAAGGACCTCTAGGACTTCTTCCACAGTGGGTTTTAACCAAGACTATTTATCCAAATCCATTATAACCCTTTCTTCTATTACTAGCCGCTGATTGGGAAGGGTCTGGATGAAAACATTGCTCGTTAAGATGCACAGGTGATTCCCATTGAGAACTTGTACTAATTGCAGATGCCTATCTGCGCCCTCTGGTCCACACTCAATGCCAAAGCAGTTCTAAGCTTCCCCTGTGGGAGCTGGGTTATATTTCTGGTTGGTGTGAAGATGCTTGTACTGGCTGCCAAGGATGAGATAGGGAATTTACATGAAGGCTCCAAGGAGCTGAAATGAAGCTGGGGCCGTCATCCTGGAGTCCCACAGGACTGTGAATGTGTAGTTTATTTCAGGTCGACTGTGCCAGCATCTCTGATGTCTTGGGGGGTGGGCACCCTTCAGCTTTTTTTCATAGAGGATTTCCTGCACCTTTGGTTCTTCCATGTTAATAGATTGGACACACACTTTAATAAAAGCTGGTTTGCTGATTGAGGAAGGTACTGTGGAAATCCATCAGAGTTCCGAAAGACAGCTCTCACTTTAAGCAAAGCCCCATGTTCATCCATAGTTCTGAAAATCAGAGTAAAGACAAAGAAACCAATGACCAAGTTGGAACTCTGAGATGATTCAAATTAGTTTCCATAATGATGCAAATAGCAAGGCACCAGGGACTCCCGATACTTTTGCTAGTGTTTCCTGATAAAGGAAAAGGGGCTAAGTGACTGTGGTGGTATGCATGGGAAATGTCCCCCAGAGGCTCATGTGTTTGAACACTGGCTCCCCAGCTGGTTATGCTGTCCAGAGAGACTGTGGAGCCTCTAGGAAGTAAAGCTTGCTGGAGGAATGGCTCACAGGGCTGAGCCCTCAGTCTTTATAGACTGGCCGGATTTTGGGAGGAATAGACTGCTCACGGGGCTGAGCCCTCAGTCTTTATAGACTGGCCGGATTTTGGGAGGAATAGACTGCTCACGGGGCTGAGCCCTCAGTCTTTATAGACTGGCTGGATTTTGGGAGGAATAGACTGCTCACGGGGCTGAGCCCTCAGTCTTTATAGACTGGCTGGATTTTGGGAGGAATAGACTGCTCACAAGGCTGAGCCCTTAGTCTTTATAGACTGGCCGATTGCTGGCCCACTCTCAGCTTCCTAACTTAATGCAGTGTGAGCAGCTAGGCTCCTGATCCTGCCAGTACGGCTTCTCCATCATTATGGAATGTCTCTCCATAAAATAGTAGATGTGGAGAAGTTTAAAATCCAGTATCTTCTTAGTCTAAGTTTGAGTCATTCTGGCCCTCACATTTATTTTTATATTCTTGTGTTCATTGGGTAGCAATATGGTTTTATTCTCTCCATATGATTTACTATGAGAAGATGTAGGTATCTAGAAGTGTCTCCATTTGGAATAAAGGAAGCATTCACATGGTGTTTTTTGTAGGTCCTATCTTGGAAACTTGTGCCTGACAATTACCCGCCAGGAGACCATCCACCTCCCCCTTCATACATTTACGGCGCACAGCATTTGCTGCGATTATTTGGTAAGAACCCCTGTTCTTTCTGTCTTCGTTCCAGTTTTCATTTCTATTAGCATCTATTAAATACCTACGATAGTGACTTGCACTGATCCTTTCATATGTTTATAGAATGATGCTGATCATAGTCACGTCCCCCATTATCTCTCTAGTCCCTACTACTTGTCCTTCTATTTCCATGGCGTGTGTGTATGCCCCCCTCACTGAGTTTCATTATAGTTCTTTATAAGTGCATGGGTGAGGAGGGAAACAAGAGCAGTTTACCAGTGGCTTCACCACTGGAGAAAATGTCTCTTCCTCTTAGCAACCATTCTCTTACAGATTTATAGATGGTCAGACTGAAGTGGGGCCTCATGATACCCTCAGCTCTAGCAGCTTCTTATTTCTTGACTCTTTTTTTTTTAACCAGGGTCACTAGATTGTAGACATCTTGTAAGCATTGAACTAATGTGGATACCCAGTTTCTGCTTCAAAGAAAAGACATTGGATGTACCTTAAATTTCATAAAAGTTGTACTTACAATACTTGACTTCCCACTCTGTGCTTGTTCAGTAACTCACTGTTTGACTCTCCAGGTGGGAATTCAGTCCCCGAAGGGGAACGAGTACTCACATGATGAGCCACGGGGAGTCCTTTCCATCTTAACCTTCTGCTGATTACAAATCTTTTGTTTTTAATCCAGTCAAACTTCCAGAAATCCTTGGGAAGATGTCCTTTTCGGAGAAGAATCTGAAGGCTCTGCTGAAGCACTTTGATCTCTTTCTGAGGTATTTTTATTACCTTGTCACACCTACCTCTGCCAGCAAACGTGAGTTTTCTAGGCTTAACTTTAGCACGCAGGGAAAGTAGCTTTGTGGTATTTTCCATTTTGTGGGGAGGGGTGTGTTCTGACTGATAGGGTAAGTAGGGCAGGATCTTTGTTTGCTGCTTGCTTTTGTGTTTCTTTTAGTCTTCATTTCTCCAGTTTCTGAGGCAAGGATACTGAGGTATGTATCATGTCACTAGAGGAATCCAGGAGGCTAACCTTGTAAGCAGCAAATGACTTTTCCTATGTAGAAGTACTTAAGATTGACACTAATTTTACATTTTCTCTTCAGGAGTACCATAAGTAGTGGCCTTTTTTTGTTGTGTGTACCCAAGTTAATTGTGTGTTCCTAACTTAAATATGACTCAGTATATACTGACGTTTCTGAATTCAGAGAAGGTGTGGCTTTCTTCACCTGATATAGCCAGTCATTTTCTTATCGAACGGAATGTTTCATCTGTGGATCTTATGCCCATTTTTCTCGCACTGTCCCTCTCTTCCACCTAGATGTCTGTTAGCTGGGTCTTTACCTTGGCCTTCAAAGCTGGCCTTCACCTTGCCTCACCCAGCTCAGCTTAGCTACTAGAACTTAAAGGGAGCCATTTTCTGTTTATTGGGCTGCATTCTGACTGGTCTAAGATATTCAAGAGTAGAGAGTACTCTGCCCAGAGAAATTAGTCTTAAAGTTTGAAAAGGGATTTTCCTGTAGGGATTGTGACTAGCACGTCCTTGAACATAATCAGACTTTCCAACCTTTTAGTGAAAACAAGTTTTAAAAATGCTCTCTTCCCTCCCAAATGTCCCTTCAGAGTAACCCACAGTCCTTTTTACCATAAAACTTTGGGCACTGAAAGCAAATAGTGCTAAAACTGCAGTTTAGTATAGGGAAGCGTGCAGATTTTGCAGTATTCCTCATATAAAGCAGAAGTTAGGACTTTGGTCAACAACATAGAAGATTTTATAAATAAACGTAGGAAAAGGCTTTTCAAATGTACCCAAGGTATGAGAGGAAGATTGGGGTTCGATATGATCAAGGTCTGTTGCATGAAGTTGCCAAAGAGTAAATAAAACTGTTCTTTAAAGAAGTAGACAGTGGCAACAGTTCAAATCAATGAACTAAACAGTGACCTTCAAGAAGGTGCAAACAGAGAGAAAAGCACTTAGCTAGCAAATGACTTTTGACAGTGCTTTCTTATTTAGAGAGACGTGACAGTTTAGGAATTCGGACAGGTGTGAGATAGCAGAGTGAGTGCTTCCCGCACAGCTGCCGGGTTCACTTGGAATTTGTTTTGTTTCTTATCTCGTGGGTGTGTTTGCTTTATTTTGTTGCTGTTTTGTTTTTGGAGGTGGAGTGTCACAACTTAGCTCTAAATGCTTGGAATACAGACTTGAGCCACCCTGTGTGACTCACTTGAGGGCCCGTCATCAGTGTATTGCAGATTCTTGAGTGACTTGCCACACTTTAACGGCCGTCTACAGACATCCCAGTCTTTTGACATGTTGTTGGGCTCTCATCCAGACTTATAACTAACCTCTTGGGATGGCAAATTCATATGTAAAGTGCTGGTGTTGGCTTTTCTGTTCAGTTTGGATGTAACTTTTTTCCCCTTGTTTTTCTTTATTAATGCCAGGTTAATTATTTCAATTTTAATTATTCTTTTACATGTTAATCCCAGTTCCCCCTCCCTCCTTTCCTCCCACTCCCCCACCTTCCCCCTACCCACCCACATCTGCTCCTCAGAGAGGGTAAAGCCTCCCCTGGGAAGTCAACTAAATCTGTCTCAGCACCTTGCTGAGACAGGACCGAGGCCCTACCACCAACTTAGTGTGTATAAGCCCTGTGAATTTCTTAAGGGACATTTATTGGATTTGTCTTGTATTATTTTTAGAGTTTGAAAAACAGGCAAGTATTTATTGAGGTTATTTTTCACAGATGCATGTATGTAATCAGACTGCCACCTAATCGAGTTCAGGTTCTGTTTCCGTAACACTGCTGATGAAGAGATTTGGATGCACAGTGATTGACAGAAACCAGTTTAGTGAGTGCTGTGGAAGTAATCAAATAGAATCAAGACTAGAAGCAGCCTCCCTGCCTAGTACACACAGGAGTTGAAATGCGAAAGCTGGTTATAAGCGAATACTGAGCTGCAGGGTGTTCAGTTCTTAGTACGATGCTCATTAGTGCCTTCTTTCTTTCTCTAGGTTTTTAGCAGAATACCATGATGACTTCTTCCCGGAGTCAGCATATGTTGCTGCCTGTGAGGCACACTACAGCACCAAGAACCCCAGGGCAGTTTACTAAAGTTTCCATGGTTTGGGAAAAATAGCTGTACAATGTGGCTTTATATTTTAGGTTCCAGGTGAAGCGTGAATGAAATGGTGGACTTCCCCTGGGGGTTCTCTGACAGAAGCAGGCTCTGTTCTTCTGAGTTGCTCACATACGTTTATTTCTGTTAAGAATTATTTTCTGACCTCATCATGGTGGAACATGCCTATAGGGGGAATTGATTTAATTAATTAATTAATGATTTTTTTTTTGGTGTCATGATTACTTCCTGGGTGTCTGAACGTGTTCCAAAGTAACACTGCTGCACAAACTGTATGTGCTCGCAGGATAAAAACAGCCAGAGCTGTATTCGTAGAGAAACGTTCATGAACAGATACTTAGGTTAAACATTGTTCTGGTAGCCATTGCGGTTGGTTGTTAGCAAGAAGCACGTTGTTTGATTATTTGTTAATGTTAAACAAAATGGTTTTGAAAACTGTTTTCTGTTCAACAGATCTTAGTTTGTGCTTGGAAGCCACAAAGTACTCTGAAAGTATTTTAGAGGGAATTGATATTGATGACAAAGGAGAACTTGCAACTATGCATTGCTTTTAGCAGTTCCCTTTCTCAGAGACATTATTTTTGTTGCTCTAAATAAAGCGTTGCCTGTCTTGTTTGAGATTTTACAGCCATACTCTGCCGTGTAATGTTATAGTTCCTTTTCTATAAAATGTTATTTTGGGTGATCTAAATAAAGCTTTGCCAGTTTTGTTTGAAAGAAGCAAGAGAAACTTTGCTCGGCCTTCCCTGTTCTTTTTCTTGCAGGGAAGCAGTGGGGGTAACCCCCACTCACAACTCTTTCCCTTGTTTTCTCTTTGTACCCTTTGCCCCTCGCTTTTTTGCTGGCCTCTCTATGCATCGTGACTGTTGGTGGTTATGAGAAGTCACTGTGACTCTATGCCGTGTGGCTGTTCTGTGGGCCCTGGTGGGCCCAACACACGTTTAGCTTTCTCCCAAGTTTACCAGCTGCCGTGCTCTGCAGTCACCCTTTTCATCTTCATTTTACTGCGCATGCCTTTCCCCTCTATGGTTTAGGGCACTTTCAGTGACTGGAAAGGATACCGATGTCATGAAAGCATTAAACATAGCACTTGTCTTCTCTTATGGCTTAGTTCAGTTGACTTTATTTTCCAAAGGTCATCGGTCATGAACAATAGGAGCTTCAAGGACTTTTAACTACAAATGGTTTCTTTAAAGTGCCTTGTGCGTCACTGACTGCTAAGATTTACTACCTCCCAGGTGGCCTGAGTGTAGACCTCTTCCTTTCTGCATTTAGTTGCTAGTGCAGATTCAGGTTTGTGGGGACTGATTGGAACAGCCTTCAAGGTCCTGGTAGGTAAGATTGTTAATCTTAATTGTCAATGTGATGGATTTAGAATCACTGTGGAAGCATACTTTTGGTGTGTCTATGGTACCGATTCAGCAAAGTTTGTACTAAAGAGGAAAGACCCATCTTGCTCACGATCAGCACCATGCAATGGACTAGGGTCTGTGATACAGTAAAAAGGAGAAAGTAAGTGAGATCCCAGCGTTCATTTCTTTCTTCCTGACTGCATGTGTAATGCATATGTATTGCCAGTGGCTTCATGTTCCTGCTGCCGCGGCTTCTCTGCCATAATGGACTGGACCATCAAGCTGTGAGCCAAAGTAAACCCTTTTCTCAGGGACTTTGTCGCAGCAAGCACAAAAGGAGCTGAAACAACATTGGGACTGAGAAGTGGGGCTGCTGTGTTAAGCCTGACCATGTGGGTCATGGGCGTTTGGAACGGGTTTAAAAGTTCAGAGTTTGGAACTTTGAGCCAGAGAAGTCTTGGAGTGCTGTAAGCAGAGTTGAATGGGCAGTTCTGGTGGCGTTTTGAAAACTCAGATGCCGAGACAAGAGCGGACAGTGGTGATCTGGCTCGTGGAGTTTTGGAGAGGAAACGGGACTATTGAGAATTGAGCTACCGGCCATTTGTGTGAAAATCTGACAGAATCTGGTATCAATCTGTGTCATCAGGGCTATGTCCTGGGAACTCAAGTGAGACTAGTGTCAAAATTAATGGAGTCGTTTGCTTGGCGGAAGAAATCTGAGGCTCGGTTTCCTTTGGACTGTGTCATGTTTGCTGACTACTGCTGTCACCCAGGTCTCCAGTGAGGGAAAGCACAAATGGGGCAATGGAGGACAGACAGAAGACAGACGTGTCCACTTGGTTGGGAAAGAAATGAGTGGAAAGGTGCAGGCAAGGCAGATGCAGAGAAAGCAACTGGAATTGTTAAAAGAGATTAGCAACATTAATGAGAAGCCTTGTGCTCTGGATTAGACATTACTGATGGTTTTCTGAAAGCAAAACCCCACCCAGTAAACACTCCCTTTTGTGAAAATGAGAATTCATTTGAAAGGAGAAAACCTAACCTGAGAATATTGCTGAAGGAGTCTCCTACTTGTAGAAAGCAGTTACCCAGGGAACCTTTCCCCATGGCCCGCACACAAACATCAATATACCTGTAGTCTATGAAAGCCAGCACAGCAGAATTTTGCAAAATGTCACCCACATGGTCGTGGCAGACAGCTGTGAAAGATGCATGACTGAGAGCGTCTTGGAGACGTGCACTAGAGTTCCCGGAAGAGCAGGTGATATGGAGCAGGGTTGGAGTCGCAGTGGTGAGCCCCAAGAAGCCATTATGTGAAGATGTGAAAGTGAAAGCTAAGCTTCAGTGTGGAGCCCAGATGATGGAGGTGCCAGAACTGTGGGTCATCACCGGAGAGAAGCTGCGCGAGCATGGAGAGGAGCGAGCGAAGACAGAGCTGGAGACCTGGGACCCCCAAAGCCCTTTGAGGCCCATATGATTCCATTATGAGCTCCAGATGCCAGGCATGTAGCTGCAGGATTTGGTGTTTGCCTTGCTGGGTGTGTTGCTCTTTTCTTTGGTCTCCTCTTTCCTTGTTGCACTCTTGATTCTTCCCTTTGGGAATGGGGATGTTTATTCATTGCCAGTGTATATTGAAATTTTGTAAGTTGTTGATTTTCTAGAAGTTTACAAATAAGAGATTGCCTTGAGTCTCAGATGAGACTTTGGACTGTTTAACACTGTTCGAATTGTTAAAAGACTGGGCAGCTTTAGAGAAGGACTAAATGCCTTTTGAATTGTGCGATGAAAATGAGATATTAGCGGCCAGAGGCGGAATGCTATGATGTAGTGATGTGTTTTGGGGGATCAGGTTGGCCAGGGGTAGATTAGCGATGGTTAATCTTGATCGCCAACTTGGTTGGATTCAGAATCCCCCTGGAAACACACCTGTGGATATGTCTCTATGAAGGTGCTTCCCAACAAGTTTAACTGAAGAGGGAAGGGCTACCCTAAATGTGGGTGGCAGCATTCCATGAGTTGGGGTCACAGACAGATCAGAAAGGACAGAGTGGAACACCAAAATTCATCTCTTTCTGCTTCCTGACTGTGAGCCTTGCTGCCGTGACATCCCCCACTGTGACAGCCTGTATGTATTGCTTCAAACTGTAAACCAAAATAAACCCTTCCTTCCTTAAGCTGCTTTTGTCGGGCATTTTGTTACAGTAATGAGTGGGGGGGGATGCCTAACACAATAAGATTCCTCTTTATCTGGCTTAGGCTTGTGCACCTGCAGCATGCTCACTGCCTTCACTGCTGAACTCTTCGCTGCTGGCAGATCCAGGGAGGGAGAAGTCAGTGACTTCCAGTTGTGTCCTCACTCCTGACTGCGCCAGTCTCCAGCAGCTGCATAGTCCCGATCTACCTGTCACAAAGCTGGCCCTCATTAAACTAAATGGGCCCCCAAACTCCCACTCACAGGTGATGAATCTGGGAAAGGAATTGGTCCAGGTGTGGTGTGTGTGTGTGTGTGTGTGTGTGTGTGTGTGTGTGTGTGTGTACACATGCTCGCACGCACATGGGGGTCACAGGATAACTATTGGGAGTCTGTTCTCTTCTCACCATGGGGGGGACTCCAGGCATTGAATTTAGGTCATCGGGACTGGTATCAATAGCCTTCACCCCCCTGAGCGCACATATTTAAGCATTTTATTAACATTTGCCTTCCTAGAAAGTACCAGAATTTCTCTGCATCCATATCCTTTGTTACATGGGGTTCAGTAAGAATATAAGTGCTAAATGAACAGCGTTGTTAGAGGTACATTTAAGAAAGTTGGGAAATAGGTGCCTCAAGTCACTGTTAGGAAATACTTTTAAACAGCTGATACCGTCATAGTTCTGGGGTTTTTTGTTTGTTGATTTGTCTTTGAGGCGAGGTCTCAGGTAGCTCAGGCTGGACTCAAGCTTACTGTGTAAATGAGGACGACCTTGAACTTTTGAACCTCCTGCTGCCACCTCCTAAGTGCTTAGACCATAGACCTGTAGACCTGTACCACGATGCCTGGTTTATGTGGTGTTGGGGATCAAACCAGGAGCACGGTTCTTTCTAGTCATATCTGCAGCCCCATGGTCCTTGATTTCTGTCCATCAATCAACATCATCTATCTAAGTGGGCCCAATAGTGGAATCTTACATTTCTATTAAAGTATTTTTTTAATCATTTTTATTAGTTTTGCTGAACTAAACAGTTACCAACAAACTGTTCTAAGTGCCAGGTAATGTGTTATCAGTTAATAGACAGCATTCCTAGGACCAAAATTAATACTTCAAAGTGGTTATTGTTATATAGAGCAGCACCGTTCATTCCTAAGTTGAGACTTGCTTACTGACTCCCTGCCTCCGACTGCAGTGTGCTCCAACCTCTATGCCCTGGTCCAGGAAAGCCACGCACACTTCTGCCTCGGGGACACAGTCTTGGCCGTCCTCTTAGCATAAATGTTCTTGCTCCAGACATCTACATGTCGCATTCCCTTGCTACCTTGTGGTTTTTGTTCAGATGCTACCAAGTTCTTCCTCTCTTCATCCCGATAGCACCATTTTGCTTAGAGTTCATGTTATCTGTCAACAACCTCAGAGCGTGGCTAATGAAGTCTGTGTTTCTGAGTCTCCATTGGCTGCAGTATGGAGGCTTGAGTTCTTTGATTATAATGGAGGAGGTGAGGCTGGAGCTTGGGCTTTGTGATAGGGCTCTTGCCTAGCAAGCTCGAAGACGGGAGCTCAGTTGCCGGCACCAAAATAATAATGGTGATGTCAACAACTTTGGCCTTCAACTTCATTCTCAAGCTGTGGGTCCAAAGTGAGGAGCTATCTCTGCCACTGCCTTCCTGAGCCATTCTGGGCCAGTGGTCACCTTCCAAATCATTAGCTTGAAAACCTGCCAATCCTAGGAGCTTTCCAGTGTAGGACAACGCTAGGAGTGCTTTAGCCCATGCTACAGAGCCCAGGATGACAGGAGCCTGCATGACAGACGGGTTCTATAATCCTCCACCAAAACTCCAGAACTGAGCTGCTATACCACTTCTGGGTTTGATGCTGTGGGATTTTTTTTTCTTTTTTAAATCATTCTCTACTTCGTTTCCAGCAAGCAGGAGCAGACCACAAAGCAGCATGAAAATGGGGGAATGCTGTTTACTGTACAAATCAAGAAAAAGAAAATACAGAGGTCTATCTTCCATGAAATGTCAGTATGCACACTTCCCAGCTTTTTGCAGTTTAGCTTGTAGTTTCTCATGCTGGGAAAGTTATATGAATTCAGTTGATGCTGTACTTCCAAGTTTGATCTTCTCCTGGGCTAGGCAGTATGATTCTCTTCTTGAAGAACTCTGAGGATTTTTGTTTTGTTTTTCGAGACAGGGTTTCTCTGTGGCTTTGGAGCCTGTCCTGGAACTAGCTCTTGTAGACCAGGTTGGCCTCGAACTCACAGATATCCGCCTACCTCTGCCTCCCGAGTGCTGGGATTAAAGGCGTGCGCCACCACCGCCCAGCAACTCTGAGGATTTTAAGGAGTATTGTGGGGTGGAATGTAGCCCACAGCAGGCCCATGTTCATTTGTGTGTGTGTGTGTGTTTGTATGTAAGGGTGCAGGTGCCTACATGCCATGGTGCATGTGGTGGTCAAAGTACAACATCTAGTGTTGGTCCATGCCTTGCCCCTTGAGACAGAGCTCTTATTTGCAGCTCCATATGCTAGGCTAGGCGACCCTCAAGTTTCCCGTGAGACTCTTTCTCTGCTTCGCACCTCCTGGTGCTAGGATTGTAGACACAGGCTGCTGTGTCCACTGTATATGGCATCTGGAGAACTGAACTTCTCACCTTCATGCTTGTGAGGTAAGTGCTTAACTCACTGAGGCATCTCCCAGCCTTGATATTTCCTTTTGTTTATTTTATAATTTAGATTTATTCATTTTGCTTGATGCGTGTATTTTCATATATATATATATATATATATATATATATATATGTACCAAATTCATACATTCATGCCTCGTACCTGAGGAATCCAGAAGAGGGTGTCAGATTCCCCTGGAACTGAAGTTACAGGTGGATGTGAGCTGCCATTTGGGTGTTGGGAATCAAAACCAGATCAAAAGCAGCAAGTGTTCTTAACTGCTGAGCCATCTCTCCAATGCCATGGGTGTTTCCTTTTGTTACTTGATGTCTGCAAAGGATAGAGCCAGGAGAAGGATCTAGGGAACTCTGCTTCAGAGAGATGGCAGAGATTTTCTGGGAGGCGAGGAAGAGCAATGGGGAAAAGGGTTTTCTTTCAGAAAAAGAAAAAACTGGAAAGGGAGGCTGAACATTTGTGCGGGATCAGCTTCCTCAGGAGACACAACTTTCCTCCACCCATGTCTGCCCCTCGCTCAGCCCTCCTAACTGATTTATGCCAAGTTTCTGTGGCAGGGGATTACTAGGTTGAAACTTGTTCCCAGGTGAATGAGGAAAGAATAAGGATATGTGAAGAACTGGTGACAGTGGGCACCTGCTTCATTCATTCATCCAAAATCAAACAATACCAGCTATGAAACATCCAGAACAAATGAGTAGTGGTTGCCAGTGGGTGGGAAGGAGTGATGCTGTGGGACAATGGCCTTGTACCCTGTAGAGATTTGTTACTTGTGTATGAATAAAATGCTGATTGACCAGTAGCCAGGCAGGAAGTATAGGCGGGGCAACCAGAACAGGAGAATTCTGGGAAGAGGAAAGGCTGAGTCTGCAGTCATCACAGAGGAAGCCAGACACAGAGAAAGCAACATGAGAACACCTCACTGTTAAAAGGTACCAAGCCATGTGGCTAACACAGACAAGAATTATGGGCTAATTGAAGATGTAAGAGTTAATAAGAAGCCTGAGTTAATAGGTCAACCAGTTTATGATTAATGTAGACCTCTGTTTTTCTTTGGGATGGAGTGGCGGTGGGTCTGGGTGGAACAGAAATCTCTGTCTACAGGATGGAACTGAGAGTA
The DNA here is from genome assembly GCF_037038515.1 of Microtus pennsylvanicus. Classification (NCBI taxonomy): domain Eukaryota; kingdom Metazoa; phylum Chordata; class Mammalia; order Rodentia; family Cricetidae; genus Microtus; species Microtus pennsylvanicus. The sequence continues at coordinate 124,276,519 of NC_134601.1, read as the reverse complement.
AAAGGTATACAGATTCTTTAGAATGATGGACATTTCTGGAATCTGATAGTTGTTGTGGAATATTATTTTAACTAGGCAAAGAAGTGTTACATTTGTTTATGCTGTGGAATATTACTTTAAGTGTGTAAAGGTGTGTTACATTTGTTTATCTGTGGCATATTACTGTAAGTGTGTAAAGGTGTGTTACATTTGTTTATGCTGTGGAATATTACTGTAAGTGTGTAAAGGTGTGTTACATTTGTTTATCTGTGGCATATTACTGTAAGTGTGTAAAGGTGTGTTACATTTGTTTATCTGTGGAATATTACTTTAAGTGTGTAAAGGTGTGTTACATTTGTTTCTGCTGCATTTGTTTAATGATGTAAGAATATGTGCTTAATTATGTAGAGATGTGTTGCTATTTCACCTTGTCTGCCTCAGGCACCTGATTGGTCTAGTGATGAGCAGTCAATAGCTCATCAAAGAAAGGATAGGTGGGGCTAGCAAGCAGAGAAAATAAATAGGAAGAGAAATCTAGGCTCAAAGAACAAGAAAGAAGAGTGAGAGAAGAAGGAGGAGAGAATGAAAGAGACATCCAGGACAAGAAGCCAGCCTGACATAGAGAAGCAGTGAAAGTAAGCTATACAGAAGTAAGAAAGGCAATAAGCCCCGAGGCAAAAACGGAGATAAAGAGAAACAGGTTAAGTTCTAAGAGCTAGCCAGAAAAGAAGCTAAGCTAAGGCCGGGCATTCAAAACTAATACTATGTCTCTGTGTCATGATTTGGGAGCAGGTTGGTGGCCCAGAAGAAAAAGCCTGGTACAGATAGTGCTGACCACTGTGCTGCTCTTGTGAATATTCTCTGGAGTCATTTAAAAAAAATTTTCAGCTTTTATTTTTGGGGAGTGAGACAGGCATACATTTTCCATTGTGCACATGTTATTTTGTTGTTATGGGGTCATTTCTTTATTATATGACTGCATACACTAGACTAACTGACCAGAGAAATTCCAGGGCTGGTCTTGTCTTTACTTCCTCTTCATAGGACCATTGGGGTTACAGACATGCTACTGCACACAGCTCTCATGTGGGTTCAGGAGATTTGAACTCAGGTCTTCATGCTTGTGTGACAAGTACTTCATCCACTGAACCATCTCCCCAGCCAGTGAGTATTGTAGCATGTAAATTACATATTTTTTTAAAAAAATGTAAGACTGAGTTTTTCGCTCTGCACCAAATTTATGCAACATGCACCATGAAAATCCATTTATCTAGCAATCTGGTACATTTCCTCCATACATCACTCCCTATGAAAGACTGGGTTTCTGTTCTTCTCTTCTTTGAGTTCACATGGCATCTGAAGGTCAGAAATGCGAGCACTGTGTCTTTCTACAGTTCTTCCAGGAACAAATGTGTATCATGAATATCTTTACACTTCTTTGGTTTCCACAATCTTCTGCTGCACAAACAGGATGTAAGCTAATACTGTGATATAAACAAAAAGAACAAAGAAAATTTAATGCAGATAGAGGTTAGTGACATCCCGAATAAATTGAATTGTTACGAAGAATGCAGGCCACTTATCTTTCCAAGCCTCCATGTTGGGGATTTCTTTGCAGCATCAATCTTCACCCTTCCAGAAGGTTGCAAAAATCATAGGTAGGCAAGTGCTCCACTGTGTTTTCCTATTGATTTGTTCTTTCCCCACGTAGATTTACAACTTTCCATGGGATTATTTAATAAGTCTTTGTAAAGATCTGCTTTGGTGCAGGGTAAATTACGCCAGTCTGCAGACTGTATTTACAGCTCACTCTTCACTGTGACAAAAGGGGACTTGGGAGGGAAATTCAGGTCGCTAGCCTCTATTAGTTGTCCATTAGTAACCAGAAAATAATTTGAAGTGAGATAATTTGTGAGCTGTATAATAAAAATATAGCTTTCTCAGGCGACAAAGTGTGTTTAAATGTGGTTGGGCATTCCATAAAAGGCTGAAGACAGGCGTGGTGATGTATACCTGTAACCCCAGGCTGGAGGATCAGGAGATCAGGGTCATGCTTGGCTATATATTGAGTTTGAGGCCAGCCTGGGACACGTGAGACCTCTTTATGAAATAAAATAAGGACAACAAAGATGGCTTAGCAGTTAAGCACACTGGCCTCTCTTCCAGGAAGAGGACCTGAGTTCAATTTTCAGCACTCACGGTAGCTTACAATTGTCTGAAACTTGAGCTCCAGGGGATCTGGCACCCTCACACATACATACATGCAGGTGAAGCACCAATGCACATAAAAATTAAATAAATCATTTAAAAGTTACTTAAAATAAATAAATAAAATACATTATCAAAAGAAATAATATAAACATTTATATGGAAATCCCTAGTAAAGTTCTATTTAATATATATCTTACCTGCTATATATTGCAGCATTTTATTGAAACTCTATACAAACTTGTGGCGTGGTAGATGAACTCCAAAACTTTTCTAAAACTTTCTACTTTCTATATCCCCCCAACACTCACTTTCTTCCCTAGTCTTTGTGACTTTGAAGTCGAATAAAGGTGGAATATCTATTTTCATTAAATCTGTCTGGCTTTGTGAATTGCCGTGGCCGAGAAAATATGACAGAAGGGACTCTCTTCCATGACCTCCCTTGGAACCTTGCTGAGAAACAGGCAAGTCCAGGATAATCTGCCAAGTGACAAAAACCAGCTGCATTGACGATTTGCACTACCTCAATATTCAGCTAATTGGCCAACATTTGAGGGAAACTGTTTTAGTTCAGCCTGCCTTCAAGGCTAGATCCATACACGAGCTATCTACAATCAGCCAAGGATAGCCCAGTTTAGCAGAACTCTTCAAGTGTTTGTATACTGTAGGTCAATCATAGATTCATACTGTTTTAAGCCACTGGGATTTGGAGTGATTACTTAAGCCTCAGTAGCTAAGTCCACACTGCCTTTGTGCTGCTCACATTTTATCGTCTACGGTAGAGCTCAGACTTCTCTGCCTTGGCCCAAAAGGCTGAAATTTTAGTGTATTCAGAATCCACCAGATACCCTAGGAACATGTGCTAGCTATTGCTAGTGCTCAGATAATAAGGTAGAAAATGGAGACAGGCAGAATCACACCTTGGGAGTTTTGTAGTTAGCATGAGGTCTTGTGGGGAGGGGCATTAAGAGGGTCTTAAAAATTAATTTCCAGAAGACTTTGTTCTAGCTTTTCTCATTGCTATGACAGATGTCTGGTGTAAAGAACTTAAAGGGAGAAAAGATCGATTTTAGCTCAAGATTTTACAGGGTTCAGTCCATCCTGGTATGGAGGTTATGACGGAGTACAACGTATCACACAGCAGTGGTGGGAGCTGGTGGCAGAGGCTGTTCATCTCACTGTAGACAGGCCGGAGAGAAGCTGACACAGTCTTAGAAGGTGGGTCCCCAGAGACCTGCTTCAGCCAGGTAGGCCCTGCTACCTCTCAGACTAACTATGGGCCAAGCAGTGAACACAAGAGCCTTTGGGTGACATTTCCTACTCAGACCATAATAGCCAGGAAAGAAAACAGAATACATATTTGTAGCATTAGATGGGCTGTTACTAGTCTGTGATATTTGTTTCCGTTCACCGTTTGAAATAGAAAGAAAACCTTTTGTATTGAGCTAACATTCTCTTTCATCCTTAGTTCATCCCCCACCCCCGCTCCTTCCTTCTCCAAGAATCAACATTAGCCTGAGTCTGTGGTATTGGGAGCTCAGATTATGAATAAGAAATGTGTTACATTAACTCATCACTATACTTTTGACATACATGCAGATATGTATCTCTACAGACATACATCTGGATGTAGACATGCATGTGTACTATTTACACAAATATATGATTTATTTATCCTACCAGCTGTTATAAGTTAACCTATAATCCGGATACAGTACCATGAACTAATTCCTCTCCCCTTCCTTTTCACTAATTCAACTTTACCGAACAGCACTGTTACAGAGTTCTTTGTATTCAAACGTCAGTCTGTTTCCAGGTCACAAACACAGAAACTGGGATGGTTAGGCAGTACCTCCTGCACTTTCTAGAGCTTCTTCATCAAAGGCATGGCTTTTAGGAATTCCTGAGTATTATGCTTAAGGCTGATTTTTCTTGTGAGACCAATAAGCTAAAAGAAAAATAAGTGCATGAGTGGTTGGGGATTTAACTCAGTGGCAGAGTCCTTGTCTAGCAAGCACAAGACCCTAGGCTCAGTCCTCAGCTCCAAAAAAAGAAAATAAAAGTACATGAAAAATTGATATTTCTTCAAAACGTTTCCCAAATATCTTTATTTCTTCCATATTACTCTCAGTGATTTATGGACAATTAAGTGTGCCTATTCTGGTGTTCATATTGAAATTAGAGATAACAACAATAAAAATCTGGAACGATAGTAACTATAAAGTGATAAAAGCCAGAGTAAGAACAATGGTCTGCTACTTACTCACAAACTGGTTTCCAGCACAACTATTTATGGCTTTGTGAAAAGGACTTGAATAATCATCCTCTGCCAATATTGTGCTGACTAGGGCAGACACCACACTGGATCATTTCTGAGTGAGCTCAGATTTGCTATTCAGTGAGGCAAGCCAGTTTTCCCCCCTTGGATTTTAAAACCTGTACTTTAGGGGCTAGAAAGGCTATAATTAAGAGCACTTGCTGCTTTTGCAGAGGACCCAGGTTTAGTTCATAACACCTACATGGTGGCTCACAACTATCTGTAACTAAAGTTCCAGGGGCTCAGAAGCCTTCTTCTGTCTTCTACACATACCACACACATGCAGGCAGAACACTCATAGACACGATGTGGGATATCCTTTTATACATGTGGTGCTTTTATTGGTTGATGAATAAAGCTATTTGGGCCAGTGGCTTAGCAGAGTAAAGCTGAACTGGAATTTGGAAGAGAGATAGAGAGATTGAGTAGGCAGAGTCAAAGAGATGCCATGTAGCTGCCAAAGGAGAAAGACACCTGTTGGAACCTTGCTGGTAGGCCATGACCTCGTGGTGATGCACAAATTAATAGAAATGGGTTGATTTAAGATGTAAAAGTTAGTTAATAAGAAGCCTGACCTAATAGGCCAAGCAAAGTTGTAATTGATATAGTTTCTGTGTGATTATTTGGGTCTGGGCATCTGGAAAACGAACAAACAGTCTCCACTTACAATAAAATAAAATAATAACCTTAAAATATAACCATCAACAGCCATCATCAATAACAAAAGCAGGAAGCCTGTATTTTACTGTGCTGAGATATTTTATGAAAAGATACCATAGGATATTTTGGTAAAAAACCAAAACAAAGCAAATTTGCCTCTTATAAATGAGCAAATTACTTTTGTAACTTGAGCAATGAGTAACTAAATGCTCTTAAATTTTGTACAACCCTTGTCAAAAGTTAATTAGCATGCTAGAAGCCTGCCCTCATAATCAATGTTCTTCTCAGCAAATTGCATGTACCCTCTGCCCTTCAGGCTGAGCAGAGAAAAGCCGACCATAGCAGGATGTCAACATCACCCCTTTGCTTTCAATTTGTAACCATATCTGAGAGCTGTCCTTGGTTTTTTCATTTACGTCAGGTTACATTACAGATCCCCCTTAGTTTTAAATTCTTATAACTGTCTCTGCTGGTGTGCAGAATACTCCAGTATGTGTTTTGCACAGAAAAGAGAGAAAGTAAGCTATTGAAAAACTACACATTATCCTTAAAAATCCCTAGCTAAACCTGAGACAAAAATCATAGCAAGCCTAAGCACTAACACAAATTGGACACCATGGGGAAATAATTTCTTTTTTAAAAGAAGTAATCTCAAAGTTGGATAGGGAGAGATGGGAAGGTGGAGAGGGTGGTAAGGGAAGGAGGTGGGGAGACATATTGAAAATCTTCACAAATTTGAAAATGAAACAAAATTGTTCAAAAACAAAAACAAAAACCAAACAAGGCCTGGCATGGTGGGGCATGCCTTCATCCCAACACTAGGGATAGGCCATCCTAGCCTATATTAGGAATTCCAGGCCATACTGAGTTACATGGTAAAATAACCAAAACAAAACAAAACAAAAAAAACTAACAACAGCAAACAATATTAAATAGGTACATGAGTATTAAATAAGTAAAGTGGTATTTATTAATGAAGCAGAATCTTCTCTGCTTCCAGAAGTCACACTGAAAGGAAAACCTTAGTTTCTTAGCTCTTGATTTTGGAGAATCAAGGCTCGAAATTTTGAAACAGCTGATACATTTTGTGCACGTGAGTATTTTTTAATTTAAAAATACACATTTATTTGTTGTGTGTACGCACACACCACTACAGGTGTGAGGAGGTCAAAGGACAGCTTTCTGGCGTCTCTTCACTGACCTACTGAAGGTACCTTATTCCCGACAGAACCCTCTCGCAGACCCTCTTTCGGGGAATTAAGAGGTTTCAGATGTTGCCATTCTTTCAGCAATGATCAAAGAGCTCACAGTCTACAGCTTTCTGCAGCGTTCTGGCTTTTCTGGGAACAGCACTCTTGTCTTTTTGGTTGTTAGCCTAGCCTTTAATGATTGAACCGCACCGCTGGCCCGGAAAGGAGCTCTTCAAAGCCCTTTTTCTCTTGGCCGGCTGCCTGCCTCCGGTTTTGGCTATGACTCGCCAGTAGGCGGCGATAGAGAGGCAAGGCGGGACAGGAGGAGCGGACTCGTCCTGATTGGCTTGCTCTCCAGCCGGCTGTTTCTAGGGATTGCAGACAACCACCTGAACACTTTTGGAAGTTCATCCTTAGAGTTTAGAGGTAGGGTAACAAACAGAAGCAACACCTACGTATTCCTTCCCCAGTATGAGCCTTGGACTTGAGCACGCCCTCTCCCGCAGGTTTAACACGAAGAACCATTTTTAAAGCCAAATTGCTTTTCGTACACGTTTTCATGCAGCCCGCTTTCATAAATTCATGTTCATTAACTACCTGTTGTCTTTAATGATTTCGATAATCGACTGAGGAACGCCTCTGCTGAAATACTAGCTCCACATAGGCTGTGCCAGAATCATCCAGCAGGCAGCACCTCTAGAAACTCTGTTACTGTTTAAGCTGTCTAAAGTGAACCATGAGAATTTTTCATGCTTTTTATTTCCAAACTTCTGAATGGTTGGCATAGGATCATTGAGAACATAAAAGTTTGAACCAGATTGACTTTGAAATTCAGACTTCCTCCATTTTTGAAGATTTATGAATTTTCTCTCGAAGATTATGGGATTTCTCAAATCCTTTACTTCCCAATTCCTGGTAGTACACGTTTGGGACTTATCACCCCCAGCCTCTTTTTAGGTCTTTTTTTTTCTCTTCAGGAAGTTTACTTTTGAGTTTACAAATAATGCTGCACGTTTCTGTTTTCTAACATTTATTTTTATACTTTAATTATTCCCTTCATCCTAGAGAGACTTAGCCATTTTTCTAAAAATGCAAAGATAATTATTATACTTTTAACAAACCATTCTCGCTTTCTTTGAAAATCATAGGCAAGTAGCATTTCGACTCAAAAAAATAAAGGCAAGTTAAAAGGCAGGCATATCAAAACACAAGTAAAATAGTAAAAATCATCCGCTATTCCATGGCTATAGGTGGTCACCAGAATCTGGCATTTTTCCTTAGCCTCTCCTATTTAAAAAGCAATTTAAAATTGTTGTTTAGTTACTGTTATAGTACATTCACAAGCTTAACTTTTCCTATTTTTTTTCGATATATTTGTTTGTTCCACTTTATATGTATGAATGTTTTGCATGCATGCTGGCTGGGTTCTCTGGAGTTCTAATGTTTGTGAGCCTCCATGTGGGTGCTGAGAAACAAACTCAGGTCCCTTGCAAGAACAATAAGTACTCTTAACCACTGAGCAACCACCTCTCCATCCCCCTACCCCCTTTCTTGATTTTCTGAGACAGATTCTCAAGTATCCCATGATGACCTTGAACTCACTATATACTGGAAAATGACCTTGAACTTCTGGTCCTCTTGACTCTCCCTCCCAGGTGAATTATGGGCCTGTATCATCATGCCTGGCTTCCCATTAAGTATCTGATTTACAAAAAACCTTATTACTCTGTGTATGTGAGGGCTGGGAGGGGTGCATACCATAACGCTTGAGTGAGAATCAGAGATCAGGAAACTTTGTGATGGTGCTGGGTCTCTCTTTCCACTATGTGTGAGTTCCAAGAATCAAGCTGAGGTTGGCAGGTTTGCATCTCTACAAGTGTCTTTCCCCAGTTTCTCCCCATTCAGCATTTTTTCAAGTGCATGCTTACCTGTGTACAGCAAATCACTACAACTTTTTCCAATAGCACATCTGGAAGTTGGTTCACAAAAACAAGAACCTTTCCATTTTCAACTCTTCCCAGCATTGGGCGACCACTATTGCCTTTATCTCTATCAATCTGACTATTCTATGGACCTCACATAAGTGAATTTATACAGTGTTTGTCTTTTTGTGTATTGATTATTTCTCTTAGCACAATGCCCTTAAGAATCACATATGCGGTAGCATGTGCCAGAATTTCCTTGCTTTTTAAGGGTTGAGTAATATTCTGTGTACAGCCATTTTGTTTTCCATTCATTGCGAGTTGATATTTACATGGCTTCTGCTTCTCTTTTATTGGCTATTATTATTATAAAGCACACTGCAAAAACCATTGGTGTGCAAAAACCTTTTGAGATCCTTATGACTAGGTACCCAGTAGTAGGCCAACCATGTTTGAGTTCCACCGAGTCATTTCCTGGTTTGTTTACTGTATTGGAGGGAAAAAAATGCTGTCTTCAAAGAAGAAATGTTAAAACCCGTTACCACTAAGACAGTGGGTTAAAGAGAATTCCCGCAGTGTTTAGTTTATATTGTGCGCCTTGTTGTTGTTGCCAGTTGATTCGGCCCTTTCTGAGATGATTCTCTCCAGTTTGTGTCTAGTTTAGGAGAGATACCTTTCATCCAGTGGCTCACACTGCCATTCAAACATGGTGATGTTTTTTGCTTTTATGTTATAAAGATGATGGAGGTGTCTTGTCCTGGCACTACTTTTAAATCGCTTTTTAAAAGTTGAGCAATGCTAAATGGAGCATACAAACCTTAAGGTGAGTTCCTGTATGGCTATGCAGTGACAAACTTGGTGATTTAAAGCAGCAGTGACTGGCTTTCCTCACTCTGTCAATTGCACAGTGAGTTCTACCACATATGTTGGCCCTGGATGCTCCCATGGCTGCATCCTAGCTGCAGGCTCTTGTGAAGCCGTGACTTCCGAGATGACTTCATCAGAGACTGGCATCAGGCCTGAAGTGTCCAGGCCTGGTGAGGCTTCTCTCCAGCAGGAGGTAACAGCCTTTCCACAGGGTGATTTGAGGCTCCAAGAGAAGAAGTAGAAGTTTCCAGGCCTCTTCTAGTACCTTCTCATGCCAAAGCAAGCCATACGGCCACCCTAGATTCAAGGAATGGGGAAGGAAATTGGTAGCGAGAGCAGATTACTTGGAATCGAGCCCCCAAATAATCTTATTCACAGAAACAAAGCAACAGATCCTGAAATTTTACACATGTCTGTTGTTCAGTAAGGGGATTAAACAAGAAAATGTTGACTAGGTCAGCAGTTTTCCTTTGTAAAGAGCCTGGTGGTATTTTAGGCCCTGTGAGCCATGCAGTCCCTGCGCCAACTGGTCAGCCTCTGCCATTGTGTGAGAGCAGATGGGGACAGTAGGTAAGCAAATGGATACAGTAAGGAAGCTTCACAGGAACTGGAGTTCGGGTGACACAACCCTTACCCGCTGCATGCTCAGAGCTCTGGGTTCTATCCCCAGGCCTGAATAAACTAAGCAGAGAGACTCACTCCTGTTCTCCAAACACCCAGAGGCTGGAAAATCAAACGTTTAAGGTCATCCTCAGTTACCCAGCATATGCAAAGACATCCTCGGCCACGTGAGGTGCTGTCTCAAACAAGCAAATAAATAACTAAAGCTTGATTCATAACAGCAGGTGTCAGGCAAGGTATGTCCTGTGTGGTTTGCTGGCGTCTGGTCTTGAAAAGTAGTGCTTTTTTTTTTCTGTATCCCAAGCAGACTGAAAATTCATTATGCAGGCTAGAAATTTCAGATTATAATAATGCTACCATAAGCTATCCAGAAATCAAGGTTAAGATGGTAATGAGCATGTAATGAGCCTGTGTTTGTTAGTTTTTGTGCCATCGTCCTGCCAGCATTCTCTCTGCCTTTTTGTTTGGCTACCGTTGCCTTTTAGAGCCTGTGAAATCACTTAATGTCCTGGGAGAAAGGATAGTTAATAATCTGAAATCCTATTTGGGAAGCAAAGGCAGACAGTGGGATGGTTGCTATTTGCAAAATGCATTTACTAGCTTTATGTTCCCCTGACGCCAAATATTTGCTTTCTTGAGTTCCGAATAATGAATCAAAGGGAAAGACACAATTTCCAACCCTTCTTGACCACTTTTTAGTGGTTATTGATTCTTTTGACCTCTGTACTTTTTTGAACTCTTAATAGCTCATATTCCAGGCCTGAAACCTTAGCTGTGTATGAGATCATTTTTTTCCCCTTGCAAATGAGACACCGGGATAGAAGTTCTTTTTCATCTTGCTGCTTCATTCTTCTCAGGTGTTAAATGACAGACGCTAGCAGTACGTCAGAACTGATGTGAAAGTGCTGCTTTTGGTAGCAATGTCATTGTATTTTAAGACTGCCCCCTGGGCCAGGCTGTCACCTCCAGCCTACAGAGGGAGAGACTTCCTGTCTCTGGCCCCTGTCTCCCAGGAGCACACCTTTACAAAATGCTTGTTTCAAGTGTGTGAAGGGCTTCAGTTCCCTTCCCTTGTGGTTCCTGGTCCACAAAGCTCATGCCGGATGAAAATAGCACTGGGCATTCGGGGCCTCAAGCAAACAGCTGTGAACTGAAGACAGGAAATGTCTGCTTCATTCAATAGCCATGGTTGTCTAGGTTCCTCCTCCTGCCTCACAAAATTCCCTCCACCCCTGGGGCCGATGTGAAAATCTCTCTAGGAACTGGCTTGAAAGGAAAAGAAGAAGAAACAGAATCCATTTCTAACAACTGTTGAAAGTGGGTTTTGCCCTCCTCTTAGATCCTTTGAAATAGATGAATCTTTAGTATTTTCATTTTGTGAAAATGGAACATACCCCTTGAAGGTTGGCTCCACCTCTTCAACTGCTTGGGACCAGCCTTCCTTCCAGAATTCATCATAGAGGTTGGCGCCCCTGAAGGCACCGTTTTATTTTTTATGCTTCCTTGCAGAACTATCTGCATCTATGTATAGATTTTTATGTTTTGACAACAACTTTATAGTATGAAGTTACCATGTCCTGGGTTATTTTAAATGTTATTCTTCATTTCATGCATTAGTGTGTGCTGTATGTATTTATGAGTTAGCATGTAAGTTAGCATCCGTGTGTGGGAGTGAGTAGCCAGAATCTTCCTTATACCTCATCTACCTTATAGTCTGGAGACAGAGTGTGCCAGTACAACTACTCTTCTAAGGTAGTTTGAATGAGAATGCCCCCCCCCCCCGCACCCCAGTGGCGCATGTCTTTTGAATGCCTGGACCCTATGGTAGAACTGGGAAAGATTAGGACATGTGGCCTTGTTGGAGGTGGCATGTCACTGGGGATGGACTTTAAGGTTTTGAGATCCCATGGCTAGGCGCAGCCTCTCCCCATCCCTCTGCCTCCAACTTCTCGACCAGGAGGTTAAGTGCTCAGCTATGGCTCCAGTGCCATGTCTGCCTGCTGCCATGCTTTCTGCCATTGGGGCCATGAACTCACCCTCTGAAACATTAAAAAAAAAGGCTCAAATGAAATGCTTTCTTTTCTAATTTGCCTTGCTCATGGTGTCTCCATAGCAATAGACAAGTAACTAAGACATCTTCCCAAACCACCTTGCTCGAGCTCTCTGCCTTCCCAGACAAGCATATATCAGATCCACCCGTCATTTACTGCCATTTACCTGGGTTATGGAAACGCGAAGTGCAGTCATTTTGCTTGGACAGCCTTTACTCCAGCGGCTGAAACATCTCCCCAGGCCCTTAGTTTTTCTTTCTTTCTTTCTTTCTTTCTTTCTTTCTTTCTTTCTTTCTTTCTTTCTTTCTTTCTTTCTTTCTTTCTTCCTTCCTTCCTTCCTTCCTTCCTTCCTTCCTTCCTTTCTTTCTTTTCTTTCTTTCTTTCTTTTTAAAAAGTTTCTTTCCAGAACTATCTTCTTGGATTCTTATCCTCGTCTAGTTTCCATCATCTCCTGTAGATTTTTAAAATTTGTTTTGGTTTGGGTGTTCATTGAGATACCATCTCCTTGTAGATTTTTAAAAAGTTATTTTGGTTTGATTGTTCATTGAGACGGCATCTCATGTATCGCAGGCTGAATCAAACCTTGCTATATGGCCAAACATGAACTTGGGTTTCTGATTCTCCTGTCTCTGCCTGTTAGTGCTAGCAATACAGGTGGCCGCTACCAATCTGACTTGTGTTTCTTTCTTTTTTTGGGGGGGGGAGGGGCAGGGTCTCTTGAAGTCCATGATAGAAGTAAATTCACTGTGCAGTTGAGTATGACCCTGAACTCCGAATCCACCTGCTTCTACTTCCTGAGTCCTGGGTTCCAGGCATGCTCCAGTTTATGCGCTACTGAAGACTGAATTGAAGGCTTTGTATGTATTGGGTAAGCACTCTGAGCTACAGTCCTAGCACCTCCACCATCTCTTAAAACTGGGCTTTGCTAAAGTCAAATCATGACATTAATTATGCTGGCTGATATTGGCAAGCCAAGCTAGAGAAAGCAGCCATGGATGGGCTGGGAAACTGAAAACCCCTTTACCTTTGGTTGCTAAAGCACACAGAGTGATTTCAAAGTGCCAATAATGAGTTTGTTGAAGCCTTCAAATGACAGTTATTTCATTTCGATTTGCGAGATTACTGTGTAAATTGCCTGCTCTGAAAGATCCAGGTCTTGGCAGTTAGAAAGTGCTCAGCTTAAAACATGCCATTCACTTTTCAACCGACTTGCCTTCATCAAATCATATATATCCTAACCTTGATCACTTCACAGTAAACATTTTCTAAAACGCATCCTTCTCGTACCTTCTGGATTGCTTTTTTTTTATCATGAATATCTCATTGTAAATGATAGTCTTAAGAAGGACACTTATCCCCCGAGGATGGTTTTCTGTTTCTCCGCATTTCTGTATTAGATAGAAGGCTAGTGTTCCCATCTTTCAAGTGATCTACTGCAAAACTGACTTGGCTCACAGGCCATGCACCGAGGACGATGTATTCAAACTACATTTTCAGTGTTGAAGCCCATGCTGTGGATTTCGCTTAGATTAAGCAAAGAGCCTCTGAGCATATTTTTTGGTCACCTTGGGCTGTGACATGATTTAAGACAGTGGTTCACAGATGATATGTAGTAATTAGTGATAGTTATGTTGCTTTGCTCAGGCCTTCCTAGCAGCAAGGATTGGCTCCTGGTCAACATGGGGACATGCGTTCAGAGCCCATTTGTTGCTCCTGATGTACTTTATGATGGCCAGGTTGACAAATAGCCCATGCCAAGTCCCTCTGACTGCAGCACCATTTTTCAGAGCTGCCTGCTCTATAGCCAATTTGTCAAGATGTAGGCTGCTCCAAGTTGCATTATTAAGTGATTTAACTCCCTCAGGGTTATATGACTCTGTAATATACCCGAGAGAACCCAGGCCCTCTGGGTAACCAGACTTTACATGCAGAGGTTTGCAAACAGGATTAAGAACACACCTAGCTATCTTGCAGCCTGGAAGTGGAAAGTAGCCTGACTGGTGTACCACCTCTCTGTCACATAGTCCCCACGCCTCAGTCCCTTACCAGAGACAGGATGATTGCTGTCATATTGTGTAAGTTACTTAGGACCTGATCCTTTACCTTTATCAAGTCATATTACCAAGTTCACTTGCCCCCAAAGTCTTAAAAAGTGCAACTCTGATGTCTTTCCCCAGGAGAGCCTGAAACTTTACTCCAGGCACCCCAGTCCCGGGCCATGCCTCCATGTTGTTTTTGTCCATAACCTTTTGTGTGACAGAGATATGACTCAATACCCCTTCCCCCCTCCCCTTGTCTCCTTCTTCACTCCTTTCATAAAACCTGATAACACGGTTGATGGGAAAAGCTGATCCTTGCTATATATGGACTCTAAACCTACAATGGAAAACAATAAAAAAGTATGGATTCGAGTATCTCTGGAAGAAAGAAGAGAGAACACGTCAACCCAATAAAAGAGATTTTATGTTTCATAACAGGAAAAAAAGACAGGATGTTTTTTTCTCAAATGAAAAATAAAAAGATCCAGTGGTTTTTCTATTTGAAAATATGACTTCAATCTATACAAGTAATATAAAAACATTTATTTTGAAACATTTTAAGCTATGGGAATAGCTTCCTTGGTAGAGTGCACTCATAGCATGCAGGAAGCCCTGGGTTCTCTCCCAAGGACCTCATATACCTGGAAACCCAGGATTTGGGAGATGGAGACAGGAACATCAGTAGTTCAAGGACATCCTTGCCTACATCTTGTGTTAAAGGTCAGTGGGGTGTAGGTCACCTGAGATTCTGTCTCAAAAATAAAAGAAATAAAAAATAAACAAAACCTGAAAATACAAATCTTGTTTTCCATGAGAAATGCTAAATGTATATACAAGTTAGCCCGGGATGATAGTGAGAGCTTATAGTTAATGATTAATTTGTACTGTTGACTTTCGGCCAATTTGGTTTCATCTCACTTTAGCTATGCTTTTCCTCATTGCTCATCCCACCCACGTTTTGAAGTAAATTCCAAGTGGCATCTTATGTAAAACTCCCTTTACAAACAGAAGCCTTCTCAAAACCTTGGACAAAAAGATGCATAGCTAAAGGATTAGGTAATAACACCTATGACGTCAACCTGACATAAGAAAATGGCATGAGGTCAAATGTTGACCTTGTGGTAGAAAGTTAAACAGTGACAAAACTGTAAATTAGATATAAATGGAGAGCCACTGAAAGCAAAAATACTGTGTTTGGTACATACAGATTGTCTTGGTGTTACAATTGTTTGACTTCAGCTCTTTTGACTTCACTATGGTACTAAAGTGGTACCCATTCACTGGAAGCTGTCCTTAGGGTTCAAATTTGGATTTCTTCCTGGGCCAGTGCCAAGCAGTCCTCCCTCATGACACCAGACAGCACAGTTCCCACTTAGACTACATGATCCTGGGGCAAGCTGCTGACTCCATGGTATGTTGGGCTGCAAAACCGGAGCATGTACTAAATACATTTCCTTTTCTTTATAATAGTGCATTTTAATAGCAAATTATAGGAACAGTACAGAAGACAGACAACATTGAAAACACTTACCTGCATGTTAGACAACTTAGGAAAATGTAGTAAGGGGATAGAATCCGGTATAGTATATAATCAAAATGCTACACACACCTTTCGATTGTGATCAATAAGAAATTTCCTTTTTTTTTAAAGTCCAAATGCTGGCCTTATCTCTTTTTTCTTCTTCTGAGACAGGGTTTCTTTGGAGCCTGTCCTGGAACTCACTCCATAGACCAAAATGGCCTTGAACACACAGAGACCCGCCAGCCCCTGCCTCCTAAGGGCAGGAATTAAAGGTGTGCACCACAGCCACCTGGTTGACATGTTTATTTGCGATTGCAGTCAAGTCCAACTGTTGTAACCTGTGTGCTGAAACAGTTCGACTTACATTAACAGTTTGTATCCTGCATTTATATTAAATATTCACACAAAAGTGAGAAATGCAAAACCTATAGGACAGTGGTTCTTAACCTCTGGGTCGTGATTCATAGGGGTAGCCGAAGACCATTGGAAAACACAGATACTTACATTAGGATTCCTTAACAGTAGCAAAATTACAGTTATGAACTAGCAGTGAAAATAACTTCATCATTGGGGGTCACCACAATATGAGGAACTGCATTAAAATGTCGCAGCATTAGGAAGGTTGAGAACCACTGCTGTAGGCCACGATGATACATGCCTTTAATCCAAGCCCTTGGGAGACAGAGGTAAGTGGACAACCAGAGCTACATGGTGAGACTCTGTCTCAAAAAAACAAGCAAAACAAAACAAAATCAAAAGAAAGAAAATAGAAAAACTGCCAGTACATGGTTTCTGTCCCATTTTTCCCAATAGCAATCATATACTTATGTACCTTTTGACCCCATGGAAGGAAATACCTAACATTCAGAACTAGTGATAACAGAAGGAAGAGGGGAAGTTTGTTTTGGAAAATAAAATGTTCCCCCTCAAAGCGGATTTTTAAGCCTGTTTCTTTATGTAAGCAGCCCGCTGACTGGATATCACTGGGCGTATTTGTTGCCCGTTTGTCTTGGACAGTACGTGGATTGGTTTCTTCCAACAGACCCATCTGATAGACCTCACTTGCCTCCTGCAAAACACCAATAGCAGCACTCCGGAAGCACAGATCTGTTTTGAAATCCTGAGCAATTTCTCGCACCAGGCACCGCCAGATGCTGGAAGGAGAGTTTGCTGATCAGAAGTTCAGCCAATAATTCTCTGAGTCCTTTAGCACCTGTAACTTTTCAGAGAGTAGGCTTTGCATAGCCATGGTATAGACTCTCCTCACCCACTTCTCTCTTCTGGCGCTGGTATAAAAGAACAGATGGCCGTAAACACAATTATTAAGTACATTTTCTACTTACATTAACTCTTTAAGTACATAAGGCTGCACTACAGAGGAACATCTGTATTCATTTTGTAAACAGATGAGTGTAACAACCTAAGCATGGTGCCTGAAAACTTTCAACCTTAAACACCCCATATAACTCAGAAATTTCATTCCTTTATGGGTATATATCCAAGGTAGCTAAAAACATATCCATTCCAAATCCGTTCCCAAATGCTCAGAAAAGCATTTGTGATGATAGCGAAATAGTGGAAACAATGTGAATGGCTGTCAAATGCGGAAGGGATTAGCAAGTATGGTCTATCCGAGCAACAGGCTAGCATTTGGCCATAAAGAAAAATGACATTGATTTCACGTGTATACCCATCTGCTTAGTAGCCCTTTTCACAATTGACTTTTACAGATTGGGATTGACAAAGTGTCAATTTGTCCCTTAGTTTCTTTTGAACAATCAGTTTTACCCTCCTGTCTCTCTTTAAAATTCCCCTGCAGTGTAGTTCTTGAAGAAATTAAATCTTTCTCTTGGAAAATTGCTTGCCATCTTGATTAGCATTTACATGATTTGACATTTGCACAATAATTGCATTTACATGAAGTTGTATCATATTCCTTTGCCCTCTTTAAGGCCTGTGCATTAATATAGAGATTGAGAGAGACTTAACCAGATTCAAGGCTTTCCTCCCCACAATATTGTTTGACGGCCACTACTGTTATTTAAGACAGTGGCATTTCATACACAATTGTTTCTCTTGTGGTGTCAACAGCTACTGCTGAGTATGGCACAGATGCACTCAGTAACTGATGGATGAAAGCTGACATTTGTCATGGTTAGCCTCGATGATATGGCTCCCAGAGTTCCTTGATTCCTGGTACTCATTGGCTCCTGTAATGTTCTCTTGTCTTTCTCCAGCTGTGTATGGCCAATAGATCTGGAAAGAGCTGGTCATCGTGGAGCACACCTTTAATCCCAACACCCAGGAGGTAGAGGCAGGCAGATTTCTGAGGTTGAGGCTAGCCTGGTCTTTAGAACAAGTTACAGGACATCCAGAGCTACACAGAGAAACCCTGTCTTGAAAACAAAAACCAAAAGGTCATGAAAGAGATACACCACATGTGAGATCAGGTTGCAAAAGACAGTGTGGCCACGTCCCTCCTCTCTCTTTGACGCCTATGGGTCTAGCCAGCATTCATATCAGGAGGTGTATGTCAAGTTTTCATACGACTGCAGCTTCAGCTGCAATATCCAATGTGTTTGTAGAAAGATCTTGTGATCAACCTCTGCTAAATTGCTTACACACACAAACCATGTCATTGGACCTTTCTGTGTTCTAGGGTGATTTATTACCTACTGAAGATACTAATCCAGTATTATTCTAATGTGTGCCTTTGATCATCCATTTTCTGGAATATGTCTATAAAGACAAATTTTCATTCCCAAACTGGCCTCCAATTCACTATGTAGCAGAAGATGCCTTTGAACTTCTGATCCTAAGGCCTCCACCTCCCCCAAGTGTTGAGAGTATAGGGCTGCACCTCTAAGTAGGTTTAGTGGTTCTGGGACCAAACTCAAAGCTTTGTGCATGTTGAACAAGTACTCTATCAACTAAGTCATGTACCCAGTCCCAGAAAGTATGTGATTATAGTGTGTATGTATATCATCAGCTACATACTACATATCTAACATACAGCATAGAATTACTTCAGATGGGAAATAGTACTTATTTTATGTAGATTTATGTTCATACTGTGTACATGTTCTGTGTACATATAAACATGTACACATGTGTTTACATGTGTGTGTCTATGAGTATGAACATTTGGGTAGTTAAGAGATTAAGTTTAAATAATTCAGTGTATTTTCTCAAATTTGATGGGTTGTTCTGAGCAATGAATATTCTTGGCTGTGTTTTATAGTATACCACTGAGCTTAATAAGCTATTCTGCTTTGTTAGAAATTTGACATGTTCTCAGTTTTACTGTTAACAGTCAGTTGATTAAAAATATATTTAGCATAATTTTAATGTCTTAAACTTACAAATTCTTAGAAATCGCTAAGTCCAAATTATAAGCAGTAGGTCAAACTGACCTTGATTTTCCAGTAATCCTCTTGCCTCATCTTCTGGAAGACTGAGATTCCAAGCATGACTCATTACGTCTAGCAAGTTATAGGCTTTAAACTTGTTTGCATCATATTGTGTGTGTGTGTGTGCATATGTGTGTGCATGCATTTAATGCCCCTGAACATGTGTGGAAGCCAGAGGCCCAACTTGCAGGAGTCAATTCTCTCTTTCTACCATGTGGGTCCCTGGATCCAATTCAGCTCTGCAGGCTTGCTGGCAGGTGCCTTTACTCTCTGAGCCACCTCACTGGCCCATTTTCAGGCCTGAAACACTTCACTAAATTGGATTCTAAAAATAATATACTTTTCTGCTGCCACCAGTGATGTCTCTGTGGTCATTTGACGTTATTTCCCGCCAGGACTCTGTGTTCTCTGTCTGTTCAACAACTATTCAACAGACACTTCTCAGGTGTTAACTGTACACCATGTACTGTTTGTAAAACAAAATGACAAAAACTCTGTTTTATTTGTCTGGTCTAATAAGAATGCACAGTCCTTGGACCATTTTTAAATATCTGCTTGTCAGGATGCTCTTAGGACTCCATATTTCCTCCTCTTAGGCAGGCAGACGTTTATTTTTGTCCACTCACTGACACCAGCCTTGCAGTCTATTCTGTGCCTCCCCGATTTCATGTCTTTTATTCCCCACAGATTGAGAAGCCAGATAAGCACGCTTGTTAGGAGCATGAATTAAATAGCAGGACTTTGATTCATCTACGGCTGCTACCCATTCTTGTAAATGAAAGTGGAAATCTCCCTTTTAGGCCATATTTTATTTAACTTGATTTATCATTTCTCCAAAGAAGTGCTTTCTCTGGAAGTCCTGAAGGGAAAAGAAACCTTGTAAGGATATAACAAGACAGCTTCTACAAAATAATCTTTCGTAGCGGAGTCTGTTGTCTTCTAAACTGAGGCAATAACAACTTTTAGAATGATAAATTGGTGCTAGAGATTAGATTTCTTCTGAAATCGGTGTCTTGTAAAAATTCTATTGCTAAACGAAACTGGTTGATTCTGTCCCAAATTGGCAAGTAGATGTATTTCTCTTGAGGGGCTACAATTTGAGTGATCTCAAGTTCGTTTAATATAATCGCTGTAATAGTTAATCTCGGCTATAAACTTGATGAGATCTAGAATCACCTGGGAGACGAGTCTCTGGACATGCCTTTAGGGAATTATCTTGGTTACATTAATTGATGCGGGAAGACCTGGCTTAATTGTGGGCAGAGGATTTTGGACTGTAGAGAAGGCAAGCCAAGCAGCAACATGCATTCATGCCCATTTCCTAATTGGGGAAGAGTTATGGCCAGCTGCTTCAAGCTCCTGCTGCCTTGACCTTCCCACCGTGATGGACTATGTAGCAGTTTGAATGAAAATGGCTCCCCAAAGGCTCATATATTCAAATGTTCAATGTAGTAGAAAATTTAGAAGAGCCATTGTACCTGGCATTTACTCCAGAGTGGTGGCAGCCGGGCAGCGCATAGTCAGACATGGTGCTGGAGAGATAACTGAGAGTTCTACATCTGGATCAGCAAGCAACAGAGGGGAGGGGCTGGGCTTAGATTGAGCATTTGAAACTGCTAAGCACATCCCTAGTGATGTACTCCCTCAATAAAGCCACACCCACTCCAACAAGACCTCGTCTCCTCATCCCTCTCAAGTAGTGCCACTCCTTAAGGAGCAATCATCAAATTTCTGAGCCTATAGCGGCCATTCCTGTTAAAAAAGACCACACATAGTTTGGATTTGGGTTCTGGATGTTTGCAGAGCTGCCCAGAAATGCAACTGTCTTAGTTAGGGTTTTATGGCTATAAAGAGACATCATGAGCATGACAAATCTTAGAAAGGAAGCTGTTTAATTGGGGCTGGCTTACAATTTCCAAGGTTTCGTCCATTATCATCATAGCAAGATGCATGACAGAGGCATGCAAGAGGCAGACATGGTGCTGGAGAAGGAGCTGGGAATTCTAAATCCAGGTCAGCACGCAGCAGAAAGTGAACTGGCTTGAGCTTCTGAGACTCACAGCCAGTGACACTCTTCCTCCAACAAAGCCCCACCTACTCCTACAAAGACACATGTTCTAATAGTACCACACCCTATGAACCAAGTATTCAAACACATGAATGTATGGGGGCCATTCCTATTCAAACCACTGCAGCAACCAAATAAGAATCCTGGGGTGTCAGACTCTAAATGCCACTCTGTCTCAGGAAAGGAGCCAGTGTACCTATGGGTAGCTTCAAATAAGGCTTCCTCAGTGAGGAGAGAATCAACACCCACAAATTGTCCTCTGTGTCCACACGTGCTGTGGTATACACACACACACACACACACACACACACACACACACACATACACACACACAAAATGTTAAAAACGCACATACCTGGAGAGCTTGGGGGAATGGGACAGTTGGGATGGAGGCAGGGTGGATATGGGAATAGGGAAGTATATATCTTAATTAAGGGAGCCATTTTAGGGTTGGTGAGAGACTTGACTTTAGAGGTGTTCCCAGGTGTCCATGCAGATGCCCCCAGCTAGATCCTTGGGCAGCTGAGGAGAGGGAGCCTGAAATGGCATACTGATGAATATCTTGCATATCACCATAGAAACTTCATCTGGCGATGGATGAAGCTAGAGACAGAGACCCACATTGGAACACTGGACTGAGCTCCTAAAGTCCAAATGAAGAGCAGAAAGAGGGAGAATATGAGCAAGGAAGTTAGGACCGTGAGGGGTGCGCCCACCCACTGAGACAGTGGGGCTGATCTATTGGGAGCTCACCAAGGCTAGCTGGATGATGGAGCATGTGATCAAACTGGACTCCCAGAACGTGGCTGACAAGGAGGGCTGACTGAGAAGCCAAGGACAATGGCACTGGGTTTTGATCCCACTGCATGTAATGACTTTGTGGGAGTCAAGTCTGTTTGGATGCTCACCTTCCTATTCCTGGATAGAGCAGGGGAGGACCTTGGACTTCCCAAAGGGCAGGGAATCCCGACTGCTCTTTGGACTGAAGAGGGAGGGGAAGGGGGATGGGGGGAGTGAAAGGGAAATGGGAGGAGGTGGAAATTTTTAATTAAATAATAAAAATAAATAAATGTGGATTGTGGTGACAGTTACACAATCTGGTTTAAATATAATATTTAATTAAAAAACACACATCACTTTATATATTTATTCCTTCATGGGAAGATTTTTAAAAATCTCTTTTTTTCAAAGGTGTTTTTTTTTACATTTGTTTACTTATGAAGAGAACGGGTGTGTGCGTGTGGTGTACCACTGCTCATATGTAGAGGAGGTGGTTCTTTCCTTCTACCTTTACATAAGTCCCAAGGATTAAATTCAGATTGCCAGGCTTGAGGGGAAATAGCTTTATTCACTGAGCAATCTTGTCAACCTTAAAATCCCTTTTAGAAATGAAGAAATGTTTATAATTTCCTGGAAGCCTATAAGCCTCTCCAGCCATGGAAGCAGGTAGGCTAACTCCAGCTCTTCGCCCCTTCCTCCACTCCTCCAAATCCTGTGCCCCAGTCTCTTCTCATCTGCGCAGCCAAACATCTGTTGCAGACTCCCCTGCAGGGAAATGAGAAGCTGAGACAGGAGAATCTCCAGAGGCCAGAGGGCCAGCTAGCTTGGCACAAACAGGAACGAAGGGATCCTGTGTCAAATCATGTGGAAGAGGACACTCAAATATTGTCCTCTGAGCTCCAAATAAGCACACTGAAAAACATGGACTTGTCCCCACAATTGAACAAGTATACACACAAGCAAACACACACACACACACACGGTGGGGGTATTATAAGTGCATATGGTGGCACATACCTGAAATACTAGCATTAGCTCTAACACGGAAAAAGCATATGGGCACATGTGGAAATATGGATGATATATATGTGTACATGCAAGTTGATAATGTATTTTTCTAGCACTTATTCATTCATAAGAAGATAGCATCCTAAAGAAGCTTGCTTCTTCCCCAGTTTATTCTGGGTAGAGTGAAATATTACATTTTTCTTTCTTATCGTCCTCCAAACAGATAATGCATAATTTGACAAAGTAAGGGAGAATACTAATTCTCCACAAGAAATTTGAAAATTTTCTATCATATACTGGGTATTCAAGTACTGACTAGACACTGTCTCCCATGATTTCTGTGTGCTCTGTGGCCTAGATTTTAATGTGTATCTTGTATTCTGTCGCTTGTAATTTATATCCCTTTGGGAAGGTAGATATTGGCTCTAAGTATATTATTAGCATGACTTGAAAGCATCTGTTTTGTAAACATCCCATCAATTTTGCTTCCAAGGTATGTTTATTGTCATGTTGGAAGATGCCAGAAGAGACCAGGAAAGAGGGAATAAGTATGTTACAGCTTTCTAATACTCTGACTGGTGTTAATTGAAAATGAAAGAATTATTATTCCCCTTGTCATTTTGATGTATCTCTGAAGCTTTGTAAACAGATTTTCTTTTAAGCTTCAGAGACTACAAGCTACACGCTATTCCACCTCAGCTGCAATAATTGATTAGCCACATCGTCCATTCTAACAGCTCGCAGATAGGGTGAAATATAATAGATTAGAGTTGCAGTCTTCTAAACTGAACTTTAGTCTGTCGAGTTTCAGTTTGGGACAAAAGAATTGAGTGTCTAAGTTTCTCTTTGACACAAAATTTGCCAGTGTGACACATTTTGAGAGAGAGGGGGGGAGGGACAGAGACAGACAGACAAAGAAAGAGAGAGGGAGAGAGATGAGGAAGGGACGAGGGAGGAAGGGAGAGAGGAGTATTTTACTCTGCAAAGCTGTGGTACTTGTGTTTGGCTACACACAAAAACTGGTTCTTTTACTCAGATAAGTAGGAGACTGAACTATGACCTCTTTTTATTTTATTTTTATTTTTGAGGCAGGGTCTCATGTAGTGAAAGCTGGCCTTGAATTTCCACCATAGCTGAAGGTGACTTTGAACTCCTAATCCTCCTACCCCACTTCTTGAGAGCTAAGATTGCAGATGTGTATGACTATGGTCAGATTGTATACAGTGCTGGGGTTGAACCTAGTGTTTTGTGCATACTAGGCAAGAACTCTGAGCCACACGCTTAGCCCTCGAGGCTTTCTTATTTTTAGAAAATACGTTATTTCAGAGTCAAAAATATATGTATATATGAAAGAAAACATTTTTCTCAGGTAATTGAGAAGCTTGCCATTTTCCTGATTTATGCTTTCATTTATAAAAATCTGTTAGGATCTCATAAGTCTCAGCATGTGTGTTTATGTGTAATCATAGCATTTTACAGAAAATTCCCATTCATGCTTATACTTCAAAATACCAAGATGAAAAATATGATTTTAATGCATCAAAATTCCATTATGACCTGTCTGCCTAAAGTTGTAAGGTAAGAAATTGTTACCTATGTTTATAAAATCCAAAGAGCCACTTTATAAATTTGGGGAAATGTGGACCTGTTAATTTCTGAGTTCTTTAAATGTTTATCTTTCTTATCACTGTGGTTCTACTGAGTATCATTTCTCAATCTCTCTGAGGAGTACTCATACCCTTTGTTAATGAATTGATGGTGTTAGAAGCCTAGCTCAACTAGGATGTACCTCAGCAAGAGAATGCTTGCCTGGAATGGACGGGGCCCTGAGTTTTATTCTCAGTACTAGAGAAAGCATGGGAGGGAGAGGAAAAAGATGGACTGGCCTTGGTCAGTGACAGCTTAGTATGTGCACTGAGGGATGGAAGTTGTAATGTGGAAAGGGATGATGGAAATCATGTGATCCTTTCATGTTCAAGCCAAAGCTGAGTTCTATCGCTTAGGGTTTTACCTTTAAAACAACAGGCACAACATCTTAGAAGTAGGCAAGGCAAGGTTCAGGTAAGTATAAGACTGGAAATTTGAGACCAGGCAAATTGGAGGAACCATTTTAACAATGGCTTTCTGAAGCTGAATGTGGCAGCATATACCTGTAAACTCAGCGCTTGGGAGAGACTGAGGCAGACTGATCACTTTGAGTTTAAGAGCAACTTGATCTACATAGTGAGTTCTAGGCCAGCCAGGGCTCCACAGTGAGATCCTGTCAAACAAACAAATAGACAAGCAAACACCTATTTGAACATTCTCACGTTGTTCTCCTATTCCATATCATGAACTTAAGCCCTCATTCTAGAGAAGGGACTGAAGATTGGAGAATAGAGAACCTCTGCATGTCATAGGAAGGCTTGTTAGGGTTAGATGCAAGGGAGCCATAGAGCTAGCAATATTTTAGAGGCATGTTGACGGAGGGTACTTGTTCATTCCGGCTTGAAATAATTACACAGAAACTATATTATTTAAATCACTGCTTGGCCAATCACCTTAGTTTATTGCTAGCTAGCTCTTATATAGTAAATTAACGTATTTCTATTATTTTATATTTTACCACGAGGTTTATGGCCTACTGGCAAGGTTCTGGCTGGCAGTTCGCATCTTTCTCTTCTAGAGGCTTAAGGGATTCTCCCCAACTATGCCTACTCTCTCTATATATCTTTTCCAGCCTGGATATATTCTGTTAAGCCATTGGCCAAAGCAGTTTGGTTATTCATTAACCAATAAAAACAACACAACTGTGGAAGCAGTTCCCACACTAGAGGAGGACCATCTATGAAGTCCCACAGTAACCTACTGTAAGTAAGCCAGCTTTCAGGAAGCAGTACAGGAGGAGAAGCCAGGAAGTGTGGGGCCTGCGAAATTCCCAGGAGTGTGAGTTCCTGAAACAGATAGGTAGGCTGTCAAGGATACAGTTTGCCTTCCTTCTGTCAAGGATGCTCTTTGCCTTTCCTCATGGCATCTTAGACCTGGGTATGATCCATGCTATGACAGGCTACAGAAACATAGTGTGAAATCTCAGTTTTCTGTTATTATATTATACCTCTTTAGTAGAAGGTAAATAGTCATAGTCATGGCTGTGGAAATAGCTCAGTTGTTAAGTTCTTGCCTTGCAGGGATGAAGAAATGAATTAGGGCTCCAGAGCCTGGCAGGGAGTGAAGGGTGGGGAAATGGTATTGTCTGTGATGCCCAGCTTGGGAAGGCAGAGGCAGGCAAATTCCTGGGGCTTGTTGAAAAGCCAGCCGGCTGTCCTGCAATATTTCAGGCCAGAGAGGGACCCTGTCTCAAAATCAAAAGCAAAGCAAAACAAAAAAGGGTGGGCAGTGCCCAATGAAACACACCCAAAGTTGCCACTTTTTTATGGCCCATGTTGTTTGATTCCAGTCGCTGCTTGTAGCAAGGTGAAGATTTTTGGTTCTTTGATTTCCTCAGCGAATTTTACAGTTTTGGGTTTTGTGATGAGGGCTATGATCCTATGGGAGAAATTCTTCTTTGCTCTTTATACAAAAAAAAAATTGTCAAGGACAGGAAAAACAATTTGTAAAATACAACAGCTCTTTGTGAAAGCAATGACATGCAAAACACATGTCCTAAAAACAAGTTATTCATAGGGGCCCATTAGATCACAGCCCCGTATTAGTCAGCCAGTGATTTAGAAAACGGGCTGCCTTTCATTCTTTTTCCGAGAGCTCGCTGGTGAATGTGCAGCTCGCTTTTGTAATAATCTAGCAAAGACTATCTGGCAGGATGTGGCTTTGCTAACAAAAGGATGTGCAGGTTTCCACATGCATCTCTTCCTCGCAGATGCATCTCCTCATTTGGAATTATTTCTGGTCAATGGTGTATTGTCTCTAGAAATAGTTCCGGCTTGGGAAACCTCTTTCCTCAGCTTCTATGCAGATCAGCTCATCAGCCCTTTTCTGAGTGGCACATGGCAAACTCTACAAGAGGTGCTGAGCAGGGGTCTTCAGTGGCAGCAAGGGCAGCTGTGACAGATCACCTCCCTCTTTAGGGCCAAGCAGGAGCTGTTGGCAAGCTGTTTGCATATGAAAATCCCTGTCAGCATCAAAGGTTTAGGATGCATTTCTGTTACCCAGGGTAGTACACATAGCATACCATGGAAACATCCTTTTTAATTTTATATTGTTTATTGTTTCAGTCATCGTCTCATGTAACCTAGGTTTGCCTTTAACTAGACGCGTGCCTGAAGATGACTTTGAACTTCTGATCTGTCTGCATCCACCTCTCAAGTGCTGGGATTACAGGTGTACTATCCTATCTAATTTATGTCATACTGGGAATCAAACCTAACCAACTAACTATCTTGATCATTATATATAATTTTTATACTGACTTCTTAATCAATATATATATATATATATATAGCTATCTGCTGGGATTCTCCCAGAGAAACTGAACGAATGAGATATCTGTGGGTATATTTGAGTGAAGGCAGATTTATTTCACAGATGTGGCTCACATGATTGGGGTGTTAGGTTGCAGACGCCCTAGATTCCACTTGTCTCCCATCAATCCAGCCAGGTCTCCCTGTAGCCTCTCTGCAGGCAGAGAGCTGATAAGCAGCATGTGCTTTCTCCTTCTGTGTTTGAAATGTGTAGTATAGGCTGGCAGGCTGGAAGCTCAGGCAGGGTTTTTATGGTAAAGTCTTGAGGCAAAATTTGCTCATCAGGCTTGTATGGTGCCTCACATCTGTAATCCCAGTCCTTAGGGAGTAGAAGCATGAGGATCAGAAGTTCAAGGTCATCCCTAACTACCTAAGGAGCAGGAGGCCAGTCTTTGCTTCATCAAAACTTCTTTTTACAATACCTTGTTTCGGGAAAACTTCACTTCCTGTTCTTATAATAGGCCTCTTGGATGAGGCCCATTCAATTCTGCAAAGCCTTGTGAGCTTTTTTTTATGTATTAATTGACTTTTCTGAAATACAATTTACATAAACACATACAGCCACTTAATGCTACAATTTGGACACAGAATGCTTCTTTTACCCTCAAACTGCTCTGGCCTCTTTGGGAAACTTTGGTAGTGCCAGGAAAGCTGAGCCTGCTCAAAAGGTAGGCACATCTATAAAATATCAATCTCTACATGATGGTTGACCCATACTCTAGAAAAATTTCTACACAAATTGAATGTAGCATATAGGTTAGTTTACATTAGTAGGTCATTTAGAGCCAATATCTTATAGTAAATGACAGGCTCTTTGTCGGTGGACATGGTGGTGGACATTTGTGGTGGTGGTTGTTGCGGAATATATGATCACACTGTGAACCCTGAGTTTGTGTTTGCATTAATTAAATAAAATCAACCTTGGGTCAGGAGGCAGAGCTAGCAACTAGTATTCATAGAGAGCCAGAGGGAGTCTGGAAAATGCACAGAGAGATGCACAGGAAGTAGCTGGGAAGGACATTGATCTTGGTGGTCTCTTTTGGTTTGGAGCAATGGGAAAGATGGTCAGCTAGTTGCTCCTCAGTCTCTCTGAGAGAGCAGGTTTTCACCCCAGCCTCTGACTCCCCAGTCTTTATTGATAAATAGAACAAGAGAGATTTACTTAAAAATAACATTTTGTGGCAGCAGCATGAGGCGGATCTACTTTCTGAGAAGCTGGCTAGGAACTGCAAAACCAACTGCAGTTATTGGCTGACACAGGAGTAGATTTAGGTGCAGTTGCTGTGCTGGTAGAAAAATAGCATCAGGTAGTGGTGGTGATGGTGTGTGTGTGTCTATATGTGAATTTATGTGTTTATGTGTTTGAGCATGTACACATACGTATACCTGTGTGGGGCAACCAAAGGTCAACACCGAGTGCTTTCCTGTCACTCTCTACCTTATTTTGGGGGATGGGGTCTCTCACTGAACCTAGCGGTCACCAGTTGGCTGGACTTGTAGGTTCTCCAGCCCCAGGTATCCTCCTATTTCTGCCTCCCATTGTGATGATAGGCACATGCTTCAATGCCCAAGCTTCTATACTGGGGGGGGGGGGGCTGAGGATTAGAACTCTGGTAATCATGCTAGCACAGAAAATATTTATTAATAGAACTCTTAAAGTTCTGTTTTTCAAATAAATAGAAATGCTTTGCATACTGCAAATCTTAGGGCTACTTTGAGGTAAGCAATGTCTACCAAAGGCACAAAGTTGTTGATTTATTTCTGTAAAAGTAATAATGAGTGGAGTACTTTTTCTTACTTCTGACAAGAACGGAAACTGTTAATATTGAGTTTCTGGGTGTAACAGAGCTTTTTCTGATGTGCTCAGTTTTGTGGCTAGGGTCCTAAAAATTGTGCCAAGCCTCTGACTTTCAGGTTCTTTCTCTGGAATTTGAAGAATAAAATTTACAGTTCATAGTAAATTTTAGAGAGAAGTTTGCTATAGAGTTATAGGTAGGTGTTTAAGAGGGAGATACAGCAAGAGCCTCCAGAATGCCTGTGTAGTAGGGGGTCCCCAGAAATAGGGTACTTTTAAACTGATAGTCTACTGGGGTAAGGTATGAGGAGAGATATCAGCTCATTTAGTGGAAGGGGTCACAAAGAAATAGGAACCCGAATTCTTCTGGAATTCCTGCTCCAGCAAAGACATTCTCGGAGCTTCTGCTTTGGAGTCCTTACTCTAACAGATCATTTTCTATCCCTTGTTTCTATCACTGTCAGCCTAAATACTATACAGAGGAAGGACCTTTAAAGTATGAGTCTACTTGGAAATGAGCATGGCATTGTAACTCAGGATGCATGAACTAATAGAGAACATAGGCATATCTGGGAAAACTGAAGCAAGGGAAAACTTGGATTTGTGGTGTAGGAGGTCCTTCTGTTTATGTGTTGCTTTCATTGGTTGAATAAAGAAACTGCCTTGGCCTTTTGATAGGGCAGAACTTAGGTAGGGGGAGTAGACAGTACTGAATGCTAGGAGGAAGAAGGACAGAGTCGAGACACCATGAATCTTCTGCCTGAGATGGACGCTAGTTAGAATCTTTCCCGGTAAGCCATGACCTCGTGGTGAACACAGATTATTAAAAATGGGTTAAATTAAGATGTGAGAATTAGCCAATAAGAAGCTAGAGATAATGGGCTAGGCAGTGTTTAAATGAATATAGTTTCTGTGTGATTATTTTGGGTGTGAGCTAGCCGGCCGGGATGAACAAAGGGCCCCGCTCTCCTGTTACAGATTTGCTTAATTTGATCTTTTCAGACTGAATCACACTGATAGGAATTAGAAGCAAGGCAGCACCCCCTTTGTAGGCAGTTAGTCAGAGTTGTAGGTTCAAGAAAAACAAAATGCCTAATGTCCTGGTGGAACTGACAAATAGCTCTGGGAATGTTACAGTGTCACATCTAAACAGTGGGTCAAAATCCAAAGAGTCCTGACTCATCCAGATGTGGGCTAACCACCAACCTTTATTCTTCCTTCCTGGTTGGTTCTTCCTTTCACTTGGAACTTTTGGGTAGGCTTTTTCCCTGATGGAAGACTTCTTGGAGCCTGAATTTTCACCTCACCCATCAACCAGTCAGAATTCCCCACGTATGTTCAAATTAACCAACCTGCTTCATCCCAAATAGATGTCCAGCTGACATCAGGGCAGTATAAAAAAGAACTTCCAATCCAGACTGCTACTTGGCAACTTATTTTCTTAATTCTTAAAACTTTTTATTGAATTTATGCATGTGTTTGTAAGTGTGTGTGTTTGAGGGGGACACACATACATCATGGCAGTCAAAGGACAATTTGTGGGAGTCAATTCTTTCCTTCTGTCATGTGGATCCCAAGGATTGAACTCAGGCTAGACAATAAGGCACCTTTATCACCTGAGCCATCTTAATGGCCGCATAGACAACTCATTTTAAAGATCACTTCTGGCTATAGGGAGCCGTTTCTTTACTTCTCAATAAATTTTGTTGCCCTTCTTTTGATGTCTGCTCTCGTCATTCTTTGAAATCATGAGACAATAAACTCAGCTCTGATTCAGGAAGCTGGTATCAAC
This sequence comes from Microtus pennsylvanicus, assembly GCF_037038515.1. NCBI lineage: Eukaryota > Metazoa > Chordata > Mammalia > Rodentia > Cricetidae > Microtus > Microtus pennsylvanicus. The sequence goes on along the minus strand of NC_134601.1, from coordinate 124,245,833 downwards.
ATATGTAGTCTTGAGCTCTTGGTAATTTTCTTAAAGGAGAAATATTACTTAATTATTTTATTTTTGACATTATAATTACAACATTTCTCCCATTTTCTGCCTCCAAACCCTCCTATGCTCTCTTTCAAATTCATGGCTCTCTCTCTCTCTCTCTCTCTCTCTCTCTCTCTCTCTATATATATATATATATATATATATATATATATATATATTCCTAAGTACAACCTGCTCAGTCTGTAAAATGCTACCTGTATGTGTGTATTCTGAAATGACCACCTGCTATTGGATAATCCATTGGTGTGCTCTTCCCTGGGGAAGACTATTTCTCCCATTCTCAGCATTCCTTAGTTGCCTGTTTTTCTTTGTGTAGGGTTGAGGCTTTGTGGTCTTTCCCTGGTCTAACTTCTCATGCCTATTGCTGTTGCCTTTGTCCAAGTCATGTTTAGGCAGTGACATTTTGTGGATGTAACCTCTGACATTACTAGGACATGGTCTGAAAGCAAACTCCATGATTCTTTGGCTCTTACAATCTTTCTGCCCCTGTCTTCATAATGTTCTCTGAGCTGTAGGTGCAAGAGTTGTTTTGTGTATGTATCCCTTGGCATTGGGCTCCACAATTTTGGGTTATGATTGGTTTTGGTTTTCTGTAGTGGTCTTGAAGGAGAAACTTTTATGGTCATTATGGAGAAGTGCATTCAGGTTGATCTGAAATAGAAGTCTGTTGATTATAGGTGCTTATCTCAGTCAGTTTTTGTTGGTACAGGTTGTTGCTAAGAGAGGGACTTCATAGAACATACCCAAACTACAGGATATCAAGGCATCTTTTAAAATTGATTCTTTCACAATTTCATACACATATATACTTTGGCTTTATTATAAATCATCTTCTGGAAAATTCCACAGGAGTGGGACTGAACAAGCCACCTAGGATAGAGGGGGCCTGAGGAAACAAGCTCCACCGAAAGCAGAAGCCAGGAGCAAATCCAGTCCTGGGAGCCAACCCAGTCCTGGGACACTGGCAGACCAGGATTGAGCCAGTGACCTGACTCAGAGTCAGTGATCTCCACTGGAACTGGAGTGGGACCAAACCAGCTACCTAGGACAGAGAGGGAACAAGCTCTACCGGGAGCAGAAGACAGGAGCAAATCCAGTCCCTAGGAGACAACCCAGTCCCCAGTCCTGGGACACTGGCGGATCAGGATTGAGCCAGCGACCAGATCCAGAGTCCACGATCTCCACTGGAACAGGTACAGGGGAGTAACTACTGAGCCTAAGCCAAGACCCCAGTGGGTCTGAGTGTGAGTCTAGGACCTCCCAGGAACTAGGCCTGAGCCAGGGCTTCTGCCAAGTCTGGGCATGAGTGAACCTGGGACCTCCGAGGGAATAGGCAGGAACCAGAGATCTTGGCGGGGCCAGGTTTGAGTCTGGGACCTCAGAGAGAGGAGGCCTGAGCCAGGCCCTCTGTGGGTCCTGGCATTGGTCTGGGACATCAAAGGAAATAGGCAGGAACCTGGAACCTTTGTGGGTCTGAGCATGAGTCTGGGACCTCTGAGGGTGTAAGCAGGTCCTCTGTGGGTCGGGGTGCACCTGAGTCTGGGACCTCCAAGGCAGTAGACTGCAACTACAAACCTTTCCATGTCCAATTCCAACCAAGGGACTTCTGTAGGAGGGAATCCAGACCAGGATTTATAGACACAGGTCAAAGCCAGTAACCTAGGCCAAAGTTGCCCTGAGGCAAGGAACTCCACCTTGGCCAACAAATTCCACAGGAGTGGGACTGAACTACCCACCTAGGACCGAGAGAGCTGGAGGAAACAAGCTTTACTGGGAGCAGAAGCCAGGAACAAATCCAATCCTGGGAGCCAACCCAGTCCCAGAAACCCTGGCGGATCAGGATTGAGCCAATGACCATATCCAGAGTCAGTGATCTCCACCAGAACAGGTCCAACTCCAAGCCAGGGACTTCTGCAGGAGGGGATCCAGACCAGGCTTTACAGAAACAGATCAAAGCCAGCAGCCTAGGCCAAAGTAGGCCTGAAACAGCAAACTCCAAAGGAGCAGAGCAAAACACAGGAGTGCAGAGCTATCTCCAGGGACATGGAGTAACCAACTTTAACTAGAACTGTGACACTGACTGTACCACGAGAAACTGCTGTCTGAGCTTTGGATTAATTGGCACCTAGAAGATTATTCAACAGAATCTCAGACAGCCACAACCACAACTATTAGAGGAAAAGATGAGTAAAAAAGGTAAGATCACATGCTACACCACAAAGAGCAACACAACACCAGAAAAACCTAAAGACCCTACAAAAGCAAGACCTGAACAACCAAATCTGGATGAACCAGAAGAAAATGATCTAAAAAATAACTTCAAGAGGAGGTTTGAAATCCTTAAAGATGAAATGAAAATTCCCTTAAAGAAATTGAGGAAAAGAGAAACAAAAATTGGAAGACATCAGGAAATCACTTAAAGAAAATCAAGAAAAAGAAATCAAACATATAAAAGAAACTATTCAGGACTTGAAAAGGGAAATAGAAACAATAAAGTAAACATAAACTGAGGGAATCATAGACACAGAAATCATGAGAAAAAGATAAGGAACCACAAATGCAAGCATGAACAGCAGAAAACAAGAGATGGAAGAGAGACTCTCAAATGCTGAAGATACAATAGAGGAAATAGACTCATCAGTTAAAGAAAACATTAAATCTAACAAAAGCTTAACCCAAAATATTAAGGAAATATGGGACACCATGAAAAGGCCAAATCTTAGAATAATAGGTATAGAAGAAGGAGAAGTTCAACTCAAAGGCACAGAAAATTTATTTAACAAACTCAAAGAAGAAAACTTTCCCAACCTAAAGAAAGATTTGTCTGTGAAGATACAAGACGCTAATAAAACACTAAATAGACTGGATCCAAAAATAATCTTCTTGCCACATCATAATCAAAACACTAAGCATACAGAGTAAAGAAAGAATATTAAGAGCTGCAAAGGAAAAAGGCCAAGTAACATATAAAGGTAAACCTATCAGAATTACACCTGACTTCTCATTGGACACAATAAAAGCCAGAAGGTCGTGGTCAAGCATTATGCAGACATTAAGAGAATAATTAAGAGGATAAGGAAAATGTGGTACATTTACACTATGGAGTACCACACAGCAGAAAAAAATAACGACATCTTGAATTTTGCAGAAAAATGGATGGTACTAGAAAACATTATTTTGAGTGAGGTAATCCAGACACAGAAAGACAATTATCACATGTACTCACTCATAGGTGGTTTTTAAACATAAAACGAAGAAAACCAGCCTACAAACCACAATCCCAGAGAACCTAGACAACATGAAAACGCTAAGAGAGACTTACATAGATCTAATCTACATGGGAAATAGAAAAAGGCAAAAGATCTCCTGAGTAAATTGGGAGCATGCGGACCTTGGGAGAGGGGTGTGAAGGGGGAGGGAAGAGGCAGAGAAAGGAGCAGAGAAAAATTAAAAGCTCAATAAAAATCAGTAAAAAAATAAATCATCTTCTGTTATCCTCTTATTCCTCTCCTACTAAACGTCAGGTTCTTCCCAAAATGCTCCTCTTGCTTTCATGCCCCCACTGCATTTAGTTAGGATTACTTGCATGAGTGTGGGGGAGGATTATTTACTTGAGCCTGGGCATCTTGCCAGTGGCTACACTATTGGGGTTTGGCAGTGATAATTTGTCTTATCAGGCAAATAGGAGGACCTTTCTTACAATGATTCCCACCTCTATCTTATTAGGATTTTGCATGTGTGAATTCATTCTTAGTGATCATTTTCACAGTACCTAGTGCTGGATAATTTCCAAGACTTGTTTTAAATTAAATTAAATTAAAGGTTGGAATGCTAGCCAAAAGAACAGCCAGACTTTTTCATTCTGTCTCTGTTCAAGCTTGCTCTCCCCTTGCATCTACCCCCGCCCCAGAGTTCCTCAAGTTTCTCTTTTTATTGTGAAATCACAAAATCATCCTTAAAAAAGAAATGTCTCTAAAAATAACTACCACTCTGCGGGATTGCTAGAGACAGGAGGGCTCTGTCCTGAATGCCTTTATCTGCACTTACTCTCTAGGGATATCACTCATGCCCAAAGTTTCATCTCCTGTCTACATGCTGATGACTTGCAAATTTGTGATTCCCATACAGACTCTTCACCAGCCTGGCAGCTCAAATTTGTAATATGAGATTGCTATTTGATTATTTAAGGGATTTTCAAACTTAATATACCTAAAAGAAAATTATCAGAATTTTGCTATAAACTTCTTCTAGCAAAGGTTTCTTTAGTCAAGAAAACAGTATCTTCAGCCACCTGGTCGCTGAGGCAAATGTCCAGATATTATCCCTAATTACATTTTCCCATCCTGTGATGTGGTTAATAATGATTGCCAACTTGACTGAATCTAGAATCACCTATGAGACAAACTCGGCATGTTTGTGAGTATGCTGGTTAGTTTTAATGGTGTCACACAGCCTAGAATCAACTGGGATTAGAGTCTTAATGAGTAGTTATGAAAACCAGGTTGGCCTGTAGGCTTATCTTTTTTTGGGGGGGTGGTGTCTTGATTGTAACAGATGTAGGAAGACCCAGCGCTTTGTGAGCAGCACCATTTCCTAAGCAGGGGTTCTGAACAGTATAGATACCTGAGAGCAAACAACCAAGAATCCATGCATTATTCTCTCTCTGCTCTTGACTCTGAATGTGATGCTTTAAGTTTCTGCCTTAATTTCCTTACAATAATAGGATGTCATCTGGAATTGTAAGCTAAATAAACTCTAAGTTGCTTTTGCTGGTATATTTTACCAGAACAACAGAAATGAAATTAGAATAGCAAGGAAGCTCCACTTTAAATGTGGGCAGCACCATCTCATGTACTGAACTGAATAAAAGGAAGAAAACAAGCTGAGCACCAACACTCGTTTCCTTCTGCTTCCTAACTGCGGATGCAGTGTGATCAGCTGCCTCAAGCTTTTGCTGTGCTGGATGAAATCTCTGTGATGATGGACTGTCCCTTCAATATTTGGGCCCAAATAGGCTTCCCACACTTAAGTTGCTTTTATTGGTTATTTAGTCACAGCAATGAGAAAAATAATATTCCTCCTCTGTTGTTTTCCTGTTACTATGATAAGACACCATGATCAAGGGAACTTATAAAAGGAAAGGTATATTTAAACTTGTAGTTCCAGAGGGATATAAGTCCATGATGGCAGAGTGGAGAGATGGAAACTGGATCAGAAAGCTAAGGGCTCACATTTTCAAACTGTAAGCCCAGTAGAAAGACTAGAAATGGAGTGAGTCCTTACACTCTCAAAGCTTGCCCCAGTGTTATACTTTCTTCAGTGAGGCCATATCCCTTAAGCCTTCTCAAATAGTACCATCAACTAGGGACCAATGATTCCAATGCCTGAGACTGTGGGGGACACTTCATTCAAACCACTACACCTTCCAATCTAGGAAATCTTCCATTAAGTCCTGTCTCTATTTCTTTAGCAACGTATTCTAATCTGTTCCCATTTTAGCTCCAATTAACAACACTCTGGCCCTATCTACTAGCAAGTGTCACCTGAACTATTGAAATTCAATCCTGGCTTGTTTCCCCCCTTCTGTTGGCTTTGTGTGGGCTTGTTGGAAGAGGTGTGTCACAGGGGTGGACTTTGAGGTTTCAAAACCTCAAGCCAAGCCCAACGACTCACTTTCTTCCTTTTGCCTGCTGATCTAAATATAGAACACTCAGCTATCTCTCCAGCACAGTGTTTGCCTGTGTGTTGTTATCCTTCCCTTTATGATGATAATGGACCAAACCCCTGAACCTGTAAATCACCAAATCAAATGTTTTCCTTTATAAGAATTGCCATGGTCATGGTGTCTCTTTGCAGCAATAGAAACCCTAACTAAGACAAGTAGGATTTCCAAAACAGAGTAATTTATAATCAAATTAAGTTAATCAGATCATAGTTCTGGAAGTTAAATCCAAGATCAAAGAGGCAGCACCTGAGAGAGACTAAACAATTGAAGTCTCGAGGAACTTTATGATTAATATTAATGCATTCATGAAGATGAAGCTCTCACGATCTAAAACACTTTCCATTAGACTTTGCCTGCAAACATTGTCACACCAGACATTAAGTTTCCAAGATAAGCCATAGCACTCCAACAATCTGTTTTCTAGTTCCTTGCTATTTTAATATGACAGGACTGTGAATTTCCTAGATAGCAAGGCTATAAAAAGACTACAGAGCCTACTTGAGTTTCTAGGATTAGAGCAGGAAGAGGTCACTCTCTTTACAAGCCAGACAACTTAAAAATTTTACCTTCGACATTTGGAGAAAGGTCCAGACTTCCCTTAGAAGACTCAAGAATCACATTTCATTGAGCTGAGGTGTGAGACCACTATCCTCAGAAATCATTAGTGTGTTGGCTAAAAAGATAGCTTATGTGTCCCTTCAGGATTGTGTATGAGAATCTGATAGGAGCGAAAGAGTCACATGTAAAAGAATTTGACCCGTTAAAATAACTGATCAGTTCAAAATGAAAATGCATGTGTATGTGCGTGTATGTGTATGGGGGGGGTGTTGAATGTAGCTTAGGCTGGCCCTGAACCTGTTGTGTAGATTAGGATTGTATTGAACTAATAATATTGCCTTCTCCTCCCAGAGTGCTGAGATTACAAATGTGCATGCACCACTATGCTCAGTTTTCTGCCGGGCTGGGAAACTAGAACTTGGTGCACATTGGGCAGATGCTACATTCTGAGAGTTCAAACTGTATATTTGACTTGCTGATTAAAATTTTTCATTTTCACTTCAAGTGTTATGAACTCAATCAGCAATATAAAGACATTTAGTGACTCTTAAGTTTAACAACAATTTGCTAATTCAATGTCTTAAATTTGTAAATACTACTTAAATACTTGAGGAAGATTTATTACATAATTGAAACCTATAAAAAAGAAATAGAATCTATTAAATTTTTTGAATGATGTTTAGTATACCAGAGAGTCTAATCAACTACACTGGTGATGGAAACAAATATTAATTAAAGATCCCTCAAGAGTGATTATAAAAATTTTGTGGAATTATAAATACAATATGATTAGTGATTTGAATTTAGAAGCTTTCAAAGACTAATTTCAGAGTAGTAAGTTTTTAGGAAATTTTACTTTTTAAATAGGGAAAATAAAGTCGATTTTTTATTTTTTTATTTTTTGTTTTTTTGAGACAGGGTTTCTCTGTGTAACAGCCCTAGCTGTCCTGGAACTAGCTGTTGTAGGCCAGGCTGGCTTCGAATTCACAGAGATCCACCTGTCCTGCCTCCCGAGTGCTGGGATTAAAGGTGTGTGCCACCACTGCCCGGCTGGGGAAGTCGATTTTTTAAAGTGTAAAAACTGATAACAAAAGAGACAGAAAGTACCCAGTGACATTTAATATCAAGTCTTATTGTTTTTGAACATTCAGGAGCTGCCCCCAAAGATAATTAGACTCTCTGTACAGCATAATTAAGTGGCAGGACAATAACTACATCAGTTAGGAAATCCAATCTCTCAAATTCAGTTACAGTTTCAATCATCAAATATTCAAACTTCAGAGAGTGCATGATCAAGTGTCCTGCTACCCTCCCTGCCCTTCTTCATCACCTCTTTCTCCCCTCTAGTGATCTGCTTTCTAGTATCACAGTCTATAGGGTAAGTTACTAAAGTAACTAAACTAAAGGCAGGGGAAAAGAAGGTGGAGTCAGGCAGCCACCATGTAGCTGCTGAAGGAGAAAGATGCCACTGGAACCTTTTCAGTAAGCCACAGCCTTGTAGTGATACACAGATTAATAGAAATGGGTTAATTTAAGATATAAGAGCTAGCTAGGAATACACCAAACAGTGTTGCAATTTCTGTGTGATAATTCAGGTCTGGGCAGCCAGGAAACAAATGAGCAGTCTCCACTTACAGAGTGGAAAGGTACGAAGGGGTCAAGAAAATGAGAAGGATGGAGAAAGAGAATCAACAAAAAAAAAAAACAAATTTTGTTTGAAAATGCCACAATTAAACCTAATCTTGTATATGCTAATTTTCAAATATTATCGTATCAAGAAATATAGTCATGTCTTCTGTGATAATGTACACTTTTAATCCCAGCAGTTGAGACACAAGAGTATGTAGATTACTGTGAGTTCAAAGTCAGACCTGTCTACAAAGCAATTCCAAGACACCTACGACTAAATAGTGAGACTCTGTCTCAAAGAATCAAAAAAAATTTAAAAAGGGGAAAAAAATGTTTCCACTATAATCCCTGTACTCAGGAAACAGGAGAATTTATGCAGATTTTAGGCTAATATGAGTATAACATAACATTGTATTAGACCAACCAGGACTATATACCAAGATCTTATTTCAAGACAAACAACAACAGCAACAACAACAAAAAAAAACAAGAAAAAGGAAGCGAGAGGGAGAAAGAAAAGAAGAAAAAAGAAAGAAAGAAAGAATGGAAGAAAGTAAAAAGGAAGAAGAGAGAAATAAAATTTTGTGTGCTTTTGGAGAAGGCCATTAAAACACTCAGTCCTAAGCAGGATGTCTACATCAAATCTCTCCCCTCACAACTCAGGGAACCCTGTGGAAAAGGTGGAAAGAGTGAAAGAGTAGATGGAGAATATCAGGAGAACAAAGCCTTCTAAACACAGCAGGACTGATATGCATAGGAGCTCATAGGGACTATGGCAACATGCATAGGCTAGGTGGGAGGCCCAGCACTGAGAAGAGAAGAAGACACATCCTCCCATCCCTAACCCAGAATAAGGTATCTCTAATTGACAACTGTTTGCAAAAAAAATTATTTTTTTCTAATAAAGCCTCACTGGGGAAACCAAACACACTTGATGGAGGAAGGTCATTGGTTAAATTAAAAGAAACTGCTTGGCTCTCATTGGTTAGGAGATAGGTGGGAGGAGTAAACAGAACAAAACGCTGGGAGGAAGAGGAAGTGAGGTCAGACTCGACAGTTCTCCTCTCGGGAGCAGTCGCCTTCAGAGAGACACCATGCCTCGCTCCCGGGCAGACACACGCTATGAAGCTCCGACCCAGGATGGACTTAGGCTAGAATCTTCCCGGTAAGACTGGTGCTATATAGATGATAAGAAATGGGCTAGTCCAAGTGCGAGAGTTAGCCTAGAAGAGGCTGGGTAGAAATGAGCCAAGCGGTGTTTAAAAGAATACAGTGTCCGTGTAATTATTTCGGGGCATAAGCTAGCCGGGCAGGCGGCTGGGGTGTTGGGGACACAGCCCCACCGCCGCCCCTTATTACTACAAATGACGCCCAGACGTGTGGCTAACTGAGTCCACAGAAAGCCTGAGAAAGCTTGGAAAAGAATAGAGTAAAGCATGTTTCTTGTGGCAATCTCTTGGGTCTACTCTGCTTGCCAGAGGCAAGCAACCGCCTCATCTAAGAGAGGCTTCCTGACTCAGCTTTAGCTGCAAAGCCTGCAGCTCATTAAGAGGTCCTGCCAGGAAACACTTAAACAGTGTTGACGAAAAGCTGAACGCATGCTTTTCGGTTTTCAGCCATAGCAGGAAAAAAGCTGCGCGTTTAAAAATGCCGGCTTTCTGGGCCATCCTGCCAGGGCAAACTCTGACTGTTTGAGGCAGGAGGGCCGGCTACCGAGAGAGGATTTGAGTGTTGTCTGTTGTAGCTTACTGGCTGGCAGGGACCTTGAAACGCCATAGAGGTGTGGCTATAAACATGGCTGCAGCCTGTATATCCGCCATGAGGCTGGAAAGCTAAGGAATGGACTGGATCTAGCTGGCAAAGCCACGGCTTTAGTCCTACTGAGATTGCTTGGTAAATTAAAGACTCATGTGGTCAAAAAACAGAGAGATATACAGTAAAGAGCGATTCAAAGACAATGAAAATTTCTAAATGGTTTAAAGTGTGTTAAAAATATATGCAAGCTGAAAGTTGAAAATCTTAAAGCAAAAAACAAAAAAAGGAAGAGAGTTGTTGTGTGTCGTAGTACACAACTTTAATCCCAACACTTGGGAGGCAGAGGGAGATAGACCTCTGTGACTTCAAGGTGTGGTAGCACACGCCTTTAATCCCAGTGCCTAGAAGGCAGAGACAAACAGATCTCTGTGAGTTCAAGGTGTAGTAGCAAACACCTTTAATCCCAATGCCTGGGAGGCAGAGACAGGCGGATCTCTGAGAGTTCAAAGACAGCCTGGTCTACAGGTCAAAGATAGACGCTCAAAAAGCAAAAAGTTAACCTAGGAATGTCACAGCTTAGATTCTTAAGTGCCTAGTGATTTAAAGGCGCAAATCAAAAGTGCTCCTGGATAGTAAAAAATTGCAGATTCACAATAGGACAGATTCAGACCACTAAATGAGTCACACTGTTGGATGAGTGTACGTAGGCTTGGGAGAGAAGAAAAAGAATATAGAGAATAAAGTTAATGGTTTAAAAAAAAAGGTAAAGTCTTTAAAGAGACAGAGTACAGATAGTTAAAAGATTAAAAGAAATAAAGAAATATAAGCCACGTAAAAATGGAAAATTCACAGAGAGTCTGGATTATGTACATTGTGTTTTCTTTAAAATTTTTGACTGTGAAGGAGCTAAGTACAGAGAGACATTTCATTATATGGGCTGCCAAGTGGAACCAGAACGGATATCATGAGGGTATGACTTCAGAATTTGGGTCTAAGGATATGATGCTTTGGAGAGAGTCTTCTTTTGTTTTCACAGAGGACCAGACCCTTTGGATTTCTTCTATCCTGATTTGGTATGATAGACCACGACCTCCCGAAAAGTTCCTGTGAACACCCTCAAAAAATTACTTCGCTCAACTGCCAACTGAGATGACCCTGGCACACAGGTTATACCATGAAAGACCTAATTAACGACTCCCCCATTCAGCAGGAAGCAGTTTGGAGAGAAAAAACTGCGCCCATGTTCCCAAATATTGTTTATAAATGTTCTTTTACATTTAAAGGGGGATATGATATAGATATGAATAATTGCATTAGTATAGATTTTGCTTTATTTATAGAGATTTAAGGTCAATTTTATTATATGTATAAGTGTTTCTGATTTTGATTAAGGTATTGTGATTGTGTAGTTCATTTAAATATGTACTGTATAATTAAGAAATATAGGTTGTTAATGGATAATCATTGATAACAGTAAAGCTTGTAGTCATGTTAGTTAGATTTTCTAGATATATAGAAATATATTTTAGATAGACATTCTTCATGTCTTTCAGAGATTACAGAATAGGACATTTAATGTTTTAATAACTGAGGACTTTTCATGACAGTGAGACACTCTGCTCCTGGCAGCACCAATCTACTGCAAGAGGAAGATGGGCATCGAAGAGACTAGTTATGGAGTTTGATAGCAATTTGGGCAAGAAACTGCTCTTGCCTGGACTATTGCATAAACTGGACACAGAGAACCCACAGAGAGAGGACTACTGAACTTGCCTGAGATGAGATGATCTTTCAGTGTTCCTGATTGATGAAAGAGTCTGCGAGATATTCTGCAGGACACAACAGATAGTGACTGAACTCACTTTGAATTTTCCTGCTTTATGGAAATGTCTGCTGGATACCATGGGCCTGAAGGCTGAAGATGGATGCCCCAACGGTACAGAGGAACTTTGGGTGACTGTCCAGGCAGCGAGATGTCTCTGTCATTTCTAGAGTTTTAAAAGTTGCTTTTTTCTTGTTTGCTTAGGTAGTATTGTATCTTTCTGGAGTCTTTGATGGAGTTAAGAATAGTTAGTTATAGTTATAGTTTTCCTTAGTTATGATAAAGATTATTGTAATTTTTACTTGATAACTGTTTTGTTATATTTAATTTTGCTATGTTAAAGTTAAAGCCTTTTTTTGTTTAAACCGAAAAAGGGGAAATGATGGAGGAAGGTCATTGGTTAAATTAAAAGAAACTGCTTGGCTCTCATTGGTTAGGAGATAGGTGGGAGGAGTAAACAGAACAAAACGCTGGGAGGAAGAGGAAGTGAGGTCAGACTCGACAGTTCTCCTCTCGGGAGCAGACGCCTTCAGAGAGACACCATGCCTCGCTCCCGGGCAGACACACGCTATGAAGCTCCGACCCAGGATGGACTTAGGCTAGAATCTTCCCGGTAAGACCGGTGCTATATAGATGATAAGAAATGGGCTAGTCCAGGTGCGAGAGTTAGCCTAGAAGAGGCTGGGTAGAAATGAGCCAAGCGGTGTTTAAAAGAATACAGTGTCCGTGTAATTATTTCGGGGCATAAGCTAGCCGGGCAGGCGGCTGGGGTGTTGGGGACACAGCCCCACCGCCGCCCCTTATTACTACAAATCACACTTAAGGACGGACCCCATGCCCAGCTGTAGATGGTCAACAGGAAATGAACTCAACGGTATTTTGGGAAGATTTTTGTCTTACACTGCTTTGTCTGGACATTTTTTACCCTTACAGGTCCTTTATTTATGTATTATGGTTTCTAAAATTATGTTTTTATAGTATTTGTGTGTGCAAATGTGTGTATCTGCCTCTGTATGTATTTTTTATGCATTTTCATTGGCTGTTTTTTTTTTTCTATTTATCAGTTTGTTTTGTCCTACTCCGGTTTTGTGGTATTTGTTTGCCTTGTTTTTAGATGCTTGTGTGTTTTCTAATGAGAGAGAAAGAAAGGGGGGTAGACTTGGGTGGGTGGGGAGGATCTGGGAGGAGTTGGAGGAGGGGAGACTGATCAGAATATATTGTATGAAAAAAATCTATTTTCAGTTTAAAAAAGAAGTAATTTTCTAATGGAGACATGCTTGTAATTCTTGTCCCTTATCTCTGATGAATGACCTTCTCTTCCCAACTTATCATTATTAGTGTGTGTGTGATGAGTGTGCAGGCCAAGCGAACCACGGTGCAAGTGTTGAGGTCAGAGAACAGCTTGCAGGAAGCGCTTCTCCCTTTCTACAATTTCTTGGGCCCCAGGGCTCAAACTTCTGTTGCCAGACTTATGCAGGCAAATGATGAGAAATGGGACCTACAAAATGATCAGGCAGACTTAGGGTGGAGACCCAGAGAGTAGCGCTTCTAGACATGTTCAGTTTGGGGGCCAGGAACATTAAAAGGGAGTTCTAGTTTCTTAACTCCTATACCTTCAGTGTTAAAATATAACAGTCTTCAAGAAAGAGGCAGATAGAAATGTGGGGACAAGTGTTCCTAAAGTCAAATTTTATCATTTGGCTTTTTTTTCTGAGACTGTTGCAGCCAGATCAGAAGGCCTATTCCTGGATACCTTGGCAGTTGTCAAAGTGGGAAAGGTTTGTGCTGCTACCAGTTTCTCTAAAGCGGCATGCTTGTCTTTGCCTCTTCTCTCTAGCCTTACACGATGGTTTAAAAAACTGTCCACAAGTTCTGATACTGTTCAAAAACACCGGTCTTGTTTCTCTCTGTGAGTGTAGGCCATACTGCATGTGGCAGTTTGAATGTAATTGCCCCCCCTCCCAAAAAAAATTCATAAGGGAATGGCCTTATTGGGGGGTGTGGCTTTCTTGAAGTAGGTATGACCTTCCTGGAGGAAGGGTGTCACTGTGGAGGCAGGCTTTGAGGTCTCATATATGCTCAAGCTACACCCAGTATCTAAGACCACTTCCTGTTGCCTGCATATCAAGATGTAAAACTCTCAGCTACTTCTTCAGCACCGTGTCTGCCTGCATACTGCCATGTTGCACCACAATGATAATGGACTAAATCTCTGAAATTGTAAACCACTCCAATTAAATGTGTTCCTTGATAAAAGTTGCCATGATCATGGTGTCTCTTAATGCCAATATGAATGCCTTGATTCTAATAAGTACATTATGTAGAAGTAATGATACACTGCTTCTGAGACTGTCTCACAAAGATCTTGTGGCTGCCTCCTTGCTTACCCTCAGATGGCTCACTTTGGAAGAAGGCAGATACCATATTCTATGGGCAGCCAGTAAAAAGGTCCAGGTAGCAATGAATCCTGGCTTTCTATCAATAGCCAGCATCATGTTGTCAGCCACATAATTCCTCTTGGTAGCAAAGCTGGCCACAGTCGAGCAACTAATGACGGTTGCCCAGAAAAATCTCCTGAGATCCTGGGCTAGCCTCACTCCGTCAAGCAGCTTCCAATTTGTAGCTCACTAGACCTATAAAATAATGTTTCAACTGCTAACTTTCAAGGATATTTGGATTTTTTTTTGAGACAGGGCTTTCTATATATCCCTGACTGTCCTGAAACTTACTAGGTAGACCAGGCTGGCTTAAAATTCAGAGAGCTGCCTGTGTTGCTTCCAAAGTGCTGGGATTAAAGGTTTGCACCACCATGCCTAGACTTCAAGGATATTTATATTAATAGGTACCTAATAAATCTTTCTTGGTTGAATCCATGTTGTGCATTTTTACAAACCAACAAATGATAGTGTTTCAAGAATATGTTTGGATTTTTATTATCCCCTTTGTGCTTCAAAGCAAAAAAAAAAAATTCTAGGCCTTCAAGGACATCAGGACCTACAAAGACAGGGCTGCATACAGGGTGGAAAAATAACAGCCTATCAGTACAAGGCACCTTGACTGAAGCCTCATTTGCCTATTCTTTGTCTCTCTGAGACCATTCACCCAGCCAATGTGTCTGTGAGTCCGGTCAGGAAGTCACTAATTACCCCATTGTGCAGGTCACATATCAATTATTCTTATGAAGTAGAACCTTCCTCTTCCCCCCACCCCCTCCTTTCTGCAGAAATGGTGTCTAGCAGGATTTAAGGCACTGTCTTCAGGGTCATCATGCTGGACTGCCTATCAGTGGGATTAACAGGGCTTTTGCCTGAAGGACAATTTGACCTAATGCCTTTCTTTTGAACATACTCCTTCCTCTCCAAATTTAACACTTTGAACATCTCAAATTTTCAATGTTTTAGATTAATCATTGTAAATCCTGTATTTCCTTTTGCTGTCAAAACTTTACACAATGAAGCATATTGTTGAAAATTTGACTCTCTAGAAAGGAATTTTTATCCTTTTAGGACTAGTTTTTCGAATGTTATTATTATTATTTTACATCCTGATTATAGCTTCTCCTCCCTCCTCTCCTCCTAGTCCCTACCTCCCCTCCCCTCTGCTCCCTCATCCACTATCCTTACAGTTTCCTACATCTCCCCTTTGTCTAACCCCCATTCACTCCTCATTTATTTCTATTCAGAAAAGGGCAGGCCTCCCATGGATATCAACAGAACATGGCATATCAAGTTGCAGTAATACTAGGCACCTGCCCTCATATAAAGGCTAGGCAAGGCAACTCAGTATGTGGAATAGGGTCCCAAAGGGTAGCAAAAGAGTCAGAGATAGCCTCTACTCCTGCTGTTAGGAGTCTCACAAGAAGACCAAGCTTCATATATGTTACAACTGTAACATACATGTTACAACAGTAACATATATGAAGAGGGCCTAGATTAGTCCCTCCCAGCCTCCCTGGTTGTTGGTTCAGTCTCTGTGAGCCCATATCAGCCCGGCTTAGTTGATTCTGTGGGATTTCTTGTGGAGTTCTTAACTCTTCTTGCTCCTATAATCCTTCCCCCACCCTCTTCCTCATGGTTCCCTTTTATGACTAGTTTTAACATACTATACCTATTCTACATTGTCCTTCTGAAAGTTCTTAAAGACACAAGGTCCTTCTGATAAATCCATTTGGGCATGGAGAAGGCACATCCTTCTGCTCTGTGACCTATTAACAGCCTAGACAGAAAATCAACCTAGAGAACTCTTAAAGATTGTGGTAAGGATGCTGAAGTATATCTCTCTACAATTGATGGCTTCTGGTAGGGGTGTAGGTGGTGAAGGACTCAGTTTTCTTTAAGGAACTGGCCACTGGAGTTTGACCATGCTCCACTCCAGGGATGGACAACACAATTTCTTCTTCTTCTTCTTCTTCTTCTTCTTCTTCTTCTTCTTCTTCTTCTTCTTCTTCTTCTTCTTCTTCTTCTTCTTCTTCTTCTTCTTCTTCTCCTTCTCCTTCTCCTTCTCCTTCTCCTTCTCCTTCTCCTTCTCCTTCTTCTTCTTCTTCTTTTCTTCTTCTTCTTTCTTCTCTCCTCTTTCCTCTTCCTTCTTCCTCTTCCTCCTCTTGCTTATCTTTGTCTTCATCTTCATCTTCTTTGTTTTCTTTTTCTGGGGTTGGGGTGGGTCTGGGAGGACTGAGAAGTGTGATATGGGTTCATGATGTGAAATTCCCAAATAATCAATAAAATCATTATGTTGGGGAAAAAAGAGAAATACGATCTGATACATTATATTCTAACCCTAAAATTTAAGTTGGTAGGGAGCTGAATGACTCAGCATTTTGTCTCACAGTCTTGAGGACTGGAGTTTGAATTCTCAGAAATCCATGTAAATGCTGGGTGGGTGTGGTGACACATCTGTAATGCTAACCCTAGAAAGAGGAGGGGTCGATCCTGCCTCAATTTAATGTGCCAGGCTTTGTTGACTCCCCATGGGAAATCTTACCCTTTGGGAGGAGAGGATGGGGGTTGGGCTGGGAGGGAAGGCAAGAAGGGGTGGGAGAAATCTTGGAAGGGAGTACTGTGGTTGGAACATAAAATGAATAATAAATAAATGCATTTAAGAAGGCCTGCATGTACCGGCATTTATCAGCTCATTGTCCAGGGAAAGGCTAAGGGCCACTCCTCTGGATACCATCCACAAGGAAAGCACTTCAGTATCTGCTACAAGGAAAGCATGGTGCTGGTCATTCTGCAGTTTAGCTCTGCATATGCTACAGTCGCTTCATCTTTTTGGACACATTTTCTAGACTACAGCGTTGCTTTGACACCTTGGCTAAAATACTACAGAACCTTCAAAATCCTGGATCCTCTTTCTCTCTCACCCATGAATCTAGTAAAATTGTCTCAGGGTGCTTTCAGGACACCAGAATTTTGAAAAGCACCCTCTTGCTGATTTTCAACGTGATGTCAAGATTGAACATTAGTAAACAGATCATTGCTAAGCATCTTGCCAGATCTGTTCTTGTTTTGAATACTTGTGATTTGAGTTGACACAAACCATGCTATTAACATATTTTTCAGTCACAGGGAGAAATAATTCTTAAGCGGCACAATTGACACTTGACACAGATGGATCATTATTCTTGAGTTCTTTGAAGTCATTTACTGAAAGGAAGCCTTGGAGTGGGAGGGTTAAAGTTGTAATGCTTAACTTTTTCTTTAAGTTAGGAGGACAGGAAGGGTAGCAGAGCAATGAGAAGGGTAAGTCCTCTGACAGCTAGTTTTATGGATCATATATGAATATAGACATCTCACTACATTTTTCTGAAACTTGACATTGACCACAATTTTTTCATAGCTGCCTTTCTAATGGCCTGATTGTCTTGATGCTGTACCGTATAACATCATTTTAAAATGTGATTCCCTTGATAATATGATTGAGAAGTAACTGTCTGTGTAACTAGCCTTTCTGGAAGCAGTAATGAAATGATGCTCTGATGTGGTTTGTTTCTTCACAAATATCTAGTTCAAGATGTTTAAATTCACATTTCAACAAAAGATGCTTGGGGTAAGGCAATCTTTGATGTGGGAGTGTCATCTGTCTATCTGTTGCTTTCATTGGATAATAAAGAAACTGCCTTGGCCTTTAATAGGACAGAAAATTAGGTAGGCGGAGTAAACAGAACAATGCTGGGAAAAAGAAGCCGAGTCAGGCAGTTGCCATGATTCTCCCACCTGACAAAGATGCAGGTTAAGATCTTTCCTGGTAAGCCACACCTCGTGGTGCTACACAAATTATTAAATATGGGTTAAAACAAGATGTGAGAATTAGCTAATAAGAGGCTTGAACTAATGGGCCAGTCAGTGTTTAAAAGAATACAGTTTCCATGTAATTATTTTGGGGCATAAGCTAGCCATGCGGGCAGCCAGGCGCCGAAACGTAGCCTGCTGCTCTTACTACAGATCTTTTGTTGTCTTACCAGTAGAATGTGGTGAATGTGCTCATTAGGGTTAGATTACAAAAGTATTATCTGTGGGGATGGAGAGGTGGCTTGGCTGTTAAGGGCACTTGCTAGCCTTGCAGATGACCTGGCTTCTGTTCCTATCCACATAGTAGCTCACAACTCTCTGTAACTCCAAATCTAAAGTATCTAACACCTTCTTCTGGTCTCTACATCATCCATGTGGTGCACAGACATCCATACAGGCAAAATATCCATACAGAGAAAACAAAAATAAATAACTTTTTAAAAGTTATTATTAAGTATTCACTTTCTTTCTGAGTTACCCTACAACTATCTCAGCGAAGCAGACTAGAGAAGCCAGAAGGGCAAGAAATTGAATATGGCCTCTTGGCAGCTGCCAGTCAGGACCTCAGTCACAGAGTCTTTGAAAAAGTAGAAATTGCTAATGATTGCTGCCTGAACGTGGAAGTGGATCATTCCTCATAAGTCGCCAGATGACACTTACCTTTGATCTCAGTCTCCTATGTAACTAATATATACAAGCAGAACGAGATAGCAGCTACAAAGAGCAGATAAAGAAAATGGCTGGAGGAAGTGTTAGTGATGCTCCCTTTGAGACTCCAAGCTCAGTGTAACTGAGGCCATTCTTATTTCCAGCGTGGCTCATCTACACAGAGATTTATCACAAGCATCTTTTTGCTCTGATCTCTTATGGGATGGAGGAGTCCCTAGGAGGAAATTCTAGTTGCCTAATGAGTCTGGAGAAATGGTTTGCCACAACAGTCTAGCTTTATTCCTCTGAGTGTGAATGAATGCTCATTCAGATATGTCTCTAACTAGGGGAGTGAGACTTCTGGGAAAGCAAGACGAGACAAAAGTAAATCGATACAAGTTTTCTATGTGTTAATCTATGCTGAGCACTTGACTGATGTGTCAGTCATAAATGAAAGGCCACTATAAATTTCCCATTTCATGGAGGAGGAAGAAGCCTCATTCAGTGAAGGCACTTGTTGGTCTCCTAAGTTACATTTTCGGAGACACAATTCTACTCCATGACTCATTGTTGTGCTATGGATGGGTTTTTATTCCCACTTACAACTCTTAGTGCCAAGTATAAAACTTTATCCCCCAACACACACCAAGTAAGTTTGGCAAAATCATTTGTCATTGTCATCATCATCATTATTATTTCCAAAGAAAGACCAGTAAGTGATGCAGAATGGTTTTTTTGGCTCCTGTCTTGGTTGCAAATAGGTTTCATTTCTGTTGCCAATAGTAATTGATTGGTAGTGGTTTCTGGAACTGAATATTAAAAAGGAGGATAAGGCCAAACCTAGGCTTAGTTTGAAAAAGGTTGTGATTAAAAAGAGCTTAGTCTGGAATAGAGTAAGTTGACTATGATCCCTGTTGTTTTCACTAATAAATGTTCATTCTGTTATAGCCAGGTACCTGCGTGAGACAATCAGCTCATTCTACCTTAATCTGGAACATTCCTGAAAACTGACACATACCCTGCCAACCTCAGGCAAGCTGCAAATGTTGGTTATTCTATACAAGGGCAGCTGGGAGCAGGTAGACTATTATCACTTTGATACTCAAATGTCATCCACGAAGCAGCAGAAGCAGCCGTAGCAGCAGCAGCAGCAGCCGCCGCTGCTGCCACCGCCCTGAAAGCCTCTTTAAATGTAGAATCCCTGACCATGCCTTAGATCTACTGAATTGAAAGCTTCCCTACCCACAAGATGCCCAGGTGATTTGCCCATATCAAAGCTGGAGAAGCTGCTGGAGAAGCAAGTTGAATCAGTAGCTCCCAACTCTTTCTGAGTTGGAGTATCCATGATTGATTAACAATAGTTCACATGTGACATGATCCTACAGATACACCTCAAAACTGTGCAGAGGTCTTTAGGTGAAGGCGTGTCTTGCCTCCCTTCCTTTCTTGCTGTAAAAATCATATTAAGGAATTATGGGAGTTAGCTCGGCATGTAAAGTTTATGTGATAGAAGAAGGCAGACTTGAGTTCAATCCCTGGAATCCATGTAGAAAGCCAGGAGTGATAACACCCACTTACAAGCCCAGTTCTGGTGTGACTGAGACAGGATTGCAGAGAACGGCCAGTCATTCTAGACTATTTGGTAAGCCCCAGGCCAGCGGCAGACTCTAGCTCATAAAATGAGGTGGCTGGCGCATGGGAAATGGCAGCCAAGGCTCCCCTCTGACTTCCACATGCATACACACATATTACACAGTCCCCCCCACAAACATGAATCACACGACAACCAGAGGAAGAAGAGTGAGACTAATCAATAACCTCGAATCTGCTCTCATATTTGTCAACATGAAGCATCTGAGGCTTTGGCATCTCAGTTGCTTTCATCGTGGTAGTAAAGAAGGATGCTATGAAGAGATCTTCTGGGAAAAGAAACTCTAGCTCCCGCCATACGTATCTTTCTTGCTACATGTTTACCTTCTGCTCATGGGCCCAGTGAGAATCCATCCTGGGTTGCATTAAGTCAATGTTCTGCTTCGAGATGCTGTGCAGGGGATAGGTGGTGGGGAATAGGATCTATAGACAAGCCTCAAAGACCTCTCTAGGTGCTCTCAAACTTTGAGCATCAGGCTCACCAGGAGAGTTTGTAAGAAAACAGATTCAAGATCCCGTTCCCATGGTTCTCTATTCTGTAGGTAGGAGGTGCGACACAAATATTTGCAAGTTCTCATTTGATCTATGCTGCTCTGCAAATGGCCAGCAACACTCCAGCAACAGCATCTCCTGGTGATTGCTAAAAATGTTGACCTTCAAAGATGTTTAGGCCTGTCACAGCCTGCATTCAAACATGATGCTATGTGATAGGAAATGCATTGTGGGTATGTAGCTCACAAGCTGTGAGAAACATGAGTTAGACACACAGGAGACGTTTGTTTATTTTATAGGATTTCTTGTAGCCCAGGCTGTTCTGGAACTCACTGTGGAGCCAACGATAATGTTGAATCTTTATCCTCCTGCTTCCACCTCCCAAGAGCTGTGATTGTGCTACCATGCCCCACCATACAGAGTTCTGGGGACTGAATTCAGGTTTGCTCCATGCTAGGCAAGCGTTCTATGAACTGAGCCAAAACGCCATTGCTGAGACATTTTTTTTTTTGTAATTTGTTGGAATAGATGGCTACCTTTAAAGCTAGCTTCCCCCCTGGCCTTCTGCTTTGTCCCTCATTGTGCCTGCCAGTCCTCGGCCTTTGCTTTGCTTTCCCATCTTGTTATGACCCACTTGCTCGTGACCACACTTCTGTATACCCCAAAGGAAAATTCTACTAAGCTGTACTTTGGAATATTGTTTTCTTTTGTGTGTGTGACAGGGCTTCTTGTAGAGCCTTACCCCTATTTTTAAGACAAGGTCTTGCTATGTAGCCTTCATTGGCCTAAAAACTCTCTATGTATACCAGAGTGGCCTCCAAACTCACAGAAATCCACCTGCTTCTTCTTCACTAGTGCTAAGATTAAGTGTGTGTGCCACCACACCAGGCCCTGAACTTGTTTTTAAAAATTATTTGTATATTTATGTGTGTGTATACATGACATGCATGTGTTTGCTCACACTCAGCACCATTGCAGGGAGGCTGCAGGTATGTAACTAAATGGTGGGAGCAGCGAGCGGTTGTGATGTGCCCTGCCAGACAGGGTTGAGGACTGCTTGACAATAACTGGGTCAGTATGGCACCTAAGGGGTCTTAGGCTAAGGAGGATCTGAAAATGTTCAAGAAAGAAAAAAAACCAATCAGGAATGCTAGGAATGCAGGAGAACTTCACGTGCTAAGCCAGCACTGAGAGGCTGAAATTTAGAAACGCTTTCTTTCTTCTGTTTGTCCATCTGTCACCAGTCTTTTTTTTATCTGATGGCGAAAATAATATCGCATGATGAAAGAGTTGGAAAACAGAATACAGCACTTGTTCACCAATAGACTACCCTAGATATAACTTTCATTGTTTATTTGTTTGTTTGTTTTGTTGGTGTCGGCAGTAATGTGATCGGTGTGTATGTGTAGACCATCCTGGCCTTGGGCATGTGATTTGCACGTCCCGGTGTCCTGAGAACTGGAATGTCAGGGATGTGCTTCCACATTCATCGCTATCTATGGTTTGGGTTTTATTTTTTTCCCATCTGTGCTCCTTAAAGATGGCAATGGCCTAGTCCTCAAAAGCTGGGAAAGTTTCATGAAAATGTGAAAATTAAGATTGTAGTTGGACAGGACAGGCTCCAAAACCACAGAGAAACCCTGTCTTAAAAAAACGAAAAAAAAAAACGAAAAAAAAAAAAGATTGTAGTTGGAACGAAGCCTTTTTACCCACGGGCTTCATCTGAGGGAGACCGTGCTGGATTACCAGGGTGTGGAATGCTAATGCCATGGCACAATACCTGGCAAAAGAAACTTCAGCATTTGTTTTCAGTGGCAATTTGAGGGCAAAGTCCATCATTGTTGGGGGAGGGGAAGGCACGGTGGCAGGAGCTTGAGGCAGCAGGTCACATGACATCCATAGTCAGGAGGCAGAGATAAATGTCAGCGCTCAGCTCACTTTCCTCTTTTTATTCAGTCTGAGGCTCCAGCCCGTGGGACGGTGACAGCCATAATCAGGGTGTGTCTTTCCACCTCATATTAACTGAACTTAGAAAATCTCTTAAAACCATACCCAGAGATTTGTCTACTGAGTGATTTGGAATTCTGTCAAGTTAGTCATCACACTGGTAAACTCAATGTATACAGAAGGGTCCTTAAAAATGGAAGGGGAGGGGGAGCAAAAAACGTAAAGGGAAAAAGTGACTATAGAGGGAGGTCAGTTTAGAAGTCTGCCGGAAGTTGTTGGAAGAAAGGGCCAACAACCAAGGAGTGGGGGCTCCCCCTAGAGGATGAAAAGAGCATCGAAAGTCATTTTAGGGCCTCCAAAAGTGTTCCTTGGTTTGAGCCCATTGAGACCAGAGTTGTAAGATAATACATTTCTGTTATTGAAGAAGTTAAGTTTGTAGTAATTTGTTATAACATACCTTATACCGTTTTTTATGTTCATGTAGTTTTCACTGTTATTTTTTTTTTTTTTTTTAAATTTTTTTATTGATAAAAGGAGGATAAAGAAAAGAAAAAAAAAACAAATTTCCACCTCCTCCCACCAGCCTCCCATTTCCCTCCCCCTCCTCCCACTCTTCTCCCCCTCCTCCCACCCCTCTCCCCTTCCCCCCACTCCTCTCCCCCTCCCTTTCCAGTCCAAAGAGCTGTCAGGGTTCCCTGCCCTGTGGTACGTCCTAGGTCCTCCCCCCTCCATCCATATCTAGGAAGGTGAACATCCAGACTGGCTAGGCTCCCACCAAGCCAGCACATTGCATAGGATCAAAACCGCGTGCCATTGTCCTTGGCGTCTCATCAGCCCTCATTGTTCGCCATGTTCCGAGAGTCCAGTTTTATCCCATGCTTTTTCTGGTAACAGTCCAGCTGGCCTTGGTGAGCTCGCAGTAGATCATCTCCACTGTCTCAGTGGGTGGGTGCACTCCTCGTGGTCCCGACATCTTTGCACATGTTCTCACTCTCCTCTTGGATAAGGGAAGTAGACAAAATTGCCGGGGGGAAAAGTGGGATCTTGGGGGTGGGGTGGGATGGGGGTTAGGGGAGATGGGGAGAGAAAAGGTAGAAGGGAAGGAGGGTGGACTTGGGGAAACAGGAGGATCGGGATAAAGGAAGGTTGGATAGGGGAGCACGGAACCACAATTCTTAGTTAAGGGACCCACTTTAGGGTGGGCAGGAGACTTGACCCTAGAGGGGCTCCCAGGTGCCCAAGCTGAGGTCCCCAGTTAGTTCCCTGGGCAGCTGAGGATAGGGAACCTGAAATGACCCTACCCTAGAGCAATACTGACGAATATATTGCATACCATCCTAGAACTTGCATCTGGCGATGGATGGAGATAGAGACAGAGACCCACACTGGAGCACTGGACTGAGCTCCCAAGGTCCCAATGAGGAGCAGAAGGAGTGAGAACATGTGCAAAGATGTCGGGACCACGAGGAGTTCACTGTTATTTTTAAAAAATTATTTGGCCACATAGGATTGTATTAATCTATGGAGTTGAAGTTCTGGCTTTGCCTTAATTATACCTGTTAAGTGTGTGCATATCTTTCTACCTTTTATTTTTATATACATTTAATTATTTCCAGAGACAATGTAACAGAACTGAAATTTGGGCTTTGAGTTTCATTCATTTCTTTTTCTATATTCATTGTAAGGAAGAATGTCCAGGCCTCCCAGAATGTGACTTGATGTATGACATAAGGTGAGAATGTACTTTTTAAAAACTTAGTTTCTTCATCAACAGCATATGCTAAATGACCTTCCGCATCTTTTCTGTTTCTTTCCTTATTAAATATTCAGTTTTTTTCAAAAACAAGCTCATTTTCCCAGCCATCGATTCTCTTCCATTAATTGATTTTTGTTTGTTCTTGAACCAGTAAGTCATTTTTGAATTCCTGCAATATGATACATATACATATATATATACACATATATATGATCTAGTTTTTTCTCTAATTATATTTTTGTTAAAATTTTAAATTGATTCTTCTCATCTACATTTTAAAAATATTCCTTTCAGCTCCCAGGAAAATTCCATTGAGAGTGCCCAGTCCTGAATGTCCTGACAAATACTTGGGAAACCCTTAGCTTGGCACATGAAAGCTCTCGATCATGGGATCCTATTTTTTTTCTATTCCTTTTTTGATAACCCTTACTATAGTTTTAGGGTACATATTGGCTGCTTTCCATATGAACAATATTATTTTTTAATAAATATTTTTCTTATTTCTTTAATCCATAATTCTTAATTCGTACAATGTATTTTAATTGCGTTCATCCCCAACTCCTCTTTTTAACTCCTTCCCCTATCCACCTCTACCTCCCTATCCACCAAGGTTCGATTCTACTGTAGGCATGGGCATGCATCCACTGGTCAGCTTACTATATTCCGTTTTATGCATTTTGTTCATTCTTTTCCCAGTCCAGACTGTACCATTACATTTATTTGTCTTTCAAGCTTTTTGGAATGAATTTTCGTTGTTTCTCACTGCCACGTGGCCTTGAATTCCTCACCTTTCCTGAGGGCCACTTTCGTGCTTAAGGTGAAGTCATCTGTAACTTCCTTGCAGAGTTGTCAACTGGACACTGGTTAATTTAAAGGAAGAATCTAGCAAGAGCCCCTCCACTTAGTATAAAAAAAAACAATGAATGCCACTGTCCATCTCATTACTATATTATTCTACACTCATTAAGCCATAAACTCTTTAAAAGTAAAGCTATGTTATTCTTCATATATGTTCTATTAAGCCTAGGGTATAATAGCGCTCAAGTCCAGGGTGCAGCGGTGTTACGTTCATTTGAATATGAGGTCT
Organism: Microtus pennsylvanicus; assembly: GCF_037038515.1. NCBI lineage: Eukaryota > Metazoa > Chordata > Mammalia > Rodentia > Cricetidae > Microtus > Microtus pennsylvanicus. The sequence continues at coordinate 124,220,423 of NC_134601.1, read as the reverse complement.
TTTATTTATTCTTTGAGAGTTTCATACATGCATATGATGTATTTTCATCATATTCATTCCCTACTCACCCCCAGCTCCTCCAGTGTCCTCCCCCAACACATCTCCCTCCTAACTTCATGCTCTCTCTTCCTTTTCCTTTTCTTTTTTAAATAACCAACTGAGTTCAATTAGTGCTGCCCACATGTGGTTGGGTATAGGGCATCCACTGGAGCATGGTCAACCTATTAAGTGACTGCATCCTTAGAGAAAATGGACTCATGCTTGAACCCTCAGCACACATACAAAAAAAAATTGGAGTGATCCCGAGAAGATTAGCATGACATGGACCCTGCACGAGGATGACATGCAAATTCCATATTTAGACATAAATTCTAGATGACAAACATTCCATATTTATTTTTAAAAAGAAAAAAAAGAAAAGACAACTGGCTCTTCCTTCCTTAGCAGCCACCAACAGCTAGCTCCTCAGCTGGGTGGGGGAGGCTCATATCATGCTCATTTTTGAAATAAAGAAATGAGGAAATACAACATCATATTTAAAAATGTGGACATTAAACAGTGAAGTGAAGACTTTGATACCTACTTCCTTGCCCCCACATTGTGACTCCGGAGTGAAATCTCCAGTGCTTTCCACACAGTGCCTCTGCTCTCCCTTTCTTATTCATGCCTGGCCCCTCCTTCCAGAAGAGCCCACAACCTCCTCCCATGAACATCCTCACATCCCTCTCAAACTGCAGATGTTGATTTGGCCCAAGCTCTAGACAGACCCGAGAACCAGGAGTCAATATCCCTAGAAATACGGTTGACAGTGATGGGCGAGTATTATCGGCTAAATGCCCTAGCCTTCTCAAATGCTAAGGGGAACCTAGAGCTTTGATCAGTGAGGATGGATGAATGGGATCAAGGTCTCAATCCATCTGACATGTGTTATGTGGAGAATTCCAGAGATGGTATTTAGAACCTTCTAACAACTGAATTGAATGATTTAGTGTATTTCGATCTAATAATTTTAAAAAGATTTTTTATATGTCTTTTTGTCAACTGGCACATAAAACATTTTTATTATGGGATACCATGTGGTGTGTTGATATATGTACTGTGTTATGTTAAGTTCATGGTAAGCATATTCACCGCCTAAAGCATCCATGATTTCTTTGTAATACTAAAAATCCTTTCTTGTAGTTTTTTGAAGTATATAGCAAAAAATAAAACTAAAAAATAAAGAGAAGAAAAACCCAGACTTATTATCAGTATATATTCATGCTGCTGTGGTATAGAATATACTATAATTGGGCTGGGAGTGCAGCTTTGCTTAACTATCTGCCTAGTATACATGAGGCTCTGGACTTGTTTCCCAACAGAGGAAACAAACCAATAATGGAAGAACCAAAACACCAGAGCATCTCGCTCCCATCTAACTTCAACTTAGTACCTATTAACCAGACACTTCCCTTCCATGTCTTCCTCATTCTTCCCAGCCGCTGGTAAGGACCACTCTATTCTCAACTTCTAGGAGACTGACTGCATTACATTCTCTATACGAGTGAGATAGTTTTGCATTTATACTTCTGTGTCTGGCTTATTTCCCTTAGCAGAATGAACCTTGGTTCCATCCATGCTGTTGTAGATGGTTGCATTTTTATCATTTTTTTTTGTGGTTGTATGGTGTTCTCTTGATCTATTCTTCAGTTGGTGGACACTTAGGTTGTTTCCACTTCTTTCCTAGTGTGAACAGTGCTGTAAAAATTATGGGGGTAGGGGCTGGAGAGATGGCTCAGAGGTTAAGAGCATTGCCTGCTCTTCCAAAGGTCCTGAGTTCAATTCCCAGCAACCACATGGTGGCTCACAATCATCTGTAATGGGGTCTGGTGCCCTCTTCTGGCCTGCAGGCTTACAGACAGAATATTGTATACATAATAAATAAATAAGTAAATAAATAAATATTTAAAAAAGAAAGGTTATATTAAAAAATTATGGGGGTACAGATGTGTCTTCCGAGTACAAATTTCGTTTTTCCGTGTCTTGCTTCCTCTCTCTTTCCCTTACACTTTCCTCCTCTCTTGAGAAAGGATCTCAGTCTGTAGCCCAGACCGGCCACCTGCAATTCATTGTGTAGCCCATGCTGACCTCTACTTGTGGTAATGAAGAAGGCTTCAGCCTTTCAAGTACTAAGCGCACATGTGTGAGCCTCCATATGGAGCTTGGTAGTTTCACGCTTAGGTTTTGCTTTGTGCTCCAAAAGTTTCATACTGTTGTCCATAACGGCCGGAGTTACATTGCCACTGCCGTGAGCATGATTCCCTTTTCTCTACTTCTATGGGCACATTTATTTATTTTATTATAATGGTGTTTTGCCTGATTGTATGCCTGTAGACCATGGGTGCGATGGTGTCCGTGGAGGCCAAAGGAGGAATTGGAGTTAATGATGGCTGTGAGCCACCATATGAGTGCTGGATATTGAACCTGGGTCCTCTGGAGGAGCTGCCAGGGCTCTGAAACCCCGAGTCAAGTCTCCAGCACTGTATCACTGTTTTACGCGTCATTTTTCTTCTACTTGACGTTTGCTATATTGACAAAGTCTTATTGGAGGTGAATTCGATCCTTTTTAAAGATTTGTCTTTATGTGTATGTAAATATGTCCGTGTGACTGAATGTCACATGAGTACAGATGCCATCCCTTGTAGGCTAGAAGTTATCATGGAGTTTCAGTTATAGTGATTGTGAATGGCTGGAGGCAGATACTGGGAACTTAATTTGGTCCCTTTGGAAGATCAGCAAGTGCTCTTGCACACTGAACCATCTCTCCAGCCCCGAGGACATTTAAAAAAAACTTTTTCAAATTTTATTAAATGAATTCAAGTACTTTTGCAACGCTTTAGTAGAGGTTGGCTCACAACTGAGCCGTCATTTCTAGTGAGGAGGAAACTATGGCTTCAGGTACATAGCTTATATTTGGCCATATACCACCACAGATGCCCCATAGCTTATGTTTGGCCATATACCACCACAGATGCCCCATAGCTTATGTTTGGCCATATACCACCACAGATGCCCCATAGCTTATGTTTGGCCATATACCACCACAGATGCCCCAATGTCTTCAGGAACCAAAAGTTCAGCATGGGGACACCTGACCAAACATTCTTAGAAAAATTTAAGTTTTCATGGAGTGCCCATCATCAGTCCCAAGTTCAGTATTGCCGCCATTGGGGTACAGCAGCATCACCTCAGAGCTGCCCCGCCATGGCTCCTGCACTCACAGCTCTGGGGGCTCCAGCCGAAGCACCTGGCTCAGGGCAGCTGCGTGGTACCCATTGATGTGTCAGGTCCTGATGTGTGCAGTGACCATGGTCATGCTTGCTAGTGCCTCCCTGTTCCACAGTCTCTCTCTCTCTCTCTCTCTCTCTCTCTCTCTCTCTCTCTCTCTCTCATTTTTTATTTTATCATGAACGACTTGGCCAGCTTCAGCCCTCTGCTTTTTCCAGTCAGGGGCCATGGAGCCATCCTGAAGGTGGCCAAGGAAATGTGGAGATTGGGCATTGGTGCGATAAGATGGAGACACAACCCCTAAGGGACAAATCAGCTGCTCAGAACCACAGCTCTCAAGTCCCAGGACAATTTAAAAAAACTCTTTTTTCCCCACTAGGACTACTATGGCTGTGGCTCAGTTGGTAGAATGCTTGTCTAGAAGGCACAAAGGCCTGGGTTCCATCCCTTGCACCATGTAAAACCAGGTATGGAGATACACACCTGTAAATCCAGCACTCATGAGGCAGAGGGGGTGTGCTGATTTGAATAAGTGTTTCCTCCTACATTCGCACTTTTGAATAATTGGCCACAGTTAGGGTGAGAAGATGAGAAGTTAAAGAATCTTCTCAGCTACATAATAAGTTTGAGGCCAGCCTCAAACAATAAATAAATAATAACTAATGAACTCACTAAAAAAATAAGTAGGCTCTTCTCAGCAGGAGATTGAAAAACTATTATATAGGAATAGTTGACAACTCCCAGGCCTTGTACAATTTGCCTGGTTTTCTAAGCATTTGATTGGAGCACAGCTATGTTCATTTGTGTCACTACTGGCTGATCTTTATGGTGACAGAAATGAGTTGGGTGACAGAGATTGGCTGCCCTGCAATGGTGAAGGTATGTACAGGGAAGCTTTCTAAGGACAAAGATTGTCCAGACATGATCTATTCTGTCTCCCTAGGTCCCCAGCTGGATTGAGCTGAAATAACCCTTAGTGTTAATTTGTTCTGTGACAAACTTTCCCCTGCCTTCTGTTTCTTCCCGCTTGCTCTCACTTCTTGTCAGAGTTTCCAGGTTTTTTGACAGATCAAAGACCTGTGCTCGCATTCTTGACCCAAGATTGGTTTCCACCTCACACCCTTGTCTGCCCTGGTCCTGGTCCTACCACTCACTACATGGGTCAGCAAGTCAATTCTACTGTTAGCCCTCAACCTTCCCTCTCTTTTCTGAGGCCTTACATGAAAGTTCCACTTTATGAGTGTGAATTTTTCTGAGTCATCTCTTCTCTTGCTAAATACTACCTCACACACAAAAGAAAACCCATCTTGCATCTTGCTTTACATTTGATCATTCAAAACAACAACAACAACAAAACACCAAAAACCAACTGACCAAACAAATAGCTTGTGGGAAGCTGTATCCAGCCCCGATGTAGCTAAGCACCCGAGTCTGAGCCAGCTGTTTTTCAGCTGTCTTTGGTCCTTTACAGATTCACCTGTCATGGCTAGGTCATTGCCCGTCTCAACCTTATTGCCGCTGCTTCCATTTCTTTCTTTCTATCCTTTCCTAATTACTTGGGTCACTTCAGACTTTAATTCTGTTTCTAAAATGTAACACAGCTGTAATTAGGCCATATGTTAATTAGCAGGATGACGCCTTGTGCCTTGTCACTCGTGATGGATGTGGACCATCCCAGAAAGTGCCTCAGACAGGGGAGCTCAGAGGGAAAAGGAAACCTAAAGTGGCTGGGAGTGACTCTTTGCACAGCAGAATTTGCTTTAGAGATCAAGAGAAAATGGTTGTATGCAAGCGGACGAAAGGATGGGGTCATACCAAGAAAAAGAGCTAAAGTTGACCTCTTTTCCACTCCAGGAAGGAGCTGGAAGAGAGAAGGCAAGCCCGAATCTGAGGATCCACTAGGGATGGCAGAATCTCTTGAAGGATTGGAGTCGGTGGTCAGGGCTGAGGTCAAGGTCCCGAAGAAAAGCACAGGGAAGGTAAGTGTGAGGCATGCCCTTATGTCCTTATTTCCTAGCCTTGAAATTTGAAAGAGGCCAAGCAAACAAGCAAACATCCAAACATTGCCCTCTGCCTCTCTGAACACTGGGAGTACCCTCCAGGGACTCTGAAAGGCAGGGGTTCTGGTAGCTTGGGCTGTTAGCATGCCACCATCATGTTCACTCCCCTCCCACTTCCTGTTAACAAAAATGTATTTTTTGATATTCTTGGTACCCGACAGTTGAGCAGAAGATCAGGTTGATCATGACCATTTCTCACTTCAGATTTTGTCACCTGTGTCACTGAAGAGAGAGTTTTTCAGGAAACTACTTTACTAGGGGAATTCATGATTAGGTGGGATGACACTAACCTCTCTCCTATTTTTTATCTGCCCATAATGTGAGAGAAAAGTGTTCAATCATCACCACACTAATGGCCAAAATGGACTAGACAGTCATTTTAAATTCGGAGTTACGGAAAGGGGCACTGCACGTAGACACTCTTAAAGTATACCTGAGCTCGCGCTCGTAATAGGTATTGGTGCACTACTGCTGCTAAGGTGTACTGAGTTCCTGCTATAGCATAGACATTTATTGGCTTTCTTCTTGTCTGCCTAACAATTTTTTTTAGGAAAATACTATCACTTCCATTTAACTAGAAGCTTACAGAAGTGGGATCACACTCAAAGACTATACTGCTAACCGAAAGAACACTTAAATGTGTCTTTCTGAATTCCTTTTCTTTTGATGAGATTGGTGATGATTTGGGTGTTGAGGGTTGAATCTGGTTCTTTGCACATGCTAAGTATATTCTCCACCTCTGAAAATATATCTACAGTCCTTTTGCTTTTACTTTTTTATTTCCTTTGTTTTTAATGCAGGGTCTTATATATCCATGTCTATCTTTGACCTAACTATAAACTCAGGGCTGTCCTGAACCTTCCTCTCCTCCTGCCTCTGCAAGTACAGGAGCGTACCACCACACCCAATCTATGTGGTGCTAGCGACTGAACCCGGATTTCCTGCGTGCTAGGCAAGCATTCCACCAACCGAGCAACATCACTAGCTCATTTGATCTTTTTTGAGACAGGGTCTCGTTACGTAGCACTGAATGATCAGGAACTCACAATCCTCCTGCCCCTGTTTTTGAAATGCTAAGTTACAAACCTATCACATGTCTCCTGAGTCCTTTTCTTTCCTTTAATATTTATTATTATTTTCTATGTATGAGTGCTCTGTCTGTGTGCATGTATGTGCACTTCATACATGCCCGGTACCCTCAAAAGCCAGAAGAAGGATTGGATTCCCTGGAACTGGAGTTATGGACAATTGTGAGCTACTACACGGCTACTAAGAACAGGATCCGGAGTCTCTGTGAGAGCAGTCAGGTGCTCTTAATCACTAAGCCATCTCTCCAGACTTCAGTTCCTTTTCTTTCAACCTCGAAGCATGTATGCAACAACTACTAAAGGGGTCTGCTATTGTCTAGGGCAGGGCAAGACAATACCTGGACAAATGAATGTGACTGTTGCGGATGCAACTTAATATACAGATACTGAAGGCCAGATTGATTCCAATTTCTATGAGCCGTGAATTATTTGCTTCCCACCAATTATTTAGCAATTGTGAAATCATTCTGCTAATAGGGCATATCTAAACAGATGACAGCTCGTGTTTGACCCACAGGCTTTAGTTTGTTGCTACCAGCACTGTCTCAAATGGCCTTTATTACAGCAATTTAGTAAAACTGTGAGTTGAAGGCAACTGTGATACAGGTTTTACCCAAGGGAGCCATGACATCTGTGGGAAAGTTGCTGTCCAAGAATCAGCATGAGACCAGAGTTCTCATGCTTGGGCTACTATCACAGGTCAGAGTAAATGAGCGAATTTAGTCTTATACTATGAGCTTTTTGGTCTTGGTGCTATCCTCGCTTCCCAGATAAAATTTCTAACAGTTCCACTATTGTTTAGTTCTAATCATTATAACATTTCCATGATACAGCTTCCATAAAACTGAAATGTAAATCTAAGATGCTCACTGGGGGCTAGGGAGATGGTTTGCTCTCTGTGGTGCTTGCCATACAAGCATGGAAACCTGAGTTCTTATCCTCAGCATCCTGAAATTCCCATGCTGGGGAAGTGGAAGCAAGTTGTCCTAGTTAGGGTTGCTATTGCCGTGATAAAACCCCATGACCAAAAACAACGTCGGGAGGAAAAGGTTTATTTCATCCACAGTTCTATTTAACAGTTCATCATGAAAAGCAGTGAGGGCAGAAACTCAACCAAGGGCAGAAACTGGAGGCAGGAGCTGAGGCAGAGGCTATGGAAAGTGCTGCTCACTGCCTTGCTCTTCATGGCTTGCTCAGCCTGCTTTCCTATAGAACCCAAGACCACCAGCCCAGGGATGGTACCACCAGCAGTGGGCTGGGTCCTTCCCCATCAATCACTAATAGAGAAAATGCCTTGCAGCTGAATCTTATAGAGGCATCTTTTCCAACTGAGATTCCCTCCTTTCAGATACTCTAGCTGCGTCAAGCTGACATATACTAGCCAGCACACAGGTTTGAGGCTCCATGAGTAGTCAATTTAATCAAATGAGCGTGCTCCAAGTTCAGTGAGAGAATTTGTCTCAAAAAAGAATAATAATAAGATGGAGAGTGATTGAAGAAGACATCCAATATCAACATGTAGCCTCAACATACATGTGAACACATGTGCACAGGCACACATACATATGAACGTGGATACAGAGAGAAATAGAGCTAATTGCATGGTATTATCTGTCATAGGCTAGAGACTGATTTATGGATTATGGTGACTGGTTTATGGATAATGCGAAGAGTTGAATTGTGACAGTTAAAGTTGGAAACATCTAATATACCTAAGTATAGGAATGTGAAATTGGGCAAGAAGACTAGACTACAGAATCCAGTTTAGGACTCATGAGAACATACTCTGAATCTTTGTATGCCACGAGTTGAATAAAATCTTTTAGGCCAAGATTTCCTAATTTTAGCATTATTGCCATTTGGGAAGGTATAATTCTTTATTGTGGAGAATGCAATTTCGAGTATTTAGCAGTGATCTTGATCTCTATCCATGAGAAACCAGTATTGTCTTCCTCTAATTGTAATGACCAAACAGGTCTCCCAATATTGTCAGGTTTTCCCTGCAGTGAAATTACCCTCTGTTGAAAAGAAAATCACTGTTTTAGGAGAAAGACCAAAGAAGGCCTTCAATGATTCCAACACAGGAAGTCAGAAAGAGAAGAAAGTGGGGAGAAACTGAAGAGATGAGGGCAAAATGAAAGAGTGCCTTATAAACTAATGCTGAAGGTTTAGATCAGTCTTGGTTTGATATTTGCTGAAAGGGAAATAAGGAGACAAGACAAGAAGCAATGCCTCAACATTCAGGACTGTGCCCCACTGAACGCTCACATGTTTCCTTTGTGGGGTCTCCAGTGGTGACCAAGGGGAGGGGCACATGAAGAGCTACTCAAATATAAAGTCCTTTCTAGCTGCATGGGACCTCCAGGTGGTGCGTTGGACAGAGTTTTTCCTAGTAGGGAGTGATGTTTAAAATAAAGAGGTTAAAAATAACATTTAGAAATCAAAGATAGAGACCTTGATGTCTTTCTGATTTTATTTTTAGAAATACTCCTCAGAGGATAAAACGGTTACAGTCTGGGTGTAGGAGGGAAAAAAAACGAGAACGGAAATAGAGTGGCAGTTTTGAGGACCAGCAGACAGAACTGAGTCTTTGCCAACTAGGAGTTGCAACATAGACCCTTACTAGTTTATTTTTGTTGTTGTTGTTGGGTTTTATTAATCTACTCATTAACTTCTCTATTAATAAACAACTGGCTTTACTTAATACTTACACTTTAAAAGCATAGTGAGAGGCTAGAGAGATGGTGCTACAGTGGGTATGAACACTTGCTAATCTCAAGGAAAATCCAGGTTTGGTGGCGAGCATTCAGCTCACAACAGTCTGTAACTCCAGTACCTGGGGATCCAACACCCTCTTCTGGCCTCATTGAGCAGGAAAAGAAACCTCACATACATAATATAAAAATAAATAAATTTAAAAAAATTAGATGTTGTGGATTATCTTTATATACTTTCAAATTGAAGAGTTAAGGTTTGATAAACACCCAACATTAAGATTTAAAAAATGTAATCCTTCATATTGAAATTATTATTACTAGACCAGTATACCCCTTAGTCTCATACATAGTAATAAATGAGCAGATGAAGAGGAAGTGTGTGCTGTGTCCTCTTTATTTAAGCCTTCTGGTCCCCAAGGGAAGATAATAAACTTACTTCGACAGCTTTTCACGTGGAGATGCCCTTGTTGTAGCAGTTACTTCTCTCATTGCTCTACCCAATATGTGACAAAAGCAGCTTAAAGAAGGAAGTATCTATTTCTGACTTACAGTTTGAGAGGAAACAGTTCATCTTGGCAGGGAAGGCATAGCAGCAGGAGCCTGAAGCAGATGGTCACATTGCCTCTGTAGTGAGCTCATCTGGATTTTTCTTCTCCCCAAATTTTATTCAGTTTGGGACACTAACTCATGGAGTGGGGCAGTCTGTACTTAGGGTTGGTCTCACCCTTCAGCTAAGCCTCACTGAAATTACGCTCACAGACATATCTAAAGCTGTGGCTCATAAAGACCTTGGGTATTTGTGTGTGTGTGTGTGTGGTCTTCTATGTACATGTTGGTGTGCTATGCATGAATGTGTGTTGGCAAGAATTTGATTTAGGGAGTGTTTCTCAGTCTTTACCTTACTTTTTGGGGCAGGGTCTCCAACTGAACCTGAAACTCACCAATTAGGCTCTACTAGATAGCAAGCAATCCCCAGGGATCCTCCTGTCTTTCCCTACACCCCTATCCCTGCCCAGTCTTAGGGCTACAATTGAACACCACCATGTTGGACAGGTACATGGGTGCTGGGGATCTGAACTCACATTCTTATTCTTGCAATAAACACATTACCACTGATCTGTCTCCCCATTACCATTAGGCAGTTCTTAATCCAATAGAGTTGATAATTGAAATGAATATAACACTAGTGGTGTCTAGTGTATAGCTGGAATTCCATAAATGCTTAAAACAGATTACTTTTCTGTGATGATTGTTACACAAGTCTAAGCAAGTAGTGGAACATGAGGGGCCTACTTGTTGGGGTTTCTGTCCTGCCCAGTACCCACCAGCCAGTAAGCCCCAAAGAAAATCACATAGAGATTTCCATAAGATTATAAACTGATTGGACCATTAGCTCAGTTTTCTTATTAGCTCACCATTATTCTTATCTATGTGAGCCATGTGGCTTGGTACCTTTCAGCCGGGGAGGTTACATCTTGCTTCTCGGTGGTCTGGGCTGGAATGGGAGGAATGGGCTTCCTCCTTCCTAGCATTCTCCTGTTCTTATTGCCCACCTCTACTTCCTGTCTGGCTGACCTGCCTATACTTCCTGCCTGGCCAATCAGCGTTTTATTAAAATACATGATTGACAGAATACAGACAATTCTCCCACACCAAAGTAGGAAAAAATTCACAGGACTATATCCTGTATCCCATGCCCCACCCCACAAAACATGCAGAAAAAGTGAAATCCAAGCAGATTATTATTTGAATTAGCATTATTGTATCAACACAGTAGTTATAAAAAAATGTTCTCACTGGGCAGCTAGGTAAGGGCTACTCAGAATTGTTATTTTCTCAGTTCTTCTGAGGAACTATTTTTGTTTTATTTTAAGGTAGGGTCTCATGAATCCTAGGCTTTCTTGGTACATACTAACTATGAAGTTGATGAACTTGAAGTTCTGATCCTCTTGCCTTTACCTCCTGAATGCATGTGCCACCATACCAATTTTATGTGCCACTGGAAATCAAACCCAGGATATTCTACATGCTCGGGCAACACTCTCCCAACTGAATTATATCCTCAACATTGTAACGAAATATTTTGAGTAAAATGTACAATCATGGTTGTATAATCATTATATTTGGGTTGTAGTAAACTTCATCTTCATTTTTTTCTAAGTAGACAGCTATATCATATATAAACCATAATCACAGGTTTGATTTATAAGTAACATAGAGAATCTTTTCTATTTATGTTTAAGCTAATACAATAGGTTATAATCCAGATCATGAACCAGAGTCACTCTTTTTTTTATTTACTAAAATTTTTTATTAAAAATTTCCGCCTCCTCCCCGCCTCACTTTTCCCTCCCCCTCCCTCCGCTCCCCATGCCCCACTCCCCACCCCCTCCCTCTCCAGTCCAAAGAGCAGTCAGGGTTCCCTGCCAGGTGGGCAGTCCAAGGTCCTCTCCCCTCCATCCAGGTCTAGAAAGGTGAGCATCCAAACCGACTAGGCTCCCACAAAGCCAGTACATGAAGTAGAATCAAAACCCCGTGCCATTGTCCTTGGCTTCTCATCAGTCCTCATTGTTCGCCATGTTCAGAGAGTCCAGTTTTATCCCATGCTTTTTCAGTCACAGTCCAGCTGGCCTTAGTGTTCTCCCAATAGATCAGCCCCACTGTCTCAGTGGGTGGGTGCCCCCCTCACGGTCTTGATTTCCTTGCTCATGTTCTCCCTCCTTCTGGTCCTCATTTGGACCTTGGGAGCTCAGTCCATTGCTCCAATGTGGGTCAGAGTCACTCTTAATAAAAATATAGTCGAGTGCCTTGCCGGGCAGCGGTGGTGCTTGCTTTTAATCCCAGACCTGAGGAGGCAGAGGCAGGCGGCTATCTGTGAGTTCGAGGCCAGCCTGGTCTACAAGAGCTAGTTCCAGGACAGGCTCCAAAGCTACTAACCCTGTCTCTAAAAACCAAAAAAAAAAAAAAAAAAAAGAATGCCTTGAGAGATGGCTCAGTGGTTAAGAGCACTTATGGGTCTTGCAGAGGACCATGGTTCGGTTTCCAGCAACCATATGGTGGCTCATAGTCATTTGTAACTCCAGTTCCAGGAGATATGACATCCTCTTCTGACCTCTATGGGCACAAGACATGCACATAATACATGCACAATGCATGTATACAACTACATGCAGATGAATATATAACATATTTTAAACCTTTAAAAAATCTAGTCATGAAGTCTAATGGTAGTTGAAAGCTTGACACTAAATAGAGCTACCATTTACTCTTGGGCTTTAAATAACTCGAGTAGTCCAGAACTCAACTAAGTTTGCCAAAGATTGTGATTTTCACAGAACCCATCTTTAAATTCCTGGAGAAGTAGAACTCGGAAGTGGTTTGTCTGTCTACGTTTTTTAAGGTGAGAATTTCTACTTCAGCAGACTTTGGGTAGGGCAAGCTGCCTCGATCTTGCTGATATGCCTAAGATGTGGTCTATTTATATTACAAAACATATGCAGAGCCTGGCAAGCCCCTCTGAGAATGAGCTCATCAGCTCTTCCCTAAAGTGGGAGATTGGAGGGGGGCGTGGAGACACTAGGGCCTTTCACAGCCGTTATGCCTCTTGGTACTGATTAAAAAGGAAGGCTAAACAAAAATCTATGATTTCTGACAGGAAGGATAAATAATGAATACCTGCCAAGGAGAACTCAATGTTCTCCTTGGTTTTCTTCACAGGCCGTCAAAGTCGACTTGAGTACTTTTAATGGATTTTTCCCTTTTTGTGTATTGTGCAATTTCTAAGTACAGGGTATTTCAGCTCTGTCTTGCTGATGAGTCTCCTTCAGAGTGCGATGAGCTTTATTCTAGAGCTTTATTCAAATCAAATAGTGTTTGTAGTGTTATTTATCCAGTGGCAAGTAATTAGATGTATCTGTAAGGAAATAGACAATAGCAGTTGCTGACCTCAGAAGCCTCCTAGACAAAGCAAAAAGGGACAGGAAATAGAATTGTATTTCCAAATGCCAAGTACCTGGAGAGAGGCATACACACAGCTCAGAGAAATATGTAGAGGTGAAGGAGGAGTGCCATTAACTATTTAGGACAGAACAACTTTTGTAAGAGGAGATATTCTTGGCAGGTGTTGAGCTTGCCACAAAAATTTTAAATTCATATGCTTTCATTAGATGTGGTGGCTCACACATGTCACCCCAACACTCTGGAGGCTGAAACAGGAGCAGAGTCTTGCAAGTTTGAGGGACAGTTAGGCTACAAAGTGAGTTTCAAGCCAGCCTGTGCTACAGAAAACTTGCTTTTTTATTTATAGGGAAACTAGGTGTTTAAGTGTGTGTGTATGTGTGTATACATATAACTTTTTCCTCAATCATATTAAGGAGCCTATGTCTTGTTGGATACTCATTGCCACATGATTTTAGTGCATCTGTAAAAGGTCTAATGAGTGTTTGATTTTAATCTTAAAATATTATTATTATTATTATTGTTACTCTTAGACAGGGTCTGACATAGCCCAGATTGACCTTTAACTTTCTTTTTTTTTGCCTTTTTAAAAATTGATTTTTATTGAGCTCTACATTTTTCTCTGCTCCCCTCCCTGCCTCTCTCCTTCCCTCTCCCAAGGTCCCCATGCTCCCAATTTACTCAGGAGATCTTATCTTTTTCTATGTCCCATGTAAATTAGGTTTATGTATGACCTCTAACTTTCTAAGTAACTGAGGATGACCTTGAATTTTTTTACCCCTGTCTCTACCTTCCAACTGCGATTACAGGCTTTCTCTACTGTTCCCACCCCATTTGGTGCTGGGTATTGAGCCCAGCGTTTTGTACAAGCTAGACAAACACTCACCTATCGAGCTACATATTACATCTTTAATGAAGAATCGATTTTAACTTATGCTCACAACTGAGTGAGATAAACATCTGTTACTAGAATAATACCCTTGTGTTTTCTGTACCTTTTAGGGAACCAGAAACTTATAACTTGTGACAAATGTTTTCTTCTATTCTATGCCATGAGTAATGTAGTAGCAAATTTTAAACTTGATTGAGTAATGTCAGTATAGTGACAGATACATTGACCCTCAATCTCTTAGAGCTTGTAGTCAACTGCAGGTAGCAAAAGCCCAGCCTTGAAGTATAACTTTATTTAGTTTACAGTGGGTAGTTCAGAATTGTCAGTGTGCTTACATGAGTGGGCACTTCTGCTCCTTTTGGTTCTGTTTTTTTTTTTTGTCACCATTTGGGTCTGAGCTAATTCTGTCTGTTCTCAAAGTTCTTGTTAGAGTACTGGTCATCATATTTGCCCTCTCTCCCTCCCTCCCCACCTCTCTGTCCTTCCTTTCCTCCCTCCCTCCCTCCCTCCCTCCCTCCCTCCCTCCCTCCCTCCTTCCTTCCTTCCTTCCTTCCTTCCTTCCTTCTTTCCTTTTTGAGAGATGGAGTCCTATAGTAAGGCTTGTCTTGAACTCACGATATAGTTGGAGATTAACTTCTGATACCCCTGACTCTACCCGATGAATGCTGAGAAACCTGATTACAAGTTCTCATCACCATGGCCAGTATGATGGTTAATATTGGCTATCAGTTTGACAGGATCTTGAGTCACCTAGTAGATCAACCTCTGGGTATGTCTGTGAAAGGGTTTCTAGATTAGGTTAACTGAGATGGGAAGACTCACCATAAATGTGGGTGGCTCCATCCCATAGGCAGGGGTCCTGTACTGAATATAAAGAAGAAAGTGATCCAAAGACTAGCTTCTTGACTGTGGATGCAAGGTGACCAGCTGCCTCAGGCTCCTGCCATCATGCCTTCCCCCCATCCCCAGCATGCTGGACTGTACCTTCAAACTGTGAGCCAAGCAAGCTAAATCCTTTCCTTAAGCTGCTTCTGTCAGATATTTTGTCACAGTAATGAAACAAGTAACTGATGTACCTGACTTAATTTGATGCTGACAATGGAGCCCCAGGCTTCATATGTGCTAGGCAAGCACTGTTCCAACAGAACTTTATCTCCAGCCCTGACCATCATATTTTCATTCCAGATGTGAAGAAGGGGAAAAGCAAAGGGAAAGAAACATGTTTACTGTGCTACCCACCCTCCAACTGCCTTCCTGAAAGTCCTCTTCTTTGGTGTGCACACTTGGTGTGTGTGTGTGTGTGTGTGTGTGTGTGTGTGTGTGTGAGAGAGAGAGAGAGAGAGAGAGAGAGAGAGAGAGAGAGAGAGAGAGAGAGATATTTGAAGGAAGCGTTGCTTGTTGTCCCAGCTGCCTGGCTAGCTTAGACCTGAAATAATCACACAGAAACTGTATTAATTAAGTCACTGCTTGGCCCATTAGCTCTAACTTTTTATTGGCTAACTCTTACGTATTAATTTAATCCATTTCTATTAATCTGCATATCACCATGAGGTCGTGGCCTACCAGCAAAGTTTCAACACATCTGTTTCCAGCAGCGGCTCCATGGGGTCTGTATGACTCTGCCTCCTTTCTCCTAGCATTCAGTTTTGTTTTTCCCACCTACCTAAGTTCTGCCCTATCAACAGGCCAAGGCAGTTTTTTTATTCATTAAACAATAAAAGCAGCACATAGACAGAAGAACCCCCCCCCCACACACACACAGAGAGAGAGAGAGAGAGAGAGAGAGAGAGAGATGGAGAGGAGAGACTTGAGACAGGGTCTTACTGGGTAGCCCTCCTGGCTGGCCTGAAACTTCCTATGTAGACCAGGCTGGTCTCATATATGTTGTGATCTTCTTCTCTTTCTCTATGTAACACCTGGATTACATGTTTGTACCACCATTCCTGGCTCCCTTCTGAGACTTTTACTAACATCTCAGTGGCCAATAGTATCCCAAGTGCTCCCACTTGTGAGAGAGACATGACATTTTATTTGGAACTTAGAATCTCATGTTTAAATTTTACAGAAAAGAGAAGACAGCTATTTGATAGACATCTAGTAGTCTCTGTAACATTGGGGTAACAATGAGAATTTGATGAAACTTTAGCACCTGCCTAATTGCATATTTTTTTACGTTTGAAAAAGAGGAACTACTGTTTGTTAAAGATAATACCAAAATCTTGACTATTTACTGTTAAACAGAATCCTGTATCAGACAAAGTAGAGGTACACTATATTGCTAAATATGAATTGATTCATTGACAAGGCAGTAGAAACTTTAATATATTCAGAAGTGAATAGGTCATATGAGTGGTGCTGGCTGGGGACAAGAGTACTGGCACAATGACAAGTATGTGCTCTTTCAAAGTGGACAAGTGGAGGCTAGGAAGATGGCTCAGTGGTTAAGACACATATTGTTCTTCAGAGGGCCCCAATTTTGATTCCAGCATCCAGAGCAGGCATTGCAAGCTACAATTGTTTATAATATCTTTCCCAGGAGGCTGCAGTGTCTCTGTCCTTCAGCCATATGGACAACTGCATTCATGGGCTCATTCCCACTCAAGAGTACACACACGCACATGCATGCACTCGCACACACACACACACACACACACACTTTAGAATAAGAAAAAAACCTTTAAAAAGTAGGCTGGTGGGTGGCTAACTGAAAGGAAAAAAGGTTTTCCTGTATAGTTGCTAGCCCACTGTTATAAGCTACAAAAGTTTCAGATAATGAGAAGGACTGTGTCTTCATTCCATATAGAATAGTCCAACTATTCTTATCATATCATATTGCAGATATGAAGAAAAACATCCCATTGTTTTTAAAACATAATTAATAAAATAAGTCACAAATATGTGACTATTTGTCTTTATTTTATTTCAAAAACTGTAGGACTGGGCATGGTGGGGCACACCTTTAATAACACCTCTTGAGAAGAAGAAGTAGGAGAATCTCTGTGAGTCCAAGACCAACCTGATCTACATAGTGAGTTCAATGACAGTTAGGAATAGATAGAGAGACCCTGTATCAAAAAAGCAAACAACAACAAGAGAACATTTGGGCTGTTGATGTAGCTTGCCTGCTTGCCTAGTATGTTTCAAATTGCACCAGTGTGGTAAAATAGACACACAGACACAAAAATATACATACCTACGTGGATATATAATATATATATATATATATATATATATATATATATATATATATATATTCAACACTCAGGTGATGGAGACAAGAAGATCAAACGTTCAAGGTCATCCTGGGCTATAGGATGAAGACCAACCTGGATTACATGGAACCCTGTCTCAAAAAGAAGCAAAGGTTTTAAGATTAGTCTATATAAAATACATAATAATTTTATTCTTTTTTATAACCTGATTAATACTTCCTTATGTTATTACATTTTATTTTCTTTATTCTTTCATACCCTGGAACTTTTGTCAACAATACTGTTATACACATCTCCTCACAAGGCTTTGTGTAAACATGTTTTACTTTCATGAATATATATCAGGAGTAGAATTGTTGGATTCTCTGAGAACTCTCTTTAGATTTCTGAAGAGCAGGCCCAATGTTTCCCAAAGTCAGCAAACTACTTTCCATTTCTATCAGTAGGGCCTGAAGACTGTGACTTCAAGAGTGCTTTACCAGTCTTGTTATTATTGCTAGACTATTTACAGTGCTTGGAATTAGGCCTATGTCTGTGCTTATTCTAGACTGGTATTCTACCAATGAGCTATGTCTCCAACCCTTTTTTTTCTTTTGATTTTAGGTTAGTGGATGTAAAGTAGTATTTCATTGGGTTTCACTATTTGTTGGCCATTTGCATATAAATTTTTGAGAGCTTGGGATGCTTTTTTATTGTTGAGTTGTTTATGTACTTAAAAATTTCTCTCTTCTTATACATTTATTTATTTATTTATTTGTATGTGTGTGGGGTGCATTGTGAAAGTCAAAGGACAAATTTCGGAGGTCAGTTCACCCCTTCTACCATGTAGTTCCACAGGAATTAAATTAGGTCATCAGAGGTTGGGAATTTAGTAGATTGGTAGACCACTTGCCTGCCTCCGCTCCAAAAGAAAAAGAAAAAAATGACAAAATTACAAACTCTGGTCATTAGCTATAAAAACAAGTGCTTTTACCCACTGAGCCACCTCAGTAGCCCATGTTGTATGTTTAATTTTTTTATGTATCTTGAAGCATATGATTGCCATTTTTGCAGTTCACAAATGTTTAAAATTGGCAAGGAATATAGTTCCCACTAACATACAAACACCCAGCTTCCTTCTGCCTTTCTCCCTTAGGAGAGGACTGAGTTTGTAGTGTGAGGTAGCTTCATCTCCAAGTTCTGCATCTTTGGTGTTCTCTCCAATTTGTCCATCTTCCTCTCTTTCATCCGGCACAGTCTGGAGAGGAAATGTGAAAACCCACATGCCCACCTCGTCTCTTGTTTCATGCCCTCCACCGTAAACTGTTAGATCAAAAGACAGTGTACGAATGGCTTGGTGGTGCACACCTGTAAACCCAGTACTCAGGAAGCAAAGGGAGGTAAATCTGTGTGATTTCAAGGCCAGCCTAGTCCACAAAGTTAGCTCCAGGCCTGTCAGAAAGCTCAAAGAAAGACTCTGATTCAAAAACAAAACAAAACAACAACAAAGATCATAGGGAGGCTGGAGAAAGGCTCAGTAGTTGAGAACACTGGCTACCCTCTATGTTCCATTCCCCAGTACTCACACAGTGGCTACAACCTGGAACTTGGGTTCCAGTGTGGCTTAGTGTTCTACTACTGGACAAAGACAAGCCTAGTCAACTTGACCCAAAATTAGCTACTATAAAAGACTTGCTTTAGTTTCTCTTTTAAGTATAAAAACATATAACATTCAATATGGAACACATTTAATAGTGAAAGGAGACACTGGGTGGATCAGATGTATGGGGTTCTTTAGAGATGAAATGTGGCTGAATAACAATCTAATACATAATCCTTATGTGCCATAGTACCTAGCTGGCAAAGGTATACGGGCTATTGTTGGGCTATTGTAGAACTCCCAAATTCCTAAATCTTGGCTTTTGGGGAAGCTCAAGAGGAACATAGAAGTCATCTAGAGAACCTTTTCTCATCAAAATAGAGAGTTTTGGAGTGAAGAAATGGTTTAACAGTTAAAAGCACTAGCAGTTCTTCTAGAGGGTAAGGGTTCAATTCCTAGAACACACATGGTAGTCTGTAACCATGTGCAACTCCAGTTCTAGGGGATCTGATACCCTCTCTTGCCTCTGCAGACACCATGAACAAACATGGTTACAGACATACATGTAGGCAACACATACACACACACAAAAAAACCATTTAAAAATATAGCTAGTTTTGAAATATTCATGTCCTGCTAATAAGTCTTTTTTAATAAAAACAAATAATGAATATTCCCTTAGATGATTTATTTGTTTTATTTTATTTTATTTTATTTCTGACAAAACCTCACTATGTAGCCCTGGCTGGAATGCACTATAAAAACCAAGCGGGCCTTGAAATCATAGTGATCCCCCTGCCTCTGCCTCCTAAGTGCTGGGATTAAAGGTATGGACAACTATGTTCTGATCTTATTTTCTGTTTTCCCTGTAATGATTTCTAGTCTCTCCAGAAAGCTGAGTGACTGAACATTCTGGAGCAAAGGTAAATCATAGAGAAATTGAAAGAGTAAAACACAATTAAAATGTTGAGGAAGCAAAATCTTGAGGCTGGAGTGTAGTATGAGGCCACTTGTTCATTTCCAGGCCACTCAGACTCCCAAATAATCATGCAGAAACTATGTTATTTGCAATATTGTTTGGCCAATAGCTTAAGCATTTTTTCTAACTTGCTCTTATATCCTAAACTAACCCATCTCCATTAATCTGTGAATCACCACGAGGTCGTAGCCTACCAGCAAAGTTTTGGTACTCTCCAGAGGAGGCATCTGTCCCAGGTGGCAGTCATATGGCTTCTCTCTGACTCTGCCTTTTTCCTCCCAGCATTCAGTTTAGTTTTCCCCATCTTGCTCTATTCTGCCCTATCACAGGCCAAAGTAGCTTCTTTATTAATTAACGAATAAAAGCAACATATATACAGAAGGACTTCCCACACCACTGGAGAGCCTTGCAAAGGACCTGAGTTTTGTTTCTAGCACCCACACCAGACAGGTCACAACTGCCTATAACTCCAGCTCCAAAGAGATATGATGCCTCTGGCCTCCGGAGGCATCTGTACTCATATGTGCTCGCCCACACACAGACACAGGTGCACACACATGATGAAAAATAAAATATGTTTTTAAAACATAAAAAATCTTATTATAGGTGAACATTATTAAAAATAAAGAGAAAGTAACTGAATTTAAAAATTTGTGTTAAATCATACCAAATAAATCTGTAACATTTCTCATGTTTTATGACCCTGATTGAAAAAAAATTCTTAGACAAGCTTAATTCTCTGTTCTGTTGTTGTGACAAAGGCCAAGAGAAACAATTTGAAAAGGTGGAATAATGGGTCAGATGTGGTGGTTCATGCCTGTAATCCCAGCCCTCAGCACAGAAGCAGGAGGATAAAGCAGGGTAGATCACAGTAAATTTGAGGTCAGCCTAGCCTACACGGTGAGTTTCAATACTGTAACATCCTTTCTATTGAGCTACCAACCAGCTCCCAAATTATGACATGGAGACTTCTTATTGGTTATGAATTCTCGGCCTCATCTTGTGCTATCCTACTAGTTCTTATTATTTATATTAATCTGTTTCTCTTTATCTGTGTTTTGCCTCTGGGATTTTACCTTTCTTTCCTTCTGTCTATCTTACTTTCACTGCTTCTCATGTCTGTCTGGTGGCTGCCTGGCTTCTGACCCTGCATATGTCCCTTTCTTCCTCCCTTATTTTCCTCTCCCTCCTTCTCTCCCTCCCCCTCTCTGTCACTTGCCTAGATTTCTCCTTCTACTTATTCTTTCTGCCTGCCATCCCCACCTATTCCTCTCCTGCCTAGATATTGGGCCTTTAAGCTTTTTATTAGACCAATCAGGTGCAAAGTGAAACAAATGCAACACATCCTTGCATAATTAAACAAATGCAGCTAAGGAAATGTAACACATATTTATGTCATTAACAAAGGCAACAAAAAAAGGAACACACCTTTACATAGTTAAAGCAATATTCCACAGCATGAACAAATGTAACACATCATTACCTAGTTAAAGAAATATTCCACAACACAGGAATATTCCACAGTATGGACAAATGTAATACATCTTTACCTAGTTAAAGTTGTATTCTACAACACAGGACAACCAGGGCTCCAAACTATACCATTTCCTTCCTTCCTTTATTTATTTTTATTTATTTATTTATTTTGGTTTCTCGAGACAGGGTTTCTCTGTATATCAGTTCTAGCTCTCCCGGAACTAGCTCTTGTAGACCAGGCTGGGCTCAAACTCACAGAGATCCACCTGTCCCTCTGCCTTCCGAGTGCTGGGGTTAAAGGCATGACCACCACCACAAACTGCCAATGTAGGTAGAACTGTCTTTGAAATTTCCTGCTTCATGAAAAAGCCTGCTGGATACCATGGGCCTGTAAGCTGAAGTTGGATGTCCCAATGGTACAGAAGAACTCTGAGTGACTGTCCAGGCCACGAGAAGTCTCTTTTAATTCTAGAATTTTGGCAGTTGCTTACAATGCACTTCTCATTTACTTAAGTAATATTATATTCTTCTGGAGTCTTTGATGGAGTTGAAGAATAAATAGTTATTATTTTCCTTAGTTATGATAAAAGATAAAGTAGATATAAATATTGTAATGGTAATTCTTGCTTGATGCCTGTTTTGTTGTATGTAATTTTATTATGCTAAAGTTAAATCGTTCCTTTTTATTTAAACAGAAAGGGGGAAATGGTATGGGAGGTCCTTCTGTATATGTGTTGCTTTTATTGGTTAATGAATAAAGAAACTGACTTGGCCTGTTGATAGGGCAGAGTACAACTAGGCAGGAAAAACTTTACTGAGTGCTGGGGAAAAGAAGGTAGAGTCAGGGAAAAGCTATGTAGCCCTGCCAGAGACAGACGCTGAAACTTTACCCAGTAAGCCACAGGGTCATGGCAATACACAGATTAATGGAAATGGGTTAATTTAAGGTATGAGTTAGCCAGAAATACTCTTAAGCTATTGGACAAACAGTATCGCAAATAATATGTTTTCTGTGTAATTATTTTGGGTCTGAGTGGCCGAGAATGAACAAGCAACCTCCTACTACATGTGAGTGCACACAGGTGTGCACACCCACAAATAAAATCTAGAATCCCATTTTTCAAAAAAAGGAAGGGTTTATTTCATGTCACAGTTCTAAAGGGTTCAGTCTGTTGCCAGGTTGTTCTATTTTTATGGGTCTGCAGTGAAGTAAGGCACCATAGTGGAAGGAGTGAGTGGCCAAGAAGTAAAAAAGCAAGCCAGTGAAGAGCTGGGACAAACTATGCCTCCAAGAGCACAGCCACATGACCTGTTGTCTCAAACTGGACCCCATACCTTAAAGAATCTGCAGATTCCCAAAATGGTACTCCCAGCTGGCCAGCTAGCCTTCTACTTGTTTGAGCCTGTGGAAGACATTTTTATACTGATATCCTCGCAGTTATAGAATCAGGCTAATTGGGACTGGGAGAGATGGGCTGAGGGAAAATAATTAATTACTCCTCCTTCACCTTACAAAATGGAGGGCAAGAGACATTGCCTATTTCAGGCAGAACACAAACTAGATCAGCAGAATTGTTTGTAAAATGCTAAGGAATACCGGTAGTGGAAGGCTAGATTGACTAAGATCTTGGGCTGGAGAAATGAGCAGAATATATGCCTGAGTATACGTGGCCCTGGAATAAAAGTCAGATGATAATTTTGTTAAATTTGAAGGTCAAAAATATCTTTCCTTTTTTTTCAACTTGAGAAGACATCAATTAGGACAAGATTTGCAATGGCCAGATGTCTACCTTTAATATTTTAACTTAAACTTTAGTGAGAACACATGGTATGTAAACTGCACTGTTACACAAACTGCTTGGTTTTGCTCTTATATTTCATGCTGCCACTTGTTTCAAATGCCACACATACATTTTGACATTCAGTTCTCCTAGAACTGCTATAAAACATGGTGCCATATTCCCTTCCTTGAAGGCAGTGCCCTTTGAATCTAAGTACAATGGCAACATTAGAAGTTGGACCTTGATTCTCATCTTCCTATTCCCAGTGAGGAGCATCACAATATAAGTGCTTATATGCTTATTATATTTATTTGTCAGATGGGTTGTGCTATGGTGTATGTGTGGCACTCCCAGCACTACTTGCAAACTTCTGTGAATCTGTCAAGTTGTTACTGATACCTGTCTCGTTTCTTCCAGTCTCCGCAACTCTAACTAGGCCTTCAGGTTTAGTGGTGGGACTCTGTTGAACAGACAACAGACTTAACTAAAGATACCTTTGTCTTTTTCATTACTATGGTTCTAGCTAATAGGAAGGAGCTATGGAGACACAGATGGTTCAATGAGGGTATACGTTTCAGATGAAGTTATTTAAGCAGGCTTTGAAGTAGCTAATGAAAGCGACAGTGGGTGTATTTTCTTTGAAGTGCAGATAACCTTTCAGTGATTGCTCTGCAGAGAAATAATCCATCCATTAGCTGACCCTTAAAATCCCTTCCTGCCCTAAGAACCAGTGGTTTTCAGATACCCAATGGAGTTGAGAAATCAGGAATAGCAGGGCGATAAGGAACTTTAAGAAGTCATTTGCTTTGCTTCCTGACAAAGAAATACCTTTTCTACCACCTTATTGAAAAAGGAACATTGCCAGAGTCTTTTTATTATTGTTGTTGTTAAGAAAGTTTGCTTTTGGAGACATTTTAGGTTTCTAGCAATAGTGGGTGGAAAGTGCAGAATTCCCTTACACCCGTGACCCATACACTCAGGCCTTGCTTCCTCCACAGTCAACATTCCATGCTTGAGTGGTTCAGTCATCATAATAAGTGAACCTACATTGACACATCATTATCTCCCAGGGTCCATAATTTAAAGTAGGGTTTCACTGTTGCTGCTGTATACTCCATGGGTTTTAAACAAATGGATAATGACATATATCCACCATTATAGAATAGTTTGTTACAGAATAGTTCAATGCCTTAAAAATCCTATGAGCTCTGCCTGTTCATCCCTTATTCCTCGTTATTACCTAGCAATCAGTAGTATTTTTCCGGTCTTCATATTTTTGCCTATTTTCAGAATGTCGAATAGAATCATACAGTATGCAGCCTTTGCAAGTAGGCTTCTTAGATTGGATAACACCCATATCAAGATATCTCACTTCTTTTTAGTGTTAGGTAATATTTTCTTGTCTGGATAAACTGTGGTGTCTTTTCTATTCACCAGCTGAAGGATATATTGATTGATTACAATTTTTGGCAACTACGAATAAAGCATTCTAAGAAACACACATGTGCATGTTTCGTTTTGGACATAAGTTGTCTTGTTTTGGTTCTTTATTTTATTTTTTGATTAGGTCTCACGCACCCCAGGCTGACCCGGAACTCATTGTGTAGCTAGGGATGACTCTTGCCTCCATGCCTTTAGCCCCCCACCCCTACCCCACCTCAGTGCTGGGATTATAGGAATGTACTGTTAATTCTGCTAAGGGGGTTTGAATGAGAAATTCTCTACCCATAGGTTCCAATTGTTAACACTTAGTTCCCAGTTGGTAGCACTGTTTGAGGCAGGTTGTGCATCCTTGCTGGAGGAAGTCTTTTGAGAGCATATAGTCTTGCCCCACTTCCAGTTTGCCTTTTAGGCTTTGTACTTGTGGTTGAGAATGTGAGCTCTCAGCTGCCTGCCCCAGCCATCATGTTTTCTGCTTGCTGCCATGTGTCCACACTATGATGGATTCTTAGCCCTCTGGAGCCATAAGTCACCAAAACTTCTTCCATATGTTGCTTTTGGTCACAGCGTTTTATTACAACAGGGGGAAAGTAACTAACACAGGTCCCTCCATGCTGTTTAGAGGTGTGAACCCAGAACTTTGTGCATATTAAGCAAGTATTCTAGCAACTGAGCTACAGACTCGGTCCAGGAAAAAGTTGTCAGTTCTTTTGAGTAAATAAAAGAGAGCATTATTGCTAGATCATATCGTGGGAAGATGTTTGATTTGGTTAGAAGCTGCCAAACTGTCTCTCAAAATGTACATCTTGCATTTCCTTTAGCAATGAAGGAAAGGGTTTTGTGTTTTACATCTTTGTCATCACTTGTTTTGTTTTTGCTCTTTGGATACTGGCCATTCCTAGATTCTTTTCAAGTGATCAAACTCTGATAATTCATCATGTCAGCAATTCAGTGCATATTTCATGGCTGAGGAAAAGAGGACCTTATAGGGAATTAAGGGATAAGGAGTAATGGACGCTCCTCTACTAGGATGCAGAGTTCTGTCTGGCTCTGAGCGTACACTTTCCTGTCAGCCCATGGAATTCTCATTTCCTCCAGTCCAGTACCAACCTCCCTTATAGGTAGGCTGGGGGCTTTTTTTTTTTTACTAGAAATCGTGGTTGCCTTTCCTGGGTTCTCAGTCTTGTAGATAAAATTGTTTTAAAATGGACTCAAAAGGAAGCTTGAAGATTGTTTTATTAGATTTTGAAAGAAAAACAATAAGGCAGACAAACTTATATGCTGGTAGCTGCTGGGAGGAAGTGATAGAAAAGAGAAACTCTTGTTTTTTCAGATAGGATCCCAGAAAGCAGTCAGGCTCATTGACGAAGGTCTGCAAGCAGCTATGTAGGGCTGGGGGTCTTCAGAGAGAGGAAGAATGCCCAGTGTGTTAGAGCAAGCAAGCTTAGAATTTTGGTCAATATCGAAACAAAGAAAGAGGAGAAAGAAAAGTTCCAGGTTTTCAGTTAGAATTCAAAAAAGAAGGCAAGGCTTAGTAGTAAAGGTCTGTAAGCAACAGAGGGACTTCTGGAGTCTCCACATACCGATCTCATTAAGGAGCTAGTTAGCCCTTCCATCTCATGTGTTTTGGCCTATCCGTTTCCCTCAGGGTTGGTTTACTGGCTAGGTGTATTAATATGCACATTATAGCCTGAATTAGTCGGAGCAGGGGTGAAGGTAGGGGAACAGGGACAGCTGGTGACACTAGAGCACTGGTTCTCAACTTTTGGGTCTCAACCCCTTTGAAGACATAGGGTGAAGCTTCCTTCTTTCATATCCTTTATATAGACTGCCAACAGAAGGTGTATCTTCCCACTTCAAAAGATCCAAATTAAAAGTAAAATTTCCTGGAGACAGAGAGATGATTCGGGGATTAAGAGCACTGACTGGCTGTTCTTTCAGGGCACCTGGTTTCAATTCCCAGCACCTACTTGGCAGCTCACCACTGTCTGTAACTCCAGTTCCATGGGACCCGACACCCTCATACAGATATACATGCAGGCGAAACACCAATTCACATAAATAATGTTAAAAAGAGATCAACAAAGCGAACCTTCCCACTTCAAATAATCTAAAAAAAAATTCCCTCCTGGGTGTGCCCAGCTTCTTGGGTTCTAATAAACTCCAGATGTAGTCAAGTTGACAACCAAGAATAGCCATCATATAGTTCCAATTGGATCTTCTCTTAAGAAAGCAGACAGTAGATGGTTGGAAAGTGGGCTCAGCACTTAAATCACTTGATGCTCTTGTAGAGGACTTGGGTTTGGTTCTCTGCACCCATGGGGTAGCTCATAATTGTTTTGAACATTATTTCTGGGAGATCTGACAATCTCTTCTCACGTCTCTGGGTACCAGGCATGTTTGAGTTGTACATGCATATGTAAAGGCAAAAAACACTCATACACATAAAACAAAACCAAACAAATATTTTAAAAAAACAATAAAGAGGGGGGCAAAAAGGTGTCTAGAAAACTGTCATTTGCCAAAAAGAAATGATTTTCCCTTTGGGGCCTCCACAAAGACTCCTTTTATATACTTTAAAATTTTTGAAAAGTTATTTTTTTGTGAATGGAAGTTTTGCCTACATGTCCCGTGTAGCGCACTCATGCCTGGTCCCTGAGGAGGACAGAAGAAAATGGAGGAAGCTCTGAAACTGGAGTTACGGATGAATGTGAGCCAACATAAGAGTGCTGGAAATTGAGTCTGAGTCCTGTGGAGGAGCAGTCAGTGCTCGTAAACACTGAGCTGTCCCTAAACATCTTCATATGGTACTTTAAGTTGTGAGGAGGGGTACTTGTGATACTTCTCTTTATTGAAATTGGTGTCCCCATGTGTGGTAGTTTGAACGTAATTGGCCCCCATAAACTCATAGGGAGTGGCACTGTTAGGAGGTGTGGCTTTGTTAGAGTATGTCTGGCCTTGTTGGAGGAAGTGTGTCACTGTAGGGGTGAACTTTGAGGTCTCATAGATGCTCAAATTATGCCCAGTGAGTCAGACTACTTCCTGTGGCCTGAGGGTCAATGCAGAACTCTCAGCTTCTTCAGCACCATGTCTGCCAACCATGATGTCTACCTACCATGGTCAGCTTCTCCAGCACCATGTGGCACCATGATGATAAGGGACCAAACTTCTGAAAATGTAAGTGAGCCACCACATTTAAATGTTTTCATTTCTAAGAGTCGCTGTGTCTCTTTATAGCAATAGGAACACTAATGAAGACACCACAGAAGCTTGAGGTGGAGGTCTAAGGATGATCACAAAGGGAATGTTCCATCCTTAATGGCCTCCAAGACTGTCTAGCTACCTATCCTTGTGACTGAGTTCTGGTCAATAGAAATACAAACCGGGAAACCTCAGTGTAGGTCTGAGACACTCAAGGTTCTATGTGCTTCTTCCTTTTCCTGTTTCACCTTGGAGCACCCTGTAGTCTACATGAAGCCTCACTACCCTCACCTGCCTCCTTTTTATATGTTTTTAGATTTCTAAATTTTTGTATTATTTATTTTATATGTATGGGTGTTAGAAAAAGGCGATGGAGAGGGTGAGGAGGGGAGATAGCAAAATAGCCCTTTAATATTGAGCTAATAAGAGAGAAACTTGTAACTGTAGGGGGCTATGGATGGGGCTTGAGGTGGGAGAGCATTATGAGAGAAAATAAATCATTTTAGTGGCAACATGACAGGGCCTTAGAAGAAAAGAGAGATGTCCCTTTAAAACACAGAGAGGGGTCTTATTAAGGGGAATAGTTTGAAATAAGAGTAAACCAGGTAACCATGGTGGCATGACATGGTGCAAAAGAAAATAATCTGACTTTTTGTTTGGTTTTGGTTTTTTGAGACAGGGTTTCTTTGTAGCTTTGGTTCCTGTCCTAAAACTAGCTCTTGTAGACCAGGCTGGCCTCGAACTCACAGAGATCCGCCTGCCTTTGCCTCCTGAGTGCTGGGATTAAAGGCATGTACCACCACCACCTGGCTTAATCTGACTTTTTAATTAAAGTTTTGTGACTGGTATGACATTTTGAACCATATGATTTAATTCCACATAGCATCCATGACAAAAGCCAGGTACTGGCTAGGACTTAATGTTTGGCCTCTGCACAGCATGGCTTCTTAATTCAGATAGATAGATGGATAGATAGATAGATAGATAGATAGATAGATAGATAGATAGATAGATAGATAGAGACACACACACAGAGTATAAGTGCTTGAGCTACAAGGTGGGGGGTGGGGGTGTCCTGATTTCTTTAGGCTGTGAGATCTGGCCTTTTAAATCTAGGAACATATTAAAGGGACAGGTTCATGATCTAACAAGTTGAATTCCAGGATGACAGCGTGTAATGGAAAGAGGTCAGAGTAGGCAGGCAGTCAAAGGAGTCCATGCCCACAGAAGGGTACTGAGATGAGCTCAAGTCAAAGCTCCAGGGATAGTTGGATAGTCCTCTGATTGTGGTTTCTTGATGCACATAAAAGCTGACAGATATATTGGTGTGGGGCAATGACATCACAATGTTAAGTGTCCCTCACTAGTTTTGGTGTCCAGTGAGAGTCAAATTCTTACTTTGGTAGGGCATTTCCAATAAATTCTTGAGCCTGGTTTACCATCATATGATTTTAATACACCCATTGTACCCCCACAGTTTCAACTCACCCCACTTAATGTTTCCAGGACTAAGTCATTTATCAGTCTGTGCTAAATGGTGGTGCCTGACAGATGGTGTGGTTTGTGTGTCCACTGAGAGGTTGCAGTCATCTTCCCTCAAAAGGAAGTCAAAATCTGCTTTAAAATGAAGTCTCCTAGGACAGTGCACAGCCAGACAAACCACTGCTTTACACAGTCCAGAGTAAAGTAGAGTATAGCCTGGCCATGACCTTTGGTCTCATTCTCATGTATTTCAGGTTGGTCTGGAACGCCTACTAAAGCAGAGGCTAGTGTGTCAGCACATCTGGTTTCTGTTTCATAGGTTCATGTATAATTGGCTTTAGTTTCTCATTTATGAACAGCCTGAAAAACACTGCTTTATACAATATGGAATAACTTAGAATGTGGCATAGTCGGATCTCAACAGTTGTAGTACAGCTTTCTCCCCTGTGTATGATGTGATTGTCTCATTGCCACCTTGGAGTAGAGATTACCTTGATCTCACAGCCAGGGCACTGAAATACACAAAATAACATGGAGATAGCTAGGTCTATGGCAATGCCAATGGAGCTATTAACTGTCTCTAGAAGGAAAACAGTGTGGGTTTTAGGATACTTCCCTAGGGTCATAAACATTATTTCCTCCTGCTTCCTTCTCCCATCCTGATGATCTTGGGAAATGCTAGTCTATAGGAAGTAGAGAGACAATTAAAAATAGGACTCTATTGTGCAACTTTATGAGGTTGCCATTCATGCTGGGGATGGCATAGGCCTTTTGTCACTCAGCTATTGTGGGATCTCTTTAATTCCTGTAACTAACCCCTCACTCCAGTTCCTGTAAGTAAACCCAATCAAGTCATTGGTTTGCCAAGCTAGACTTGGTGGAATCTTTGCTTTATTTGCCCTATCTGTGATGAGGAGATGTTTAGTTTCCATACTCAATGGAAGTTAACATAACTTCATGTATGGAAGCCCATATTTGTTTTAGAAGGATCTGATTGATACATTTTTCTCTTAAGTGAACTTAATGAGCAGAATGAAAATGATCTAATATTTATTTGGTCGGTTTTTGTTTTCTAGATCTGTGGAAATATATTTCTCTTCTTTTATTGGGTAGATTTTCAGGTAATTGAAAATAGAAAACTATCATTTTTTTCCCAAATTGCTTTGGACTTAGGCCATATATAGGTTGATGGTAAGAAAATAGAGCAATGGAAGGATACAAATTTCATTATACAAAATTATGGATAATATTGTGCACTTATCCTAAGAGGAATGAACTTATTTAACTGACCGCAAGCCATGCATACAGTATATGATTAGATCTATAAATCCATCTGCTTTTTATACAACTTTTAGTTTTCTTGCTCTGCTTTCACTTGGGGTTGAATCTTGGCAAAGCCTTAGTCTGACAGCAGTTTTTAAAATACAGCATGTGTGAAAAGGAGAAAAGGAGCTGCCATGTTTCTCAATTACAAGAGAACAGGGCAGAGAACAGCTCCGTTATCTTCCTTTTCTTTCCATGAGCCTGGAATGTCAACAGGGGTAGGGTTGGAAGAATATACACCTTTTGGTTAAAAAATAAATAAACCTTGCTCAAGATAGCAAAATGAGAGAACTAACCAGTGACCTCCCAGAAATCAGAGAGGCTGTTATAATTTAAAGATAGTCCCAGAAGGCCTCTTTTCACCATGGTATTCCCCCCCAATGTCTGTTGTCTTCGAAATACAACAGCCAAAGTTGTATTTCTTTCAAATTTCAGAGGGGCTGTGTGAGCCTGTTCTGCCATCTGCTTTGGACACCACTTAATCTTTATCCCTCTAGGACTTTCCCTCTGTCTTGTTTCACATTTTTATGTATCAAGCAGTCAGACAGCACCAAGACACCAGGACCAAAGGGCCAACTCGCTGGAGCGGACAGAGCTGAGATCCAGGAGGGAGCTTAAGGACTGGGAAAAGCGAAGTGTCCTAGTCAAGTCCAGCTAGCCTATGTGGAAGTAGCAAATGAATCCTGGCATCTGTGGTTGTGGTGGTGGAGGTATGTGGTGCTGGTAAAGAGACAGTCTCTGAGAGCTTGAAAACTAGGCATCCAGCACTGCGCATGTGTAGAGGGGTGTGCAGTGATGGAACTGGACTGGTTACTTTTGTATCGTTGTGACAGAAAACCTGAGAAAAACAGCTTAAAGATAGAAGGGCTTCTTTCACCTTAAAAGTTTGGGGATGTAGTCCAACCTAACTGATTCTATTACACTTGCATTCAGACAGCCCAGAAAGACAAGACAAATGCTTCTCTCTCCCTCTCCCTCTCTCTCAGTTTTGCTCCCTTCTTCCCCTCTTCTCCCTCCCTCTCATTCCTTCCCCCTCCTAATTTATTCATGCGGTGATCTCAGTTCATAGGATGTTGGCTCCCATATTTAGGATGGTGGTGTTCCCCTTCTTAGCTACCCCTTTCCAAATATCCCAGTTCCATCCCACCCTCCACACATAGATACTCCCAGAGGCATGTCTTCCTGGTGTTTCAATACAGCCAGATTGTAAAGATCATCACAGGCGAGTGTGTGGTAAAGTTGCTGTAGGGTCAGGTGGCCTTGGGTCTGAGAAGCCTGGTTTGATGACAGGTTCAACCAGATCATTGCTTATTCCTTTGTGTGCTGCACCTATGTCTTCTTGGTCTTCCCTCCTCTTCTTTCCTCTCAGCCATTTCCCTTTACCTCAAATAAGGAGTTATATAATTATTTAATTAATCATACAGCTAACTAATTATTATTAATCCTCTTCTCTGTAACTTCTGCTGTCTTCCAATTGTTGGATTAGGGAAAAAAGTGTTACACAGAGCGGGCCCAATACAGTTAGCTTAAAAAAAAAGACCCCTTTTCCATATTGGTGTTTGCTGCAGTCTGAGGTTGTTTTTGAAATAACCTCTAAATGGTAGGTGGTTTGTCTTTCAGGGAGCAAAACTACAGGAATTGTGCTTGGTCATTATGCCTGCTTGGCAGAAGCCACAAGGCTCTGGACTCCCAATCTCAAGTAGGAGTCAGTGGAAGAAAGGGTCTACATACATAGCTTAAGAGGCAGGATGTGGGTAAGTGAACATGGCTTCCTCTAGGCTCCTCTTAGTGTTCTTTCTTCTAGGTGCCTGTTGTCATATGCAATGACCCTGGGTACAGTTGATAGCCACTGTATGTGTGGGTGGTATTAGACATGAGAGAAAATGATAAATGAAATGTAGGAGTTAAGTAACAGAGATGTATAAGGAGGAAACAAACTAACCTAGTTTCTCCATGCTGGTGAAATCATAAGATAAGCATAGGTCTTCAGAGCTGTGGGTTTGGGACTGTAAGCACTGTGCTGCAAAGTTTCTGCTTTTTCTTCTTAACGTTCATTATTGCTGTACTTCCCTACCAAAGGGATTACACATGAAAGAAGTCAAAACTTCTATTCTGTTCTCAAATAATTCTTACTAGGTTTGGAAATATAAATGAGGTATATGTTCACAGTTCAAAAAAATGCATTGTAAAAAGCAAAAATCAACACGGCTTTTCTTTTTCTTTTTTAAAGATTTATTTATTTATTGTGCATACAGTATTCTTCCTACATGCATGCCTAAAGGCCAGAAGAGGGCACCAGATCTCATTACAGATGGTTGTAAGCCACCATGTGGTTGCTGGGAATTGAACTCAGGACCTTTAGACGAGCAGGTGGTGCTCTTAACCACTGAGCCATCTCTCCAAACCCCTCGACACAACTTTTCTTCAGGAATTTCCCCCATTCTGTTCTCCAGTATGAATTGCTTGCCTATTTTCTTATCGTTTCCCTCACTCCCTAATACTAAGAATTAACCAATAAAAAGATATGAGCTCAGCATTACCTAAACTTAATCCTTAATTATTTTCCTTATGGTCTTACTATGCAGAGACTAAACTTAACTGTGGTCATGGAGAACTACAATTTGCCTTTCTAGCTATGACTTTTATTTTAGTTTGCTCTTAAACTATTGCAGTATGTTTCCTCTATTTTTATTATTGTTGTTGTTATTGTTTTTATTATGTGTGTGAGAGATGTGCGATGTGTAAGGAGGAGGTGCATTGTGAATATGAAAACCAGAGGACTACTTGATAGAGTCTATTCTTTTGCTCCTCTGCTATTCCCTGGGTCAAACGGTAAGCTCAGGTCATTGGGCTTTCGTTTTACCTGTGCACTACTTGCCCGCCATCTGCTGAGCATGCTCTCCTCACGTTTCTCAGTTTTGGAAAAGCATTGCTGATCAACTTGTTGAGTTAGGAGTCACAAATAATTATGCCATTGGACTTTCAGGAAGAAAATGATTTTAGAATGTCCTTGGATAGATGTTTTTGGAAGTTGATATTTTATAGTTCTGCTCCCATTAACTGGAAAGTCTTGTTTTCCTAAGGATGTAGGAAAAGGAGAGCGCAACGAGAAGAGATTTTCACAGCAGCCAACACCGAGTAATTAATGAGTTGAAAAGCCATCAAGCTGGAGAGAAGAAAGTAGTTCAGGCTTAACAGCTTTGTTCCAATGAATCTAAATCCGAGAAGTTCTGCTGAGATGAAATCATCAGGAATGTAGCACAGTGCTGGCGAATTGGCTCAGCAGGGAAAAATGCTTGCCACCAAATCTGATGACCTGAGTTTGATCTCCAGGACTCAAACAGTAGAATAAGAGGATTGATGCCTGAAAATTGTCCTCTGACCTCCATATGTACACCATGGCATGCATAAACACACACTCAATAAAAAATAAATATAACTTTATAAATTTAAAGGACTCTAGCACATATTCTTGACCTGTATTCCAAGGTTTTCTTCATACCATGGAGAATAGAACCCCCTTCTTTAACACACACATGAAAAATTAGAAGGAAATATGAGACACAGGCAAAGGTGCTATGGAGATATTTAGATATGCTTTGTGCTGAAGAAAGGAGTTATGGAGTTTTCTTATAAGAGATAGGGCTTCTCTGGGTAGCCCTGGCTGTCTGGCACTCACTCTGTAGATCACGCTCGCCTCGAACGCAGAGATCCAATTGCCTTTGCCGCTGCCTCCCAAGCGCTGGCCTCATATACTTTCCACAGCTGTAAATTTGCTATTCAGAAATGTCAGATCCATAAAGGGCTGGAGAGATGGCTCAGTGTTTAAAAGCATTTGCCGCTCTTGTAGAGGATCTGGTTCGATTCTCAGCTCCCACCGTTGTGGCTCACAACAATCTGCAACTCCCGTTTCAGGGGATCCGACATCTTCTTATAACCTTCAGAGCACCACGGATGCATGTAGTTTACATACATACATGTAGGCATATATACACAAAATAAATAAATCTAAAAGGAATTTCAAGAATGTCATATACATATACTGAAACAATACAAAGAAAAACATTTAATTAGGGCTGACTTATAGATTCAGAGGTTAAAGCATATAACTGTGGCTTGCTTACAGTTTCAGATGATTATTGTTATGATGTCGGGAAGCATGGTGGCGTGCAGACAGACATCTTGATGCTGGGGAAGTTGAGAGTTCTACATCTGACACTGGGCCTGGACTGATTATTTGAAAACACAAAGCCCACCCCCAGTGCAAAGTCATACCCACTTTAACAAGGTCACACCTCCTCATGGTATGTCCTATAGAGGTCAAGTACCACCATTCTCTAATGACCAAGCTCTCAAATATATGAGCCTATAGGGATCATTGCTAGCACCACATTCCACTCTTAGGCCCCCATAAGCTTATCATATAAAGCAAAAATACATTCAGTTCAACTTCAAAAGTTGCCATCCGTAGTCTAACATACTTTAAAATCCAAAGTTCAAAATCTCTTCTGAGACTCATGGCAATTTCTCTTTCTTTCTTTCTTTCTTTCTTTCTTTCTTTCTTTCTTTCTTTCTTTCTTTCTTTCTTTCTTTCTTCCTTCCTTCCTTCCTTCCTTCCTTCCTTCCTTCCTTCCTTCCTTCCTTCCTTTCTGTTTTTCAAACAGGATTTCTCTGTAAATAGATCTGGCTGTCCTGGAACTCACTCTGTAGACCAGGCTGGCCACAAACTTACAGAGATCCACCTGTCTCTGCCTCCCAAGTGCTGGGATTAAAGGCCTGTGTTACTACCACCTGGCCTTCATGGCAGTATCTTAACTGAAATCCCCTGTAAAATGAAGCTCAAAAGGCAGATCACATATTTCCAACACTCAATGGCACAGAATATACATTTACCATTCCAAAAAGAAGGAAAGAGAGTATAGTGAGGAAGTACTGGTCCAAAGCAAGACCAAAAAGCAGCTGGGCCAACTCCAAATTCTGCATCTCCATGTCTGATGTCAGAGAGAGAGAGAGAATTTATTAGAATGATTTATAGGCTGAGGTCTGGATAATCCAACAACTGGCTGTGAACAGAAAGTGTCTCAGTCCACAAAGCTGGATGTAACAGCTGGTCTTCAGTAGACACTGGAATCTGGAAGAAGTAGGCTCTAATGCCACTGAAGGAATGAACTTGCTATCAAAGTAAGAACAAGCAGGCAAAGAGCAAAGTCTTGTTTTGTCCATATCTTAATATAGGCTTCTATCAGAAGGCATGGCTCAGATTAGAGGTGTGTGTCTTCCCACCTCAAGATCCAGATTAAAGATGTATCTTCCTCTTTCAAAGATCCGAATTAGAAGTGGATTGATCTACTTCAAGTTGAGCAAAAAAATCCTCCCATTTTTTTTTTTTTGGTGTGTGTGTGGTTTTTCCATTTTTTTTTTTAAAATTTATTTTTGTTGAGCTCTACATTTTTCTCTGATCCTCTCCCTTCCTCTCCCCTCCCCTTCAACCCTCTCCCAAGGTCCCCATGCTCCCAATGTTGTGGATTTCAAGACAGGGTTTTTCTGTATAAGAGCCCTGGCTGTCCTGGAACTAGTTCTTTAGACCAGGCTGGCCTTGAACTCTCAGAGATCCACCTGTCTCTGCCTCCCAAGTGCTAAAATTAAAGATGTGCACCACCACTGCCCGGCACTTTTTCTTTTTTTGTGCTTTCCATTTTTAGATTTTAGTTAATTCCAGATATGGTGAAGTTGAGAACTAAGACTTCCACCCTATCACTAAAAAAATTTGGTAGTTTTTTTCTTACTGAATTTTAACAGTTGTTTCTATCTTCACATATATTATTTTTAGTATTTTATTCTAGTCTGTGGTTTATCTTTTAACTTTCTTTTTCTCTTCTTTCAGAGACAGAGTTTCTCTGTTTAACAGTCCTGGCTGTCCTGGAACTTACTTTGTAGACCAGGCTGGCCCCAAACTCACAGAGATCTGTCTGCCTCTGCCTTCTAATTGCTGTGGTTAAAGGTGTTGGCTACCACCACCTATTTCTTTTAATTTTCTTAATCACTTCTATTGAAGTAAAAAATTAATTTTAATGAAATTCAGATTTCTAAAACTGAAGTCATGAATAATTTTTTCTATTTTGTTCTAGTATTAACCCTTCCATTATAGTCTAAGATAAATTATAAATTAATTTTCATATGCAGTATGAAGTAAGCATTTAAATAGTGTCTTTTCCTTTTGCAAGTGTTTTTCTACTTGTCCCAGAACCATGTAGTGGAAAAGCTGTTCATTTTCTCACTGAATCATTGTGGTACTTTTGTTGAAAGTAAATTGACCATAAATGAAAGGATTTATTCCTGGCCTCTCATTGATCTCACATTGTTGAATTTCTGTAGCTTTACAGTAAATATTGTAAACCCTCCAATGTTTGCTGGAAAGTACTTTTAGGAACCTCTTCCATGTCTTTTGCATTTATGTACGAATTTTAAAATCAGTTTATCAATTTGTGCAAATTATTCTGCTTGGATTTTTGTAGAGATTATGATGAATTATTATATAGATCAGTTTGGGAGAGAAATTCCACTTTAAAAGCACTGAGCCTTTTACACTTTATGATTATGGAATGTTCCTTATTTTGTAGATTTCTGCCCCACTCCCCATTTTTCTCAGCAATATTTTATTAGTTTTCAATATATAAGATACTAGACTTTTTGGTAAATTGATTCTTGAACAATATATTCTTTTAGGTGATATAGGAGATAGATTTTTAATTTTAAGTTTCAATTTGTTAAGTGTTAATAGACAGTATAACAAGATATTATTTTTTAATATATAGTAAAACAAGAGCATGCTGCCCGTCACTATGAACTCAATACATAGGAATGGGAGTTGGTCTTCAAATTTCAATTTAGTAAGAGAGCCAGCAATCTCAGAAGATAACATCCTAATGTTCTGTCTTACATTTTCAGCCAGAAGATGAAATAAGAAGTGGAAAATAAGACAGTCAGTTATTTCAAAGTTTAGTCTTGCCACTCTGGTTAGGTGGTCATGTTTCTAGGTGTATGGGGCATGGACACACATGCCAGCATTGTTGAGGCTCGGCTTTCTCCCAAGTCACCGTTTGGATTACATCTAGGTAAAGATGAACTGTGACCAAAAAGCAAATTGCAGTGTGTATGTGCCGGTTTATTTACAACATGTGCATACAGACTTCTTTCAACAACAGGAGGTACAAACGTGTATTAGCTAACGGGTCTCACAGTTGTGACAAATAGGTGACAAAATCCACTAAAGGAGGGAAGGGTTGATTTTGGCTCACGGTTGGCACACACAGTCCATCATGGCAGAGAGGTAAGAGCAGGAGACAGCAGGTTCCATTGCAGCAGCAGTCAGGAAGCAGAGGGTGAAGGATGCTGGTCCTCAGCTCCCTTTCTCCTTTTGATTCCATCCCAGCCCATGGCAGAGTGCTGCCCACACCCAGGGTGCTTCTTCTCACCCCAGTCAATGTAGTCTATAAATTCCCTTAAAGAAATGCCCAGATATTTGTTTCCATAGTTGGTTCTAATTCTTATTAAATTGACAATCAAGGTCAACTCCCACAGGCCCCAACTCATTGCTTTCATCCCCTTCACTAGTGATGACAGAGTGTAGAAAGTTGATGGAGAAGGGAAAGAAGTTGGGAAACAAGAATTCCAGAACAATTAGCATTTTCTGGGAAGACTGGAGATAATGAATTAATAACACTCCCTTCATAGGTAGATATTTATATTAGAATAGTAACAAGCCAGCC
This sequence comes from Microtus pennsylvanicus, assembly GCF_037038515.1. NCBI lineage: Eukaryota > Metazoa > Chordata > Mammalia > Rodentia > Cricetidae > Microtus > Microtus pennsylvanicus. The sequence goes on along the minus strand of NC_134601.1, from coordinate 124,182,200 downwards.
TTAAGGCCTTAATGCATATGGCCTCATCTTCTCCAGGATATTCTCTTAGAGTTCCAATAAAGACTGCTGATTTTGTTTACCATGAAGATACCCTAGCTTGTTGCATCGCTCTGACCTTACGTTTAGTGTATGAATGATAACCCTTTCAGGAAACCCACACCCATTCTCTCAGGTAGGTCTTATTTCTAGAGAGCCTCTCTTTATCTCAGCTGTCAAACTTAAAAGCCATACTAAAATAGGCTTTAAAAACTCCAACACTGCTCTGAACTTTCTAGTCCTGAAGTTTATTTTTCCTGTTTTAAAGTCAAGGATCTTGTTTTAGCTGTGTCATGGTTCCTAAAAGACTTACGGTGCTAGGGGTGGGGGTGACAGCATACAGCATCTTTGCTACTAACAGTAATTCAGTTGATTTTTCTAAATTCATCTTTATCTTATGTTGAATTAACAAGGGTTGAAAAATACCATGCTAACTACAATATAGATCAATTATATTTTTCTTTATTATAAGAAAACTCATGAAACAGAAACGAGAAGTCCAAGCTCAGCTGTGTAGAGCCGAAACCACAGAGAGAGCAAACTCTGGGCTGCCTGGCATTTTTCTCCAGGTACCCAAAAGGTTGCGTCCTAACCTGGTCTCACCTCTTAAAGATCATTGGCTAACAAAGATTTCCCATCAATCTTATGTTTTGCAAAATTGCTAAACTTATTTACTAGTTCTAATAGTTTGCGGTGTGTATATTTATGTGTTTGTGTGTGGTGTGTTTGTGTGTGTGTGCTGTGTATGCATCTGTGTATTCCTATATGTGTGCTCATCTAGGTGCATGCAGAGGATAGAGGAGATCTTCCACTATTGCTATTGTATATTTATGTGTGGTGTGTTTGTGTGTGTGTGCTGTGTATGCATCTGTGTATTCCTATATGTGTGCCCATCTAGGTGCATGCAGAGGATAGAGGAGATCTTCCACTATTGCTATTGTATATTTATGTGTGGTGTGTTTGTGTGTGTGTGCTGTGTATGCATCTGTGTATTCCTATATGTGTGCCCATCTAGGTGCATGCAGAGGAGAGAGGAGATCTTCCACTATTGCTATTGTATATTTATGTGTTTGTGTGTGTGTGCTGTGTATGCATCTGTGTATTCCTATATGTGTGCCCATCTAGGTGCATGCAGAGGATAGAGGAGATCTTCCACTATTGCTATTGTATATTTATGTGTGGTGTGTTTGTGTGTGTGTGCTATGTATGCATCTGTGTATTCCTATATGTGTGCCCATCTAGGTGCATGCAGAGGAGAGAGGAGATCTTCCACTATTGCTATTGTATATTTATGTGTTTGTGTGTGGTGTGTTTGTGTGTGTGTGCTGTGTATGCATCTGTGTATTCCTATATGTGTGCCCATCTAGGTGCATGCAGAGGAGAGAGGAGATCTTCCACTATTGCTATTGTATATTTATGTGTTTGTGTGTGTGTGCTGTGTATGCATCTGTGTATTCCTATATGTGTGCCCATCTAGGTGCATGCAGAGGATAGAGGAGATCTTCCACTATTGCTATTGTATATTTATGTGTTTGTGTGTGGTGTGTGTGTGTGCTGTGTATGCATCTGTGTATTCCTATATGTGTGCCCATCTAGGTGCATGCAGAGGAGAGAGGAGATCTTCCACTATTGCTATTGTATATTTATGTGTTTGTGTGTGGTGTGTGTGCTGTGTATGCATCTGTGTATTCCTATATGTGTGCTCATCTAGGTGCATGCAGAGGATAGAGGAGATCTTCCACTATTGCTATTGTATATTTATGTGTGGTGTGTTTGTGTGTGTGTGTGCTGTGTATGCATCTGTGTATTCCTATATGTGTGCCCATCTAGGTGCATGCAGAGGAGAGAGGAGATCTTCCACTATTGCTCATCTTATTTTGTGAGCTGATCTCTTACTTAAATTTAAACTTGACATTTTAGCTAGGCTGACTGGCCAGTGAGCTACTGGAATCCACCTGTCTCCACTTCCCAATTTACAATGTACGGTGCCTAGATATGTGAGATGTGAGTGCTAAGATTTGAACTCAGATCCTCTTGCTTGCACACAAAGCAATCTTAGCCACTAAGTTGTCTCTATAGCCTCTCACCTTTACTTATTTAAGAAAATTGTTGCAGTCAATTATTTGTTTGTTTGTGTGTTTATGTGTGTATGTGTGTGTATATACATATATATATATATGAGAGAGAGAGAGAGAGCATAAGTTTTCAGGATGACCTTGAAACTAAGTGTGTAGATAAAAATGTCTTTTAGGGCTGGAGAGATGGCTCAGAGGTTAAGAGCACTGCCTGCTCATCCAAAGGTCCTGAGTTCAATTCCCAGCAACCACATGGCTCACAACCATCTGTAATGAGATCTGGTCAGTTGTCCTCATCAACTTAGACCATGAAACCAAATATGGACAAGTTCAGCAGTACCACCATATACGGGCTGCCCATGCATGGATTCAGCATTGACAGGGCATAAATTCATTTTTTTCAAATTACATTCCTGGTTTTGGTGCAGGACAATTGTCTATATTCTGTCAATTATGTTTTAAATAAATGCTGATTGACCAGTAGCCAGGCAGGAAGTATAGGCAGGACAACTAGACAGGAAGTAGAGGTGGGTCAAGGAGAACCGGAGAATTCTGGGAAGGAGGAAGCCCATTCCTCTGCAGTCGTGCCCCAACCACAGAAGAAGGAAGATGTGATTGCCCCACTGAAAAAGGTACTGAGCCATGTGGATAACATATACTAGAATAATGGGCTAATATAAGTTACAAAGTTAATAAAAAGCCTGAGCAATCAGTTTATCATTAATATAGACCTCTGTGTGATTTCTTTGGGGCTAAATGGCTGGTGGGAGGACAGAAAACAGGCAGGATCGAAACCTCCGACAGCATGGTTTATCTGATGCTGACCATTGAACTCAGGGCTTCCAGAATGGCAGATAAACAGTTCACCAACTGAGCTATCATGCCAACCCCCACCTTTTTAGTTTTCAGTTTCAAATTGATCATTTTGGAATAGACTCTTAAGATACAAGGAATGTTTTCCAGGATAATAGAAATAAATGGAAGAAGTATGCTAGAGCTGTAGAATTCCTCCATTCCTACACAACAGAAAGCCTTTCCCCCAAATGTAGTGTTTTTACCTTTCATGTTCTAGAAAGCAGATAATTAGGGTTGCTTTGTTTGGCAATTTTCTCACTTGCCTGTTTAAAGAAAATCATCCTTTGGGTGGGGTGGCCAGGCATGTGCCTCACAGCACAGATGTAGACACAAGAGGACAACTCACGGGAGTTGGTTTTCATCAAGCTTGAACTAAAGTCATCCGGCTTGGTGGCAAGTGTCTTTACCCACTGAGACATCTACCTTGCCCGGGAATGTCTACTGCCTTAACAATAAAACAGCCCCAGTCTGGTGGTGTGTGATGTGAATCCCAGCACTCAAGAGTCAGAGGCAAGGGTTATCTCTGTCAGTTCAAGACAAGCCTGGCCTATATAGTGAGCTCTAGGACAGCCAGAACTATATACAGAGACACTATTTTAAAAGAAAAAAAAATAAAGCACTGAAGTTCAAAAAAGGAATCATGGAACTGCCCCACCCATACAATGTAGGTGTTTGCTTTTTGAATTATTTGTATGATCCTGCTTCTCTCTCTCCAGTTACATTAACTGATTTCCCGTAAGGTTGACCTGAAAGACATCTCATAGCTCCCCCTACTTGTCCCCGCCCCCATTTTGGCTGCTATTGCCACTTCACAGGCACTTTTTTCTTCTCTTCCCCATTTGGGTCATTCTCTCTCTTTGAAGTTATCTTTGTGCAAACTGCTGATGTGACAGCTCCATGATATGGTTAAGGGGAAGGTTTTTTATTATAGATGTGAAAGAGGGAATGGACTGGAGGAGTCTGGAAGAGTCTAGAACAGTGAGAAAAAGAGGTAGACTGAACATGGCTAGCAGACTAGACATGACCAGGGCCATCTCAAAGAGAGGGGAGAATAGATCGAGAATATATATATATATATATATATATATATATATATATATGAAATATTCCTATTCCTGGTTGCCCCTGTCCTTCCTTGTGAGCTTTGTTCAACTGTCACTTTTACCAACTTTACTCAACTTTTCATCACGGGCTGCAGATTCTCAAGCATGGTGGTTGGCCCAGAGAAGCTGAAGTATCGTGCTAGTTGCCTTTGTTTTGTTTGTTTGTTTCTGTCAATTTGACACAAGCTAGCATTATTTGTGAGGAAGAATGGCAAAACATGAAAATGCCTTCACCAGATTGCCTGTAGGGAAGTTTGTAGGTCATTTTATTAATTTCTGATTGATGTGGGTGGTCCCAGACTACTGAAGGTGGTGCCACCCCAGGGGAGGTACAAAGTAGTAAGCAGCACCCCTTCATGGCCTCTGTATCAGCTCCTGCCTCCAGGTTCCTGCCCTGTTTTAGTTCCTGCCCGGACTTCCTTTAGAAATGTAGAAATGTAAGCCAAATAAACCTTTTCCTCCCCAAGTCGCTTTTGGTCATGGCATTTATCACAGCATTAAGACAAGTATCCATGAGGGTTCTTCTTGGGACAGTATCCCCAATTCATGATACGTTTGCTACAATGGTTGTACTAGATGAAGTGAAGAAGAGATTTAATAAAGAATAATTTTTCCAGATATTGTTTCCCCCAAATTGTTTACTGTGTTTCCTGGTTATCTTGGTCCAAACACATTAATTACATATAGTCACAATTTTGGGGAGGAGCCATCACCTTTGTGAGTGATGCCCAAGCTTAGTAGCAGCTTGCTAGAGGAATTTCTGTGAGATGTTGGCCTTAAATTTAGCTGCTTCCAGGGTGCATCTGTGCTATGTGATGACTAAGGTGACATTTGCAGTCCTGATTTATCCCATGCCAAGAAGAATGGTACTGCTGAAAAAATTTCTATTGGTTCTCATCAACACTGCCTTCGCCTGGATAGCCTGTTTTTCTAGGCAATGAAGTTGCCAACTTAGAGCCAGTTGGCACCTGTTTCCCTATTAGTGTCGTGTGCTTCTCCCTCTGGGTGTCAGCTCCTCTGGCACAGGGCCCTGTGCCAATCACACTTTAATGATATTTGAAGGGAACGAATTGTCTTGAGGAAAAATGTTTCCGCCTTGGAAGCAATTTATGAAGTTCTTGAAACCTGATTTATAAATGAACTCAGGAATGAGACAAAAGTTTTCCAATCCAGTTTGGATTTTTCTTACCTGAAACTAGGCCTAGATGGTTGCTTCACTGCTGAAATCGATGTGCGGTGTGTTTTAAGGGCTTTCTGGAAGAGCCAAATTCTGTCTTATGGCGGGATATAAAGCTTGCTTACTTTTCATTTACCACTGACTGTTCTTTTATTGAAAAGTTGACAAGATTTTTCTGTTCACCTAAGAATAGAATTGATTTTGCAACTCGCTTTTGAGTGTAGCCTCTTAAATTTAGTTGAAATTTGCTTGTGAAGCATTTAAATAAATGGGCTGAGCTGAGCGGCAGTGAGGCACGCCTTGAATCCCAGCGCTCCAGAGGCAGGGGCTGATTAGTAGAGCCCCAACCATAAAGAAGTAAATATCCAAGTAAATAAATAGATAGCTAGATAAACAAATGTGCTGGAGAGATGGCTCAGTGCTTAAGAGCATGCACTACTCTTGCAGGATCCAAGTTCAATTCCCAGCACACAGATTAATCACAACTGCCTGTGTCTCCAGCCCCCACCATTTCCAGAATATAAAAATAAATCCTACCTAAAAATAAAAATGTTACTGTCTGTAATGGGACTCAAATAACTTAAAGGCATTTTGTATGTGTCTTTATTTATATCTAATACAGTGGTCAAGGGTGACCAAGAGTCAAATAAATGCTCTCATAAAAAGTTCCCCCTAAGATCTGAGATAAGTGATATCTGAGAAACAGCAAAAAGAGAGCCAGAAAGTTATTATTAGGACTTAATGTTTAAATCCCTCTAAAAATAGTCATTTATTGGGTCAGTTTGCTGTGTCAGCTAATTATACTGTGTGACATTCTCTGTGACTTCAGCACTGACGAGGTCTCTTCCCCCGTCTATTTTTCTTTTCTTTTTTTCTGGAATGTTACGTTCTCTATTATTTTGGATTTGATAGTTCATGTTAATCTCATGAAAAAAAAATCAGTACAAAGACAAAGATAAACAAATCAGAAGTAAGTGTTTACTTCTAGTTTCTAGTCTATAGTGTGCTCCAGGCCTGGGTCTGGTCTGGGTTTGCTATGGCAATAAACTTGTTACTGGAATGGGCATCCCTTGATTCTTTATTGACACAGAGAACATTTTAGCAAGACACACTAACTCAGCAAGCAGAAGTTATTAGGGTAAAGCATAGGAGAATCTATACCCAGGACTGGAGAGATAGCTCAGTGGTTAAGAACACTTACTACTCTTGCAGAGGATCTGGCTTTTGTTCCTAACATCCGTGTGGCAGCTCACAACCATCTTTTCCATTCAGTTCTAAAGGATCCTGAAGAGCTGCATTACACAAATGCATACAGCTAGGCAAACACTAATACACTTAAACCTAATGTATACATCCTATCTGCATTTTAAGATTTCACTGACCTGCCAAGCTCACAATCACAGTGTACTAATAACATCTGCTTCACGCCCCACGGATGGGCTCCATAAATACCCAAAACAGACTTTCTAAGGTAAAGAGCAGTTGTCCCGGAGGGAACAGCAGCTGCTACTTTCTGGAGGCACTGGGACCATGCTCCCATCCCCCTAAACCTCAGCCACCAATGACTCAGCAGAGTGGTGATGCCAAGGTGTAACTTACCAGGAGACAGACTCTCCTGGTTTACCTTTGATTCGAGAGCTTTTCGGGACAGCCCTTAGACAGAAAGGTAATCTGGGATGCCGCCACCTAAGGCAAAGTGGCGTTTTCAGCTCACTTAGTCTTGCCTACTCCATCTTTACTTCCTTTTACACAGATAGTTCTTTCATTTTTTAAAAGAGTCCCTGCACATTTACTCTCATTATGATGTTTGTGTCTTAGTGGACCAGGACTCAGCAAGCAGTTTTAATGAGTGAGTTCCCTATTTTCTCGCGGTATGAGCAAATTTCTGAGAAGCAGCAGCTTAAGAGAGCAAGGGCTTTATTGTGGTACCCATGTGAAGGCACAGTTGATGGTGGCAGCATGAATTCCCGGCAGTGGGATCCTGGGGCTGGTCGCTTTGCTTTTGCAGTCATGAAGCAGCTTGAAATGAATGCGCATGCTCGGCTTGCTTTCTCTTTTTAAAAATCTATTCCATCTGCTCCTGATTTGGACCTGATGGAATAGATTTTCAAAAAGAGAAAGCAAGGCCCAAATCAGGAGCAGAAGGAAAGAGAGCACAGGCAAGGAACTCAGGACCGCGAGGGGTGCACCCACACACTGAGACAATGGGGATGTTCTATCGGGAACTCACCAAGGCCAGCTGGCCTGGGTCTGAAAAAGCCTGGGATAAAACCGGACTCGCTGAACATAGCAGACAATGAGGACTACTGAGAACTCAAGAACAATGGCACTGGGTTTTGATCCTACTGCACGTACTGGCTTTGTGGGAGCCTAGGCTGTTTGGATGTTCACCTTACTAGACCTGGAAGGAGGTGGGAGGTCCTTGGACTCCCCACAGGGCAGGGAACCCTGACTGCTCTTTGGGCTGATGAGAGAGAAGGATTGGGGGAGGGGGAGGGGGAGGGAAATGGGAGGCGGTGGCGGGGAGGAAACAGAATCTTTAATAAATAAATAAATAAATAAATAAATAAACAAACAAACAAACATGCCCAGTTAATCATTTTCTAAATATTTTGTCTTTTTCATGTGTAGAATATTTTCACCTACTATATTCCTATGCTCATATTTATCATTTATTTTCAAGTACTGTTATAAACACGTTCTTCCTGTTGCTTTTGAAGCAATAGGCCCTTAAGTCCACAGAACATAACATATTGTTTCTGTGGCACAAGCTGCTTAACCTCTTCTGATCATTTGACATATGTTGTTATTTGATTATTGCTTTAATTATTAAACCTGAACTAGTGTGCAAAAAAAGGATTAAAAAGACGAGTAAGATATGGTCAAAAGCAACAGGGAATTCCAATGTATAATATACTCATCCACAGTCAGGACTTGAGGATTGCAGATTATTCTGGTAGGCCTGGCTTTAATGGGATTAAGCAGGGAATCCATATAGTAGCAGAGATGCAGGAAATAGGTCTTTGTGGTTAGACATTGCCCTGGTGAATAAAGATATGTAAATCTAACAAGGAAAAACAGAAACCCTAGGCATTCTGTGTACGTATATGTGTTTGTGTGTGTATGTGTGTGTCTGTGTGTGTGTGTGTGTTACAGCCATGTAGATTGGTCTTCTTGTGGGACTCCTAACAATGGCAACAGGGGCTATCTCTGATGCTGTTGCCTACTTTGGGGACCCTTTCTGCCTACTAGATTACCTCATCCAGCCTAAATAAAACAAGAGATGCCTAGTCTCACTGCAACTTGATATTCCATGATTGACTGAAATCCATGGGAGGCCCACATTTTTCTGAAGAGAAACAGAGGAGGAAGAGTGGATGGAGTACAAGGCATGATGGAGAGGAATGGGTTACCTCATAGATTGCTGGGAGTTTCCATTTGCCTAGGTTTATAGCTCATCCCAGAGATGTCCCAGAAGCCAGTTGTCTCGCTCAGTACCTCTCTCTCCATTTTCCCTCACCTGATCCATCCTGTTCTCATTCATTGCCCCCATCTAGACCCTTCTCCCATCCATCAGTGATGTCTATTCTATTACCCTTTCACAGTGAGATTCTCAAGCCCTATTGTAACCCCTTGTTAATTAGCTTCTCTCTGAGCGTGTGATTGTAGCATGGTTATCCTCTCTGGGCCTGTGATTGCATCATGGTTACCTTACAGCTAATATTTACTTATAAGTGAGTACATACAATAATTGTCTTTCTGGGGGGCTGGAGAGATGGCTCAGTGGTTAAAAGCATTGTCTGCTCTTCCAAAGGTCCTGAGTTCGATTCCCAGAAACCACATGGTAGCTCACAACCACCTGTAATGGGGTCTGGTGCCCTCTTCTGGCCTGCAGGCATACACACAGATGGAATACTGTATACATAATAAATATTTAAAAAAATTGTCTCTCTGGGTCTGGGTTACCTCACTCAGGATGACCTTTTCTAGTTCTACCCATTTGCAGGCAAATTTCTTTTACTTTATAAAATGGCCTACATTCTATGGATGCCAAGCATGGGATATCCTTATGTGAAGTGGGGTATATTTGAAGTTAGCGAGATTGTCCAGTAGCTATGTAAGCTTGCCACCAAGCTTAATGTGGGTTTGAACCCAGTGTTTCTGAAGGTAAAAACAAGAAAAACAACTCAGACAAGCAGCCCTCTGATCTTTACACCATATTTTCTATCAGAGCACACAGGGAATGCTCGGCAATTTGTGATACTCACAAACAGAAAGATATGCATGACTGTCCAGTGTACAGCATAGTCTTCCTACTACATGACAAGGGAACACACTATCTGCAGAGCTAACACTATGAAGTCCAGCTCTGCCTTCAGGAGACCTGAGTTTCAGAGTGTCTCCAGACAGAATTGTGTTTACTTTTCTGTTTATGTGTCAGCTTCCTTACAAACCTTCTTTCACTTGATATTTATCCTGTGATAAATATCTTTGCAACATGCATTTCACCATTACTTTTCCCGGCTACTGCCTGTCGGAAATACCTGAACGCATGATCATGGCCTTCAGAGATTAGGATACGAAAATACCCAAAGAAAGAGACAGGTTAGACAGAGGAGGAAGTCATTTAGACATACCAAGAAAATAAAGTTGATGCTTTATTTAGAACGAGTTGAGAACTACAAGAGTTTTTATATGAATAGGAACTTTCTTCTAGGAACCTTCTGACCGATGTTGCAAGTGTAGTACTCACTTCATATCTCTTGATCGGCCACTATGGGAGCACACTTGGCCTTCACCTGATTCTTTAGTTTCAAAGAGTTTATCTCAAAGAGAAAAAAGATAGCACCAAAGAGTGACATGGTGGCAATCAGTACTCCTATTGGGAACACAACAGTATAGTGTTTGCTTATTAAGCCTTCTTTTTTTACTGGAAAGTCAGGTGGAAAGTCAAGAGTGGTTTGGCCATAATGATCTACAAAGTGGTTCCAGCTCACAGAAACAAATGTGAAGATGCTGCTAACACACAAAACTAAGGCAGCAACCTTGTAGCAAAATAACTGCATCTCAATAAATGGGTCTTTCATGCGGCCAATATTAATGGCGATTGCACTGAAAATCAGAACTACAGGCTTCATCGAAACAGCCCACATTATCAGGGTCCGTGCGTACTCAAATTCAGGTGAAATGGTCCAAGTGGAATTGATAGGGGTGTGCACCAGAATCTTGGTTACAGTGCCTGAAACATTAAATTCTTGAGGGTAGAAAGCTTCCCAAAGTCCAAAAGACACAAATTGCACAAGCTTGTCATTGAATTCCCAGAGGCGCCAGGATTGGCTGCTTGCGATGACAATCTCAAACACCAAGGCTGATAGGCTGCAGAGGAGGCCACTAAACTTGAAGAGGTACTCCTTCGCATTGGCAAGTCTAAAGATGAAATTGAACAGGTATATAGTCAAGTCAGGAACACAAGGGACAGTGGAAAACAAAATGAGTTATGGTTTACAGAGCAATAAGTTCTCATACCTTGTCCTTGCTGTCACAAAAAGTTGTATTTAAGTAATATACCTATGGCCAAAGTTCCCTCTATATGAGGTTTTGATTAGCAATTTCACTATATCTATCAAATGCTGAAATGCGCAAATTTGTTAACTAAACATGTTAATGCTTGGAATTAATACTCAATAATTTACAACACATGTTAAATGATGTTTAATTAAGCAGTGTTTACAATACATAAATAAGATAAATAGCTTAAATGAGAGGTATAAGCAGAAGAATGGACAAATATCTATAAATTGTGGTAGTGAACTTACACAAATTTAATTCTCCTATATTGTCTGCTATATTTCTACATGCGTATGCTAGTGTATGTGTTATCGGAAAACATATTGGAAAACCTGAATTATTATTATGTGACCAAAATAAAAATCTGTATGTGAAACATGAGCCCTCATGAATATTTCAATCATTTCCCATGACTTACTCAAACATACACATTAGAAAATTACCTTCATTTCATTGCTGAATATGAAGTATCCCAACTGTCTTATGTGAGAAACTATCTTCTCCAGCACCAAATTAATACTATACATTTATTGTATGCACCAACTTATTTAGATCACTTATTGGTTCATATCTTTGGATGTAGGGTTAATGTTCATGAATAACTATGCCCTGAAGGATGTCACTGTGTTCTTGAGCATAAATAAAGTTCAGGCATGTACATGATAACATTGCCACCTCCAATGCAGAAGGTTTGAGTGGCCTACAAACTGTACCTCCTTGCCACAAAAATTTCCCTACCAGCTTCCCACTATTCCACATTCTCTGTGGAATGTACTTCCTAACAGGGTGAAGGCAGTAGCTCTACTAAATTGGGAAGTCATATCAGCAAGGTGACTTTAAAATCTAGTATGAATTGAGTAACACCCTACCCATGCCCTCTTCCTTGTTAAGGCAGATCTGAGCCTTTTGATGTCAGAATCAGTGAGTTTTGAAGCACAACCAGAATCAGGGTGGGAAATTCTTTTGTGGAAGACAAATGAGCTAGCATGGCAAGATTTAGTTTTGGCCATGTCTGAAACCCATGGAGGAGGTGCTTATGCTTCATAAAGATCCAATTTGAAACCCTCCATGAAGCTCATCTTAAGCTTTTACCTTTGTTTATCCAGGAGGAAGAGATCCATTTGAGAAATGTCGAGATCATAAATATCTTCCAAATAGCAGGGAATGTTGAACAGACAGGGAGTCGCACAAGAGTTGAATCACCTTCAGTAAAAGAAGTTCTGTTAGGCAGATATTTTAGCTCAGAATCGTGTCTCACCATCAACCCCTGGTTCACACAAACCAACCCCTTCCTCTGCTTTGCTTAGTTGAAGCCTCATTTATACTCTTCAGGGAGATTAGCCCATCTGATAGTCCTGACCCTCCAATGAGATTCACGCAATCATTACCCCATTATATAAACAGAAAAAAAACCACAGAAAGTCTAATTCACATACTCAGTTTCAGGAAACTACAAATGTATAAAGGTCAATACAGGCTACAGAGCCTTCACGGCTACACAGGGATTCCCAGTACTTATATTCAGTAGGATTTACTGACATAGACATGATATCAACAAAGAGTTGAATCTTAGGTCATTGACTTCTTTGACCTTCTATGTCTCCTGAAATTGAAAGCTTTTAACAGAAACCATGTAGAAAACATAAAATACTTGCCTCTCTTCCCTTCTATGAAGGCCAAATGCTAGTGACTGCCCAGTATAAGAGAGTGACTTTAAAAATTCTTGTTTCCGTAGCTACCAGAGATGAATGTCACATTATGAGCAAAGAACCAGCGTCAAGACATATAGTCTTAAAGGGCCAGGGTGGCTAATGTCCCTCTCATATGTACAAACCTTTAGAGATATAATTAATCTATTAAAGGTATAAATTAATCTAGGATTAATTTGAAAAATTTCTCATAAAATAAATTTATCATGATTTCTCCCTTTAACATCGTTTTCTACCCCCTTTGTTTCCCACATCTCTACCTGCCCACTTGTTCAGTCTTTGCTTTCTCTATCTCTCTGAAAAAAATCTTAATACAAGAAAGACGAAAATACAAAATGAACACATGGCATAAGGTTTGTATTGGCCAGCTACTGCTGGTTATGAAGCCTACAGTGGAATGTATTGAGTATTCCCAGTTATATTCCATTGAACAAAACTGATTTTCTTTTTATTTTTTTCTAGGCAAAGAATTTTATTAGCCCTTTTCCAAACTTTATCCCAGGCTTCTTCAGCTTAATTTGCTGCAAAGAATGAATTGTGTTTAAGCAAAAACTGAAAAGAGCTGCAGTGTCCAAGGGGCTTGGGCTTAAAAATATTAGCGATCTAGATTTGATCAGATCCATAAACAAAGACCTTTAAAAAGCAGCCATGATATAAAATAGCAGCTCCTGTAACTTCTGCAAGTGTCAGTTCTTCAGAAGTCTCCTCCGTTCCGTTTGCCTCATTCTTAGAAGCCTCATCAAAATTCTCCACCAGATCTGGGACTTCATCATCATCATCCTCTCCAGTAGCAAGGGGTGCTTTTCCATCCACAGATTGTTTGGGCAGAGCTTCAGCCAGTCTCCTTAAACTAGTCGGACTGTCTGCCCCAAGCTGGTTTAGAATGCTGGGAAGCATTTCTGTCAGTTGCTTTGTCTCGGCATGGCCTGTAACGGTGAAGGTGTTTGCTACCAGAGACGCCTGAACTTTAGGGTTGTTAAAATGGATCACTGTTCCTTGGTTAGTGAACATGTTCACCTCTTCAATACCAGAGAACTTCTTTAAGGAGAACTGCAGTTTTTTATCATCTGCTGTGGCTGTTCTGTGAACCACCTTCTTCTTGCTGCGAGCAGTTCCTTTCCCACCAATGCGCACTTGTGCCTGCAGCTTGGCCAGTTTTTCCTGGTTCATGATCATTTCTTTCATCTTGTCGGAGTGGAAATGGGTTCGCGCGGGGGACTAGGGTTTGCGCTCAGGGGGTCTCGGGCGGACCAGCTGAGGTAATGCGCACACATGCAGTGACGCACGGTGGCAGCTCTGATCTTCTTTTTCCAGCAAGTATCAATTGCAAAGATCTTCTTGGTTAGTGGAGATTGTTTTGTGTCTGCTACACAGTTAATAATACTGGCATATGGTCTGGTTTGAATGGGTATGGGTCTTGTTTGTCCTTTCAAAGTCTCCTTCAGTTCTCATGTGGTATCCGTCTTTTGTCCTGAGCCAATCATGTGTTAGATTCCTGCAAACACGGAGTTGAACTGAAGTGTAGAGATGGATCAGATGAATTTGGATTTGATGAAATCTGATGTAGGACTTGCATGACTACTGGTTGGGTTAGAAGTGTGGTTTTGAGGCTGTGAAGTGTTATTCTTGGAAAATTCCCATGCAAAGTCAGTGTACAGTTGGCTAGTCCAGAGATAGCAGAGGATAAGTTGAGTGTCATGAGGAAAGCTGATGACTGATTCTGCATTCAGGTCTAGGGCTTTGTGTGTGGAGATAAAGCAGGTGTATGTGGAATAGGGGCACTCACCAGGCAAGGCAGTTACATAACTGTGTGATCAGAAGTAGGACTGGGGACATGGGGATGACTCTGACAGCTGAGGTTTTTGCAGTAGGAAAATGGCTAAGCAATGTGTGTATTGAGAAGTAGGTATCATATCAAGGCACTGGAGCAAGATCTGTTCTTATGGTACATGGCAGAGAAAGCCAGTGAATGAACTTGTGTTACCAGAGCAAAGCCAAGGAGTGTGGAAATGGCATAGAGCAGAAGAGGTTATGGGGAAAATCATCATGGAAATTAGTGCTTAATCTGTGTTCCCACAGATAGGACTTGGGACTATGAAGAGGACAAGAACATGAGTTTATGTCTTATGGATCCAGCAGGGAAAGCTGGTATAGAAACTATATGATGAGAAGTACTATTAAGAGCTTTAGGATTAAACAGAAGATTCACAGAGTCATTGTTTTTTACTGCTGAGTAGTACTCTAATATGTATATATTCCATACACTCTTCATCCATTCTTCCATTGAAGGGCATCTAGGTTGTTTCCAGGTTCTGGCTATTACAAACAATGCTGCTATGAATATAGTTGAGCATATACTTTTGTTGTATGATAGGGCATCTCTTGGGTATATTCCCAAGAGTGGTATTGCTGGGTCCAGGGGTGGGTTGATCCCGAATTTCCTGAGTGGTTGCACAAGTTTGCATTCTCATCAACAATGGATGAGTGTACCTCTTACTCCACAACCTCTCCAGCAAAGGCTATCATTGGTGTTTTTTATTTTAGCCATTCTGACAGGTGTAAGATGGTATCTTAAAGTTGTCTTAATTTGCATTTCCCTGATCGCTAAGGAAGTTGAGTATGACCTTAAGCGTCTTTTGGCCATTTGAACTTCTTCTGTTAAGAATTCTCTGTTCAGCTCAGTGCCCCATTTTATAATTGGGTTGATTAGCCTTTTACATTCTGGTTTCTTGAGTTCTTTATATATTTTGGAGATCAGACCTTTGTCAGTTGTGGGGTTGGTGAAGATCTTCTCCCAGTGAGTGAGTTGCCTTTTTGTCTTAGTGACAGTGTCCTTTGCTTTACAGAAGCTTCTCAGTCTCTGGAGGTCCCATTTATTCAATAATGCCCTTAATGTCTATGCTGCTGGGGTTATACGTAGGAAGCGGTCTCCTGATGTACTCACTCATAATTGGTTTCTAGCCATAAATAAAGGACATTGAGCCTATAATTCGTGATCCTAGAGAAGCTAAATAAGAAGGTGAACCCAAAGAAAAACATATAGTCATCCTCCTGGATATTAACCTTCATCAGGCGATGAAAGGAGACAGAGACAGAGTTCCACATTGGAGCACCGGACTGAAACCCCAAGGTCCAAATCAGGAGCAGAAGGAGAAGAGAGCACGAACAAGGAACTCAGGACCGCGAGGGGTGCACCCACACACTGAGACAATGGGGGTGTTCTATCGGAAACTCACCAAGGCCAGCTGGCCTTGGTCTGAAAAAGCATGGGATAAATCCGGACTTGCTGAACATAGCAGACAATGAGGACTACTGAGAACTCAAGAACAGTGACAATGGGTTTGCGATCCTACTGCACATACTGGCTTTGGGGGAGCCTAGGCAGTTTGGATGCTCACCTTACTAGACCTGGATGGAGGTGGGGGTTCCTTGGACTTCCCACAGGTCAGGGAACCCTGATTGCTTTTAGGGCTGAAGAGGGAGGGTGACTTGATTGGGGGAGGGGGAGGGAAATGGGAGGCGGTGGCGGGGAGGAGGCAGAATCTTTAATAAATAAATAAATTAATTAATTAAAAAAGATAAAAAGATAAAAATAAAAATCTATTCCAGAACCTCAGCTCGTGGAATGGTATCACCTACACTTGGGGCAAATCTTGTACCTCTTTCATCCCAGTCGAGAAATTCCCTCATAGACACGCCCAGAGGTTTGGCTCTTAGGTGACTCATGTTAGTAGTCATCTCTAATTATTACAGACAGCCGTCTGACTAGAGGCATGGGGGAGGGCAGTTATCCATGGTAACCAATGGCAAGGCCCTACAAACAGGAAGCAGGCATGGGGCTATGGGAAACCTAGGTACACTGCTTTCATTTGGCTCTCATGGATGCTGGAGAAGAGTTATATGGCTGAGCAGTGTTGGCAGAGGTTTGGAGGGTTATAGCACTCCTTAGGCTACTGTGGGTGCTGCTGGTGGGAAGTATAAGGCAGAGAAACAGACTGCATCTCAACAGGCTGAGACCGCTTTGCTCTGAACAGCCAGCCGCCCCCCCCCCCCAGCAACCTTTCCTCTGGTTGAAGGCTGAGCACATTTAGAAGCTGGGGATTATACATAGTTAGCTACCAGAAAGTTGCAATTGTTTTTGTGATTAGACTGGCGCATGGCAGGTTGTTTTGAACACCCAGGCATATTGTTTCTGCAAGTGGAACAGGTCAGTCGGGTTGGGGCTAAGCCATTCTTTATGGCTCAGGGCTATTGCTCTGTACAGTTTGACCCAGTTCCTCATGACCCGAGGCTATTATCCAACTGGAAGCCATTTCAGTTTTTGAACCATTACAAAAATCAATCTGTAAAAGATATATTGTATAAGACTGTAGAAAACAGGTAATTTCAACACTAATTAATTCAGAAGTTAACTTAAAATAATAATTTCTGCTTTTATTTTGTGCTTCTGATTTTGGAAGAATTGGTGTTCTATTGCTGTGAAGAGATACAATGACCACAGCAACTCTTATAAAGGAAAGCATTTAATTGGGAATGGAAAGCATTTAATTGGCACTTGCATACAGTTTCAGAGGTTTAGCCCGTTATATTATGGTTAGAATCATGTTGCTGGAGAAGGAGCTGAGAGTTCTACATCTTGATCCACAGGCAGTAGCAAGAGGCTGCCACATAAGGTCTAGCCTGAGTATATGAGACCTCAAAGCCCACTGCCATAGTGACACACTTCCTCCAAGACCACACCTACTTCAACAAGGCTGTATGTCCAATGTTTTCAAAAATGTCATTCCCGAGCCAGGCAGCGGTGGTGCACACCTTTAATTCCAGCTCTCAGTAGGCAGAGACAGGTGAATCTCTGTGAGTTCAGGGCCAGCTTGGTCTCCAGAATGAGTTCTAGGACAGGCTCCAGTGCTACAAAGAAAACCTGTCTCGAAAAACCGAAAAAAAAAGCCATTTCCTATGAGTCTATGGGGACCATTTTCATTCAAACTACCACAACTGATGTCTTTTTTTTTAAACAAAGGGTTTTCTATACACCATACTGGTTTTGAATTCTCTATGTAGCCAAGGATGATCTTGAAATTCTGAGCCTCTTATATCCCATCACCTCCATATTAGGATTACCCAGTTCATGTGGGGCTGGGGAATCAACCCCAGGGCTTTGTGATTGTTAAGCATGCACTCTCCCAACCAGTCAGTGCACTGTAAACTCAGAACTGCTTAGATTAGACATGCTTAGCTTAGATTCTAGATGCCAGCAGAGAAAAGCATTTCTAGCAGCACTCAGGAGGTTGAGACAAGGGGATTGTGATTGAGCACAAGATCAACTTGGACTACATACTAAGAAGCAATGGCTTGCTTCTCTGAGTTTAGTTCTAATTCTGTAGCATAACGTTTTTTATTTCCACTTTCTATCTTTTCTTTGGATACCACCCAAAATCCTAAACATAAGCGTGTTTCCTCAACACTTACCATTCTCGTTATTTTGAAGGTCTCTCGACCCCTACCAAACCTCTCCCCACCCCTATCTCTCTCCTCCCTGCTGCTTCTAGTATTTATACTAGTGGTCCTCAACCAGGGGGGGTCAGATGACTCTTTCACAGATGTCACCTAAGATCACCATAAAACGCAGACATTACGTCACAGTTCATAACAGTAGCAAAATTATAGTTAGAAAGTAGCAACACAAATAATTTTATGGTTGGGGGCCACCACAACATAAGGAACTGTATTAAAGTGTCATAGCATTAGGAAGGTTGAGAACCACTGATTTACACCTTGCCGTGTGATTTTTATTTTCCAAAGGAGACTCTTGCCGGGCAGTGGTGGCTCACGCCTTTAATCCCAGCACTCGGGAGGCAGAGGCAGGCGGATCTCTGTGAGTTCGAGACCAGCCTGGTCTACAAGAGCTAGTTCCAGGACAGGCTCCAAAACCACAGAGAAACCCTGTCTCGAAAAACCAAAAAAAAAAAAAAAAACACAAAAAAACAAAGGAGACTCTTGTCTCCATTTTTGTCCCCTCTCAGAACACTTTGACTGTATTTTATCAGGAACTATGGCAAGGACTTACAGTTTAACTTACAATACTCCTTCTTTTATGTGAACTAATTATGAAAGAACTCCCCCTAATTTGTGCTACAACTCTTGACAGTCAGCCCTGTCTTCGACTCAGTTCCCTATGAATAAAGATGTTTGCTGAAACACACACCTTAATTAGCCTTTTGCTAAGCCGTTGTGGATCCCGTTGAGGTTAATCTGAGTGGAGGACCTTGCAATTGGTTGCCTTGGATATCAGAGTACTGTCAAAGCCTTAAGCTATGACTTTGCCACAGCTGTGAAACGGAGACAATAGACTGCCAGGCAGAAGAAGGGGAAGATGAATTTCCATCAAGGCTATATAGTCTTGGCAAATGACATACATCACATAGGTCTGTGAAAACATCATCTACGGAGATAACAGCAAAAAACGAAAGCTTCTATTTGAAATGTTAGCAGGAGTGAAGGGATTAGGATGCAAACATAGTGGAGCTTTGTTGCAGAGGGAGGACATGGAGAGGCATTGTGCTGACACTGTTAAAGGATTGTGGTCAGACACTGGGAAGGGCAAAGTCAGAAAAAGACAACTGAGGGGCACCAGAGCCAAGGAGAGAAAATTGAGAAAGACTGCAGTGAAGGAAAGGGGAGGGGAAATTGGGAAGGGGAGGGGAAATTGTTTGCTCCCTCTGGAGAGACTGAGCAGTTAGCAAACGAAAGGGTAGTCAGGTCCTTACTTGCAAAGCTAACCTGCCAGGTGTTCTGGAAGCGTTTCTTTAGAGAACTGGGTTCTGTTTTTCCAGCGTGACTTCCATTCAGTTGCTTTTCCATTAGGAACAAAGATGCATTCCAATATCGGTGTGTAATGAACACACTCCACTGACCTTTTAACTTTTCGATTTGTTTGCAATTCTTGACTTCTGATTATGGAGAAAATGTTTTTCTCTGCAGCAAAAATAGACCTTTCTCTAGTAAATGTGGGAGAAAAGCCCATATAACTTTTCCTTGTCTGGTGCTTCATAAAGTTAGTAATTATTTAAATGGACGAGATACAGAAAAAACATCCATTTGTGATGTTCTTGTGCAATAAATCTTGCTGTGAATATATACATGATAGTGTTACTAAAAATGTGTAATGTTTTGTTCAGAGATCATGAAAAGCAAGTATTATTTGTTTTATAGGCATATGGAAAAGAAATGAAGAGGAAAAAGGCAATAATTTAATGACCTGGCTATAAGTTACAGAGTGAAATCAAATACACAATTCGAAACCCTGACCGATTTCATCAGCATTTTTGGAAATACAGGTGAGTGTTTTTATTCATCTTCCATGTTGGCCTATTGACTGTGAAAGAAACAGTGGCCAAGGCGGCAGCAGTGCCACTTTGACTTCAAAACTGATGGGAGTTGTCTCCCAGTGTTAGTAAACTCACATTATTGTCTTATTCCCGAACACGTGTGAACTGATGTGTTAAAGCATGAAGGGCTGGAAGTCGAGATCAGTTGGTAGTGCTGCCCTACCATCCCCAAAGCGCTGGGATTGATTTTAGGCACTATATAAACCAGATGTGGTGGCGCATGCCTGTCGTAGAGGTGGAGATGGGAGGAACAGAAGTTCAAGGACATCCTCGGCTATATAATGAGTTTAAGGACAATCCCCGTCTCAAAAACTAAATAGGTGCTAGAGTTCAATTACTGGCACCCACATCTAGTGGCTCTCAGCCACCTGTAAGCCCAGATCTCAGTGACCCTACTGATTCGACCTCCACGAGCATGCGCAGCACACACAGACAGACACATGCACATTACACACGCTCACATAGTTGCAAGTAATAAAAATAAATATTTTTAACGTATTTATTTATTCAATTTTATTTCATGTATGTGTGCCTGAGTGTATGTATGTGGAACATGTCCATGCAGAACTCCTCAGAGGTGTGAAGAAGGCATTGCATCCCGTGAAACTGGAGTTCTAGGCATGAGGAGTCACAAGATGGGTGCTAGGATCCCAACCTGGGTCTTCTACTAGAGTAGTGATGACTCTTAACTGCCGAGCCAACTCTTCAGCACTTAAGATAAATCTTTTAAAAATAAAGAAAATGTCAAGATATTGAGTTTTAAAGATGGTTATTTTTTATTGACAGTTTATGCACTGAACACCATCCATTCTGCAGAATAGCCAGAAAGTCTGTGAGCTGAGCAGAGTGGAGGTTTTGATGGCAGGACAGGCTGAAGGAAGCAGAAAAGAAGAAAACCCATACTGAATGCTCTGTTTCTGCTTGATTATTTAAGGGTAGCTATAGGAAGACTAAAAGCAGACAGAAAGAGGGGCTTGGTCTGGCCGTTGGAGGAGCATGCTTATTTGCTGTGAGGGGCCACCTTTCTTACCCACGTGTGTGAATGGCCAAATGACTACAGAAGATGGGCCATGGCCTCCAACAGAGCCAGAAATGAGTACACAAAGGGAGGTGGGAAGCGCAGTCTTTCAGCAGGAAACTTTCATCCCTAGCTCTGAAATTAGATGGAAACGCACTGCGAGGGTTCGAGCTGTTTTCTGCTGAGGAGGGTCTTGGTTGGAGGGGCTAGTTCTGGGCCCTTGAAGGGCGATCCTTAAGTTGTGTAGCAGGTACGGGGTCTTAACTTCATCGGCTGTGACCATCAGGCTATTACCATTCTGTATTCCCGAAGAGACTTGGAAAATAATTATTAGTGGGCTAAAAAGCAGATGATTTGGTTACAGAACAAATCAGAGATTTTTTTTTTGGAGGGGAAGTTTGAGGAATATGGAGGAATAGAGACAGAAAAAAAGAGAGTGGACCGTGACTAGTCCCATTGCCAGAACTGTTGCTTCAAAATGAACAAGCAAGAGTAACAGGGTGCTACAGGACATCAAAGGAAGGGAAGAGGAGAAAATAGAGAACCAATGTAAAGAATTGTATCTGGCGTTGAATGAAAGGGATGAAGGCTCCTTTTAGCCATTTTCTCCACTGCCTCTAAAGGCCTTTTTGTAGATGTATCAGGAACAAACAGAGCTGTTGTAGGGTGCGAGCTATTAGAAGAGCGTGCATGGAACATCTTATTTGGGGATAGGGTGAAGTTCTGTAAGTAAAACATTTAAAATACAGAGTAAAAACATAAGCATGAGAATGATAAAGAAGAAAGAATGAACAAAGGAAGGAGCCAGAATGGGAGGGAACCAGAAGGAATTTTTATCCAGTGTCTGCATCTTTAGGCCCCATTTCAAACCTAGGGTTTGTTGGCATAGAAGTAGCATTGTTTGAGCAGGGCACAAATCCTACCCTTAGCAGCAGTCAGAGGTAGTCCTGTGAAAGTTTGGAATACTATAGCAGTCAGGGAATTGAGGTGGTCCTGAAGGATGCTATACTGAACCGAACTCATGAGCATAGACATTAACTGATGGAAAGTTTCAGTCCAACTGTTTTAGTTCTAAATCCCCAATCCAATATCTAGAGTGGCATGAAGAGAGATGAATTAGATGGCCCATGACCTGCCCACTAGTCCCCTTTCAGAGGTCACCTGAACTGCTTTTAAGGATTTGGGGCATCAATCTTTAGTGTAACTTCATAGCTGACGAAAAGGCAATGAAGGCAGCAGTAGTTGGAGTGCCTCAGAAGAGGCTCGAGCCAAGGGTCCATGATAAAACTTAACACTTGACAAAGATCCAGAACATAAGTCAGGAGGTAATTGAAATGTTTCTGCACCCCGATAAGCCTCTCCACTGACACAATAATCTGAATCAGACCAAATCAAACTGAAATAGAAAAAGCCCAGGTTTAATGGATACCAATCCTCCCCGATGACTTTCCAGCCTCCCAGAGAGGAGCCGGGGAAGGAAGGGAAAAGAACCATGTGTTTTTTTTCTCTGGGGGACAGTTTAAATACCCTGTGGGAGTGGTTTTGGGTATCTCTGGGGAGGGATCACCATTTGGTGGGCTTTCGGGGTGGAGTCTGGACTGAGGCAACCCCCAGGGGAGGGGGCTTGGGGTGCAACTTCCACCCAAACATTTGAAACTCTTTGGGTATATGGATGCCAGGGGCTGGGGTGTGGCTTCTATCCAAACATTCCAGACTCTTTGGGTCTAGGGGCGCTGGTTCAAGTCTAGCTGCTTCCTGTAGGAATGAGGCGATGTGGGGGAGGGGAGAGTTGGGAGTTGGTGGGCTCATGCTCAGCGGGAGGTGTGGGTGGAGAGGCATCTGGTTAACTGCCTTCCTGGAGACCTCAGGCATCTGTTCCTTGAGGGAGATGAGAAGGCAGGTTGCTAGGAGAAAACAAAATAGATTGTCATTACCGGCCCTATGAATAAGGCTAGCCATGGGAAGGGTGATTAACTTCCAGAAAGAATGGGACCGAGAAGTGCCCTGGTTGTACAGAAGAGGCAAGGGTAAATGAGTGAGATGCAAGCAGATATGCCCCTTAAAAACAGATTTCAGTTGCTGGGTAGGTGCCCATTTGAGGTGGGAGAGGTGGTACCAATGGTGAAGTCCCAGGAGCTGGTGCAGGTGCTGGCATTATCTGGAGGGCCCTCTGTAAGTTGGTCTTGACCCAGACAGGAGTGACCTGTAAAATATGCTTGAAAATGGATGGGGTCAAAATAGGCTCTGGAGACTGTTAGTTTTCACCAGACCAGATTTCTTGACACAGCAGCAGAACTGATCAAGATAACTCCCACAGGGTATTTAAATTGCCCCCCCCCAGAGAACAAACATGTGGTTTTCTGGTCTTCCTTTCCTGTTTCCTCTCTGGGGGATTGGGAAGCCACCCGGGAGCATTTGTATGCATTAAACCCTGGGCTTTGTCTAATTCCGTTTGATTTGGTCTGATTTGTATTATTGCGTCACTGAAGATGCTTATAAGGTGCAGAAACTTCTCAATATTTGATCAAAAGTGTTAGTCAAGGTTCTATAGAGGGAAAGAGCCTATGGAATGGATGTCTATATGTAAATAGAGATAAGACTGTAAATAGAGACAAGGGAACTTATTACAAAGGCATACATACAGACTATGGTCCGGCTAATTCAAAACAGCAGCCTATAAGCAGAAGGTCCAAGAATCCAATAGTTGTTCAGTCTATGATGCAGATATCATAGCAAAAGGCTATGACATTAGGTTAAAACATTTTAAAAGACAGTTAAAGGGAATTGGAAACTTTGAACCTCTGAAGATACATCTGAAATCTGTTAACTCTGGACTGTGAAGCCTGTGAAAGAGGCACACCTGTCTCCATTTTTATCAGGAAACTTAACAAATGAAGGATTGAGTTACCAGTACCTTTAAGTCATCAAATGCCACCAGACAGATCTGAGAGGGATAAATAAATGAGCAGAAGTGAGACAGCTTTTTCCAGCTATGCAGGCAATCCCAAGTGTCTCCTTAGTCTTTGGCAAATATCAGTCTTAGAAGCAGTACTAGCCTTTAAGGCCTGACAGATTTTCCTGTGGGGGTAGGGTTCTGTCTACCTGTCTTGGCAGGATGAGATGATCGATCTCCCAGTATACTGTCCAGGAAGCTGATGAGGTGGAAGGCAGCTTTTTGCTGTGTGGATGACTTTGCCATATCCAAAGGCAAGCCTCCAGGCAGAAGGTCTTCTGCAACATCCATCTTCTTGGAAGAGCTATAGGATGCTGGAGGAGCTGGCATGTCTCTTTATTATAAGAAGCTCTTTTGTAAATGCCATACTCTCAGATCTGTGAAGGCACTTGAGAATCAGGGTACTATTACCTGTCAGGTATTTCTAAATTAGACATAGAAGTTGAATTTAGACATATAGTTTACCCAATCAGTTTACCAATGTCAGTAGAGGCAAGAAGATTAGAAGGAATAGTTTAGTAAGCCAAAGTATATTGGAGGCGGAATGTCTCCTTGGTAGATCCAGCATACATGGGCAATCTTACCAAAGATGGCCCTGGCGTTTCTGTTTTGACCTCAGCCAAAAATGATGGATATCCATGTGTTTGTATTTTTTTCCAGAGCTGTTGTTCTGGAGTTATAGTTTTACAGATTTTAAAACAAGCACACAATACACACACAAACATAAAACAAGCACACTGTGGTCACATTATTTACACATATATATTAACAGACATACAAACAAATTTTTCTTTCAGGAAACTTTCATCTGACCAACTTAAAAGTCCTGGAGTAGTAAGCTGCAAAAGCCGGGCGAGCACACAGGTGTCCCACTGAGGCTCAGATCAGCAGATGCTATAAGGGAGATCAGAAACATAAGGATAGAACACTTATGCAGCTCAGAGTGGGAGGACAGGGAAAATGGATCTGTTGCAGGGAGAATCCCAGTGTGACCAGGTGACATGCCAAGAATGCAGACAAATGGCAAACAGAGAGAGAATCAGGAAGGGGAGTGGGGAGGCGGGGAGGGTGCACAGTAGCCAGAAATCATGGACTATGGGGGTTTGTTTACTTGTTGCCACGCCAGCAAAAAAATTTTAGGCATCAAGGGATGTATCGGTGTCAGATATCCCCAATTTACAAAGATTTTGTAAAAAGGAGCCCAAGGGCATTTGCGAATCAGGCCTTGATGCGGTATCCATTTTGCAAGTCTATGCCAGATGTAAGCCTAGCGCAATGTGCCCACTGTGGTAGACTTGGGTCATAAAAACAGAGGGGTGTGAGAAAGTTCCTCAAACAGAAGTCTCCTGAAAAAGGGATCCCTCCTTGTCCCGGTAACAAGTCAGGAGCCTGGCTTGGTTGTGTATTTCGCAGGCCAGCCCAAAAATCACAGGAGGCCTTGGACCTCTAAAGGCAATAATTTGAAAATCGGAACTTACACAGATGAAGCCAATTTTAGCCTGGCGGAGAGCAGGTGCGAGGGAGTGGGTTTTCTCACCATTTCTGCCCTGGGCCAGTGGGAAAAAGAGCCCCTCGGTGGGACCTCCAGATGAAAAGTTTCTGCACTCTGATAAGTAGCTCTCCAGAGGCAATAATCTGAATCAGACCAAATCAAACCGAATTAGAAAAAGCCCAGGTTTAATGGATCCCAATGCTCCTGGATGGCTTTCCAGCTCCAAAGAGAGGAGCTGGAGAAGGAAGACCTAAAAACCATGTGGTTTTTTTTTTCTCTGCGGGTAGTTTAAATACCCCGTAGGAGTGGTCTTGAGCATCTCTGAGAAGGGATCATAATTTAGTGGGCTTTGGGGTGGAGTCTGGACTGAGGCAACTCCTAGGGGAGGGTGCTTAGGGTAGAATTTCCACCGAACATTCTAGACTCTTTGGATATATAGGTGCCAGGGGCTGGGGTATGGCTTCTATCCAAACAGTAATAACTACAACTTTGTGGGGAACATTAAGAGACGAAGTTATATGTGGAAAACTTTTGCATCAAGATTAACATCAGTCGCTATACTATATTGTTAAAAGCAATTGTGCAACTGGCTTGAGTACACACAAGTTCTATAGAAGGATAAGGTGACTTTAATTAGCTGTTTGTTTACATTAGACTCTTGCATAAGGGATAAGCAGCTAGAAGCTCTGTAAAGAAGTCAGACATCAAGTAATGAATCTGAACAGAAAGTGTGTAAGTGATATTCCTTGCTTCCACATAGGATAACCTTTCCATATTTGTTTGAAATATTAACAATGCCAGCTATTATTTAATGAGCAAAAATAGAGTATCTCAAGTAAAATACAACTTTGGGTTAGAAACAATTTGATAAGGTAAAAATTTTAAAAATTGGCACTTTAAATAACCATTTCGAATCTTTGAAAACGTGACAGTGCATATTTTTCTTACTGTCAAATTGTTACACCTGTATTCCAAGAGACAATTCTAAGTTGTATTTCTGAACAGTAAATAATTTTCAATTTCCAATTAAAAAGAAATATATTCCCAGAAACGCTGGCTGCTTCGTCAAGAGGAAATGATTCATTTTACAGAATTGGCACTGAACAACAAGAAGAACTTTTTAAAATTAACCCCTATTAAGGAATCTTTGAAAAATCTCCACATTTGCATTCTGTACACACAACTCACAGCTGAAGCATGAAAGTAGCCAGTCATGTCAAATCTGTAATAAAAAAAACCCTTACATCTAACATAGCCTGAATTGACAAAGAGATCTACAGCCAACTCTTTACTTTTCCTGCCAATGGACACATTTCTAGGCCACTATATAGTGACAGTAGTAAGCATATAACTTAAGAGCATTTCATTTTAATAAAAAATTGGTTATTTAGAGGCAAAAATTTTTAAAGTGAAATAACCACATTAAATAGGTTCTAACATCTAACAACTTTGGGAATTTCTTAGAAAACATTCACAAGCATCTCTATCAAAACCTGTGTACTCCTTGTTGGCTTCAAGGTGAGAACACAGGCATGACCACTATATCTGCGTAGAGACTAGGTTATATTCTTAAAGTACCACAGGCGAGCCTGGGCTGGAAAGAATCCCCTTCATTTAAGCCATCCCTTAATAAAGAATCTAGGTCTTGAGAGACCACTTAATAGAATCATTTGTTGACTCTACAGACACAAAACTAAGGTCCAAGATACCACTTGGATATTCTGAAGAACTTTCCAAAGCTGTGAGTTTGATGACAGAGTATCTAGCATCCTCTTTTAATGGGGGAACGTGGCTGGTTGAGGTATAGACCCTGAAATTAACTTCTGCTAAGTGGAAGAACTGAATGTCAAGGCAAAGGGCATGGCCAATTGAACTAGCATGCAGGCCCTGTACCTGTTGGATAGTAAGCTTATGTGCATGGTTCTTCTGTTCACAGCATTCTCATGAATCAGTTTAGAAAACATCGAGAAGCAGAGTAATAGCTCTTTGTCTATCTGTTGTTTGAGACATGTAGGATGTGGTTGTAGACTCTGAGATCCTTCACTGGCCAAGAGAATCCATCTCCCTGTTCTGTGAGACAAGAGGAGTGATTCATCTTTTCTGTAGGTAAGGAAAAAGTTTGTGTGGTTTGGCCTACATGGCTAGAGCTGGTCAGGCCCACACAATCAGAGGCAGTAGCAGC
The DNA here is from genome assembly GCF_037038515.1 of Microtus pennsylvanicus. NCBI lineage: Eukaryota > Metazoa > Chordata > Mammalia > Rodentia > Cricetidae > Microtus > Microtus pennsylvanicus. The sequence continues at coordinate 124,154,644 of NC_134601.1, read as the reverse complement.
AGCCTCCTGCTGGGTCTTATTTCCCGTGAATATTTATCCTGTAATGAAAATAACATGCTACTTACTCTGATGGGTTGGTACCCCACTCAGTGGTACTTGTACTGCAATTCAAGGGAACTATTTGAGCCTGAGGTTTCCTACAATGCAAATGTATTTACTCAAGCATTCAATATTTTATAACAAATCTTTATATACCTGATTTTGATTACTATTTTACATTAAACAAGCTTTAAGTTTACTTTAAATATGGTTTGATTTACTTGTTTCAGGCTTAACTGTGGCAATATATAGAATATTGTATGATGGGAATTAAGAGAAGACGCTATATTGGGGGATAAGAATTGATCTCTCCCTCCAAGCTAGTTTTTCTCTAAATAAATAACGTTTGTATTCAGCATGACTGACCATTGATTTGTATATCTTAATTATCTCTAGTAGTTTATAATTAGCAAATTATTTTATGAGATTTGATTTTTTTTAGTTTTATCCCTATTAAGTTTGAGCCTTAAAAATTATGATTCTTGAATTAAAGGCACTTTAGTACTAAAATAAACTTTAAACCATAAATATGGTCCACAGAGAGACTGACCTTTTTTAATGCACCTTTATGAAATGACACTTTTTATGACTCAGTTTATCCAAATAGCTAAAGCTCAACAAATATAGCAAAAATATCATAGGCTTTTGTATGACCCAGTTTTAAAACAAATCACCTTGGAAGCTTGGTCTTCCCCTTAGTCTCAAAAAGGGAATACAATGATAAAATAAAGGGATACCATGTAATCACCTTGACTAAGATCATAGTAAGGTCATATGGCATACTTCCATCCTGATGATGTCACCAGTCAAGATGGTGGCACGCCACAAAGTTGTTATTTACTTCAAGGTGTGCCTAGGTCATCAGCCAAGGCACAAGGTACTCCAAGTTTTAGGCTAACTTCTTGTTACAGATTTTACAATTCTCTTAAATCACAGTCAATGAACTTACAAATCCTAAAATACAAAATGCTATCTTGAACAAAAGATAGTAAGCTTTTAAAAGCTTTAAAGATAGTAAACAAAACCTAAAAAATGGGGAGGGAAATTTAGAGCATTACACACCATGCTATGTGTAACCTTTATAGGAAATCGTTTAATTTTTAGTTGTTTAGTTGTTCTCAAGCTCAAAGTATCTTTTCCTGTTTTGCTCCCATTCTCCCTGTCGCAGAGTCAAGTGGCCAATCTGACCAGGACAGAGACTTTGGGGACACTTTCAAACAAACATACTTGGGTCTGGAGCAGATGGGCCAAATTCTAACTCTAGAGCCAGTCTTCTCAGTAGAATAGAACAGCATGAAACAAGTTTTTCAGTATGTTCTGTACCCAAGAGACAACTGAATCTCTATAAGATCTATATATCCCAAACCAGTTTGTGTGCATCTGCAGGTGGGAGCAGACAACCTGAAATGCTCTTATTTCTTAGCTATAAAAGACACAAGCAGGAATTTTCAGGCCCAGAGACAAAAAGCACAGGTAGGACAGCAGCCTAAGGTGAAAGAGTTATATGTTCTCTCAAGTAGGAACAGATACAAATTTGGAGGCCCAACAGAAACAGGTAGGCATTTTGGCTCTGTGCAAGGTTGCAAGCCAGAGCCTTGAGAAACATGTAAGGTAGCTGAGCGTTTTATGGTGGAAGAGGCTTTCATTCTGTCTTAGGGAATTATTTAAATAAGTCTAGACATTAAAAAGTCAAAAGGTTTGAATAGCCATTTCAATTATGGAGCTCCAGAGAATCCCAGACCTAAGACCACAAGGCCAGTAGAAGGTTCTCAGATTTTTGGGCTATGGGCCAGTGGAGAATCCCAGGAATTCTTGGCCAATCTTACCCAATGGAAAGCTCTTGGAATATTCGATGGAGCAAGTCTCTCTGAAAATTTGGAATAGATAAGGGACAAAGGCAAAAAATGGAGATAAATATCTAGTTGCTTAGAGTATCCTCTTGAAATGGCAAGGGATGGGTCCTCCCCAACCGTTACAATTCCAGACACAGGGCCAGTGGAATCTTTTCAGAGCCTTTGGTTGATCAAGTGGGTTTTGCAGCTAGTATAAATCTTTAGAGCCTTTGACTAAGTGAGTCTTACAGAAAAAAGCTCCATTGAACTCCCAGACCTAACTAGGGGGCCTCTGAGTTAGGTTCAATGAGTTACCTTGTCTCTTTGTTTTGTTTTGCTATTTTGCATTTGTTCCCTGGTCAAATGCACTGTGTCTGCCCCTCTAGGTCAGATTATTTTAGGGGGACACTTCCTAAGTGAGATTGTTTCAGGAGGAGACACTTACATGAGAGAGAAAGGGTAGAGACAGAGCAAAAACAAAAGACTAGCTGTGAAAATGGTGGCCTTGCCAGGACCTCAGGTCCTAGAGTAAAGGATTAGAGCAGCCTGTTAGGGGTGGGCATTCCAGATGCCTGCCAGGGTTTTGGCACCATTGAGTTAGATTATTTAAAGTAGTTGTAAAGAGATAGAAGGGAAAGGAAGAGACACTTGGTCTTACCTTAGGCGGGAGCATGTTTATTCACTGTGAGGTGAACTACTTTGTGTGGAGGCCAAAATACCTACAGAAGAAGATGGGCTATGGCCTCTTATTGGGACAGACATGACTTCTGTAGTCTGCAGGGGAAGCTGGGAAGTGTAATCTTTCAGTAGGAAACTATTAATTTCTTCTTGAGAAAAGATCTCAGGTAGTCTAAGCTAGCCTCAAGCTTTCTATGTAACCGAGAATGACTTTGGACTTCTTTTTTTTCAAAGATTAGTTAATTAGGTATTAAGGCTGTAACAGAGTGGGAGAGTATCTGTCTAGCATGTGCAAAACCCTGGGCTCCATCCCTAACACTACGTAAAGTGTGGTGGTGCATACCTGTCTTCTGATCAAAATAATAGCTTTTAAAATTTATAAGCAATGCTAAATGGAAAACAGGGCAAGGTGTGGCAGGCCTGTGATCCACCTGGGAGGTGTAGGCAGGAGGATCAGGAGTTCAAGGTCACCCTTGGCTGTGTGGTTCAAAGCGCGCCTGGGATACTTGAAAACCCATCTCAATAAGTTAAATTATGTATTACCTGTGTGTACTGATGCTGCTGGGGACATAAGCATGTTCCCTTTTGCTGGTTCTTAGTTTCATTAATAAAACAATTTAGAAGTGGACTTCAAAAGAATCCCCAGGACAAATTTATTAATGTTTGAGAGAAAATCAACCAAGAATGCAAGCTGTAGAGCTCAGTAGCTCAGCACAGGGAGATGAATCTTCCCTCTCCTTACATGTTTCTGGGTGAATCAGATTTCCCTCGTATGGGGTGTGGGGAGGAACTACCATCAAAGTGATTGACAGATCTAGCTGGATTAACTCAAAAGGAAAAGGCAATGGCGTGCAATGTTTTGGTGAGTTTAGAGTGTCAGGTCTCCACCCAAGGCAAGAAGTAGAGCTGATTCTATTCTCTTCACGTGGAGGAAGTGGATTTGCCTGAACAGGCTCCAACAAAGTACCTTCATTTTTTCAGATGTAAATTTAAATTCTTGGCTGGACAAAGTTGATGTTTACCTTTCTAGTGTTATCGGGGAAATGTGTGTGTGTGTGTGTGTGTGTGTGTGTGTGTGTGTGTGTGTGTGTGTGTGTGAGATGCAAAACCTCAAAGACCTCTGTGGCTACAGTAATATTAGCTCCCCTGCCACAGTCCGAGGACTCTTCCTGAGTTGTTTTGTACCTTCCACCTTGTTGCGGGGAGAGTCTCTCTCGTTCCTTCTGCTGCTCAACATAATCCAGGTGAATACACTGATGACGTGAGCAGTCCATGGTATGGGGAAGGGAAAGGGTTTTTATTGTAGAAAAGAGAGAGGGAAAACTGCTGGGGGCATCCGAAAGAGTCCAGAGCAGAGAGAAAAAGTAGTCAACTGAGCACAATAGAGAGAAGCAGGAACAGAACAGGGAGATAGAACAACATGGAGCGGGAGTGTAGAAGAACAGAAGGAACAGGAAGAGAGACTCAGAGAGACAGAGACAGAGAGAAAAATAGAAAGAGAATGAGAAACAGCCAATATAGCAATGAAAATGAGCATCTGGGGCATAGGGAGCCTGTGCACTAGGGAAGTTTAGGGTAGAGGCTGAGGTAAGAAAAGCTAGGATGCTAGCATAGACTTTGGGACATGTAAGAGATACCTGTGATACTGACAGGTGGAGGCCAGCAGATGCTTTATTATGTTGATAGACACAACAGATAACCATTTGTCCCCCCTGGGTTTTTTTTTTGGAATGTGGAAAAATGGAGGTTTCTTTGGACCTGACACTAGACTAATGTTTATCTCAAAGAAGGGAGAAAAAGACAACTGACTCAAATCATTATGACCAAATTGATTAAAACAAGCAATTAATTAAAGCAATCTTTTTATTCCTATCCACAGACTGCCTACCCAAAGGCAGGGTAAAGAGGTCAGTACTGGATGCGAGGCAGACAATGCATTAGATCTCAGGGGTAGGGGTTTTCCAGGTGGGGGATTTGGTGGGCAAAATAGGTGGGGCTACAGGAGCAGAACATAACCTAACAAGTTAGTCCTAACGAGCTCCTGAAACAGACATGGTTGCAAGGTGGGCATAACAAGGTAGTCATAATCACAACAAGGAAGTCAGTCATAGGTGATCATATAACCGTTTGGAACAAAAGTAAACTTTCAAGATGGTTATAAACAACTATTTGAAACAAAGATATAATTGTCATTCGTGGAGCAGGCAGTAAAGAACCATTTATAGTTAAGGTTACAGGTGGGGCACAGCCTGATACTTGAGGAACAGAGGTTTAATGATAAACAGGAATGAGCCCAGTTTGTCTTTACTATAAAATGGCTTTTAAGATTAAGATTAAGGTAGACTTGTTCTTCACTAACTCATCAAGTTTCTGGATGATTCTTCTATCTCTGCCTCCCATCTCACAAGAACTGGAGTTACAGATATGATCCATTACATCTGGCCTTTTATGTGAGTTCCAGGGATTGAATTCAGATAATCAGGCTTGCATAGTAATAGGCACTTTTAGCCATTGAGGCATCACCCCTGTATCCAACCTTGAACCTTGTCCTGCCTCCATTTCCCAAGTATCACATCACCACAATTACGGGTGTGTATCACCACAACTTCTTTTGTGGCTTTATTATAGAGCCCAGGACTTCCTTCATGCTAGACAAGCATCAACTGAACTACATCTCCAGCATCAAGCAGCTGTTTAAAAGTTAATTAACCTCTTGCTAGCATAAGGTGATTTGGCTACTTTCTCCCTCCTCACTTCTTGGAAAGTCAGATTTTCCCAGGTTTTAGTTTAGGGATGTGGAACTTTCCTGTGAGTGACTGCATTTGAAGTTGGTCTCGTGAGGCTCAGTCCAAATCAATGGACTCCCATGTATTTTACTTAATAGACTTTGGGTGAGAAAACCCTAAGACCAATGCATTTAGATGGTAGGATGAGAAACTAGGAGAAGCAGAATTCCTTTACGTAGAGTCCTAGAAGTCTACAACACTGGAGATCCAGGCTAGATGTTTTATGACCTTTCAGAAACTTGTTTACACATTAACTCAGTAAGAAAAGTGGCAGAGTGAGTTATGGGTATAGGTCAGTTGTCAAGTATTTGCTGGGCATGTGCAAAGCTCTGGCTTCTTCTATTGCTAGTCTTGCAAATAAACAAAGGAAACCAGAACAACATTAAAATAATACAAGCAGCATGTCCTTGTGTATCTGCAATTCTATCTTTATAAATTGTATGTCTCTAGTACTGAGTTTAATACATTACAAGATCTGAAGAAAGGTTGCCTTTAGGGGGGCAGGGGTTAGGAAAAAGGTTTGAAATAAGCTAACAAGGTTCAAGCTTTGTAAAATTATGTAAGGTAAAGAAATGAATGTTACATTATTTTTTAATATTACTAAGAAGTATTGTAGTGGTCTATTTCCATAGTCTCTATGTTTAGTTTTTAAAATATATTTCAAGTTGTTGTGACTTCATACTACCATTAGCCAAGTTCTAAGGGAGAAATAAATTTTTGTGGTTAAATTAGTGGTTGACAGTAATGGATATTAAACCATTTTACTCTCTTAATTTTTTGTGTGTATGTGTATGTCTGGTTTCTCCAAACCACAGTGATCTTTTAGTGGATTATAGTGTTAATAATTAATATTTTAAAAATAAAGTGAAAGATCAAATATTATAGTATATTTCTATTGAGTATTGCTTCGAGAAGTGCTTATTACAGTTATAGGTCTTTATCTCAGTATATATTTACATATTAAATTATATTGTGAAATATCAGGAACACAGGAAAGTGCTAGGTCTAAGGCTAGCATGCAGGAGGCAGAGGCAAGAAAGTCTTTGTAAGTTTGAGGCTATTCTGGTCTACACAGTGAGTTCCAGGCCAGTCAAAGCTGTAGAGCAAGGCCCTGTCTCAAAAAGAAACCACCAGGTGGTGGTGGTACAGGACTTTAATCCCAGCACTCGGGAGGCAGAGGCAGGCGGATCTCTTTGAGTTTAAGGCCAGTCTTGTCTACAAGAGCTCGTTCCAGGACAGGCTCCAAAGTTACAGAGAAACCCTGTCTTGAAAAACAAAAACAAACAAACAAAAAAACCCAAAAAACAAAAAAAAACTCCACTACTACCACTATCACAAAAACCTTTTAAAATTATAAAGTAGGTGTTTTGGCCTTTTCCTCAGGACCTGTAGCTGTTGATTCTAGAAAGAGAAATAGAAATGGGCTACTTTCTTGCTTTTCTTTGTGCTTGGCATTAATTAGCATTATTTTCAGTCCTTGATTTTTTTCCTTACAAAGCTGGTGTGTGTGTGTGTGTGTGTGTGCGCGCGCGCACACGCGCGCGGGTACACACACACACACATGCTCATTGTTTATGTTACATGGAGGATGGAGGTCAGAGAGACCTATTGTTTTCCTATGTATCTCTTGAGTTATGCCTGACCTTTTTTGTGGGTTCTGGAGACCCAAACTCAAGTCACCATGCTTTTACTGCCCGTGCTCTCTCTACAGCCTTCACAGAGCTTTTAAAGACATCTGACTTTTGCATGGGGCTTCACTTAGTTACACCTACAAAATGTAATCTGGACACTGATTCACAAGGACACACACCTAGGACAGACCCAAAATTTCACAATTCTCCCTCTTCATACTTCCCGGAACACACAGTTCCTGTAATCTTTAGATATTCTACCTAACAAAGCATGTCAGTGGCACCCGTTTTATGACCTCACGAGGAAAGCTGAATTTCTTTCTGTCTTTTCTCTTTTATTTCTTTGTTAGACGAAATGCATTTTCGTCTTTCCCTTCATTGGGTTATCTTGACCAGGGTCTGCAGAATGTACCTCTTGCTTAGGAGAAACACTACCCAACTTATCTTCTAGACAGTTCCATTTGCCAACCTCCATTTCCAAAGGCCTGGCTCTCTTTCTTTCTTCTGCCCATCTCCCTGTTCTGAGCTGTTGAGAATGATAGTTCTCTGGACTTGTTTTTCTCAGAATCTCTAATAACATTGTCCTGCAGAGTTAAAGCTATTGCGAAACAAAATAGATGCCACATTGTTGTTAAGGGGCTACATTGTCATACATTGTTATTAAGTCTCCACACCTTGCAAGAATAAGTTTCTGTTTCTTAAGCCTAATGTATCCTCCAAATCACATTTCTCAGCCCAAACTGAACTTGTGACCCCATGATGTATGCCCAAACCTTTTCCTTGCCAAATTCCTGAAACTGATAAATGATTGTCCTTGTTCTTTAGGAAAATAGCTCTCCCCTGGTTCCTGATGGCTCCCTTTTCCCATGATGTATTCTTGCACTTCCCTACCCCACAGGCAGCCTTGAGCCCCGAGCCCTCCGCTCTTCTATCCAGGTGCTTCTATCACATTCTCTACCCATAGGCAGCCTTGAATCCCAAGATTCCAGCTCTCCTGTCCAGGTACTAACAGCCAATCATCATTTTCCTCAAAATACACTCCCTTAGAGAGTCCTTCCCTGATTCCTGTTTTTCTATAGAACCCCTTCTGTCTGTCTCTAGCTCCCAAATATTTATACCAAGTTTTTGGTAAAGAAATTGTTAAAAGAGGTGATCCAAAGAGAGGTACTAAGATGAATTGTTTTTATTTTTCAGGGGAGAGCTTTTATTAGGGGAATTTTTAGTTTTACATGTTCCTTTTTACTGCCTGTGTGGCTGGGTGGCTGTATGTGTGTGCACCTTTGTGGCTGTGTGCCTGCGTGCCTATATGTGTGTGTGTGTGTGCCTGTGTGTGTGTGTGTGCTTGTGTGCTCCCAGGAGTTGGTTCTCTCCTTCAACCATATTGGTCCTCAGGTTTAATGACATGTGTCTTTACCCCATGAACCATCTCACTGGACCTATCAGGGGTGTTATGAATATCGCATACATTATAGTGGGGTTCTGAAACAACAGAATCCAGTCTTCCCACCAGAGAAAGCAAGGTTCCCTCTCTCAAAGGGGAACCTTGGGGAAAGGGGATGTCTTATGCTACCAAGGTGTGTTTATAAATCACATCTACTGCAGTCAGGTTGCCTCTGGGTTTTGGGGAGTGGGATGGGGAGAGGATATGGCCGTTTGTAAGTGTAGGGTCATAGCAGTGAGTTCCTTGCTGCAGGTTGGCGAGTAGAAACACTGCATGGAATGTAACCAGCCCTTTAAGGCCAGTGGTTCTCAACCTTCCTATGCTGCCATCCTTTACCAGTTTCTCATGTTGTGGTGACCCCGACCGTAAAATTATTTTCATTGCTACTTTCTAACTGTGATTTTGCCACTGTTATGAATTATAATGTAAACATGTGTTTATGGTGGCCTTAGGTGACCCCCGTGAAAGGGTCATTTGGCCCGCAAAGGGTGGCAAGCCACAGGTTGAGAACTGCTGTGCAAGGTCTCAGTGTTAACAGTCCATGCTGCCTCTGATGCAGTCAACACCAGGTATGGAGTGCTTAAGCTGCCTTCCATAGAGAGCCAGCAATCTGAGAAGGTGGTGGATTAGACCACTAGTACATGGGAAAGGAAAACAAAGGCAGTCAATCATTTGGAAGTTTAGTTTCTCCTCTCTGGTCAGGTGGTCAGTCTTGTCTAGGGATCCATTGTGTTGGTGATTTTTGCCTTATCATTAACCCTTTCTTTGTACAGCAGGAAGAGGGACCCCCAAACACCAAGGCCACTGAGGCCATCATTTGGATGACACCTAGAGAGAAGCAGTGTGCATGCAGACTCTGTTCTACAGAAAGAAGAGCAAATGTGTTTTCATAGTATAGAATAGGCAATGCCCTGGTCAATAGTATCTGGGTTTGAGGCATGCTTTTATGTAGCTTCGGCTGACATTTGGATTTGAGACATGCTCTTATGTAGCTTAGATTGACCTTAGACTTGCTATGTAGCGAACATGAACTTGAACTCTGTATTCTCCTGCTTCTACCCTATAATTACTGAGATTTGAGGCATTATACACCATTCCTGGCTTCTATTACATTCTTTGGCTTTTGTATCTTTTTCACAGAATTTATTGGCATTTATTGTCTTCACCATAATTTTTTAAACTCATCTTTTTTTCTTTCTTTTTTTGAGACAAGGTATCAATACGTAGCATAGACTGGCCTCAAATGTACAGATAACTGCCTGCCCTCACCTTTTAATTAAAGGTATGCACCATCAGGACTGGCCTAATCTCTTTAAATTCTTTCTGATCCCCAATTTAGCTCCCTTCTTCTTGTGATTCTCATAGAATCAATTCCCATGAAACATAAGCATGGTAAAGAAAATAGAGGTCATTACAGAGTAAATCGAGATACCCTCAAGAGATGAAAGTGAGAATTGACAAAAGGGACCACTAGGAAGGAACGTATTTGTGGGATGAGAGTGGACAGTGACTAGGTAGACCGTTTTGGCAAAAAATACTCTTAAGGAGTGACAGTATGGATAAAGGGCAGAAAGACCATTTTGTTGTCCCCAAGTTTTAAGTAGGTTTTATACATTTTTTAGTGTTTCTAGGACAGAGATCTTCCTCAGCCATGCTTTCCATCCAGATTACTGAAGCTTTTTGGAACCCACTGATGCTCCTTTGTCTAAATATTATCTTTTCCAGCACAACGACAGAGCTGAATAGGTGAACTGGAGAATAAATAGCCCACAGAACCCAGGGATATTTTCTCTCTGGCCCTTACAGGAAAGGTGCCTTAGTCACAGAGCTAGAGAAAGATACTCAACTTCTTTGGGCATTGATTACAACATTAGTTAAATGAGTTAAATGGAGCAAATGGTACCTTAGATCCTTTCTAGAGATCTCATTTGGACTCCCTAGAGCAGTGGTTCTTAACCTGTGGGTCATGACCCTTTTGGGGATCAAACAACCCTTTCACAGGGGTCACATATCAGATCTCTCACATATTAGATATTTGCATTATGATTCACAACAACAGCAAAATTATAGTTATGAAGTAGCAATGAGTGTAATTTTATGGTTGGGGGTCACCACAACATGGGGAACTGTATTAAAGGGTTTCAGCTTTAGGAAGGGTGAGAACCGCGGCTCCAGAGTCTGAGACACAGAGTCCATAATCAAATTGAAGATGATACAAGCACTAGGTTCTATTCACTTTTCAGAAAACATGATTTGGAGAAATTTTGTTCTAATTAAATTGACCTAAAGATTTTATCACATCAATCTCAAAGACACAAGGCACTCCAGATTGAGTTTATTTCTGTGGTTTGGTATTTAAATGCTTGGAGTGAGTGCCTCCTTGTACTGCTTATTCTGCCTGTGGTTCTCACAGGGCCTTGCTAATTGTAAAGCTGCTCTGAGGACTCTAATAAATGGCTTCTCTCACAACTTAGTGTTTTATGTGTGGGCAGGGATATTGAGTGAAAAGTAATGTTAATATGCTCGTAAAATCCCAAATGCATTTTGTTGACTTGCTGGGAGGTCATTTATCGGTCAGATAAGAAAAATATTTGTTAATATCCGGAGAAAACTAGCTTGCGGTGGAAAATCTCTATTAAGTGACAATCAATAATATGGTGTTGATTGGTCCTCATGAGTACCTTTCAAAAATGATTAGATCTGCAAAACTTTTGTTCAGTTTATAAAATTTGTATTGGCTATTTTTTCTATACTTACCATTTTCTTCCACATTACTACTGACCAACCTTGCATCACTGGTCACATAATATGATTATTCCCATCGAGTCATATAGTCAAGGGTTGTTCAGGAACTGCATGAAAAGAGGTAAAATATATTAAAATCTGATGTGGGGTTAAATAGTTAGTTCTAAGTCAGGTACCTGGGTGTCTTAGTGACTTTTCTATTGCTGTGACAAGACACCATGGCCAAGGCACCTTGCAAAAGAATGCATTTAATTGGGTTTACGGTTTTAAAGGGTTAGAGTCCATGATGGTAGTGCAGGAAGAGCTGAAAACTCACATCTTGATCCACAGGAGGAAGCAGAGAGAGAGAGAGAGAGAGAGAGAGAGAGAGAGAGAGAGAGAGAGAGAGACAGACAGACAGACAGACACTGGCAATGAGACTGACCAGGCATTGTAACAAGCAGCCTCTGAATGCTAGAGGTTGGGTTTCAAATACACACACTGCTCTGACCATCACAGATGCAAGCAGGAGTCTGGATTTTCTGCCCACAAAGAGGTTCCTGTGGATAAAGTCAGTGTCAGTTTAACTCATTGTTAGTTCATACCCAAGTGACATCCCTCCAGGATACAGATGGACTCCACAGTTGGACGTCACAGTCAGAGTCGTGTAAGTCATCCTAATAAATTCCCTCTGTGATACATTTTCATTCTATCAATTCTGTTTCTCTGGAGAACCCTAACATGTACATACACGATTTACAAATAATGTTCGCATTTTATAGGCCTGTCTTTCTATCATTGCACCTGTAAGGAAGACCAAGTGCCTGTGTGATTGAATGTGAGCAATCACAAAGTTGGGAAGCTCAGCAGTCCTAATTTGGTGATATAGGCCTGAACATTCCTGGAGAGCTGGAAGGCTTCAGTCCATGCTGGAAGCCCAAAGAAGCTGGGTTCTGTTGTTAGCACAGGCTGGAAGCCCGAAGAAGCTGGGTTCTGTTCTTAGCACAGGCTGGAGGCAGTGGCAGCAATGAGGCAAATGTAGTCACCAGCGGAGAGAGAAGAAAGGCAGGCAAAGAGCAACCTTTCCCTTGGACTTCCTGATATCTGGCCTATTGTTAGAAAGTGCTACCCCACTCGTGACACCTCATTTAATTCTTCTAGGACATACCCTATAGACCTTCCCAGTAGTTGATGCCATATCCAATAAGATTGCCAATAATATTAATCATCACTGTTTCCTAGTGACCTGACAGTAACAAAGTATAATTTTAGATTTCAAAAGGTGACTCTGTCTAGACCAGGAATTCTCTTGACCCATAATATGCGTCTGTTATATGAAATAAAGAAATTGGAACACATTATCTTTGAAGTCTTTTTTTGTTGTTAAGATTTATTTTTTATTATTATGTAAGTAAAAATGGCAATCTTATCAAAAGCAATCTACAGATTCAATGTAATACCCATCAGAATCGCAGCAAAATTCTTCACAGACCTCGAAAGAACGGTACTCAACTTCATATGGAAAAGCAAAAAACCCAGGATAGCCAAAACATTCCTGTACAATAAAAGAACTTCTGGAGGCATCACAACCCCTGACTTCAAACCCTACTATAGAGCTACAGTACTGAAAACAGCCTGGCATTGGCATAAGGAGAGACAGGAGGACCAATGGAACCAAATCGAAGACCTGGATATTAAACCACACACTTATGAACACCTGAATTTTGACAAAGAAGCAAAAATATAAAATGAAAACAAGAAAGCATATTTAACAAGCGGTGCTGGCACAACTGGATATCAACATGTAGAAGAATGAAAATAGACCTATATCTATCACCATGCACAAAACTCAAGTCCAAATGGATCAAAGACCTCAACAAAAAGCCGGCCACACTGAACCTTATAGAAGAGAAAGTGGGAAGTTCACTTGAACGTATTGGCACTGGAGACTGATGGAAGAAGGTCATTGGTTAATTAATAAAGAAACTGCTTGGCCTCATAGGTTAGAACATAGGTGGGTGGAGTAAACAGAACAGAATGCTGGGAGGAAGTGGAAGTGAGGTAAGACACTATTTCCTCTCCTCTCTGGGGCAGACATGATGAAGCTCTGACCTAGGATGGACGTAGGCTAGAATCTTCCCGGTAAGCATACCTTGGGGTGCTACACACATTATTAGAAATGGGCTAGTCCAGGTGAGAGTTAGCCAAGAAGAGGCTAGATATAATGGGCCAAGCAGTGTTTAAAAGAATATAATTTGTGTGTTGTTATTTCGGGGCATATGCTAGCCAGGCGGCCAGGAGCCAGGGCAGCAGGAATGCAACCCGCAGCTCCTACTACAGGAGACCACTTCCTAAATATAATCCCAGCAGCACAGACACTGAGAGAAACAATAAATGGGACTTCCTGAAACTGAAAAGGTTCTGTAAAGCAAACAACATGGTCAACAAGACAAAATGACAGCCTACAGAATGGGAAAAGATTTTCACTAACCCCACATCAGACAGAGTTCTGATCTCCAAAATGTACAAAGAACTCAAGAAATTGGTCATCAAAAGAAGACATACTCCAATTTAGAAAAATGGAATACAGACCTAAACAGAGAATTCTCAACGGAGTAATCTAAAATGGCTGAAAGACACTTAAGGAAATGTTAAACATCCTTAGTCATCAGAGAAATGCAAATCAAAACAACTCTGAGATTCCATCTTAAACCTGTAAGAATGGCCAAGATCAAAAACACTGATGACAACTTATGTTGGAGAGGTTGTGGGGTAAAGGGAACACTTCTGCATTGCTGGTGGGAATGGAAGCTGGTACAGCCCCTTTGGATGTCAGTGTGGCAATTTCTCAGAAAATTAGGAAACAACCTTCCTCAAGACCCAGTAATACCACTTTTGGGTATATATTCCAAAGATGCTCAATCGTGCCACAAGGGCATTGCTCAACTATGTTCATAGCAGCATTGTTTGTCATAGCCAGAACCTGGAAACAACCTAAATGCCCCTCGACCAAAGAACGGATAAGGAAAATGTAATACATTTACACAATGGAGTACTACACAGCAGAAAAAAGTAACGACATCTTGAATTTTGCAGGAACATGGATGGAGCTAGAAAACATCACATTGAGTGAGGTAATCCAGACATAGAAAGACAATTATCACATGTACTCACTCATAGGTGGTTTTAAAACATAAAGCAAAGAAAACCAGCCTACAAATCACAACCCCAAAGAATTTAGACAACAACGAGGACCCTAAGAGAGACTTACATAGATCTTATCTACATGGGAAGTAGAAAAAGACAAGATCTCCTGAGTAAATTGGGAGCATGGGGACCTTGGGGGAGGGTTGAATTTGGGAGGGGAGAGGCAAGGAGGGAAGCAGAGAAAAATGTAGAGCTCAATAAAAAAAGATTTATTTTTATTATTATGTAGGTTTTTTTCTGTATATAGTTCTGTGCACCACTTGTTTCCCTGGTGCCCAAGAAAGCCAGAAGAAAGCATTGCATTTCCTGGACCTAGAGTTTCAGATACCTGTGAGCATGAAGTGGGGGTGCGAATCAAACATGGGTGCTCAGGAAGAGCAGCCAGTGCTCTTAACTTCTGAGGCAGCTCTCTAGCCCCATGTCTTTGAAGTTTTATTTCTAAGAGTCACTTCTATGTGACTCTTAGATGATATAAGTTGATGCAAGGCTCATGCTCTAGAGAGTTCCAGATTTCAGAGTCCCCCTGGTACTCAGAATCTTTTGTAGCTTCACTGCAAGCATACATGACTGGGCTAGGGGCCTTCAACTGCTTCCAAGACATGCTTGGCTGGAAATGCAGGGGAGTCCAAATCCCCTAGAGAAACCCTTAAACAGCCCCACAGTGTGAGTCAAGGAATGATACACGGCATTCTGTCCTTTGGGAGCGGCTTCTCTAGCTGCTTCTCACCCACCCACAGCAATAACTTGTTTGGTTCTGCAGTCTCTTGGCTCCGTTTCCTTCCTCCCCTCATGTCAGTTTGTAAGTCACCAATTTGCTTTCAGGTCTCTATCTCAGGGTTATACCCAAGAAACACAATTGAAGACCAGGCCCAAGCAAATACTCGCCTGATTCATTTAGTTGGGTTTGCATGGATTCCCTATGGCCAATTTCTTAGGAACATGTTCTGTGTGTCCTTAGGAGGGCTGCCAGATTTAGTAATAAAATAAAGGACTCTAGCTAAGTCATTCATTGTTTAGTGTATGTTCTGGTACTGAGATCTTGCTCTGGTTTCCCCTAAGTTTCATTGCCAAGCACCTACAGCTGTGCCCTGTCTGTGTGATCTTAGATGGGACACACAGGTACATAGGTGTAGTGTAGAGTATATTTTAGAGCTAAGTGTTATAAGAGTGAGCAGTGGAACCCCTGCAGAAAACACTTTCATGAGGATGAGAATGAACAATGACCAGAGGGACCATTGTATAGGGCACACTCTTGAGGCATGGGGGTGGGCGGTGGATGAACAAAGAGTAGATGGGATGGAAGACAGGAAATATTTATGTTATATGTAGATACTGGGGTGAAGAAGGTACCCACTGATGTTTCCAGGTTATTATATTTCTGAAAAAAACGTTTGGATACAGGCATGTAAATAGTCAGAAGAGACAATTTATTAAGGGAGAAAGGCACTTATGGGGGTGAACGTGGGATAGCTGGAGAAAGGCCAAAGGCCCAATGGAGTCAGTATCCAGTAGATTCAGACATTTGTACAGTGGATACTTGTGTGCATGCCCTGTTGCATGTACACTTTGGTGGATAAGAGTTTCAATTTTGATTTCTTCTCTATGTTCGTTTTGACCTCACTGTCCAGTCACATTGGTTCAAAGAGATGAATCCGGGAGGTAAAGGGCAGGTGTGCCCAAGCTACGTGCAGCTCCAGGAAGCATGAGGGGAGAGAGATGCTGCAGTTATGAACCTTGAGCAGGCATCATTCGCTTCTCTAGCCCTACTGTCTATTAAGGTGTCTGATAAGTTTTTGACTTCCAGTAAACACCAAGTGAACCACAGGAAGCTGAGATTGATGGAGACACAACAGCATGTCACACGGGTTCTATAGAAACTCATTGGGCTTTTCTGAGCAACAACTTGCATCTGATTGTAGATGTACAGAAAGTATGAATGTTGTGTATATTTTAAGCAATGAGCTTTTCTAATACTTTCTTCATTTTTTATTGCAGGTGCATTACAACTTAATACTTTTTTAGCTAGACAGGTTTTTGAATGACACTTGTGTGTTCAAAGCTAACTTATTTAATAGGTGACGTATATGAACCTTGAATAAAAAATTCTGAAGCATTTAGATAGAGTTTAGTAGAAAAATTTTCTGCTTAATTTTAGAAGATTGTAATCAATTTTGTATTTTTAATGGCATGTCCTTTTCTCTCTTCCAGGAGGGTAAAAGGGATAATATCTCATCCTATATTCATTAATTCTAACTGTAACTTCAGAGTTGAAAAGATTGGTTTTATTCTTAGCAAGTTAGGTAGTATTTTTTTTTACTCTTTTAACATGAAAACAAAGGGACATTGACAAGCAAATGACACTATGTAAACACAATCACAGTGTTCCCAATCCCCAACTTTTGCTAATGCGAGGTTTTATTGGTACTAGAGCAAAATGTCTTTACAAAACTTCAAGAATACTGCTCCCCAACAGAGACTCTGAATTTAGGATTATTTATTCTGGAGATGATGTTAAAGTTCACACGTTTATCTGAGTTAATGCTACCTGTGATCCACTTGAAAGGGGTGACAATATGTATTAGGGCAGGGTCTTGTTATTCAGTCCAAATCTTATGATATATACACAATTACATGCATATTTATTCAGTTCTCCAGGAAGTAGAGGATTACTAAACTGAATAAAACATAAAAGTGTAAAAAAGTAAAACAGTATGGCTTGGTGAAGCTGTGGAGAAATGTGCAGCCACAAAGATGAGCAGTTTGATGATGCCTCAAAATACCAATCATTCAAATTCCCAGAAACAGGATTTCTGCCTATAGGTATATGCTTAAAAGCAGCCCCAATACTGTACACTTTAAACCTTTTATTTGCAGTTTAATTTTCAACTCTTTGGATTATTTATGAATACTTCTCTCCTAAGATGAGAGGTTTAGGCTTTTGCCACTTATACTCAGCCATGGTGGGAGGGCTCCCAATATTGGCAAATATTGGGGTTCAGTGTACACCCACCAAGATTTATAGGTTCTTGTGTTCCCAAACAAAGAATTGGACAGATATATGAATGGCAGAAGAAGCAGGGGCAGCTTATTAGAAAAAGTTGCATTTCGAAGGATGAAGCTGATTGTTCAGAAGAAAAGCGCTTTGGAATGTGGTCTCTCTATGTGTTACATGGCAGAGGGCAGGACATTCCTATTTTTCTCTTTGCCAGTGGTTTCTTTTTCATATGCTAATTTGTAGCCTTTTGTAAGGCTTCTAGGTCTTATTCTCTACTCTCTTGCCTCTGTTCTGACCCTTGTATCAAGGCGAGAAGGAAAATGGGCTGGAATAAAAAAAAGCAATGTAGATTTCATTTGGACTTGACAGGATGGCTCGTGTCAAAGACAAGTGAGTTTCTCACAGTTACAGACACAGGGTTACTATAGTGATGAACAGTCAGAAATCAAATTGAAAGAATTAAATCTAACACTATCATCATGAATGTAAAATTCTGCCAGCTGTAGTGGTGCATGCCTTTAATTCCAGCATTTGGGAGGCAAGAGGCAGGAGGATCTCTATGAGTTCAGGGCCAGCCTTGTCTATAGAGCAAGTTCCAGGACAGTCACGGCTACACAGTGTCTTTAAAACCAAACCAAACCAAACCAAACCAAACCAAACCAAAGTAAAAAAGAAATATGAATACTTAGGGATCAGTTTAACAAATTATGTACCTACAGAACCCTACAGAATATTATTGAGGAAATTTAAAAACCTGTGTACACAAGGAGGTATACTATACCCATGAACCAGAAGATTCTCTATTGTTTGGATAGCAATTACCAGCTGGCTACAGACTCAGAGCAATCCCAGTTATAATTTATCAGGCTCTTTCACAGAAATTAATAAACTAATTGTAAACTTCATATGGAAATGTAAGGTATGCGTCAGAGTCAAAACCAACTTTAAGAGAACAAAACTGATTTTATATGAAATATCCTGGTAACTCTATCCTAAAAATCAGTACTTTTCCTTCCCAGTATCACTGCTGTGTGTGGTTTTCATGGAGCTACCATGAGGTGTCTCTGTTAGGTCAGTTTGGCCTTCTGAGTTTCAGAAAGGTATAACTTTCTCATTTTCTTCTTTTCATTCTGTTTCTTTTTGTTGCTGGCAAGAGTCTAAGAATGCTTTCTATGGTACTTTGACCCTTTTCACGCTTTCTCTGAAGCCACCTCCTTTTTGCTATGTGGCTGCTTGCCAAATCTCTATGCTAATTTAAAAATGCCATTTTGGGCATGGTGGCACACACCTTTCATCCCAGCATTCAGGAGGCAGAGGCAGACAGATCTCCATGAGTTTTCCATGAGTGCTAGGCTAGCCTGGTCTACAGAGCAAGTCCCAGGAAAGCAAGCACTTCTTCATTTCTCTCCTCCTGATAGGTTGCCTGCCTAGTGTTTTCTTTCTTTGAAATTTTAACAAAATGAGTTCAATCTTAAATTATTTTATTAACAATATCAAGAACTTAAAGAAAGACCCATGTTTCTCTTGTAACACTGTGACTGATAGCTAGGTAGACATATTTGATTAATAGAATAAAATAAAGTTCCAACATAAACTCACATATAATGATTAATTAATTTTTGGACACAAAGATGTTTAGGTGGAGAATACACTTCATTTCCTGGCCGCCCAGACCGAAAATAATCACACAGAAACTGCATTATTGCAACACTGCTTTGCCTATTAGCTCATGCATCTTATTGGCTAGCTCTTATAGCTTAAATTAACCCATTTCCATTATTTTATATTTTATCACGAAGCTTGTGGTTTACCAGCAATATTCGGGTGTGTCTGTCTCCTGTGGTGGCTACATGGAGTCTTCCTGACTCCAGCTTCTTTTATCCCAGCATTCAGCTTAGTTTTCCCACCTGACTCTATTCTGCCCTACTATAGGACTTCTTTATTAACCAATGGTAATAAAACATATTAACAGCATACAAAGAGATATCCCACATCAAAGATGGAAAAGACAATCTCTTCAGAAATGAGGCTGAAACAACCAAATAGTCATATTTTAAAAAATGTATCTCCATCAGTACATGTACCATCCATGCAGCAAATAAAAAAATGAAAGAAACATGGGCTGAAACGTGGGTCTTATAGCTAAAAGATTTCTGAAAGCAAATGTTGAAGAGACTAGGTATGGTGACATATACTTTAAAACCCAACACCAGGGAGAGAGAGGAAAATGGCTACAGGTCTGAGAACTATTCGGTTTATACAAGAAGTTTATGCCAGTTTGTTCTGCATAAGGGATTTCTGTCTGTTTCTCCACCATCCTCACACCCACACACTAAAAAGAAGAAGGTAGGGGAGGGGGTGAGGAGGAGAAGGAAGAAAAGAAGAAAACATAAGAGAAAATCTTGTGGCCTTGGCTTGGCAGGCTTTATTTTTCTTTGCTACAAAGAAATTATTGAAAAGGAAAGCCCGCTTAAATCAGATTTGATCAACATGTTCATAGTGACGCTTAAAAAAGATATTTGTACAAATGAAAAAGCAATTGGAAGATAGTATTTGCAAAACATGTACTCAACAAAAGAATTGTGTCTTGATTATATAAAGGACTTTTATAATTCAGTCGACATGAACACAACTCAATGAAAAAAGATGCTTTGTGAACGAAAATCCACGGAGAGGAAATACACCCACTGGGGGAAAAACAGAAGTAGTATAATAAACAGAGTAGAGCATTCAGGTGTGCTAGGGACAAGAACAAACTTCAAGGATGGTTCAAAACAGCAGTTCTTAACCTGTGGGTCACAATCCCTTTGGCAAATATTCATCTCTAAAAATATTTACATTACGAATTCATAACAGAAGCAAAAGTACAGTTATAAAGTGGAAACAAAATAATTTTATGGTTGGGGGTCACCACAACACGAGAAAGTGTATTCAATGGTTGCAGCACTAGAAAGGCTGAGAATCGATGCTCCAAACTCTGATGTTTTTGACTTAGACACTGCCAATAATAATGAAATTAAAACCCAAGCAGCATGCTAAACTAACCTGTGGGGCATAAATCACCATAATTGGCCTTTGAGTTAGAGATGGATGTTTTCCAGTTTTATGACCATTAGCCATACATCCAATGAGCATGTCAACTATCGCTTCCATTTTAGCTTGGAAAATGCACTTTCATTGCTTTCTTTGTTAAGGAAGGGTAACGGCTCTCTCTCTCTCTCTCTCTCTCTCTCTCTCTCTCTCTCTCTCTCTCTCTCTCTGTGTGTGTGTGTGTGTGTGTGTGTGTTCAAGTAACAAATAACCATCAGTGGTGCTGGGACTGCAGCTCAGTTAGGAGAGCCATTGCCTCGTGTTTCTGAAGCCCTAGGTTAGATCATTAGCATCGCATAAACCATAAGGGCTGGATCTCCCCAGCACCAGGCTTATAGGCATGCCACTGCACCCAGCTTTTCTACGGGTTCTAGGGCTCAAGTTCACGTCTAAAGGACTATGATATCTTCCTTGCCTGATGTGATAAGCTTTGTTGTTTCTTATCTTTTGTCTTGAAAGACTCTATAACAAGAGAGAAGGTTATTTACTTATTTTTGAATCTCATGATTGAAAGTGTGTTATGGGGAAGTCCAGTGTTCTGGGTTATATTTACAAACCAAGTAGACAAAGTGGTACCCTCACTGGACACATACCTCCAAGACTGTATATCCTACCATGGAGATGGTTGCATGCCTGTTCTTATTGTTGCAAAGTTCACACTAACAGCAATAAGGGGGTTGGTGAGATTGCTCAGTTGGTAAAGTGTTTGCCATGTAGGCATGAGGTTCTGAGTTTGGACTTCTAAAAATGTGAAAAACACCAAGTATGGTGGAACATGCCTATAACGTTAACACTATGGAGGCCGATGCAGGAGGATACTGGGGATTTTCTGGCCAGCCAATCTAGCCAAATCAATGAGTCACATATTCACTGAGAAACCCGGTCTGAAAAGCATAAGGTAGAAAGTGGTCAGGAAAGACACCAAGATTGAACTCTGGCCTCCATGTGCGTGTGTGTGCATACTTGCACACTTGTGCATGCATGATATCACTTACACAAACCCAAACTAAAAGATAAATAACACCAAAAACTATAAGAAAAAGAAAAAAATAGAAAAAGACATAACTAGCATTTGTAAATGCAACCATGAGCTGATGACGGTATAAAGCAGTGGTTCTCAACCTTCCTAATGCTACAACACTTTAATACAATTCCTCATATTGTGGTGACCTCCCAACCACAAAATTATTTCCATTGCTACTCCATAGTTGTAATTTTCATGCTGTTATGAACCATGTTAAAAGCTGTGTTTTCTGATGATCTTAGGTGAACCCTCTAAAAGGGTCATTCGACCCCAAAGAGGTTGTGGCTCACAGGTTGAGAATTGCTGGCCTAAAGAAATATGGCACAGAAACCAGGTAGAATTTTGCTCATCAGTAAAGAAAAATGAAATTATGCAATTTGCCAGATATACTTAGAAAGTATTATAGAAAGCAAAATGACCCAGACTCAGAACAACCAAAATTGCTTATCCCCTCTCATATGTGGATCTTAACTTTTAATGTTTCTATGTCTGCATAAGTTTGTGTGGAATTGGAAATAGGCTGTGAAGGGAGAGGCCAAAGGACACATGTGACATGGGAGTAAAAAGGAGGCTACTGGTGGTACAAGATGTAGCTGGGGTTGGGGGCAAGAGACGGAGAGGAAAATCAACAAATGTATACGTAGAGAATGCCATAATGAAAACTAATACTTTGTATACTGATAAAAGCAACAACAACTCTTTTGGGGCATGGTGGCACATGCCTTTAATCTCATGCCTCTGGAGGCAGAGGCAGATTGCTGTGAGTTCGAGGCCAGCCTGGACTACAAAGAAAGTTCCAGGACAGCCAGGGCTACCCAGAGAAGCCATGTCTCAACAAAACAAAACAAAACAAAACAAAACAAAACAAAACAAAACAAAACACACACCAGAAAAAAACAAAAACCAGCAACCCATCCCCTTAAAAAAAACCCAAAGAATAAAAATGAAACAAACAAACAAGAAACCAAACCCGCACAAAAACAAACCCCAACAACTAAAACTTATTATTCTCATTGGACCTGTACTCTCTCAGAAATGGTGTCTACAGAGAAATGTCATGGGAGGCAGAGTGTGACAGTGTCTTTTCCTGGGGCAGGAAGTCCTTTAGAGGCACTGAGAAAGGATGATGTGTTTTTTTGGAGGAAGTGGAAAGCATTATGAGAAGTGGACTCTTAATCAAGCAGAAGGAACGTGCCGGTCTAGGTGGGTGAGGGGAAGAAAGCCTAAGAACACTTAAGAGGTGAAAAGCCACGGCTGAGCTCTACAGTGGCCTCTGAGGGGAGCAGAAAGCAGTGCTGACGCAGCTGACCACTTGAAGAACTCGTCTTTAATTTGACCACCCCCACTCTTAAGAAAACGTCCTCTCTGCACTGCTTCTCCCTCGGGCATGCCATTCTTTTTAATGAGGTGCCAGCACTGCTCGTGTTCGCTGAAATGTGCTTTTGCTTGGGACACCAACCACTTCATTTTCACAGTGTAGATAGACTGCTGATAGTGTATTTAATTGAAAAGATCTTTTTTCCCCAAACCCTTTGTGCTCAAGGAAACATCCCAACTGGGGTTGGCTAAGGGTTACGTAACTAGGCAGAGGATTTATTTCCTCGTTATCTGTGCCGTCATTTGCTTTGCTGTCAAAGATCAGCTAGGACGAGCTCTCTGAAACAAGCCGGCTTTGCAGTGAGATGCTGGCACCAAGGTAAAATAATAACTATAGAACTAAGGAGAAGTGAACACAGTCCAGATCTGTTTTGCACTATGACAGCAAGAGGCTTGGCAAATGTCATTGGAGAATGGATTTTTTTCCCCATCGTGTTAAATGTGTCTCTATTTTGACAAGTCTAATTAGCCACCTGCACCTGGACAGATGAGTCGTGTGCTTCACCCCAAGCTTTGACTACTTTGCCTACCATCTGCCTTTGACACAAACCTATCTCAGATCTAAGGTTCTCAACAGTGACATTCTTGCTTGGAACAAACTGGACCAAAGAAAGCAGACTGGGCCAGTGGCTTCATTTGGAGTTGATACTTCTTCTCAGAAGCCGGGTCAGTGATTTGAGAATGCCTACAGAAATTTTGGTGGCACAGCAGAGAGATGCTGCTGTCATTTATTGAAGAGTGGTCAGGGATACTGCCGAACAGTCACTGTATAGGACAGCCTCTCCACACATGAGAGGGAGGGAGGGAGGGAGTGAGGGAGGGAAGGAGTGAGGGAGGGAAGGAGGGAGGGAGGGAGGGAGAGAGAGAGAGAGAGTTTTAGCCTACACTGCTAAAACTGCCAAAGGGTAAGAGGTCTGGGTTCAGAGAAAAGGAACCATTGCCTATTATCCAACAGAGTATAACGGAAATGCGTCCTCTTGTGGGAAGCTGGTACTTTCTGAATACTTTGTGGATCAGCATTTTCCCATGGAATTGAAATTACTGAGTAGGGTCTAACATTCAAATTGGCAGCTTTCAAATTGCTCCAAGGTAGATGTGTTAAATCTCAAATTTGGACGAAGCTCAAGAATGCCAGAGGAGATGTGCAGCATCACTTGGAAATCGAGGAAGGAAGTGAGAAATGTGTGCAGGTGGCTCCGTTCCATCTTGGACTGCCAAATACCCCATAGTGAAGCCTCCCATGGGAAAGAGCAAGTGTTCATTTTCATCGGAGGCAAATGCTGAAATTGCAAATTGGCCTTTTCAGACCTCCAGAAGCTGCCATTTCACCCTGAGGGTTATATCACTTGGATTTCAACTGCATGGGATTGTCCTGATTCAGAGAGGTCAGTGGCAGAACAGGCATCAGAGAGCTCCCTTCCTGAGCTTGTCCATGCCAACCCTGACGGTTTCTTTCTGAAAGGAGTGGCTTTTGCATCTTTGATCGTGATCAGAGAAAAAAATCCTGTTAATAATTTACAAAAGGCAGAGCTTTTCCTCTTTTGTATCCTCAGCCCTCCTGGAACATGTGATTGTTTATGCATATCTGGTTTCCAAGTAGCCAAGGGATGAAATATGATTGGCCAGCTAGTATTGATTGCCATCCCCCTCAGATAGCAGTTGTTTCTTGTGAGAGAGTCATTCTTCTTAGGAAAGAATAAAGAAGAGGACTCTTTCTTTCCATCCTCAGGAGAAGTGGGCTGTTTTGGCTTCCTACTATGGAGGAGGACCTTGAAGGAGAAAATTGGTCGACTTTTTCCATTCCCTGGGGCTTCGGTAAGGCAGCAGAGGATAATGGAGAACATGGTTGCCGGTGAGTAATGGTCTTTAGGTGGGACTATTGGAGGCTTGGCTCTGTTTTCCAAGTTGTTTTGCAGTAGGATGAGTTTATATGCACAAGGGATGAATGATGCCTTGAATAGAATGAGGTTGGGGTACCTCAGAGTTTGGCTCAAGTGGAGAAAAATGTTGGAAACGTGGCCAGAAATAGCAAGCAAAACAAAAACACAAGCCCCAAAACTGTTTTGACTGTTTTATTTCCTTAAGAATAAATATCTAGAGGCACTTTTGGGAGAAGAGAAATTTAGCTGCTTGTTCTTTTATATGGTATAATAATAGGCTATAATTCACAGTAAACTTTTGACAGCACTTTTTACTGGGGAACTTG
Organism: Microtus pennsylvanicus; assembly: GCF_037038515.1. Lineage (NCBI taxonomy): Eukaryota > Metazoa > Chordata > Mammalia > Rodentia > Cricetidae > Microtus > Microtus pennsylvanicus. The sequence goes on along the minus strand of NC_134601.1, from coordinate 124,129,614 downwards.
GCTTGCTCTCTTTATTTTGCTTTAAAAAACGGTGTCTTCTCAAGGACAAATGCACGTGTCAAGTTGAAAAGTTTTGATATTTGAACAAGGGCTAAGATGTTGGCTATGCGAACTAATTTGTATTTAATTGCTCCTTTCTGCTCTGTTGGCTTGTTAAAGATGATTTTCTCCCCTGAAAGAAAAAAATATACAGTTGTATAGAAAGTTCGGATGATTGTTGACTGGCTTTTGATTTTTATAAGCATGTGTTTTTTTCCTTAGAGTTGTCTAACTTTCAAGTGCAAGAGACTCCCCAGGAATACACACACTCAGAAACGCTGACTGGAAGATTTCCAGTCACTCAAGTACTGAATGCTTTGTCATTAATCACTGACACTGGGCGTTGTAAGCCATTTATGAATTTGTTTAAGTGAGATTCCTTCATTGCATTCTCTGACTGTTGACTGTTGAAACACTGTAAGAAGAACATTATGTGCATGTCCCAGTGTGCAGGGACGTCCTGAAATTAAGAGAAGCTCCCCAGCTCCATAAAAATCACTCCCCTTGACTTTTCATACTTGCAAGTTCGAGACAAATGTCCTTTAGAGTGGCCATAGTTTTCCACAACAATAATTACATGGTCGCGCAGTTTATTCAGAATCATTTTGAAATGGGAGGAAGTGAAACCTTTCTGCTATGCAGTTCAAGGTACAGAAAATTTAGAAATAGATGTTCTCTTTCTGTGAGACTAAAACATGTGAATCAGACATTTTAGAACTTATTTGCGTGATCTCCCGAAATGACTGCTTTCTTGTGACATGTCATTGGCTAATTTTCCTATCTAGTATACTCTTTCTAATTTCACAGTTGAAAGGTGAAAGAATTGGATATCTGGGCCATGGCAAGTGACCACTTAAAACACGGGAACCGGGCACATATACTTCGTATCTCGCCCAGCCAAAAATATTCAAAAAATAAATTGAGCTTTAAGCTCATGGAAGCGTAGTTTTTAAAAATAGATTTGGAAGAAAATAGGTAACAAAAGCCCTAAGAACTGTATGAAATCAAATGATGAAGCCCAAACACTGAATTCCATCATGGAGCTTTGTTGGCCAGAGTTTTAACTGCATGTGCCTAGTGAAATATCTTCTTTCGTCATGTTTAATTAGGACTATATTTCTCTCTTAAGTCTGAGTTCTTTGTTATTTCTAGATATGTTTAATCACTCTGTAGTCATTAGATGATCTAGGTTAGCATATTATTTATTTTATTTTATTTTTGTTGTTGTTGATTGGTGGAGGGTTTTTCATCATTGTTGTTTTTGCCTGTGCGGGGTGTCTCATGAAGCCCAGGCTAGCCTTGAACTTTATATAGTGGGGAAGGATGACTTTGATTGTATGATCTTTCTAACTCTACCTTCTGCATGTAAAATTGCCACTCTACTGTTCTGAAACAACACGGGAAGTTACTGGTAACATAAATTCAGCTCATTCGAGTCTCACTTGTGCTGCCTGCTTCTTGAGAATAAGACCTGAAATCCTTAATGTGTCTTATCATTAGGCAGTTTAGGTTTCCCAGACGAAATGTTCCCATCCTGCTCCATCTATGTGCCTCTTGGCTCACACGAAGAAGTCATCCCAGCACTCATGAGAGATAAGGCTTGCTTTCCTGAAACTTTGTACCTTCTCTGAATTAAAACAATTTGAAACTTAGTGGTGTTTCCATTGGTTAAAGCAAGAAGCAGCTAGTCCCTTTGCCCATCAATCAGCTTCGTGGAATGGTTAGGAACAAGGTTCCTGGTAGCACCCCGACTTTGTTGTGTACCCTGCTACCTTCCTGTATTGGCTGTATGACTTTGGGAAAGTGTGCCAGCATCATTAAATGTCAGGCTCGCCTTTGCGCAGTGAGTTTGGAAAAATGAGTGACTGATAGGCATGGATCCTGACACAATGCCTAGTACATTCAGTGTTGTGACTACTGATAATGATTCTTGGTAATTCCAGTAACAGTAAGAGGGGAGTATTTCATATGTAATTTTGTTGACAGCCTTCAAGTTCATTAAGTCTGTTCATATAAAACGTAGAGGTTATAATACTATAATCCTATTCTAATAGGGTGGGTGATTCATTTAGAATAAGAGCATAAGATGGAGTCTAACACTTTTGTGCTTTGTGGTTTCTTTGTATTTTTTCTTACATCCAAACCTTACTGAAAGAATAATAAACACTGAGTCCATTACTGGAGGATTTTGAAGCAGAATTAGGTACCAGGGATGCATACGATGGTAGAGTATCTGACTAGCATGCGCAAAAACCTAATTTCAATCCTCAGTACTGCCACCATGCATAAAAAATAAAAATGGAACAAGACAGAAGTAAAAATGGGATGCATTTCTTTCAGTTCAGTACATAATCAGTGAGAGTCTACCACTGTACAGAAGTACTAGGGTACACAATACCCCACCTGTTAGGATGACTAAAATAAAAATAGTGGCACTGTCAAGTTCTGACAGGCAGGGATGTAGAAAAATAGAAACTCTCATAGAGAACCAGTACAATTTGCTAGCTAAATAGTAAAGCCACTTTTGAGGCTGTCTGGCAGTTTCTCATAATGTTAAACATATGCTTTCTGTAAGACCTATGCGATTCCTAGTTGGGGTGTGCTGTATCACTCACACCTTAATTCTAGAACCAGGGATACAGAAGCAGGTGGATCTCTGGGAGGTCAGAGGGTAGCTTGGTCTACACAGTAAGTTCTTTGTCGGCCTGATTTATATAGCTAAGTTCTAGATCAGCCAGGGCTACACAGTGAGTTCTTTGTCGGCCTGATTTATATAGCTAAGTTCTAGATCAGCCAGGGCTACACAGTAAGTTCTTTGTCGGCCTGATTTATATAGCTAAGTTCTAGATCAGCCAGGGCTACACAGTGAGTTGCTGTCTCAAAAACAAAACATAACAGACAAACAAACAAAAGCATCCACATGTTTTCACTCCTGGAAATTTACTGGAATAAATATAAAGCATAAGAGTAGTTAATTTTCCCAAGGCTGTGACAAAATGCATTATGAAAGCAAATTAAGGAAAGAAAGGTTTATTTCGGTTCACAGTCTCATCACGGTGCCAAAGTCATAGCAGCAGGAGCTCAAGGTGACTGGTCACATTGTAGCCACAGTCAGGAAGCTCAGAGAGAGGAACGCTGGTGCTTAGCTCTCCTCCCTTTTGTTTGGTTCATGATCTCAACTGTGTCCCTTTTTGAGACAGGTTATCACAGCATAGCTCTAGATGGCCTGGTATAAGCTATGTAGACCAGGCTGGCCTTGAACTCACAGAAACCCTCTTGCCTCTGCCTCCCAAGTGTTGGGATTAAAGGGGTGTGTTACTATGCCTAATAGTAAATGCTCTTAACTGCTGAGCCATTTCTTTGGCTCACTCCATATTCAAACTGCCACACCTAACAAATGCTACAGAACTCTTCAGCAACTCATGTGATATGAATGGGAAGATTATGCTTCTCTTTTTTCATTTATCCTTTATTTTTCATTAAGGAGATCACTATTCTCTTAACCTAGGAATCCAATAGTAAGCAAAACAGACATCCAGCTCTGTTATTTTCAGAGCTAAGTGAGAAATTTGGCTTTGGAAAATTTCGAGTGTGAACGACTTCTAAAACATCCTTGTTAACAGCACCTGGTGGGTGGCAGCTGTGACGAGTGGCAGTCTGTGCCGAAAACACAAATTAAGAGACTCTGGCTCAGGGGTCGAAATCCAAGCCTTAGAAGTTGATTAAATAGGCTAATCTCTATCCCATCTCCCAAAAATGATTTGCCAACAAAGCTGGTCCTTCTATGAGAGGAGAGATGGATCAAGTTTATGCTATAATGTCAAGGGTGTTCATCTATTCACTTTTCCTTCCTAAAAATTCATTTGTTTATTTACTTGTGTGTGTGTGTGTGTGTGTGTGTATTTATGTGTGCCTGCATTAGTTTATGTGCACCATGTGTAATACAGCTGCTATGGAAGCCAGAAGAAGGCCCTGGATCCCCAGGAACTGGAGATACAGGTGGTTGTGAGCTGATGTGGGTGTTGGGAACCGAACCCAGGTTCTCTGCAAATATAGTAAGCATTCTTAATATTTGAGACCTTTCTCCAGAACCTCCTCCTTTAAAAAAATGACATCCTGGTAATTAGCATCTTTATCTTTTTAACAGAGGCTTTCTTCAAATTAACAAATATCTCCGATATGGAGACCATTTTCTAATTTCTAATACAAGTTAATGCATGGTAGGCCTGGTCCCTATTCTAAAATCATTTATGGAGTCTACAAGAATATATCAGTTGTGAATACTTTATGAATGCCCATGGTGCTTGCAAATAACCCAAAAGGTAACAATCAGAAATTCTAAGCTTTTTAGAAAATACCATCTTCCCTCTGGCATGCACAAGCCATGTTGGAAAGGACTGGACAAGGGTACTTTTCAAAGAAGCATGTTCTGAACAAGTTTTGGAACATGTGAATCTTCAACTTCCAGTTATATATGCCAAAGTCTTGAGTTTGACTTTGAACCGTATAGATGGACTTATGATGCCTTAATGAGTTCTTTTTTTATTAGTGAAAATAATTTGAACAGTTAAGTTAGAGATATCGTGACTCAAGTTAAGTATTGATTTTTATTATTAAATTTGTTATTTGACCAATTCATACAAGTATATAATGCATACTAATTACTCTTGTCCCCCCTCTCTCTTATTTCCCTATCACCCCTATCAATTTTCTCTTGTCCCTATAAATTTTATTTCCACATTCATGAGCCTTTGTTCCATTTTGTGACCCATTGAATTCAAGCATGGGTTTGGAAGTATTCAGTGGAGCCTTGTGATCTCATCAGTGGATACACAGCTGAAGACAATGACTCTCCCACCTAGAAAGCAGCCAGCACCTAGTAGTTTCATAGGAAGGAGAAGGACCCATGGGACCCTTCTCCATCCATGATTGAGTCAATCTTATGCATGCCCACTGCAGGTAACCCTAGCTGCTGTGAGTTCATAATTACAATGGCCCTGTCATGGCCAGAAGATAGCATTTTGTTCTGGCTCTCACATTCTTTCCAATTCCCTCTTCTGTGATGGGGTAGCACATATGTGTCATTAGGGCTAATTATTCAACCACTCTTAAATAACTATTGTTGCCACCATTTTGAGGTAACCCAAAACACAAATCATTAAATGTCTGCCTTTTGGATTGGAAATGTAGCTCAGTGGTAGAGCACTTGCTTAGCAGGCTCAAGTCCCTGTATTTAGTTAGTCTTTAGCACTATGAGCAACCAGACAAGCTAGTGAATGAGCAATGAATCAATCAATCAATCAATCAAGCAAGCAAGCAAGCAAGCAAAGACAGCAAAATGGCCCAGTGGGTAAAATTACTTGTCTGGACAACACAAGTTGTCAGGTATACATGGAATTCACGTTAATAAACAAATAAAATCTATCTTTAGTGGCATATACCTGTTATCTTACCTTGCCTTTTTCATTCTTCTTATTTATTTGTTTGTGATATGGTCTTACTATGTAGTCACAGCTGGCCTTGAACTTGGTATGTAGCCCAGATTGGCCTCAATGTCACCTCCCTCTATTTCTGTAGTGCTGAGGTTGAAAGCATATGCTACCATGGTTTTATAGTGATAACACTATTATAGGTAGAAGGGAAACAGATATAGGAGGTTCACCTGGCCGTATAGGGTCGTATAGCTTGGAGTACATGGTAACACAAAACAAGAGAAACCCTACAAGAGAACTAATTTCTGAAATTTGACCTTTGCCTCCACGTATGTGTATTCACACATAGACAGCACACACACACACACACACACACACTAAAAAAATAAAAATACATTCCAATTCTTCTGATAAGAAATTTTAAATTTAGTGTATTTTCTACATCATAAGGTCTCATATTCCCTGTAATGGAATTGGGACAAAGTGAGATTGAGAAGTGCTGGTACAGGATAGGATTCAGGAAGCATCTGGTAGGCCAACTACCCATGACGAGGAATGGAATGCTAACCTTTATCTTTCACTCATAAAGGATTAGTCTAACTGAGTAATTGTTTACTCTATACAATGTCATAGAGATTTTGAATGAGTAGTCTACACATCATGTTGATTAATTTTACCTGTAAAATTGCTTGTTTATATTCAGTAAAGAGTTACACTTATTTAAACAGTCAATGCTCAAAGCCTCAGATAGTGTCAAAAGTACCACGTATATGTGTATGTACTTACTTTCTGTTATTTCTGAAGTTCCCAAAAGGAGGGAGAGAATTGGGTGCACCAATGATAAGATTCCACAAGGCCAAGTGACTGAACTTCAACATTATGGAGGGTTAAAATGTTGCAGACCAGAACCAAATTATCCTTTCTAATTTTATCCTCTTGGAAAACCATCCACTGGCTTCACCTGTGTCTGATCTAAAATTTTGTTGACTATCAAAATCTTACAATACATTAATAATAGACCATTACCTTTCATCCACACAAAAGCCAAGAATGCCATCAGATATGATCTAAAATCTATAGCAGAACTATCTCTGCTTTGCCATGAGCCAACCATCTGTGGTCCTCACCAATGTATTTCGAAAGCACTTTGATTTGTGCCTTTTTTGTTCTGTAACTAACCAAATCTCATGTAACTACTTCTATGGCAGGGCACAGTATTTGGAGAAAGCTGAATCTATAGGTTCTCAGCCATGTTCACTCATATTAGGCTCCAGAATTAACTATTTCTTATTTCCTTTGAGGATAGATCTATATTTTTTCATTGACTGTGTGTGTGTGTGCGATATAATGAAGTTCTAAGTTATGAATTAGGCTCAGTAAGAGATGAATATTAGTCCCTTTCCATGAGACAGTGGAGGAGGTAGCCATCTCTCCTGCCTTAAAGGTTTCCTTGCCACACTCAGTATCATTGGTTAGCATTAAGTTACAGTCTGGTGTGAAAGGGGAAGAAGAACTTTTGTGTTCTTATTCTCAGCTGCACACTGCATAGGGATTCCATTCTTCAGAAAAGTCTCTATCAATTCTTCACCAGAAAATACTCATTCACTAATATTCATATTATAAATTGCCTTTGAATTGGTGGTTTTAGGAGATAGCTGAGATACTCTTTGAGGTTGCATTACAATAGACAGTAAAAGAATTTTATTTCCTTTTATTATAAAATTAATTCATACTTGTAAAAATTCAAAAAATTCTGTAATGACTAAAGGAGAAAGTGAAATCTGCATAATTGAGAAGTTAAGTATAGAATAAAGATCAAGGGTCTCTTCTGTATAGATGTCTTGGCAGTGAGACACCAATTTCATGTATTTGTGAGGCCTTTTTGACAGCAGACATTACTCAGAATTGCTAAATAACAGAAACTAGAAAGAGAAATCATGGATAAGGAAAGTATCTCAAAAGATACTCATACATGAATATTCTTAGCAGCATTATTCAAAGTAGTCAAAAGCTGAAAGTAATCCAAGTGCCCATCGATGGATGGAGAAACGTGATGAGTTATATACACACAATAGATCAACCTTGTAGCCATTATGCTAAGTGAAAGAAGCCAATCACAGGAGACCAACTGCTATATGATTCTACTTACATGGGGTATTTAATGTAGTCCATTTAATAGAAACAGAAAGAATGGTGGCTTCCAGAGACTATGGGAAGAGAAGGTGGGGAATTACTCATTGTAATTTTCATTTCAATGTAACATTTCAGTTTTATATCATGAAAATGTTATTGAGATAATTTGTATAACAATGTGAACCAACCTAATGTAATGAGATTCTCACTAGAAAAATGGCTAAGACCTATTCTGTGTTAGGTTATTTATTTTTGTTTATTTTTGACCACAGTATAATTTTTAAAAATGTCTCCATTTTATCTTTATTTCATCTTTGTGGTTTGCTTGGTTGTATGTATGTATGTATATGTGCCACATGTATGTCTGATGTCCTGGGAGGCCAGAAGAGGGCATCAGATCTCCTGGATCTAGAGTTATAGGCAGTTTTGAACTGCTATTATGTGGGTGTTGGGAAACGAACTCTGGCTCTCTGTAAGAACAGCAAGTTCTCTTAACCATTGGGCCTTATCTTCCACCTTTATCCAATATATATTTTAAATATTTTCAGAAAAGTCATCGCATTAACATGCACTGCTTGTGTATACAGATCAGAGGTGTTGCTATTGTCATATTCTTTGCAGGGAGATCAACGGTAGATTTAAGGTATCCATCAATTCCTTGGTAGTTGTGGTGGTTTGCATAAGAATTGGTCCCATGGGATCATAAATTTAAATATTTAATCATCAGGAACTTTCACTAGGAGGTATAATTTCGGGGAGAAGTGTGTCATTGAGGGTGGGGTTTGAGGTTGCAAAAGTCCATTTTAAGCTCAGAATCTCCCTCTCATCCTGATGCCTGTGGATCCAGCTCCTTTTCCAGTACCATGTCTGTATAAATGCCGCAATGCTCCTCTGCCATACTGATTATGGACTAAACCCATGAAACTGCAAGCATGTCCCCAATTAAATGATTTCCTTTATTAAAGCTACCTTGGGCATGGTGTCTCTTCACAGCAATAAAACCATAACTAAGACAAAACTCAATGCAAATTCTTAAAAAAAAATCCCCTTCAATTTTTAATGACTGTGGGTGTTTTGCTTGCATGTATTTCTGAACACCATATGTATTCTATGCCCACAGAGGCGAGAAGAGGACAGTGGAACAATTGGTACTGGACTTACAGATGGTTGTGAGCTGCCACGTGGGTGCTGGATATGGAATCCTGAGTCCTCTGTAAGAGCAGTCAGTGCTCTTAACCTCTGAACCACCTTTTCATCCCTCTTAATACAAATTCTTATCTACTTAATCATTTTTTTTTCTGGTGGAAAGGACTCATCACTTCAGTTTCTCAAAGAACATGTGATCCCCCTTCCCTGACCCCATAAAAACAGGCTTAGAAGCATTGCCTAATAGATTGCTTCTATTCAATAGAGCATATTAAATTAACTGTGCATATAGACCTTATTAAATTAAATGCACATAAAAGCTATTATTTCCAGGGTTTGAGCTGAATGTATACCCAAATAAAGGAAAATCTTATTAAAGCTCATTAGTGCTATCTATTATCCCATCTATATTTTCAGAAGCTGTTATTATTTCATAGGAAAATCCTTTCAAAAGTGAGGCAGCTTTGGGAGCTGCCCATGTTAGCTTATGCCTTAATTCTGTAGGACTGTGAAAACCCCAGAGTAATGCTATCTGTTAGTTTCTCAGCTTTTCCCACACAAACCGAGAAACTGTACCAATGGTGATTGATACTTTAAACACCACCTACTACTGCTGTTCATCAGTTTTCTGTGATACGGAGTTGAGTTTTTTTTTTCAGAAGAATTTTAAGGTAGTTGCCTCTACCTTAAATAGTCACTGTTCTATTGCTGTGACGAGACACCATGACCACAGTAGCTTTTATAGAAGAAAACATTTAATTTAGGACTTTCTGATGGTTTCAGGGGCTGAGTCCATTATCATCATGACAGGGAGCATGACAGCAGGCATGACAGGCATGCTGCTGGAGAACTAGTTGAGAGCTATATCCTGATCCTCAATTGGAAAGAGAGTGAAAGAATCTGGGCCTGGCGTGGGCTTTTAAAACCCCAAAGCCTACCCTCTGTAATGCATTTCCTGAAAAAGACCAAACTTGCACCAACAAGGTCACACCTACTAATCCTTATAATCCTTTCAAATAGAGCCACTCCATGGTGACTAAGTATTCAAATATATGAGCCTTTGGGCCATTCTTATTCAAACCACCATAATAGTGCTTAAGAATGTTTATGGTGTTTTAATGAATGTAGTTCAGGGGATAGAGAGATGGATCAGTGGTCAAGGGTACTTGAAATGCTTGTACAGTGTTTACTGCCCTTAAGGTGGTTGGAACCTGGAAAAATGGCAGCCCCAAATGAGGCCAACTAAAGTCTCATGCAATAGTCAATTTTATTCAAAGCAACAGACAATTTATACCACGAGGGGTTAGAAAGGTCAGCTGAGTAAAGTTCTCATGAGTTCAAGCTGTGGCAGAAGCATGCTCATAGAGTTATATAAACAAATAACAATAGGCAGTTGGAGTGAACTCATTCCTTTTCACTACACCTGGGAGGGACATGGAAGCATACTCACAGAACAATTCTGTGTTTTTGAAGAAACTGAGGTCACAAGGCTATTTTCTTGGTTTTATTTTGGGGGGGGGGGCTTGTTTCTTTGTGCTTTTTTTTTTGAGTTTTCTCACGAGCACTCAGAATTCCTTTTGCATGACTCCATTCTTGGACTGTGTTCTGACAGTCTTCGTAGAGGACTAATGTTTCATTCCTGGCACCCATTTTTTGCGAGCCTTACAACCACCTGTAACTCCAATTACAAGGGATCTGATATTCTTCTTTGGTCTTGCAGGGCACCTGCTTGTATGTGTATGTGAGCGTGGAGACACACACACACACACACACACACACACACACACACACACACACACACGGGGGGGGGGGGTAGAGAGTAAAATCTTCTAAAAAAGCAATAGTTTTTTTCTGAGAAAGAACTGGGAAATGTAATGGACTTTGGAGAGGAGATTGAGATCCATATAGACAGACCCTTTCCATTTGTTTCAAAGCCTAGACAAATGTGGTTCTTCGGCTAAGCAAACCTACACATCAAGAAGTCTTTCCCCGGGGCAATTAGATAACAACTTAAGTCACTACTTTAGTGGTGATCAGGGTTTGTCCTGTTTTAGCCCATTCCTAGCTGAAGAGTGGCATCTTATGTTGGAGATAATTGCTGATGGGACCGAACATAATCTTCCCATGGGACTGAAATTTAATGGATTAGAAATTCTGTGTTTTTCATATATTTGCTGTAGTAGAAGACCATCTTTTCTTCCTCACTTTGGAATTCAAAGCCCCTTGCAAGAAATATGCATACACATTCATATACACAAAAGCTATCTCCAGGTGTAACAATTTTAAATTAATTTAAATTTAATTTTTGGTGACAGACTCTCTTATTACCCAGACTGGCTTCAAACTCATTATGTATTAATTTTAACTTCTAAGCTTCTTGTTGTCATCCTTCAGGTTCTGGGATTACAGTCATGGGTCACCATTCCTGGCTTATGTGGTTTTGGGGATTGAACTCAGGGGCTTCCTGTGCGCTAGGCAAACATTCTACCAACTGAGCTATAACCTGGGCGCTGGTTCTTTATTTAGCTATCTTTCATGCTACATCCTTTTCCTCCTTTATTGGATCATTTAGGTTTTATGTGGTAAGTACAGGCAGCTGTATTTCTTTAGCCTCCTAATCACCTTGAGACAGGAGTTCACTCCTGGAAGAAGTAAGGGCAAGGGTCCTTGGTAAATTATAAGCTAGTCATAAAGCCAGAGAATAAAAAATAATAAGTACTAGATCAATAACTTTCAAAATAAGTAAGATGAATTAATAGAAAGGGCCTACAAGGGTTATCACAACATGTGACCACTCTCACAATGGAACAAGCAAATCATGACCACCTCCCATGCTTGACTGAGGTAGGTGTGCAGACTGTGTTTAGATCCTTCATTGGTTTTTTTCATGGAATATGCTTGAAGAATAAATACTCTCAATAAAGATGATCCCAGTCTCTATCTAATTCCTGTTGTAAACTCTTTAAAAGGGTACTTGAGAAGCTTCCTCCCTGGAAGTCCTTTTCACCTTTTCCTCAATAAAATCTATTTTCATTTGCTTAGTCTCTGTCTGTGATCCTTATTTTACAACAGGAGACAACAAATCTGGAAACCACTAACTTGGCATGACTTTGGTGACTGTTGGTCCTCTGGTATGTGGACCTTTCTAAGCTCACAGGAGCCTGGAAAGGCTCTATTGCTCTTAAAGACTCTTCAACACCAGTGTTCTTGTGCATATATTTTTATTGTCTCTTTCCCCCCAGGACTATTCTTTTACACCAAATTGAGGTTGTTGTAGCTTCATTGTTAAATGAATAAACGAAGGACTGTTTAAAAGAGGATTTAACTACAAGAAATGAAAAAAGGCTGGAAAGTCCTATACTTCTGACTTTCTCTACCCAGGGTGCCATTTGAGAAAGTATAGTTCAGACGTTGTTTGCTAGTATATAGTTTCCTTTTTATAACATGCTTCTAAAGAATGCAATATAAACAAGTCTAATTTTGTTTATATTTTATATCTCATTCTTAACCACTGAGACATTTTATTGAGATGTTATTGGAAATGGTTAATTCTGAGGTTTCTTTTCACTGTAAACAATAAGTAGAGAATATTTTCCAAATGAAGCACATTAAAGTTGAGATATTGAGAGCTAAAGATGACCACAGCATATAAAATCCTTTATATTAATCTCCCAAATCTATGACGGGTTTATTTTTTACCTTTAAAGTTCTACTCTGTCATTGCTTTGATACTACACAAATGTTATCTGTATTATTTCTGAAATTCTTTTTTTCTGCTGCATATGTTTCCCAGTATATTTCCATTCCCTCAATTATTGATTTAGTGGAATTAACATGTGCAACAGTAAATAATGATTTTTAACGTCTCTCTGTAAAGTACCGTGAGACTTTTCAGAATATATTTGCCAATAGGTTTGTTTCATTTTTTATAGAATATATGAACACCATTACTTAAAGAAAGAATGCTTTTAACCACTTCACAAATGTTTATTTAAGTTCTACCTCCTTCACTGAAATATTTTCTGATAGCATGAGCAGACATGGTTGTCTTCCTCTTATGTATCTAGAAAATCTCATTGTTGGTGCTATAATATTTTGAGACTCAAATATATGTTTAGTGCACTAGTATGAATTAATGGATTTGTACTGTCTTACAGCTTTCTTTGTACTAAGCTAACATTCCAAAATATGCTGCAAGCTTTGTGGAAATAAGCCTCCATTTTTTTCAAATTCCCATTAGCCTTAAATAAATGTTTATCAAATTGAACTAAATATAAAGAGAGTTCTTCAATAAAGACTTCTATAGATGGAAAAGTCAACTCTCCAGTTGATAGATAACAATTTTTTGAGACAGTGTTTCTCTGTGTATCCCTGGCTGCTCTGGCTGCTCTCTCTGTAGACTAGGATATCTTCAAACTCATAGAAATCCACCTGCCACTTCTTCCTGAGTGCTGGGATTAAAGGTGTGTGCCCCTACCACCCAGTGGTACATTTATTTTAAAAAAATATTTATTTTACTTCATGGGTATGAGTGTTTTGCTTACATGTTTTGTATGTCTGTATACCACACCGGCTCAATGCTAGAGGCTAGAAGAGGGCATTGGAACCCCTGGGACTAAATTTACAGATGGGTGTGAGCTGGATGGGTTCTGTGAAATATACCAGGATCCTCTAGAAAAGGAACAGCACTATTAACTGTTACCCCTATTTCTGGGCCCCATAGATACATTTTTAATGAATCCTTTAAGTATTCTGGCTTTAATACTTTCTATTATGTTTTTATTTTTTATTAGCGTGTATGGTAGTTTGAATGAAAACTACCATAGGCTCATAGGGAGTGTCACTATTAGGCCTTGTTGGAGTAGGTGTGGTCTTGTTGGAGCAAATGTCTTGCTAGGGGTAAACTTTGAGATCTCAGAAGCTCAAGCCAGGTCCAGTGGCTCATAGTCTCTTCCTGCTGCCTGTGGATCCAGATGTAGGACTCTCAGCTCCCCTCCAGCACCGTGATTGCCTGCATGCCACCATGGTTCCATGAAGATAATGGACTATATTAGGAATTATAAAATAAAAGGCAGGTTATTGAAACTATTTTAAACTGAAAAGTAGCTATTAATCTCAAATATTTTACATTGCTATTAATTTTTGTATAGTGATGCAAATTTAAGGTTATTTTTGTTACAACATACTGTATATATGTTTCTACCCTTGTTTAAAGTATTTTACCTATGCAGTTCATTTAAAAATATAAGGTAAAATTCTAGTCCTTGAAAGCTGTTATTATAAACCATTTAGGAAAATAAGAAATACAGGTTAGTAGTTAGTCATCTATAACATTCAAACTTAGAGTTATGTTAGGTATATTTTCAAGATGATTCAGAGATATATTTTAGATAGATAGATGGTCTTCAAACACATAAAAGACCTATAGAATATGCTATTTAAGATGTTTAATAAGCTAAGACTTTTAATAACAGTAGACATGTCTGCTTCTGGGAGCACCAATCTACTTCACAAAAGGATAATGGGCATCAAAGAACATCCATATGGAGTTTTTTTTTCATTGTGGCAAAGCTAGTCATTTAAGCAAAAAAAAAATGCCCTTGTCTTGATTGCTGATAGTATTCTGTACAAACTGGATATGCAGGGCACAAAGGAAAAAGACTGCCGAACTTTGCTAAAATAAGGTAGGATAGTTCTTCAAAATTCCTGCTTTACAGAAAAGTCTGCTAGAACTTCTATGCCTGTAGGCCAATGATGGATGCCTTAATGTTGCAGAGAAACCTTGGGTGACTGACCAGGCAGCCAGATGTCTCTGTTGTTTATATAGTTTTGGAAGCTGCTTGTTCTGTACTTTCTGTTTACTCAGGTAATATTATATCTGTCTGGGGTCTTTGATGGAGTTGAAGACTAGGTAGTTATAGTTACAGATTTCCTTAGTTATGATAGAAGTGAAATTAGGTGCAGAGCTTTGGACTCATCAAGATAGGATAGTTAACAGAGAGATTTCTCTGAATTTGCCAAATGCAAAGGTATATTGTGAATGTAATTCTTATTTGATAACTGTTTTTATTGTATATAATCTTGCTATGTTAAACTAAAACCTTCCTCTTTATTTAGACAAAATGGGGGAAATGTTGCAGAATATTACTTTAACTATGTAAAGATGTGTTTTATTTCTTTATGTTGCAGAATATTACTTGAGCTGTGTAAAAGCGTGTTGCATATGTTTATGTTGCATTTGTTTAACTAGACAAAGATGTGTTACATTTGTTTATGCTGCATTTGTTTAATTATACAAAGACGTGTTGCTGTTTTAATTTGCCTGCCTAAGATACCTAATAAAAAACTGAACGGCCAATAGCTAGGCAACAGAGGGATAGGCAGAGCTGGCAGCAGAGAGAATAAGTAGGAGGATAAACAAAAGGAGAGAGAATAAGGGAGAAAAAGGGAGAGACACCTGGGCCCAGCCACCCAGACAGCTGCCTGCCAGCCAGACATGAAGAAAGCAGCAAAAGTAGGACATATAGAATAAAAGAAATGTAAAAGGCCCCAAGGCAAAAATATAGATAAAGAGAAGCAGGTTAAAATAAGTGGTAAGAACTAGTGGGAAAATCATAAGTTAAAGTTGAGCATTCATAATTAATAGTAAGTCTCCATGTAATGATTTGGAACTGGTTGGTGGCACAAATAAACCCTTCTATACTAAACCTCTGAAATGTAAGCCATCACTAATTCAATGTTTTCTTTTCTAAGAGTTGCTGTGATCATGGTGTCTTTCCACAGCAGTAAAACCCTAACTCAGACAGCATGTATTATATATAATAAATGGGTTTCATTATGACATTTTCATATACTTATGTTATTTGATTATATCCACTCCCCCATTATCCTACCCCCCAATTATTATCTTTTATGAGTAGAATGTGTATACCAGCTATCAATTACCATGCTAAAACTACCCCAAATTCCATAACTTAAAGCAATGATTTACTTCTTATAATTCTGTGAATTGAATCTAGAAGAATGATTCATCTACTTCAGGGGATCGTAGCTGAATTCTTGTGTATGGTTACATAAAGCTAGGTGGTACCTGGGTTGCAGTATCTTAGATGACTATGCTTCATGTCTGGCTCCTTAGTATCAGTGTCTGGCAGAGTTGGGGCCTGACTGGGTCAGTGTCTTTATTCCTCTAACTAGGTTAGGGTAGCTGAATCCCAAGAAGGGAAAAACATCCAGAAAATTGCCAGGCTTCCTAAGAATGAGGTCTGGAAGCCATACAGCTGGATGTCTGCCACAGCTTCCTGATCCAAACAAGCCATAGGACAACTCAGAGGCTGTTCCTTCTCTACTGGAGGAGCTATAGCTTCACATTGTACAAGGACATTGGAGAGGAAGGATTGGCAGCCATTTTCCTTGTCAGAGAATCTATCACAATATGGTAGCATGAAGAGAATGTGAAATGATTTAGATGAATTGAAAAAAAAAACTTGCTTCAGAGAAAGCAGAAACTCAGAGAAGTGAAATGGATGGCTCAGTATCCCACAGCTGGTTTCCTAAGCCATCCATCTACATAGTCCCCAGACCAGCAAGATCTGCACCACTGGGAACTCGTTTATCAGAACCCCTGAATCAGAATCTGCCTTCCTTGACATCCCCAGGGACACAGAATGCACATTAACGTGTCATGGAAATACCGTTGCTGTTTTTATTTCTGAAACTGTAGGAGAAAACCTACTGCAAACCAAGGAAAGTCATGCTGTAGCCAGAGACTTGAGTCAGCAAGTAAAAGGCCTTACTTTCCCTATTGTTTATTACATTTTAAAGCACTGTTCTAAATTTACAAATGCTACTGAATTTACTCTTCATAATAAGTGTGTTTGGTCATGATAACTCTGCTTTCTCTCTCTCTCTCTCTCTCTCTCTCTCTCTCTCTCTCTCTTTCTTTTTATACTGTCGATCTCTGAGATAGGGTGGGTACTTGTTATATAGCCATGGATGACACTGATCCTCCTGCCTCCGTCTGCCAAGTGCTGGGATTACAGATGTGTATCCCAACGCCCAGTGCATGCAGTGCTGAGGATCAAACGCAGAGCCTTTTGCATACTAGGTAAGAGCACTCCCTAACTGAGCCACACACTCTGCCCTGGGTATCTTTTGTTTCTTTTTTATCCTTCCTTCCTTCAATTCTTTTTTCTCTTCCTCTTTTCTTTTTGGTGGGTAAGTCTCTCTCTGTCTCCTTGTCTCTATCTCTCTCTCTTCCTCTCCCTTGGTTTTTTTAAGACAGAGTTTCTTTGTGTAGCCCTGCTTGTCCTGGAACTAGCTATGTAGACCATGCTGGCTTCACACTCAGAGATCCACCTGCCTCTGTCTCCTTAATGCTGGGATTAAAGGTGCCCAGCAGATAGGAGGTCTCATACTTCACATCAGATTTTCTGAGAATCCACTCAGGAGCCAAGTCTCGTTTTGAATGTATGACTGTCTTCCTACTCGTGAATGCTAAGATGGCATGCATGAGTCATCATGTTTTCCATTTTCCAAAACAGGAAATGGTTGCTCAGACACAGGTCAAATAATTTATCGGGGTCACCTGCACTTGAACAGATAAAATCAGAACTTAGAGTTTTCCAATTCGAAACCCTACTCATAGTTACTCTTTTGTAGCCATTGGCAACTGCCACTGGTCAAAGAGTCTAAATGTTTGGAGGAAGAGACTGTTAGTGGGAAGCTGTGGCATGTGGCTGCCTTGGTGAGCTGTCACTTCCCTCCTGAAGCCTCCCACTCCCAACTTGCCTGAAGTGAAGCGGTTGGCACGGGTGTGCGACAGATGGCACAACCCCACTCTGCCGTATGTGTGCCGCTCCCTGTTCCTGGGTGCACAGCTGCCCGACACAGGCCTTGCCAGTTGGGCAGCTGCCTCTTGGGGTGTCTCCAAAGGCCATTGCTCAGAGAATTCAATCCAACATTTTCCCTGCTTCCCCTTTGACAAAAATCTTCCCTCTGCCTCTCAGGTCTTTACCTGGGCCAGAGAGCCTTGTTTGTGATGTGTCAGAGTCGGTGTCAAACCCTGTACTGCTCATAACAGGTGCCATGTGCATACAGCTCATTGAAAAATGCTTCTGCCAAAGGAAGGAGCAGGGAGGCTCCTCCCAGACCCCCTCTTTTGGGAGAGCTTGGCATCCACCAGAGTTTCCTTCTGACAGCTGTGTGTGGGCTGGAAAGGCAATTTCCTCCTTGCTGTTTCCTGTCCAAGGATGACAGAGGCAGAAATGAGGAATGAAGACCAAGTAAAAGCAAGGACATTACTCTTCCCAAACCCAGAAGCTGCGGGGAGAGAGGGCCCAGCAAGAATGAATTTGTCTGTAGCAGAAAGAAATAAAGCAGTGTTTATGCTTGTTTTGGTCCAATCAGCACAGCCGGGTAGCACAGTAGACATGGACAGTTGGCATCTTGCCCTGGGTGAGCAGTAATGCCAGCTCAGGTACTGCCGTTCCTCTCTCTGGATTAAAACTGTGGTTATCAATTTCTTTGGGTAAGTGACTTGAGCTTGCTAATCCCTAGGGCTCTCATCTGAAAAATTGAAAGAATTTTATCTCCTGATAGGATTGTTGGGAGAAATAAATTGAATAATATATGAAAAGGGGCTTATATAGTCCAATGATGGCATTCAGTATTTATTTCATCAGTGTTAGTTCCTGATGAGAAAACTTTTATGAAGGTAGAAACCTTGTCTTCTCCAAAACAAGTTCCTGGGACATAGTAGGACCCAATTATTTTGTGACTGAATGAATGAGTGAGGCTGTCGGTAAATGAGTTTTGTACTATGGTTTTTCTTTTGATTCTTGAGAGCATTGATGGGTAGAGAGTTGAGCACATAGGTAATTTGTACAAACGTATAAGTGTAATTAGAAACTGTGTATATGGGAAGTTAGAAAGATTGGTCAAAGGGCTGGAGAGATGGCCCAGCAGTTAGGACTGCTTGCTGCTCTCGCCGAGGCCACGAGTTCTGTTCCCAGTACCTGCAACAGGCAACTCCTAACTGCCTGTATCTCCAGTTTCAGGGTCTCAGATATCGTCTTCAGGTTTGACCGACACCTGCACACACTTGCACATATATACATACACAAGCATATACATTCATATAGGTACACAGATAAATAAAAATAAATCTTTGATAAAGAAAAAATTTAAAATGTGTTCAGGGTTGCTTATCTAGTCATAAGTTTTAAATCGTTCTCCCTCTACCCACTCCTTCTTTTCTAGGTTTTTACCTTATTTTTCTTTTCAAAATCCTGCTTTAAAGTTTGCCTAACTAGATCCTTTCCAGATTCAGAGTAAAAATGGGGGAATGTGAGGCGTTATCTAAGGTCTTTTCTACGTGACATGGTGCAGCCTTTTTCTTTGTAATTAAAGTGTGTATTTATTTTATGTTTACTCGTGTTTTGCCTACGTGTTTGTTATAGACCACATGCATGCCTAGAACCCAAGGAGTTCAGAAGAAGGATTTGGATCTCATTGGATTTATGGATGGCTATCATGGGAACTGAACCCAGGTCCTTTGCAAGAGCAACAATTACTAATGACCTCTAACCCTCTCTTCAGCTCCAAGTGCCGTCCATTTGCTCTCGACCCTAGAGATGGTTTTTCATCAACGCAGTTACTGTTGTTTGTGTTTAAGTTGAACCCTGGGGCAATCAAACCACAGTCTTCCCTGAATGAGGGAGCAGTATTCCTTCGTAAATTTTTTAAAATTTTAATTTAATTTATTTATATTTATATATTTATTTTGGAGACAAAGTCTCTCTTTGTAGTGCCGGCTGTCTTAGAACTCTATTTGCAGGCTATGCTCGCCACAAACTCACAGAGATCTGCCTGCCTCTGCCTCTCAAGTGCTAGGATTCAAGGAGAGGGCACAGCGCACTCCCAGGGAGTAGTACTCTTGAGCAGAGGCTTATAGTTCTTATTATCTGAGTTCCTCCAAGGTCTTGAGGTCTAGTTCCCCCAAAGGAGCCACTGGCTCCTTTGCTTTCACAGATGGCAGAGGGAAGACAGGATGAGCAGAAAGAAGTAGGGATCTGGTGAATGAAGGTGGAAGTAATTTTGCATAGTAACCGAGTTTTGAGATAGGGGCTTGGGATTTTTTCACAGTTGAAGAAAACACAAAGAAACCAGGTGGAGTGGCAATTGTTTACAATACCAGCATCTGGGTGGCAGTATTGAAGGCTGGCCTGAACCTCAGCTTCACAACAAGGCTATCTAAGGGCTATGTGGCTTTGGGGATTTCTTTTTTTTTGCTATGAGAAAGATGGGGGGGGTGAGGGAGGGAGGGAGGGAGAGGGAGAGAGAGGGAGAGATTTTTATTTTATTTGTCATAGCTTTATTACCATTGCTATAGGACTGGGTAACATTGTATTGTTCTGCTGTTTCTCCTGGGTGTAAGGTACTTAATTAGCAACCACAGTGTCTGGGTGGGGCAACATGAGAGCCTCTGACATCAGCTTCTTGTTAACATAGGGCTGTTGTGCTGAGTTCTAGGCAGAGAATTTATGCAGACAGTTAGGGGGTGAATAACAGATGGAGTCTCTGTTCTGAAGACCAGGAGCACGTGGTTAGCTGGCAGAACGACATGAGAACAATAGGGGCCGCACAGACTTGGTTCAGTGGTTAAGAGGATTGGATGCTCTTGTAGAGGACCTAGGTTCAGTCCCTAGCACCAACAAGGTAGGCACCTTCTCTGACCTCCTCAGACACAAGGCACATGTGTAGTTCACATCCATACATGCTTAAAAATGAAAACGGAGAGAAAGAAAATGAGAAGAGGCTTTGGGGTCATTCAAATGCAACGAGCTTATTAAAATCAGTCAAAAGCTCCCTGTATTTTGTGCTGAAGGACTCAAAGCAGGGCTGTTCTGCTGCTGACAGGAGCCTCACAGAGATGGCTAAGAAGCTTGACTTTCTCGCAGTGTGCACATTCCTTTTACATTGTGTTAAGACCCAGGGAGTCCCTGGCTTTTAGTCTTCCATTAGCTACCTACCCAGGGCCTATGTGCCTTGTTCTCGAAACCTGTCAACCGTGTAATAGGCAGAGCCCCACCTCCCAGAGGTTGTTTTCTTCCAGCAGCTGGGTCAGTGTTTCCACCTCTGATGGAGTTATGCGAGCTTCCAAAAACTTTAAGAAAAGGAGTCTTTTCAGCGCTTGCTATGATTTCCCCTGAATGTTTTGTCCTGTACTTTTAATCCCCTTTCATCAAGCTGCCCTTTTGGATTTTGATAAATACAGGAGAGCACAAGGATTCTTTTCTTCAAAAGGAGCTACCCAATGCTGATGCTATTGCATGGGGCGGCTCCATTGCAGGCTTCCAGCTATGAGTTCTGAATGATTTCCCCTGGGTAATTGCACAGACACCCTTAAGCTCTTCAGGCTGCTGTAGTTTCAGGAAATCCAATTAGCTTGCCTCACTCTGAGAGGCATGCTGAAGTATTTTAAAGAAGGGAATTCAAACATGACCCCATTAGTAGCTTCCTCCTTGGGGTTCCCTATAGTTTTGCCTGTAGGCCAAGCTCCAGTATTTGCAAAGGTACCAGGCTTCCATGCTCTGAATGTCCATGTCCCTCCAAAATTCAGATACTTAAGACCTATCCACCAATGCTATTAGGAAGCGAGGTTTGTGGAAGGTGGTGTGGGGTGTGGTCATGGTTTTGGATGCTTAGATATGAAATTAGAGCCCTTTGACAAGGGATCTCAGAGACCTGCCTTGCCCTATTTATCAGGTGAGAGCACAGCCTAAATCAAAAACTGGGATCCTCACCTTCATCTTAGACTCCTAAGACTCCAAAACTCTGAAGCATGGATTTCTGTTATTTATACATACAGAATCCCTGATCGTTATGGTGGGGAACATGGCAGCAGACAGACAGGCAGACTCTAATGCAGTGTGCATCTTACATCTTAATCTTCACTCAAGTAGGAGATATAGCGAGAGCTAGGTAGGAACAGTGTCAGATTTTGAAAACCTCAAAGCTTGCCACCAGTGACACACCTCCTCCAATAAAACCACATCTCCTACTCCTTCCCAAACAATTCCACTGACTGGGAGCCAGATATTGGAATGAACTAAATGTGAGCCATTCTCATTCAAACCAGAATACCCTGCTTTACTGGAAAACCTGGACAAATGTTTTCTGCTTTGCAATTCTGGTCTGAAACATAGGTTCATTTTAAAAGCATTATGCTGAGCTAAACATTCTATTTATGTGAAAAAAAAATTCTCTCTCTCTCTCTCTCTCTCTCTCTCTCTGTGTGTGTGTGTGTGTGTGTGTGTGTGTATTCTAGAGTGCATGCAAGCATTTGTTCATATCTAGGTCAACCTGAACCATCAATCCTAGGAGCCATCCACTCTTTTATTTTGAGGCAAAGTCTCTCACTTACCTGGAACTTATAAGAAGGCTAGACTGGCTGACTAGCAAGCTCTGGCAATGTGTATGTCTCTGCTCCTGTAACAGTGGGTTTAAAACCATGTTCAGTGCGCCTGGGTTTTTTTTTGTTGTTGTTAGTTTGTTTTTGTTTTTAATGTGAGTTCAAGGGATTGAACTCAGGTTATTGTAATCCCAAGGTAAGCACATTATACGTGGAAACATTTCTCCAGCTCTAATTTGTGAAAAACTAAGATTGCCCATAACTAGAGTAACAAAAATCAAATCAGTGCTTGACTTGGGCTGGGGTTTGTGGTGATTATGGAGTTGTCTAAATTTATTTGGAGTGATAATGGTTCTTATTAATTCAAATTAATATGGATATATATATATATATACACACACACACAAGTAAATTATATGAATCCTGTAACTCACTTCAAAGTGACCTTCCAGAAGTGAAAATAGATGTGACTATACCTAAAGCAAAATTGTGTATTAGTGATATTGAGTGTATTAGCTGGATATTGAGTATGTGGCTTACGCATGCCATGATCCACTTCTGTAGACCCAAAGTGCAAGCAAATCAATGAAAGACAAAGTTCACATTAATTTTTCTTGTAAAAGGTTTAAGTGAGTGTCAGAGGAGATAGCATGTCTCAAGACTCTTTTGTTCATTAACATAATATAGATTATTTTTTTCATAATGGATATACAGCAAGTAATAAAAGTCCCAAGCAGTCCTACAGTCATGATGCTTGCACTGTGGGGTTAGAAGACAGATTACCATAACAACTAAATAAATGCAACACAGTATTCAACATAAATATCAAGGGAGACTGGAAGTAGTGGAGGTGAGACTTAAGGAGACTTCTAGAGGAGTTGAAGACGCCAGGTGGCTCTTTGTGGTAATTAATATTGATTGCCAACTTCATGGGATCTAGAATCACATAGGAGGCATACTTCTGGGCACACCTTTGAAAGATTTTCTGTCTTGCTTTAACTGAGGCTAAAAATCTAAATGTGAGAAGACCCATGTAGTCAGCTGGTGTGGTGGTTTGAATAGGAATGGCCCCCATAGACTCATGTGTTTGGTTGATGTATAGGGAGTGGCACTATTAGGAGGTATGGCCCTTTTGGAGGAAATACGTCACTGGGAAGGCAGGCTTTGTGGTCTCCTATGCTCAAACTGAGCCTGTTGTGACTGTTCACGTTCTGCTGCCTGTGAATTGAGAAGTAGAACTCTCAGCTCCTCTAGCACCATGTCTGCCTGCACACCACCATGCTCCTAGTCATGATGATAATGGACTAAACCTCTGAAACTGTAAGCCAGCCTCAATTAAGTATTTTCTTTTTAAGAGTTACTGTGGTCATGGCACAGACCACATCACAGAAATAGAAACCCTAACTAAGACAGAAGTGTTCCCAGACTGAACAAAATGTAGAAAGATTGCCAAGCACTGGTTTTCCCTCTCCTTGCGGTTCCTCATTCTGCATACAATGGGACCAACTGTTTCATGCTCTCAAGCCAAGTAACTCATGTGATCTTCATAGAGGGCCACATTAGTTCTGTAGATAACGGGGACTGGACATCTGTGCTAGTTACTTCTTTTGTTTCAGTGACCATGAACCTGGTAAAAAGCAACTTGAGGTGGGAACAGTTCATTTTGGAACAGCGTTCTAAGGATTGCAGTCCATCATGAACTGGGAGGACAGTGATGGAACTGGAAAGTGGCTGATCACATTGTGTCTGTAGTTGAGTATTCGTGAGAGAGAATAGTTGGGCTTAATTCATTTTCCTCTTTTCATTCAGTCCAGGACTCCAGCTCACGGAGTGGTGCCGCCAGCACTCAGGGTGGGGCCATCTTCACTTAAGCCTATCTAGAAATGCCTTCACATCCATGCTCAAAGATATGTCTCCTACATGATTCAAAATCTTTCCAATCTCACAGCCTTAAAGCATTTTAGAGAAAGAATTATCAGGAGGAAGCTCCAAGCAGCAGCAGTCTAAAGCTCCAACCAAAGGGAAGAAGGTATTGGTCCCTGTGAGCCAGCAGGGCATGTGCAGACTATGAGAATAAGCAAAGAAGTCAGGTGCTGATGGGTCTGAGTTGCTGCAATGACTTTGGCTTTTCCCTTGTTAAGTGTGGTGTAGCCTTTCTATTGGGATGAGAAGAGACTCTAGAGGGTGCAGCTGGAGGGAAGGGGGCAGGTGACCTGGTTACTGTTCTCATGTCATCTGTCCCTTGTGCTTCCCTCTCAGGTGCTGCATATGCTTCCCCTGTATCCTATTATTTGTAGTCAAGGATGCCCTCCCCATTTCTAACTCACCCCTCCTCTCAAAACATCTTCACTTTGCAATACTGTTTAAAGACCTGCCACCCAATTACAGTTCTTTGACCATGTGCTAGTTTAAATGAGAACTTTCCCCACAGGCTCATATATTTATAACCATTTGCTTCCAATTTGGCATACTGTTTAGAAAGATTTAGGAGGCATGGCCTTGTTGGAGGAGGTGTCACTGGGGGTGGGCTTTGAGGATACAAAAGCCCACATCAGGCCCAATCTTGTTAGCTCCTGCCTGTACTTAGTGGATCAGATATGAGCTCTGGGCTACTGCTCAAGTGCCGTGCTTGCTATCCTTCTTTCCTGTTCCCTGCCATGACGTCCATGTACTAACACCCTCTTAAACTGTAAGCAAACCAGTAAGCAGCAATCCACTATGACCTCTGCATCAGCTCCTGCCCCCAGGCTCCTATACTGTTTGAGTTCTTGCTGTGACTTTCCTCAACGGACTGTGACTCGGGATTCGCAAGCTAAATGAGCTCTGTCCTCCCAAAGTTGCTTTTGGTAATGGTGTTTCTTTACAGCAATAGTAACTGTAACTAAGACACTATCGTCATCACCTAGGAGGGACCTCAGATCTTCTCCATCAACAATTCAAGCTAGACTTTAGGAAATGGCAGCTAAGGGAGATGATGGATGTGCTCAATAGCTCTGTCTGTCTGTCTGTCTGTCTGTCTGTCTGTCTATCTACGAATCTGTCTAGCCCTGGACATCCTGGAGCACACTATGTGGACCAGGCTGACCTCTTACTTTCCCCAAGTCCCAACCTGCCTCTGTCTCCTGAGTGCTGCTGGGATTAAAGGTGTGCATCACCATAGCCACTATACCACCTTGATTTCTTGATTTCATCACCTCACAATTTGTCACTGTGTATTTAATATATTATGTATTATTATATATTGTACCTGATATATATAATTAATGTGAGACCACAAGAAAATGTGGAAGCTGTGGAGCTAGAGAGATGATTCTAACTATTTTGAAAGTGTAATTAGAAGGATTAGTGTAATTAGAATAGTTAATTAAATGTAGACTATGGAAATGGCAGGAAGTGAATGATGTCTCCAAGGTTTGGGGGCCTTAGAAAATGGAAAGATGGAGTTGCCTTTGATATGGGAAGACTGCTAAGGGTATCCAGGTGAGGATTTAAAGACTTGTTCATAAACCCTCTATTCTGCAGTGAATATAACATCAACTTCCTCAAAGCTAGGCATTATGTCTATATAATAGCTTTCTAAAAACCATAAAATGGCTTTTCCATCAGATCAAATTTGAGAACGTATTGAGAAATATAGGAAGTTAGAACTGTAAATTTGTAGGTCGTTTTCTGTGATGTTGGCAGGTAATGGCAATATGCTCTCCATTCTTCTTCATGGCATCCTAATTTTTCATGCCTAAGATGCTCCTGGGTGATTGAGAATGTGTTTGCTTCCTTTCTAGCCATGCCTGGTGGCGGTAGCAAGGGGGATGTTGCAGAGCAATTTGTTATTAGAGCATAAAATGGTGGAAGTGTTTATTGTAACCTAAAACCTTGCATCCATCCTAATCTAATTTTCTCTTGCCATGACTTAGGAATGATGTGGACATTCTTCATAGCTGACACTTTGCACCATCAGCTTTGAATCTTATTTATTTGCTTTTGCAATTTGCTGCCATTTCATTAGCTTCTTTCCTCTCATCTTTTCATTAGAGATAAGGGCTATGATTTAAATGGTAGATAATAGAGTATGATAGTGTTGTGGGCACTGAGTTATCCAAGAGTACTTTCATATTTATAAAAGTTCTGACTAGAAGTACATGTTCAGTTACTTTGGCTATTGATGTGTAATAGTTTTTGTGATCATCTACAGGGTTATTTTGTGCCAACAGCAGAGAGAACAATTCTAAGTAGGCAGTGTTTCTCTTTTTTAATAATTTTATTATTCGCTATCAGTATCCCATTATACTTTCTTCCAGTCATTTTCTGCTATTATCACGGCCTCCCAGCAATACAAAAGTATTGGATGTTAACAAATTATCCAAATGTGTGGTTTTTGAAAAGACCAAACTATTAGTGATTCAGAGGTCCAGGCTTCTAAACAATTTTCTGTAGTTTGCTTTGGGTCTATCAAGAGGCGAGTTCTTTGTTCTTCTTCTACAATTATAAGTAATTCTATATGACAGATGATAATTTGACAGACATTAAGTTGCTATTTTATTCAGCTTGAACTGGTGTAATAGAGATCATAGACTGTGTGGCTTAAATGATATGTATTTCTCATATTTCTAGAGTCTGCTAGCCTGTAGGTCAGTGTGACAATATATTTAATTCATGGTGAGAACCATTGTCCCAGACCTCATACAGCCATCTCCTCATCCCCAACCCTATCACAGGTTCCCTGCCTCATGACTTATTAGTACTTTAACGTATGAACTTGGAGGGGGTGTTATTATTCAACCCATAACAATCACCTTTCAGTGATATTTCTTATATAACTTTCATTTAAATTTTTCCTTCGTGGCTATTTGCACTGGAACTACTCTCTTAGTATGAAATTAGAATAGAAAAACCAAAGGTTTGTTATTGCTCTCTCATTCACCATGAGATGGAAGACTCAGAAGACAAGGAGTAGAAGTGAGGACCAGAAGATTGATACTGGGTCCTGGGATCTCTGAGCTGCCTGTGAGTTTGTGTAGATTCTCAATCTGTTTGAAATGGAGATCGAATAAGATTTGAGGGTGTCTATAAGTTACCTTTCTTGTTTCTGCAACAAATTCCCTGACCCTCCTCCAAAACAAAAAGAAAACAAAATTAAAAAGGCAAGATAAAAATCCCCACAATGAGGAAGCAAAGATCTCAGGGAGGGAAGTTTGCCACTGCAATCAATCATGGGTGAGTAGGTGGTCACACAGTACCTGCAATCAGGAAGCAGAGAGCTGACTGGAAGTGGGGTGGGGCCTGTCCCCAGTGGCTCATTTCTTCCTGTAGGGCTCTGCCTCCAAAATATTCCATAGAGTTCTAAAATACCACCATCAGCTTTCTGGAGACCAAGTGTTCAAACCCCTGGTCCTATGGGAAGCTTTTCACACAGCATTGCTGTGTAACCATGATATGTTAATCTTCACTGTCAACTTGGCTGATCTAGAAATCACATAGAACACATACCTCTAGATGTATCTTCCCAGAGAGATTCTATCCAGGAGGGAAGAACCGCCCTAAACTTAGCACCAGCACACTGACTGGATTCCAGAGTAAAGACAAGAAAAAGGGGAAACCTGGGTGAGCATTCATCTCTCTCTTTTTATGGATTGTGTTACAATGTGATCTTCCACCTCATGCCCCTCCAGTCATGACTTCCCTACCATGAGGGACTGTATCCCTTCAGACCCTGAGCCAGGAAAAACTGCTTCTTCCTCAAGCTGCTTTTCTCAAGTATGTTGTCATATCCACTAGAAAAGTAACTAGTTCAAAAACTATGGTAGAGATCATAGGTAGCTGAAATAATTTAGCCTGAATTACAGGAAAAATGCAGGGTGTCTTCGGAAGGTTGTAGTGGGGATCTTAAGAAGGCAGAGTTTGGCAGAATAAAATGTCAGCAGGAGGGAGATGCCATTTTCTATCTCGTTCACAGTCTTTCAGTCCAGTCCACCACTGGACACTTTCCAGATCTTTCTCATAAATGAATAATGCTGGAAATGTGAAGTAGTATGTGCTTATGTGTCAGTATGGAACATAGATTTCAACTCTCAGACAGACTATGCTGTTAGACTTTCCTAAATGGTAGTATCTTCAACTGTAATTTACACTAATATACATTTGGTGAAGATCACATTGGGTAAAACTTGGTGTGTGAATTAAAGCAGCTTGAATTTGCATACAATGCAAAGTTCTTGTGCCAGATGATCAAAACACTCACTGCATTGTGCAATACTAATACAGTACAAAGAAATTCATTCTCAGCTCTTCCATCTTCTTTTCTAATTTAAAACAAAATAACAAATCCGTTTCTCTCAGATTTTGTCTTTTAAATTTCATGCTTTCTTGATTGCAGTCAAAATATTTTTCAATGAAAAAATGTTAAAGTCATCGAGTTGATTAGTAACCTAACACTTGAATTATAGGTGTAAATTTAGATTCTGTGTTCTCCTGTCCACATCCCGTAAAACTTTTTTTTTGTAACTTTTTAGCTAAAAATAATTTCATCGCCTCCTCTCCCTCCTCCTACCCTCTCCCTCTCTTCTTTAGTGACTATTATTTAAAAGCCTGTACTGCTGCATTTTAACAAAGTTCTATGTCTGATTTTTGAGGATATTATGTGAAACATCAGGATTATTGGCAAGACTGTCAATTTACTATGAAAGACCTGCTGCTTATATCTTTTACTTTCAAACAGACAGTACAAATGTTTAAAACATTTAAAGCAGTTCTGTCTTTGCTTTTTTTTGTCTCTCTCTCTCTCTGGATATACATGTGTACAGACAAACATGTGTACAAGGGAACTCAGCCATCTTCCTCTATTCATCTCTATCTTATTATTTTTCTGAGACCAGGTCTCTCCCTGAACCTAGAGCTATGTAGTTTACATATACTGGCAGGCTAGCAAGCTTCAGGGATCTACTTTTGTCCACCTTCCCAGTTGTTGTGGTTACATGATTGCATCACTGCACTCAGATATTATATGGAAGTTGAAGTATCTGAACTCTAACAAATAATCTGGTTTCCTGTCTTTCACCCCTTTCAGGAAGCAAGCTGGAATTGATTGTGCATCAGCCTGGACCTCAGAGCCCCATGGGAGGCTAACGCTCATTAGCTACTTTTTAGGATCAACAGTGACCATACAAGAACAAAATTATTACGGATTACTGGATAGTTTTTCTCTCTTTAATGTTGGGACTAGGAAGTGTTGACACCACTTTAAATTTATATTTAGTTTAATATATATATATATATAATATAAAATATACATATGTAATTTTGAGACACAGTCTAGCTGACCTAGAACTTCTCACACGGGCCAGGTTGGCCTTGAATTCACAAAGATCTACCCACCTCTGCTTCCGGAGTGCTGGCACAAAGGTGTGTGTCACCATGCCTGGCTAGGCTTCCTTTATAATGGGGCAACAGCATTATTGTTTTGTAGAAAGTAAATCGAGTGTTGGTGAAAATGGCAATCACTCCTCAAATAGCAAGGCTATGTTTTTGTATGACTTTCTGTAGTGGACTTGGCTGCTTGAATCAAGGGCAACACTTCTGTTTTTCTCTTGTCACCAGAGAAAGCTCAATTTTATGTAGGCAGTAATATGTGCATCCCAAGGAAATGAGTCGAAATCAATGTTCTAAATTGATACTTTAAGGCAATGTGTGACAATTCCATTTTCCTTTGAGAGATACTTCCTTTTTCAGCCCTTCATACAAAGTAGGTAGTCACGTGACTCTTGGCCAATGAAATTTAAGGGTAGGACTTTGGAAGGAAAGCCTGCAAAGAGACCTTTTTTTTCTTTTGTGTTTCCTTAGGTATCCAAGTCTCTGCCACTTTTTCATTTGTTCAGATTATGTAAGTCAATTATCTAGTTCAAGTTTTCAGATTTGTATGATGTATCAATTCTTCTGATACTAATGCTGCAACCCTTTAATATAGTCCCTCATGTTGTAGTGACCTCCAACCATAGAATTATTTTTGATGCTATTTCATAACTGTGATTTTGCTACAGTTATGCATTATAACAAAAATATTTTTGAAGATAGTGGTTTGTCAAAGAAGTCCTGATCCACAGGTTGAGACCCAGTGCGCTTATGATTTCAGTTACTGTAATTTTCAATATCAAAATTTTCATTTTTTTCATTTTTAGTATAGTTTCTGTTGCTATGCTCATAGGCTCCTTTCAATCATGGTCATAATAGCTTTCTTTAAGTCTCAGAGAAACACAGTTTCCTTTCATTTTCACTGACTGGTTATTTCTTTTTCTGTGCATGAGTGTTTTGCTTGTATGCATGTCTGTGTTACACCCACATGTCTGGTGCCTGGGGAGACCACAAAGTGTGTTGGATCTCCTGGAACTGAAGTTACAGACACTATGTGGGTGCTGGGACTTGAATATAGGTCCTGAGGAAGTGTAGGCACTGCTTTTGACCACTCATCTCTCCTGTCTCTCCTTAAGTTTTTATACGCATTTATAATAACTGCCCTGAAGACTGCTGAATCCACATACTAGGTTTGTTCAGGGCCAATAATTTGGCTCTTTTAAAACTCCTTTTGTTGACAATGAATTATACTTTCCTGCTATTTTGTATCATGCTGTCATTGAACTCTAGTTTGAAAGTTGAATATTTCCATTTTTGGTCTTCTTTGTTCAGCTTGCTGTAACAAAGCCCAATAGACTCCATAAGTTATATATAATAAAATTTATTTCTGACACTTCTGGAGGGTGGAGATCCATGCTTGATGGGAGTGCTAACACAGCTGAGTTCTGGTGAGGCCTTAGAGACTGACAACGTTCCAGTCTTTACATGAGAGTGAAGGAGTGATTCCACAGAAGAGCTTTATGGAGCCCGTTTAATAAGGGCTTTGATCTCTTCATGAGGACTTTAGGCCCATGTTATAATTATTTGCTGAAGGCCCAATCTGCCTCCCCAAAATGATCGTGTTGGCAGTTTGGATTTGATTGTTATTTTTGATGATTTTTTTTTCTTGTTTTGTTTGCTAACTTGTTCTCCATCAGTCTGGGATCATTTCTACTTTTGCCTCAGTCCCCAGGTTGGGGACTGGGATGGCTCTACTGTCTCATTTTTGTTTATCTTTTTGTTGAGTTCTTAACTTGGGTTCCTGGGGTTTCTGTGACTTAACCTTTGACATCCAGCCATTCGGTAAGGATTCTACCCTCTGTTGATAGATTTGAGTGTGGGCGTAGAATCATTTTCCACGACTGAGCACTTGTCATTTTCTAATTGGTTCATGTACACACAGCGTTTCCTTGCATTTGCAATACGTCTCTCAGTTACACAAATCTTTATTGATAGCTTGGGCTCTCTCCAGTTTGCCTGTACACATCATCCTTATTAGCCAGGGGACTATGTAGAGCCCCTCTCTGGATTTCCAATTTCCAGATCTACCTGTTACATTTACAGCTTTCCAGCTGGTATACAAATAAAATCCCAATGCAAATACTGAGCTGTTGAGAGTCCCTTTTTGTTTTCTGTAGAATCTGCTATTTTTACTGGCAGCCCAAACTGTCAGAGAGAGAGAGAGAGAGAGAGAGAGAGAGAGAGAGAGAGAGAGAGAGAGAGTCACACAGACTCCTTTTGCCTCTGCGCCCAGTCAGTATAGCTCCATCTTGTGGTAAATCTGATTTTACACTGTTTGCTCGCTAGAATATTCCAAGGTACCACTTTCCTGATAATCTGGGAGGGTGGATGGGGCAGTGTGTGTGTGTGTGTGTGTGTGTGTGTGTGTGTGTGTGTGAGAGAGAGAGAGAGAGAGAGAGAGAGAGAGAGAGAGAGAGAGAGAAAATAAGGCCTAAGATGTCACTATTTTACATCAGGTTTATCAGTTCTTCATGAATAATTATATCTAAACTTATCTATCTCTGCTTTGTTTTGAGAGCCTTGAATTATCCGTAATTTAGTTCAGTTTTATAATTGTTTGGGAAAGAGACTTCTTTACACGGTTATTATTGAAAGTCTTTCTTTTTTTTCTTCTTCTTTTTTTTTTTTTGGTTTTTCGAGACAGGGTTTCTCTGTGGTTTTGGAGCCTGTTCTAGAACTAGCTCTTGTAGACCAGGCTAGTCTCGAACTCCCAGAGATCCACCTGCCTCTGCCTCCCGAGTGCTGGGATTAAAGGCGTGCGCCACCACCGCCCGGCTTGAAAGTCTTTCTTTTACAGTCCTTTTTTGTACTATTAAATACTTCATCACTAGAATAATTATACTTGGTTATGACGCACAGTTCTGTTATAGACTGTCATATTTAATTACATGAATTATTTTTATTTTATTTGTATTTTGGGGCTAGGAGGGGACTCACTATGTGTCCATGCTGCCCAGGAATACCTGCTCCCATTTCTACCTCCTAAGTAGTATAATTTATAGATCTATACCACCATACCCAGCATTATTGCTTCATTTATTCATTGATTGATTTCTCTATTGAAAATATCTTCCTATGTAGTCTTAGCTGGCCTTGGCTTCCCTGGGTAGACCAGGCAACCTAAATTTGTAGCAATTTTTCTACCTATGACACCCCAGTAGTTGAATGACAGTCATGTGCCACCATAGCCAACGTATTTCCCTAGTTTCATTGATGACATTTTATCAAGTATATACCTGTATGTGTCCACAAGTGATATTGGATTCTGGTTTTATTCTCACATCTTTGTTTCAGTATCTGAATAATGCTAATTTCATAAAATCAATTGGATATCATCCTTTTCAATTTTCTGGAAAACATTGTATATAATTGGTCTTATTACTTTGTTGCCAGAATCTCCCATTGTCAATTCTACTTAAGAGTCCTGACATCTTATTTTTGGATAATTGCTGTTAGTGTAGTCGAGAGGTCAGCAAGCATTTTTTTTTTTTGGTATAGGGATAAATACTAAGGTAGAATGTGCAGTCTGCATTCCATCTAGTTGACTTTGCTATTGTATTGAAAAAGCAACCACAGACATTATGTGACCCGATATATACAGCTCTGTTTCAATAAAGCTTTATTCATAAAAACAGATGGTAGTTTTAATTTGGCCTGTGGGTTGTAACTTTAAGAAAAGTGATTTTGGAGGTGGGGAGATGGATCAGTGGTCAAGGAGGATCTGGTGCCCTATTTGGGCCTCTGTGCACACAAGACCCACAAATGGCACACAGACATGCATAGAGGCAAAACACCCATACACATAAAAATAGTCAAAAATATAAAATATTGTTTTATTTAATTTTCCCTTTTCTTTGGAGTTTTTAGTGATATTGCGTTGTTCTCCCAGCTTTATATATAGCTCAGTATCGGGATGTGACCCTTGGAAACAGCACCTCATGCTTTTATCCTCCTTAGTGATCAAAGTAGAAATCGTTTACTGGAAACATATTTCCCTCCCTGGCTTTCATCTAAATGATCGACACAATGAACAGACAGTTTTAGCGGACGAGTGCTTTCATAAGTTCGCTAGCAAATGGTTTGTTGGGATAATAAACACATAAAAGAAACATAAAGGCTCAAATCTCTCCCAGGACAAAAATGCCACTGACAGATGAGTCTGCTGGCCTCAAAAACTACTGAACTTCTCTGAGCCCATGGGGGGAAAATCCTATATGCGCATGGTGAGAGAATGCGATTTGGAACTTTGCCTGTGGGTGACCTTTTTGTCAAAACAGACAACATTTAAAAGCCTCATCAATATGTCCAACTTTTAAAAATATGCAGAAGCACTTTGCTGTCTGACCACAATTGTAGGACATCAGAACCAATGGCTGCTTTCTTGATATTTATAGAAGAGTAAATGGGATTATTGGAGGGGAGTAGGGCAGTAACTTTTTCCAGTGGAAAAACGGGGAACCGAATGTATAGATTGACAGTTCTTCACCAGGGCATAATACTGAGGGTTGTACTTTTATAACCTTGTTTTATTTCTTTTAATCCTGAGGGTAATGATGATACTTCCTGGTGTCGACACTAAGAAAGTATAACAAAACAGGACTTGATCATGAACTCCCCTAACCTTGGTACTGGCAGCAAAAACCTTGTTGCAGAAGCTTGAGGACATATAGTAAACAAAGGCAGAAGGAGAACACCAGTCCGTAAAGCTGTTCACTGGCCTTCACCTATGCACTGTGGCATGTATGTGTCAACACATCATACATGCATGCATACACACACCTACACATGTATGCACACAATAAAACTATAGCTAAAAATTATCAGTTTTTTAAAAATCTTTTTATTTTTAGTTTTTTGAGTCCAGGTTTCTCTGTAGCTTTGGAGCCTGTCCTGAACTAGCTCTGTAGACCAGGCTGTCCCCAAACTCACAGAGATCTGCCTGCCTCTGCCTCCTGAGTTCTGGGATAAAAGGCATGCACCACCACCACCCGGCTGAAAAATTATCAGTTTTTAATTGACAATTTTTTCTCATACTATATATTTTGATTACAATTTCTCCTCCCCCAACACCCGCAGATCCTCCCCACCCACACAACATCAAACTACCAATGTTTTTTCTTTTGGCTTTGGCAAAAAAAAAACAGACAGAAAAAGAAGAAACACACAGAGAACAACAAAACACATAGAAACATAAAATCATAAACCATAATACACAAGCAAAGACCAGTAAGATAACAAATGTCTAAGCAAAGCAAAAATGAGACAAAAAGACTACACAAATACCATTGAGTTCATTTTGTGTTGGACATTAACTGCTGGGCATGGGGCCTACTCTTAAGTGTTGACCAATTCTTTACGTATTTATCAGCCATTTGTGTTTCTTTTGAGAACTCTCTGTTTAGTTAAGTACCCCATTTTTAATTGGGCTATTTGTTTCTTGATGTCCAGGAATTTTAGAGTTATTTATATATTGTGGATATTAGCACTTTACCAGATATGTAGTTGATAAAAATGTTTTTCCATCCTGCAGGCTGCTGCCAATCTGTCTGATTGATGAAAAGCCTTGCAGAAGCTTCTCCGTTCCAGGGGGTCCCATTTATTAATTGCTGTTCTTAGTGCCTGTGCTAATGATGTTCTGTTCAGAAAGTCTTTTCTTATACCCACAAGTCCCAGCTTTTCTAGTCTATCAGGTTCTGTGTATCAGGCTTTATGTGAAGGTCTCTGATCCACTTGGACTTGAGTGTTGTGCAGGATGATAAGTACGGATCTATTTGTCTTCTAGGTGTAGTTACCCAGTTTAACTAGCACCATTTGATGAAGATGCTGCCTCCCCCAACAGTGTATAGTTTTGTCTTTTGTTTTTAAAACTCAGATGTCTATAGGTATGTAGACTTATATCTGGGTCTTCATTTTGATGACATTGAGAAATGTGTCTGTTTTATGCCAGTAACATGCTGTTTTTATTACTATGTC
Source organism: Microtus pennsylvanicus (assembly GCF_037038515.1). NCBI lineage: Eukaryota > Metazoa > Chordata > Mammalia > Rodentia > Cricetidae > Microtus > Microtus pennsylvanicus. The sequence goes on along the minus strand of NC_134601.1, from coordinate 124,094,073 downwards.
TATGTAGTATAATTTGAGATCAGGGGTAGTGATACCTTTAGCAGTTCTTTTATTGTTCAGGATTGTTTTAGTTATTATGTGTGCATGTGTGAGTGTGTGTGTGTGTGTGTGAGAGAGAGAGAGAGAGAGAGAGAGAGAGAGAGAGAGAGAGAGAGAGAGAGAGAGAGAGTCTCACCTTTCTTGTTAGGCATGGCTTCTTCAGAAAGCAGTGTGTATGTGTGTGTGTGTGTGTGTATGTGTGTGTATGTGTGTGTGTATGTGTGTGTGTGTGTGTATGTGTGTGTGTTTCCATATAAACTTGAAAATTGTCCCATCAATTTCTGTGGAGAATTGTGCTTGAATTTTGATGGGGATTGACTTGAATCTATAAATTTCTTTTGGTAGGATAGGCATTTTCACTATATTAATCCTACCCCTCCATGCACATAGAAGATCTTTCCATATTCTGATGTCTTCTTCAATTGTCTATTTCATTGTTTTAAAGTTTTTATTATACAAATCTTTCATTTGCTTTTTAGAATTATCTAAAGATATTTCTTCTTTTTTCGAGGCTATTGTGAAAAGTTGTGCTTCAGTGATTTCCTTCATTGTCCATTTTTCATTTGTATATCTGAAAGATACTGATTTTTGTGTATTAATTTTGTATCCATCTACTTGCTGGAAGTGTTAATCAGCTGTAGTAGTTCCCTGGTGGAATTTTTAGGGTCAATTATGTATACTATAATAACATCTGCACTTAAAGATACTTTGACTTCTTCCTTTACAATTCATTTTTCTGCTCTCATTCAGTTGTCTTATTGCTCTAGGTCAGACTTCAAGTACCATATTGAATAGGTATGAAGAGAGTAGAAACTTTGTCCTCTTCCTGATTTTAGTGGGATTGCTTTGTGGTTTTTCTCCATTTAGGTTGATGTGGGCTGTGGGCTTTCTACAAGTTGCTTTTATGATGTTGAGGTATGTCTCTCTAGGATTATTTTGAAAGCTTAATCAGAGTGTGGTTGCAGACTGCTTTAACCCCAGCACTGGGGCAGCAGAGGCAGGCTCCATGTGCTGGAGGTCTACATAGTGAGTTTCAGAGCACCCGTAGCTGAACAGCCAGACCATGCCAGATAAAGATTTTTAAAAAAAATCTTACAGAAACACAAAGAATAGGAATTGGAGAGATGGCCCAATAGTTAAGAGCACTGACTGCTCTTAAAGAGAACCTGGTTCAAATCTCAGCACCCACAAGGTTGCTGCCTGCAACTCCTCATCCAAGGGATCCAATACCCTTTCTTTGCTTCTGCGGATGCTGCACACACACAGGCTACACAGGCATGCAGGCAGGCAAAACACCAATACACATAAAACCAGTGAAAATAAATCTTTAAAATCAAACAAATAACTTCAATGGAAGAATGGATGAAGAAAGTGTGGATTATATACACATTAGAGTACTACTCAGCAGTAAAAAACAATGACTTCTCGAATTTTGCATGCAAATGGATGGAAATAGAAAACACTATCCTGAGTGAGGTGTCCCAGACCCAAAAAGATGAACATGGGATGTACTTACTCATAATTGGTTTCTAGCCGTAAATAAACGACATTGAGTCTATAATTTGTGATCCTAACGAAGCTAAATAAGAATGTGAACCCAAAGAAAAACATATAGTTATCCTTCTGGATAGGGGAAGTAGACAAGATTGCCGAGCAAAAATTGGGATCTTGGGGGTGGGGTGGGATAGGCGTAAGGGAAGATGGGGAGAGAAATGTGAGAAGGGGAGGATGGGGGGAACTTGGGTAATTGGGATGGTTGGGATAAAGGAGGGATGGATATGGGAGCAGGGAAGCATATATCTTAATTAAGGGATCCAGCTTAGGGTGGGCAAGAGACCTGAACCTAGAGGGGCTCCCAGGTGCCCAGGGGGATGTCCCCAGTTAGTGCCTTGGGCAGCTGAGGATAAGGAACCTGAAATGGCCCTATCCTATAACCACACCGATGAATATCTTGCATATCACCATAGAACCTTCATCGGGGGATGGATGGAGATAGAGACAGAGACCCACATTGGAGCACCGGAATAAGCTCCCAAGGTCCCAATGAGGAGCAGAAGGAGGGAGAACATGAGCAAGGAAGTCAGGACCGCGAGGGGTGCACCCACCCACTGAGACAGAGGGACTGATCTATTGGGAGCTCACCAAGGCCAGCTGGACTGGAACTGAAAAAGCATGGGATAAAACCGGACTCTCTGAACAATGAGGACTGATGAGAAGCCAAAGACAATGGCACTGGGGTTTGATCCTACTTCATGTTCTGGCTTTGTGGGAGCCTAGCCAGTTTGGATGCTCACCTTCCTAGACCTAGATGGAGGGGGGAGGACCTTGGACTTTCCACCTGACTGCTCTATGGTCTGGAGAGGGAGGGGGAAAGGAGTGGGGGGAGGAAGAGTGGAGTGGGAGGAAGGGGAGGGAAATGGGAGGATGGGAGGAGGCGGAATTTTTTTCCAAGAAAAAATAAATAAATGAATAAAAAAAATCAAACAAATAAGAAATAAGGAACAGAGGGACAAGAAGAGAGAAGAGGAGGAATGGGAAGGTACAGAAGGAAGGATTGAAGAAGACAGAAGAAAGGAAACAAGTAAACTGACTTAAACAAGATTTCCTGATTCGTGTGTGTGTGTCTGTGTGTGTGTGTGTCTGTGTGAATATACACATGCATGTGTGTAGGTGGGTGTGATGACTGTCCCCCTCTCACTCCCTACCTAGTCCTTTGAGGCAAGGTTTGTCCCTCAGCTTGGAGGTCACAGTTGCTTTTGTTTTCCTTTTGTTTTTTGCTTTAAGCTACGTTACAGTCCTGCAATCCCAGGGATCCTTTTGTCTTTGCTCTAGTCTGAGCTAGGGCTTCAGTCATTCATGGGGCACCCAACTTGTTCTCTGAGTACAGGACTGGCAACTTCAGTCTCAAGATTTCACAGCAGGTGGTTTTAACCTTGGAACCCTCTCTCCAGCTCCACCCAGAAAAGAGGTTTTAAAGGATTTTGCAGCTTCCAAGTAGCCTGGTTGATGTTCCCATGCCTATCTTTCTTCAAAGCCAATATTTTCTTGATATTCTGTACTCTGCCTTAGTGCATGGTTGTGTTTCATGCACTCACAGATTTATGGGAGAACTGAGTAATATCTTGACCTCAAAATTGTTAAAAGCCCAGTGCAACTGCTTTTCAGTGAGCTAGGTTCCCAGCAGTGCAGACATACCTTCCGGGTTTGGTACCTAGCCCTACACAGGAGAGCTAGTCTGGACCTAGAGGTCTCCACGCTGGCATGCAATGTATCACCTACAAGGTTGCCCATTACAAACCAATGTTTGACCTTTTGCCTCAGATTTTGTGCAGCAGAGCCCTATTACCAGTATTTAGATCTGAAACCCTGTCTCTTCTAATACAATCAGTCTGATGGACAGAGAGTGTTTTGGGTCTCTGATCCAACTAGGTCTGATCTCAATATCACCACTGAGTGATAGAATAATCACTTGCTGCCTTGAAGAAGTATAAACTATTCGGCACCACCTTCAGATCTCTTCTAGACAGATGGCCTTATATGAAAATATAGTTGACATCAGCATCTTTGTTCAGTTTTTCCTCTAGAATTCAAAATTGAAATATCATTGTCTTTTTGGACAGTAGCAATAAAATTCTACATTTATAGAATCTGAGCACTTACTTTAGATTGAAGCTGGGCTGAGTGTGTAGCTTGGTAGTGGAGTACTTGCTTAGCAGGTGTGAGGCTTTGGGCTTCATTTCTTCCATCTACAAAAATAAAACAAGGCAAACGATGGCTTTTTTTTTGAAACTGTGAGGCCAGGAGAGGGGCGTGTTTAGGAATGGATTTTGTCCCTTACCAAGCCTCCCATTTCAGGGACAGACCCAGAAAGCTAACGCAAACAGAAAGGAAAGAGAATATTCATGGTTTTAGATCTGATGTAAATCAATTAAATTAGATTTGTAGTAGTCTCTAACAAAGCTAGACAGTGAAAGTTGCCGATATGTCCTGGAATTGTTGTTCAGTGAGAATTCTGTTACTTGAAGACTATGCATGGTCTAAAGCTTACAAGTCGGCAACCCACAATATCTCTTGGCTGAATTAATTCCAGATGAGTAGAAGCATGATAGATGGCAGAAATAAATTTGTTCTTCTTGTGCAAAGACTCAATGGAAAACACATGGCATGTTGCACCCATCTTGTTAGTATTTTCATAGTGTCCTTCAATAATGATGTCATTTGAACGGTTACAAGAAATGGAAAAGCACTGGAGTGTTCTGAGTGCTAATAGAATACTTCCTACATGGGTTGAAAATTCAAATGCCAACTGGGCTCTAGGCTAGCAAACTAACTAGAAAGAAATAGAAATAGATATAAGATATGAAGGAAGGGCTGGGAAACCTTGCTTTACAAACTGTAGGAAAACCTGATTTTTTTATCCCCACAACATGTAAAAATGCTAGGCATGGTGATCCACATTTGTTATTCCAGGACTGGGGACTTGTAGACAGAATCCTTAGGGCTGGTTGTATAGCCAGCATGTGCTGCTTGGCAAACCGAAGGTCCCCGAAACAGATCCTGCTTTCAAAAAAGTAATTGGTATCAGAGAAATGACACCCAAGATTGACCTCTGGTGTTCCCATGCATGAGGACATGCAATTACATCTCCTTATTACTACAAAATGTGAAGAGAGATGGGCCTTGTGAAAATTCTTGCCATGAGAGAGTCTTGTTGGAAACTCTTGAAACACACATTTTATCAGGTTTATTATTTCCAGTGCTGAGGATTGAACCCAGGGCCTTTTGAATGCTAAGCAAGCACTCTACCATTGAATTATACCCCAGCCTTACACCTAGATCTTAAATAAAACACTGTTCAGAAAGACAAAAATTTTCAAAGACCACTAAAATCTTAGATCATCCTTTTCCAGGCTTGTGTTATTTAGCTTTACAGCTACAAACCTTTGAATTATTTCATAACTCTTCATTGCTTTTTTTTAAATGCTGCTTTGTTCCCAGGTTTATTTTCCCCTGGAGAAAGAAAACAAACAAACAGCCCTTTAAACTTTAGCAGCTGTGGCTGAACATATGGGAAAATTATTTCTATGACCATTGCTATTCTCTGTGTACTGTCCTGGGTAGGAGGAAAAGAAACATTTTTTATGTATATGTTAAATAACATGCTGTAGACACAACATATGTTGTCTCTGTCACTTAGATGTTTTTGCATTGAGTTTTGACTACTGTTCAGAAATTTAAATTAATTTAACTTTTGATATAGATATCTGCCAAAGTTTCTAGGGATAAATCTCCATAGGAAGTATACTTTTTAAAGTTAAAAGAAAAAAATCTTTCTAGTAGCATAAAATGAAGCAAAGAACGTTGCAACTGTACTTCCCTTGACTACGTTGAAGTTTATTTTATATTCCCTGGCTTAATATGCTGACCTTCGAAAGGTTATTGGATGTTGATGTTGTGAAGATAAATAATAATCATTAATAAGTGAAATTATATTTCAGAATGTCCTGGTGAGTTGTCTTTGTAACAGAAAGAAAACAAATTTAAAAAAATGAATGTGTTTATTAATACCGTGTATTTTAATCATATTTTTTCTTTCTCCTGAGTCCTCTCTGACCTTTTCCTACCTTCCTAATGAATAAGTATTTTATTCTGAGAAGCACTTTCAAGTAGAGTGCTTAAACCAAATTTCTAATAATAAGGATGGTTCAGCATGTGCTTCAAGGTGGCAAGTCAGCAAAATAATATTGCCCCTCAGTTACAGTGGTAGGAAAGTATATAAAACTGCTAATTTAATTGAACAAGCATGTAGGCTGGGACCCAGTGATAACTGCAAGGAAGTCCTTGTCCATCATCAGGGAGGCATATTGCACGGAAATACATTATCAAATGTGATGATCAATAGCCACACATGGTTAGATAAAAAAATTAATTAGTTGGTTACATTAAAAATGAAGAGAGGGGAGAGAGGAAACTACAATCAGAATGTAAAATAAATAAATACATTAAATTAATAACAATAAAAAATACCAAAAAAATGGAAAAGGAAGAGTGAAAAAGAATGCCCAGCACATAGGAAAGATCTAATAGGTACAGTAGAGTTGTTTTTCAGTAGAAGATCGATAAAACATTCTGAACACTCAGACTAACTCTGACCCAATGAAGTAAACTAAGATTCATAGAAATGGTGATATGTACGGTGTGCATAGAGTTATGAATTTTGATAAATAAAAAAGGGATATTGATGCAGGAGAGAGTGCATCCCAGATATGTAGTGAGACCTGTGAAAAAGCATAGAGATGTGAAATTATGGGACACATCTGAGAAATGTCAAATATCCTAATTTGTCTGTGTTAAGGGAAGTTGTAGGAGAAGAAGTTAAAAAGGAAGGTGAAGAAAAAGCTTGTGGTATCTTACACACCAGCCTAAGGAGGACAGCTTTGGTTTTTATAAAAACACAAAGACCTAGTGAAAGTTTCAGACATTGCACTGTGGGAGTTTAGGAAAGAGAATCATGGTAGTACTGTGGAAAATGTATTAAATGAATGTTTAACAATCAGAAAGAAGGAGAGAGAAGAAAGGAGTAGTGATAATATGTGAAGATGCGTGAATTACATATGAGGAGGTAGAAAGAAGAGTTTTTAAAATAACTCCTTGGACTTCTGTCTTATGTGAAAACTTCAGGAGAAAGCTCCTTGACCTCACTACATAATGCCAACAACTCCTTGATTTGTGTCTTGCCCTGTAGCTCTATATGGCAATGACTACCAACCCTTATGCTAATGTGAGTCTCTATGCAGTTGGTTGTAGGTTCTATGAGGAGAGGATATGGCAGTCTTGATACGATGAAGAACAGATTACTAGGCCATGGCAACACTGACATGTGACGTCTTATAGAACCTTTCACAGTCTTTTCTCTTTTAAAAATATTTATTTATTATTTTTTAAATTTACTTATATGTATGTGTGCCCATATGAATTTTTGTGTACCACATATAACCATGTAGGTGCTGACAACGAAACCCAGGTCCTCTGAAAGAACAGTAAGTGCTCGTATCCACTAAGTTATCAACCTCTCCAACTCCTCTTTCTCCCTTACTCCTTCCACATCCCTTCTCTTTTTCTCACTTGTTTCTTTCTGATGATTAAATTCATCAGTATCCAATAGTTCAACAGAGAGGAATAGAGATTCGTGAGTGAACTCTTCCTCCTTTATGACTGTTGATAGTCATGTGTAAGCAACTGTAGCTTCTGTGAATTCATGGTTGCAGTGTCTGTGTCATGACTAGTAGATAGAATTTCATAACCTTTTTCATTAACTCTGGCTCTTACACTCTTTCTGTCTCTTCCTTAATGTTCTCTAAACCTTGGCAATTGACAGCAATAGTATATGTCCTTATTAGGGTTGAACACTCAATCCCTTAGTCACAGCACTTTGAGCAGCCATGGGTCTCTGTATTCTGTAACTGAAAATCACCGGTTCATTTCCTGGCAACCCAGACCCAAATAATCACACAAAGCTATATTAATTGCAATACTGTTTGGCCAATAGCTTAGGCGTATTCCTGACTAACAGTTGTATCTTAAATTAACCCATTTCTATTAATCTGCATATCACCATGAGGCTGTGGCTTACCTGAGTCTCTCTCCTTTGGCAGCTACATGGTGTCTCTTTGACTCCACCTACTTTTTCTCTATATCTCTGTTTGTGTTTCCCACCAGGATTTACTCTGCTAAGTCTTTGGCTGAAACAGCTTTATTCATTAGCCAATAAAAGCAACACATATAACAAGGACATCCAAAATCATCTCCCCATTTCTGTCTAATTAAAAGGAAGGTTTTAACTGTAACATAGTAAAATCACTTATAACAAAACAGTTATCAAGCAAGAATTACAGTTACACTATTTAAACCATGTCTATCTGACAAAATTAAAGAAAACACTCTATGATTTATTCTATCTTTGTAAGTCTAAAGATTTATATTGAGAAAAGTTTAAGTTCTTAAAACCTTTTAAATGCCATATTCTGTAAGTCTTTGAAGTGTTGAAAATTATATATCTAACTGTATCTCTGTATGTCTAGAAAACCTAACATGACTGTAAGTTTGACTGTTGTAAATGACTATTAATTCATATTTCTAAATTATATATTGCATATTTAAATGAGCTATATAAATACAATACCTTAAAAAAGAGTAGAAATATGCTTATAAAAATTGACCTTATTTCACACTAGTGCATTAAAAGAACATTTGACAACTTTAGAACAAAAATAAGCAAACTCACCCAAGAGAACTAGATGGCAGGAAATAATTAAAGTGAGAGCTGAAATCAACAAAATAGAAACAAAGAAAACAATACAAAGAATCAATGAGACAAAGAGTTGGCTCTTCCAGGAAATCAACAAAATTGACAAAAATTTATCCAAACTAATCAAAAGGCAGAGAGAGAATATCCAAATTAACAAAATCTGAAATGAAAAGGAGAACATAACAGCAGACGTGGAGGAAATACAGAGAATCATCAAGTCATATTTCAAAAACCTATACTCCACAAAATTGGAAAACATAAAGGAAATAGATAACTTTCTGGATAAATATCACTTACCAAAATTAAATCAAGACCAGATAAGCAAATTAAACAGACCTATAACTTTTGAAGAAATAGAAACAGTCATGAAAAATCTCTCAACCAAAAAAAAAAAGCCCAGGACCAGATGGTTTCAGCTCAGAATTCTATAAGACTTTCAAAGAAGAACTAATACCAATACTCCAAATTATTCCACACAATAAAAAGAGAAGGAACATTGTCAAACTCTTTTTATGAGGCTACAATTACCCTGATACCCAAACAACAGAAAGATAATACTAAGAAAGAGAATTACAGACCAATTTCACTCATGAACATTGATTCAAAAATGCTAAATAAAATACTAGCAAATCAAATCCAAGAACACATCAGAACCATCATCTACCATGATCAAGTTGACTTCATCCCAGAGATACAGGGATGGTTCAACATATGAAAATCTGTCAACATAATCCACCATATACACAAGCTGAAAAATAAAAGCTACATGATCATCTCATTATATGCTGAAAAAGCTTTTGACAAAATACAACATTCCTTCATGATAAAAGTTTTGGAGAGAGCAGTGATACAAGGAACATATCTAAACATAATAAAGGCAACATACATCAAGCTAACAGCAAACATCAAACTAAATGGAGAGAAAGTCCCAGCAATTCCAATGAAATCAGGAACAAGACAAGGTTGTCCACTCTCTCCATATTTATTCAATATAGTTCTTGAGGTCCTAGCTAGAACAATAAGACACCAAAAGGAGATCAAGGGGATAAAAATTAAAAAAGAAGAAATCAAACTCACTATTTGCTGATGAAATGATAGTTTACATAAGCAATCCCAAAAATTCTACCAAGGAACTTCTACAACTCATAAACACATTTAGTAATGTAGCAGGATACAAGATTAACTAAAAAAAATCAGTGGCCCTCTTGTACACAGATGATAAAAGAGCAGGGGAAGAAATCAGAGAATCAGCACCCTTCACAATAGCCACAAACAACATAAAATATCTCAGAGTAACGATAACCAAACAAGTGGAAGACTTGTATGACAACTACGTTAAATCTTTGAAGAAAGAAATTGAAGAATCTAGAAAGTGAAAAGATCTCCTATGCTCCTGGGTAGTCAGAATTAACGTAGTAAAAATGGCAATCTTACCAAAAGCAATATAAAGATTAAATGCGATACCCATTAAATTCCACCAAAATTCTTCAAATACCTTGAAAGAACAGTACTCAACTTCATACAGAAAAGCAAAAAACCCAGGATAGTCAAAACAATTCTGTACAATAAAAGAACTTCTGGAGGCAACACAATCCCTGACTTCAAACTCTACTACAGAGCTACAGTACTGAAAACAGCCTGGTATTGGCATAAGAACAGACAGGAGGACCAATGAAACCAAATAGAAGACATGGATATCAATCCACACACCTTTGAACACCTGATTTTTGACAAAGAAGCAAAAAATATTAAATGGAAAAAAGAAAACATATTTAACAAGTAGTGCTGGCATAACTGGATATCAACATGTAGAAGAATGAAAATAGACCCATATCTATCACCATGCACAAAACTCAAGCCCAAATGGATCAAACACCACAACATAAAGCCTGCCGCACTGAACCTTATAGAAGAGAAAATGGGAAGTACTTGAATGAATCGGCACTGGAGACCACTTCCTAAATATAACTTAGCAGTACAGACACTGAGAGAAACAATTAATAAATGGGACCTCCTAAAACTGAAAAGCTTCTGTAAAGCAAAAGACATGGTCAACAAGACAAAACAACAGCCTACAGAATGGGAAAAGATCTTCACTAACCCCACATGAGACAGAGGTCTGATCTCCAAAATATACAAAGAACTCAAGAAGTTAAACACCAAAAGATCACATAATCCAATAAAACAATGGAGTACAGACCTAAACAGAGAACTCTCAACAGAGGAATCTAAAATGTCTTCAGGCATGTAAGGAAATGTTCAATATCCTTAGTCATCAGAGAAATGCAAATCAAAACAACTCTGAGATTCCATCTTACAGCTGTAATAATGGCCAAGGTAAAAAACCACTGATGAAGGCCGGGCGATGGTGGCGCACGCCTTTAATCCCAGCACTCGGGAGGCAGAGGCAGGTGGATCTCTGTGAGTTCGAGACCAGCCTGGTCTACAGAGCTAGTTCCAGGACAGGCTCTAAAGCCACAGAGAAACCCTGTCTCGAAAAAACAAACAACAAAAAAAAAACCCAAAAAACAAACAAAAAAAAAACCCACTGATGATAACTTATGCTGGAGAGGTTGTGGGGAAAAGAGAACACAAATGTCAAGAAGCAGTTGATGCCATCATATCCTCTTTCTTGTAAACAGTCCTCCACTAGCACTAACGTGCAAAACTTTGTTTTTCCAGCTTTCTTTGAATATAAGGAATGAATCCATGGTTCTGCTTGTTAATGTGAACTGAGAAACTAGTGGAGCCAGATATGGGCAAAGACTTAATTCTGTCCCAGAAGAAGAGCAGTAAGAGGAAGCTTCTAATCCTTCCTGCTTTAATAGATTGTTCTGTGCAAATGTGTCAGTTTGAGATGTAGCTGCCATCATCACAAATTAGGCAAAAGTGATGAAGTCCTAGAAGGTGATTCAGCCCTGATGCTGTTGAGGTTCAGGACAGAATGAGGATCCATCCTTGGTCTCATATGTTTCTCCCTTCACTCTGGTGCCCCCTTGACTCTGGGTACTCTTACCTCAGTTACCTTAACAAATGAAAGGATTATGTATCCAGTGCTTGCACTACTGAAAACATGTTCTCTTGGTTTACAAGATGCTTGTCTGACATCAATTGTAAAAATAGGGGTATTAATTGGAAGCTGTGGATGTTCAGAGTAGGAGGCTTGGCTTTGACTGGTTCATTATGTCTCTAAGATAAAGACACATAGATAGATTGGAAGTGACTTTGGGAGAAATCGACTGAATTTACAGCTTTGCATGTTCTAGCCACTTCCACAATATATGCAAATCAATATTGCAGCAGTGGGCCAGGTAAATTTTAGAGAGATTGGCCAAAGTGTTTGTGTTTTTTTTTTCAGAAAACTAAAGACAGTATTAAAAATCAGTATGAGTTTAGTCATGAGAAAATCACACTGAAGATGATGGAAGCTGGGAATATGACATTTGCAGAATGGGATGGCGTTGTGTAAAATCTGGGAAGATTCTTTCTCTATTCACATAGTGACCATGGATGTTTTCCTGGTGAATTCTTTCGTGGTGGCCTTTCTTCTTAGACTCTTGTTCCTTTTTAATAAAGCTGATTTAGTAGGAAACAGCATTTCTGCTACCTGGTATGAGACTGCACTCCCCATCATCATCCGGGTTTCTAGGGCAGGTGTTGTTGGCATCTTAGACTGCTTGGTGCACGGTGAGGTGCTTAGCAGCATCCATGTTCACCTCCAGATATTTTACAACCCCAAATATGTGCAGATTCTGCTTAATACTACCTAAGAGGCAAACCTGCTCTCAATCAGTAACAAGGTCTAGAGATGTAGCTCGATAAATCGTCCTTGTTGCAACTCCAAAACACTGGACAATGAAATGCTCCTTAGTGGCTGAATGTGTTTGAGATGGCATGTCTCAGGAAGATTTTAGGTATCACACGAAGAGATAGTCTGTGCAACGATGACACTAACAAATGGCGCTCGAGATACTTTGGCCATGTTAAAAGAATGAATGACAGCAGTTACCCGAAGGTACCACTGCTTGGAGAGTGCACAGGATAAGGTCAAGAGGAAGGCCCAAAAAGTACTGGATGGATAGCATAAAGGATGACTGTGGAACCTTGGGTATAACAATAACACAAGCATCTAGGACTTCCCAGGATAGAAACAGCTGCAGGATTGCTGGAAACAGGATACCCATGCATGCTTAAACATTGCCACAGCACAAATGATGGATATGTATGTAAGAAGACCAGTATTTGATTCCCAGTACTGTATATACTGGTTGTCATGGTAAATACATGTAATCCTAGCATTTAGGAGACAGATACAGGAGGATTGGAAGTTCAAGGTTGTTCTTGTCCACATAAATGAGTTTAAGGCCAGCCTTTGGTTATGGAAGACCCGATTTCTAAACAAACAGAATTTCTAGAGAAAGGCTTTGGATAAGTGCTAAAATCTAAAAGGCAAGTACATAACACCACACAAATATCTGCTGTGACTCAATGGTGAGTCCTTTGCAATCTCATCTGTAGCCTTATAGACTGGATGGCAGGGAGGACAGAGTACGTCAGAGAAGATGTTGCATACAGGGATCGTGAGGCCTGTGGGAGAAGGATGAATCTTGTTAAACCACTTCTAAAAACTTCCACTGGGTGTGTAGGGGACAGGGGTCATACTTGGTGATTAGCTTTGGAGGGTCCAATGACAATCGCTGCCCATTTATTTGATGGATGTTTGTGGGAGAGGTTCCCCAAGTCAAACAGGAATCATATGGAGAAAACCAGTTTCCCTTTCATACTAAGCCCCCAAAACCTCCTCCTCTCTTCGCCCCTCCTTTCCTCTCCTTTCCCCTCCCCTTCTTGTTTCTCTTTCCAGTGTCAGTTTTCATATGGCAGAGAGCTCAGGATCTGGGGCAGCACTGCTTGCTGTCTGCTAGCTATGCATTAAACTGTTCTGGAATCAGTAATGAATTGCTGAAGGACAATATGGCAGTGCAGAATAAGGGAATGGATATTTATTAGTGAGTAAATCTCTTTTTAGCCCAATAATTCCTGAATGAAAAACAACACAGCTGGTGTCCTTTTATGAAACACTAGACAAGCACACTAAATTCTCTTCCCTACTACCCTCTAAATTCTTGAAACAAGTTCCAAGATTGCCCCCTCCTTTTTGCTTATAGTAAACACAGAGAATTTTTATTCAGAACCATCAAAATTCTAGGGCTGATGAAATGGCTCAGTGGGTAATGGCGCTTGCTGTGCAAGCTTGACAACTGGAGGTCAATCTCTGAGTCCCGATGGAGGAGAAAAGTGATGCCCTGAAGTTGTTTTCCAACTTCCACATGACTGCTGTGGCATATATGTCCCACCCAGCCATTACACACACACACACACACACACACACACACAGAGAGAGAGAGAGAGAGAGAGAGAGAGAGAGAGAGAGAGAGAGAGAGAGAGAGAGAGATAACAGTACAAAATTAAAAATTAATTATAAAAAGATCCTATAGTGCTAAGACCAGGGGGAAAATAAGAGAAGAAAAGACAAAATTAAAATGTCCAGTGATTCTTTCGTGTTTGCAAGAACTGTGGTGTTTTTTTTGTTTGTTTGTTTTGTTTTGGTTTGGTTTGTTTTTGTTTTTCGAGATAGGGTTTCTCTGGAGCCTGTCCTGGAACTAGCTCTTGTAGACCAGGCTGGTCTTGAACTTACAGGGATCTGACTGCCTCTGCCTCCCGAGTACTGGGATTAAAGTCGTGTACCACCACTGCCTGGCTGGAATTGTGGGAAGTTTAATCATGAATGATTAGCAGTAATATCTTCATTTAAATGCCAAATTTTTAAAGACCAGGTCTTACTGTTTATCCCTTACTGGCCTGAATCTTGCTATGTAAACAAGCCTCAAACCCCACAGAGATCCACATGCCTCTGTCTCTGAAGTGCTGGGATTAAAGTCAAAGTTTCACCATGCCTGGTTTAATGTCAATATTTTTATGCAAGTGAACTTCGGCTAGCTTTACTGTGAACCTGTATATGAGTGCAGCCAACTTTTCTTCCTGCACACAGCTTGATCTTGATAGTCAGTGTTTCATTGCCATGACTTACAAGGTTCCAGAACAGGGAATGAAGCAAAGCCAGACTGTGTTTCAGAATCATATGGTTTTTTATTAGGAAAAGATAGACTTCTAGGGGCTTATAAAAAAAAATCCTTGGCAGCTCAAATGGCCTATTGAATGAAAGATGATGATTTTATGGCATATAGTGGGAATCTCCCCCCACAGAAGCATGGCTTTCTTATGTATGCTGTTATATGTAGTCCTATGTACAACTGATTCATTACATGTCTCAATAGCATCTAAAAATTTCCATCCAAGCATTATGCTTTAGTTTTATAAATGAATCATTGGTCATATTAAAGGATTCTGGAGTGATTCTGTATCTTCATCATGGTAGGACTTGGTGAGGGGGTGTTTCTGCCTTCCTCTTTGCTAACTTCCAATAATAATATGTTTAATTTTATATAATTAATTTTTAAATGGTAAGGTCATCCAAACCCCACTCTTTTTCCTAGCAGCCTTCCTCCCCCTTTCCCCTCCCCGCTCTGTGCAGTTTACAGACTGATAATCACTCTCTTTGGCATGGTAGTGACTCCTGGAGGATGGGCCCAATTCGAACTCTGACACTCGGAACAAGGAGAAAAGCTCTCTTAACATGATGAAAACATAGCACATGAAGTTATACTTCCGCTCATTAAGAATTTCTTCAGTTTCTAAAGAAGCCTAGGAAGAAAGTGTAATCTGTCCATGCCATCGGACACAAGGCAAATATTAGGAATTGAATCTTTAAATTGTTGTCCCCATCCACCAGAGATGGCTACCTAAAAAGAAGGCAGATTAACATCCTAGAACCTGGCCTTGCATCTAGTCTTTACCTAGCAGATTACATAGGAGAGGGAAACAAAGGCAGTCAATCCATCCCAAGCTTAGTCTTGCCCCTCAGTTCAGACCTCCTCTCTGAGCCTCTGCTTCTTCTTTCATTGTCATGAGAGAAGGTGGATTCTCCTTTCTATAAGTACCATTCCTTTGTGTAGCAGGGAAAGAGCAGTCCATTTACACCATGGCTAGAGTCTTGCCTTCCTCCTGAGCAGTCACAGGTTAGATGTCATGTGAATTGAAGAGTAGCTCAAGAGAAATCCATTTTCAATGTGTACATGTAGATTTCTTCCTACAGAGCAAAGTATGAATATAGTCTTAGAGAACATGAAGAGCAAAATATCCTTAACAAAAACCTTCCACACGCCAAAACTTTCTTTCATTTTTTTTTAAAGCAACACTGAGAAGCATTTAGCAGTCTTCCTGTTGTAGAAGTCAATGAGTTAAAATTCAAAGAGTGAATGAAATCTGGTCAAGACCACAGTTCTGGTAAATTCTGAGAGCCAGGCCCAAGGAAAAAGTAATGGATCTATGAAACACGTGTCTTTCTACTACAGACAGCCACTGTTCATTGCATGAGCTCCCAAACTGGAAGAGGCCTCTTATATCTTTGGTGTCTTCACCCTCATTCCTTTTCTGCATGAGTTTTTGTTTGTTTGTTTTGGGTTTTTTGTTTGTTTGTTTGTTTGACTTTCTTTTTTGGGCTTCTGAATATTTTTTTGCTTTTGTATTAAAATTTTTTTAAACAATCTTTTCTCATTTTACATAGCTATCCCCATCCCCACGCCCTCCCCTGCTCCTGTCCCCCCACCCCCCGTCCACTCCTCAGATAGTGTAAGGCTATGGTGTCTCTGCGCACATTCTCTTTAGGGAGATAGCTTGTTCAGCCTACATATACGGGAAAAGGCCTTGGAAGTGAAGTGTCAGACTTTGTTGACTCTCCACGGGAAGCCTTAACCTTTCTGCATGAGTTTTCCCAGGGTCCTCTGAAAAGCAAAATAAAGGTAGTCAGGAACTTTAGCAAGAAGCTTCAGTTCACTGGAGTCAAACTGACCTCAATTCTTCACTCTACTATGGAAGAAGCCTTGCATCCTTGTCCACTGCCATGTAGCCTACCATGCTTCTTGTATTAGTTAGGTGTCTATTGCTGTGTCAAAACACCATGACCATGGCAACTCTTACAAGGAAAACATTTGATTGGGTGGCTTACAGTTACAGAGGTTCAGTCCATTACCATCATGGTGGGACATCATGGCATGTAGGCGGACATGGTGCTGGAGAAAGAGCTGAGAGTCCCACATCTTGCAGGTAACATGAAATGGGCTGAGTGTTACACTGAGCGAAGCTTGGGCAAAAGAAACTTCAAAGGCCACCCCCACAGTGACACACTTATTCCAATAAGGTTATACCTACTTCAACAAGGCCACACTTCCTAATAGTGCCACTCCCTTTGGGGGCCATTTTCTTTCAAACCACCATACTTCTTCTTGGTTGGGGAAGGAATTTCCTAGGGTCATAACAACAACATGGCCAAAGAGTGTATTGCAAAAGAAAACAATCTCACGGAGTGAGAATAGGCAATGCAGAGACTGTGGTAGAAGGCAACACACTTCATTGAGGTTTTACTACGTATCCCGCTGGCTTGCCTGGAATTCCCTATGTAGGCCAGCTATGCCTGCCTCTGCTTCTGCAAGGCAGCAGTTCAATGTGTGACACCAGACCCAAGTGAGCAGAATTCCCACCCTCCCCGTGACAGTCTCTGTGAGTTGTCATGAGGTTCCATTAGGTCTGCCTGCATTTCCATGTCAGGTGTCACTTTCTCTTTCCTGTTTTTCTGTCTTTCTGAATTCTGGTCAGAGGTTATGTACACTTTATCTGCTACATAGAAATTTCCTCCTTTATCTACAGTCCCTCCCTATAATGTGTAACTGCTTATTGCTTATCTGCTACATGGTTTATCTACATGCCTAACTCCAACAGTCTCTCTCTCTTTTTCACTCTCGCTCTTAAGCTCCCACCTACCAATCTGTTAGGTTTCAAAGCCAGGACAAATAGCTGAGGTGCCTATCTAATATAACATTGCGTACCTGGCCTCCAGGTGCTCCTTACATGCTCAGTTCCTACCAGTTACTAGACCCTCCTGACTGGCAAAACCCATCCCCCACCCTAAATATTCCAGTTTGAGAAGCTGGGCTGCCATTTCTTGTAGAACCCAACCATTTTGGTTACCTACCTTCTTTCTACCTTTGGGCCTCCTGGCTGATGTACCTGCATCTGCTCTCTCCTGTCTCCTTTCCCTTCCCTCCATCTTCTTATATGGCACGGTTCAGTCCTGTCATGTCCACTTTGGACTCTCCCAGATGTCCCTGGCTCTAGCTATGCTCTCTCATATATCTGCAATAAACTACTTCTCCATCACACCAGAAGCAGCCATGTTCTTCTGTCCCCTATCCATTCACAACCTCTAATAAATTTCTCTCTAAAGCTCACCTTCTAGGATCTGTGAACTGGACTTGAGAGACACAAATCTGAAAGCCAGTGGCTTTGGTGGCTATCAAGTTTCTAGGATTCCAGCTCTTCAGAAAAAAGACATTCCTTCTCAAAGATCACCCAAAATTCCCACAGTGCTTTGTCACCTAGCATAGGCTATGTGTTAACCAAGTTTGTTTCCTTGTAGTACAGGACTTCCAGTGAAAGCCTTTAAGTTAGGACACTTTGGTTTGTTGTTTTAGGCCTTAAACTCTCAGCTTCAAACCCTTCCTGTCCAGCTGGCATTATTAAGGACCTTTTCACCTAATAAAGGATGTCCATCTTCAAGTCTTCTATGACCCTCCTTTTCTCTATCTCCCTAAAAATCCTAATACTGAAATAGACAGTTAAGTAAGTGATATATATATATATATATATATATATATATATATATATATATATATCCTAGAATTAAGTCCTAGAACAGGGCTAGCATGGCGACTCTTCCTACTGAGCTTGATGACCTGAATTCTCTCCATGATCCCCTAGGGTAGAAGGAGAGAAGCTACCTCCACAAATTGTCCTCTGACTTACACGTGCACACACATACTAAATAAATAATGAATTAAATGCAAAAGAAAGAGTGACTGGAGCAGAGACAGATTTCCTGACGGGAGTTTTCCTATCCACATGATTGACAAGCCCATTTGAATGAACTCTTAGGGGAAGGGGACAGTAGTATGTCTTTGTTCTTTACCACACACTGTCCTTCTAGACAGTAATTGTATGATCTTCCTGGCAGGTCAGAAGGTCATGTCTTCACCCAGGGCAAGAGATACAGACTCAGATCCCATTCTTTGGACCAAAATAAAGGAATAGAGCAGATTAAAAAAATTAAAGCAAGAAAAATAAGGGAAATCTATAAAAATAGCCATGCGTGGGGATGGATGAGGGTATAGGTGAGTTGGATGAACGTGGCTGAACTGACAGAAGACGTTTGAAGCTTCTGCTCTGCTTAGATGTGGCATCCATTGCATTTGCACACATTTCTGGCCTCATACTTGCACAGAATTGTACCCCCATACACTATCATGCACACACAACGTACACACACAACACACACAGAGGCATGGGATTGGTACAATCTGTTTTGTACATAAGCAAGGCCACCGTGCTCAGTTGAGCAGTATGTTGGCCTTCTTGGGAATTTCTAATAGTTGTCATCTGATAACAGACAGCTCTCGGATATGCTGCACACCATCTGGGACACTAGGGTAACTGTATCTCTCTCCCTCTCCATGTATTCCCAGCCATTCCCCTCTCCAAGTATCTTTCTCATGCTGCCTCTTCAGGAGGCAGTAGGGCTCTTTACTTGAGCCTTCAATGTGAGCGACCAAAGAGAATGCAGACACAGTGCTCTAGTACCCTTCAAAGCTCTGCCAGAGGCGGGACAACCTTTATGTCTGCAGCATTCTGTTGGGTAAAGCAGTCACACCCAACAAGTTTTGTTGGGGAGAAATCACTTCAGTGTCTGAATGGGAACCGACAAAGACTTGGCAGCCACCTGTAGGCCATCTTGAGACTAGTTTTCAACAGCTACATTTCTAACATTGTTCCTCAAGCAGAGCCAATGTTAGAGGCACTCAATAACAAACATTTGATGAATGAAGGCAGTCTGACATGGCCAAGAGGTGACCACGTTTTAGAAGTGCTAAGACCCTTTACACAGAGAATGTGTTCGTAGCAAGCACAAGGTACCATACTTGCCCAGTGACACTGTTGTGAGCTTAGAAAAAGAGGAGGGCAGCTCTGCAGCCCATTAAGAGCTTAATGCCAGCCTGGTGTGCTGTTATCAAGTCATGTTATTAATCACAGAGTATGTACATAGTCCACAGCCAGCCCAGGAAGCTTCCATGCTAATCCTCTCCTCTGTTATTTAGCATGAAATCTTATTACAAAAAAAACATTAACTACAATTTCTGTTGTAAAATTGATTATTGTATTTATCTGCATGCATGGTGTCTATGTGGGTGTGTGTTTATGTGTGTGTGCCTATATGCACGCATGCTAGTGTACCTGCACACATGGCATGGCATACATGTGTGTGTGCCTATATGCATGCATGCATGCTAGTGTACCTGCACACATGGCATGGCATACATGTGTGTGTGCCTATATGCATGCATGCTAGTGTACCTGCACACATGGCATGGCATACATGTGTGTGTGCCTATATGCATGCATGCATGCTAGTGTACCTGCACACATGGCATGGCATACATGTGTGTGTGCCTATATGCATGCATGCATGCTAGTGTACCTGCACACATGGCATGGCATACATGTGTGTGTGCCTATATGCATGCATGCATGCTAGTGTACCTGCACACATGGCATGGCATACATGTGTGTGTGCCTATATGCATGCATGCATGCTAGTGTACCTGCGCACATGGCATGGCATACATGTGGGAGTCAGAGGACAGTGTGAGAGTACATTCTCTTCTTCTACAGTGTCAGTCCCAGGAATCAGATCAAACTTAGGTCCTTAGGCTTGGTGACACATACCTTTACCTGCTGCCTCTGCTGGTTTTTTTTAAATAAGTTATAATAAATCAGGTAATATTCTGTAGGTATGAATGAAGAGGAGAAAATAATAGACAAATTACCTTAAATCAAAACCTTTTTCAGCAATATTTTCAGTTCCGCTTTCATGTAGTAGTCTTTACTCATAATTTATCTTATTGTCTTTGTTTAATTTTTCCTAACATTTGTTCTTCCGTCTTTCTTATGATAGGAATTCTGAAATTTACACACTTTCTAACTTAAGACACTATTTATGAATTCAGAACTTGGCTCAGTGGTAGAGGCCTTGTTAGCAAGCACAGGGCCCTACCTTGCTTGCTAACAAGGTTCAGTGCTCAGCCCTAGAAAAAAAAAAGATATTGCTTGATATCCCAGCGCTCTGGAGGCTGGGCAGGATTGCCCCAAGTTTGAATTCAAGCTTAACCTGGACTAACATAACAATGTCTAGACCAACAAGGGATATGCAGAGATATCCTACCCTGCCCCCAAAGTCAAAGAAAGGCCATATGTATGTAAGCTCAAGGAGCCTGAAGCAGAAAGATCACTGTGATTTCCAAGTCAGCCAGGGGTATCAAACAAGATTCTAGCTTAATAACAACATAATATTTTAAGTTGAATATTAAGTGAAACAGTACTAGTTATACAAAAATCATATAAAAATACTGAGGGTAAAAACTAACCACTTTGCGAAAAACTTTTTCAAATTAAGAGCTTGATCACCTGTCCAAGTAACCATGCCGTAAAGGAATTGCCAGCAGTGCACTGAACTATGAAATTGTTTAACATTCCTTTTGAGTTGGTGTGTCTCATTGTGTAACTGGTGTGAAAAGTTCAAAGTAAGTATTTTCCTCTTGTTTAAACTAAGGGACATTCTCCAAAGGACCTAAGAAAGAAACAAGAAGCCTTCAAAATGCCTCTTCAGGTGTTCCTATTTGAGGTTTACTTTTATTTTTGATTTTTTTTTAATTTTTAGGACTCAGGTTCCATGTAGTCAAGGCTGGCCTCAAACTCACAACTTTGAACTATTGTTCTCCCTTGTCTGCCCTTCTCACGTGTTAAGAGTGCAATCTTGTGCCACCATATACAGTTTTGTGTGCTCTTCGGAATGGAACTTGGGAGCTACCCAGTGAGCTACATTCTCAGCCCCACAGTCCTGGGTGTTTTTCCTGGCCTACTCTTTCATATCCTTCTTTTTCCATTCAGAGGCCTGCACTGACTCCTCCCTACTCGCCAGAGGCACTTTCACTAGCGTTCTTCATGGCTCATGCATCAAGTTGTTGGATTCTGTTTGAGAATCTGTACACTGAAAGCACAGGTATTGCTTTCTCACTTGTAGCTCTGTAGTAAAACCAGGCTTCTCATAATAGTTGTTTATGATAACAAGTCTCCTAAAGTCACTTTAAACCCGGTGGAACAAAACACAGTGGAACAAAAGAGAGAGTTCAACACTACTGATACTTTGGAAATCCATTTGAAATGCAGAGACCATCAATTCTAGACATAGAGACAACTGTACTCATTGTGGCTATTGGGGCCAATATCAGTGGCTTCATTTTCCATGGATCATAAAAGAGAATGGATTCTCTTTTAAAGACTGCTCATGGTCAGCTTTTATCTTTTCATACTCTTGTCCATTTGAAGGTAGTTCTTTTCCTCCTTCTTTTCCTTTTAATATACTTGGGACTATCTCAGGAGCCTCATGTGAGTGGTTGAATATATTCTTTATCTGGATAATGCAAAGATTCCCAGATTTGTGGGTGTCACAGTAAACCATGAAAAAATCAGCATAAGATTAAACCTTCTCCCCCAAATTTCTGCAAGAATAATTTTCAGCTCTTCTAACATCAAAATTTGTGTACAGCAATTTTAAAAGATCAGAACCACCACTGAGTCTCAGAGCCTTTGATGTCAGCTCCAGTTTAGGAACCAAGTGTACCTATGCCCTAGGAAGGAGAATAATTATATGCATTTACACAGCTCAAACTTTGGAAAATATTTGGTGGGATTATTGAGAACATCTTTTTTTCCCCTTTGGGGACAACTTACTTCTCAGTGGAGTAAATGTAGCATCAAATTGCATTATTTCAGTGGCAGGGCTGCTAATTATGACTCAGTTGATAAATCTGATCAAGTATGCAATAACCTTGCCCCTTAATTTATGTTTGCCTCCGTGCTCATTTTCTTTGCAAATTAAACTCTTCAGATGAGAGAAGAAGGTGTAGAAATTTTATTTCAATTAAACAGCCTTGAATTGTTCATGGTATTGAACCAGCTCTCCTGGACCATGCTTTTCTTGCCCCTCCTACTTAAAGGTCTTATGAATTTATCATCATGCTTTCATAGTGAATGCCAGGTCATCAGGGTACTGCCTCATAATCTCAAGTTCAAAGAATTCCTAGTGAGACGTGTGGGTCTACCATGCTGTGTGGGTAGAGGGACCATTCTGTGACTTTCTGGTGTGGGAGAATTGTCTGTGTTCTGTCAATCATGTTTTAAATAAACTCTGATTGGTCAGGCAGGAAGTATAGGTGGGGTCAACCAGACAGGAAGTAGAGGCAGGGTGATGAAATATGAGTATTCTGGGAAGCAGGAAGCTCCCTCCGCAGTCCAGCCCAGACCACCAAAGAAGCAATATGTGAGCTACCCCACTGAGAAAGGTACTGAGCCATGTGGCTAGCATAGATAAGAATAATGGGTTAATATAAGCTACAAGAGCTAATAATTAGCCTGAGCTAATGGGGCCAATCAATTTTATAACTTATGGAGATTTCTGTGTGATTTTCTTTGGGACTTGCTGGCTGTGGGGTACCGGGCAGGACAGAAACCCCAACAAGCAGGCCCCTTCATGTTACACCTTTTGGTGCCAAAACTCAAAGCTCTAAAGAATTTTTCTGCCTTCCTGTCATACTTGGATCCCCTCTGCCCTAAAGATGGACATATGCTTAAGTTCCTGTATGCCAGTTTGTCACTTACCTTTGGCCATTTGAGATGCTGAATTCTACCAGGAACATAAAACTATTGGTGATTTGGTTTCTTAGTTCTGTTGAGAGGTTTTAGGAGGTGACTTACAAGAAATGCCCTATGTTTATGTATAGGTCAATGTGATATTTGCTTGTAACTGCGTTCTCCACAGCAGCCAGTGCTTAGTGAAATCTGGACCCATTCCACTCCTTGTTCCCCACAGTTAGACATATACCACCTAATCCCTGCAGGCTTATAGATTACTTCCCCTTGGAGAAGAAAAACAGCTCTCATATATAA
Organism: Microtus pennsylvanicus; assembly: GCF_037038515.1. NCBI lineage: Eukaryota > Metazoa > Chordata > Mammalia > Rodentia > Cricetidae > Microtus > Microtus pennsylvanicus. The sequence goes on along the minus strand of NC_134601.1, from coordinate 124,070,495 downwards.
TGGCTTATTCCAAAAAGGAGGCACACGGACAATGTTTCATTTGTTTAAAAAAAAAATAGTTCCTTCTCAAGTATTTAAAAGCTTAAGGAGAGCAGTGTTTTTGCTGTGATAAATCAGGTGTTCAAAGTTTGAAGAAATCCATTCAGCTTCAAGCAAGCATGTAGGTTTATCTTGTCTAAAAAGATTTAGGCAAGAGAGACCAAAGCGTGGAAATAATTGTGTGTGTTTCTGAAGTCATAGAGGGGCATGCTTTCTAGATCCATACGTGGGAAAGCTTTTTCTACTCTGCTTAAAACATCAGGTCGTCTTCTTCCTTCCTAAAGCAACATGACTGTAAACCAGCTTCTGATAGCCTTGTCTTGTCAATTGTCAGTCATCAGTTGTGACCATCTGTGCCATGGAGACAAGAAGATACACTAACCAGATGCATTTGCATGTCACTTTGAAGGTGGACAAAATCTGAACACGACTACAAATTTGGTTCAAGTTCATTTATTCTAGGTTTTTGAGGTGGGGATCTTGCCATGCAGCCCAGGCTGTCCTTGAAGCTTCAGCAATTATTTTCTTTAAAATATTAATTGGAAAAAGATTTCATGTGTATGAATGTTTTGCCTGCATGTATATGGGTCTATCACATTCATGCCTGGTGTCCAAAAAGGTTGAGGTCATTGCATCCCCTGGTATTGCTGTCACTGATGGTTGTGAACCACTCTGTGGGTAATGGGAACCCAACCTAAATCCTCTGCCAGAGCAACAAGTGTTCTTAAGCACTCAGTCCTCACATCCGGCTTCTGTTTCAGCGCCCCAGTGCTGGGATCAGAAGTAACTGGCCAGCACATCCAGCTAGGTTCTTGTTTGGAGGCCTATAAAATGGCCATGCTAATCCCTCTCATTGTACACTTCCTTCTCAGAGTAACATTTTCACAGTAGTTTTAGATGGCATCTGGTGACAGTTTCAGTCTTCTCGTTGATGGCAGCTAGAGTTATATCTGTACATTTCAAAAAGTTTGCATGTACATCACATGCAAAGGTAGGCAGTAAGCAGCTGTTAAGCGGGGTGAAGATAGTCCATGATAATTTGACTCTAAACTTGTAACATTCCAGTGATGTGAATCTTAGTTGTTCCCGCTGTCATGACTGTTGCTCCTGCCTGGGATTTTCATAGCACAGTGAAACCTAACCCTTTGAAACTGTGAGGCCAAATAAGCCCTTTCTCCTGTAAGTTGCCTTGGTCACGGTGTTTTTAATCACAGCAACAGATAAACAACTAACAAAGCAGCTTTTGTTTCATTTGCTTCCACCTAGCAAAAGTGGCTCTGCTATTTAAGAAAATGCCACATCTTTCTGAGAGGACCCAAAACATTGAAAACTCTGGAAGTCCAGGCCACACTTGAGTCAGTATCCATGGGACTCTGCAAACACACTACCCAGGCAGCATTATTAAGCTACCAAGCAATTTATATGCATATAGAACCAGCATGACACCATTTGAAAGCAAACCTTCCTTAGGCTCATTTCCTGTTGGCAGTTCACTTTGCTCAGGCTGTAACAGCTGGCAAGAGCGTTCTCACTTGAGAAAATGAGGATAGTATATTTGTAATTATGGTTCCTGAGCATTATAGATAAAAAATAGAAGCATATGAAAGATGTAATTTAATAAACAATAGCTCCAATTCAGAAATCATTTTAAATATTCTCCATATATTATCTCACTGAATCCTCATAACCAGTCCTTATAAGGGAAGTATTTCTTTTACTATTTTTCCTTTAAAAAATGGAAGGTATGAAAGAGTTCATTTCTTTATTTTTATTTTGTGTGCATTGAAGTTTTGCCTGCATGTGTGTCTGTGTGAGGTGCCAGATCCTCTGGAACTGGAATTATAGTCAGTTGTGAGCTGTCATGTGGGTGCTAGGAATTGAACCTGGGTCCTCCGGAAAAACATCCAGTGCTTGTAACTCCTGAGCCATCTCTCCAGCTCAGATAAATGTCATTGTAAAGCAATATTAAAAATATAGTTTACAGTTAATTGAGCTTGCTTTCCCACTGGAATGCTGGCTTGAAACATTCCCGATGGTGCTTATTTTGTGTGATAGCTAATTTTACGTGTCGACTTGACTGGACAAAAGGATGCTCTAATAGCTGGCAAAGGACTTCTGATTGTGTCTCTGAGTGTGTTTCCAGAAGAGGCCAGCACTGGAATTGAGTGGCTGAGTGAGAAAGATCACCTCCAGACCTCTGAGAAATAAATTTGCTGTGGCTTTTGTAGTCAGGTTGTCACCTGCACATTGTTATGTTACCTGGTAGCTGGGGCTCTCTTTTGGGGTTCTTAGTCTTGTTCATAAAAGAATTTAGAAATGGATTCAGAAGGAAGAAGCTCAAGGAACATTTACCTTGAAATAAAAATGACAGGGCAGGCAAGCTGTAAATCCTAATAGCTGTGGGGAGGAAGGAGAGAGACAAAAGAAGAGAAAGTCGTACTTTTATTATTATTATTTTTTTTGAGACAGAGTTTCTTTGTGTAGCCTTCACTGTCTTAGAACTGGCTCTATAGACTAGGCTGGCCTTGAATTTCCAAGTGCTGGGATTAAAAGCACAAGCCACAACCTCCCAGACTACAAAGTCATACTTTTAAAAAATATAAATATTTATTTTTTATTACTTTAAAATATGTGTGTGTGTGCGTGCGTATATGTGTGTGTGTATTTAGGTATGTATATGTGAGTGCAGGCGCCTGTAGATGCTAGTTATTTTTAATGCCCTGGAACTATTCCTACAGGCAATTGTGGGCTGCCTGAGATTGGTGTCCTCATGTCCTGCTGCACAGTTCTGCACTGCCACTTTGTACCTTCTGATCTACAAGCTCTTTATTTCCCTCTTAAAAATTTTAAAGAGGATTTATATTTATATGTATGGATGATGTCTTAATTAGGGTTTCGATTGCTGAATGAAACACCAGGGTGAAAAGCAAAGTTGAAGTTGGAGAAGAGAGAGTTGACTCCATTTACACTTCCACATCAACTCCATCACCGAAGGAAGTCAGGAAAAGTTCAACCGCTTCTTGAACCTGAAGACAAGAGCTGGCACAGAGGCCATGGAGGGATGCTGCTTACTGGCTTGCTCCCCATAGTTTGCTCAGCTTGCTTATTTTTAGGACTACCAGCCCAGGTGTGATCCCAACCCTGACTAATTACAGATTAAGAAAATGCCCTACAGGCTTACCTACAGCCAGTCTTATGGAGGGATTTTTTCAATGGAGGCTTCTTCCTAGTCTAGCTTATTCCAAGTTAACACAAAACCAACGAGCACACATGTTTTGCCTGCATATGTTTGTGTACTGTGTGTTCCTGGTGCAGGAGGAAGCCAGAAGAGGGCATTGAGTGCCCTGGAAGTAGAGTTACAGGTGGTTGTGAGCAGCCATGTGGATGCTGGGAGCTGAACCCTAGTCTTCTACAAGAGCAACAAGTGCTTTAAATCACTGAGCTATCTCTCCAGACTTGAGTCGATTTTCCTCTTTTACTAATTATAGTTTTCTTGTTTAAAAATGTTGGATGTAGCAGCACATGCCTGTATTCTTGTCTCAGGAAACAGAGACAGAAAGACCCTGTCACCAGTAAACAGAAAGAATACAAACAAAATCCTGAGTTGAAACTCGAAGAGCATAAAATCCATCCATGATATAGATATGAATAATTTGCATTGGTGTGGACTTTAAAGTTATTATATAGATATGAATAATTTGCATTGGTATGGATTTTAAGGTCAATTTTGTTATATGTATATGTATTTTTGATCTTGATTAAGGTATTGTGATTGTGTAGTTCATTTAAAAATGTGATGTATAATAGGAAATATAGGTTGCTAATGGATAATCATCGATAACAGTAAAGCTTGTATTCATGTTAGATTTTCTAGATTCTAGAGAGATATTTCAGTTAGATAGGCATTCTTCATATCTTTCAAAAAATACAGAATATGGCATTTTAAATGTTTTAATAACTTAGGGCTTTTCATGACAATGAGATACGTCTGCTCCTGGCAGAACCAATCTACTTCAAGAGGAAGATGGGCATCGAAGAGGCTCCTTATGGAGTTTGATAGCCATTTGGGTAAAAAACTGCTCTTGCCTGGAATGTTGCATAAACTGGACACACAGAACCCACAGAGAGAGGACTGCTGAACTTGCCTAAAGGTGAGATGGTCTTTCTGGGTTCTTGATTCATGAAAGAGTCTCTGAGACATTCTGCAGGACACAGCAGAAAGTGAACTGTCTTTGAAATTTCCTGCTTCATGGAAATGTCTGCTGGATACTATGGGCCTGTAGGCCGAAGATGGATGCCCCAATGGTACAGAGGAACTTTGGGTGACTGTCCAGGCAGCAAGTTGTCTCTGTCATTTCTAGAGTTTTGGAAGTTGCTTACTTCTTGTTTACTTAGGTAATATTATATCCTTCTGGAGTCTTTGATGGAGTTGAAGAATGGTTAGTTATAGTTATTGTTTTCCTTAGTTATGATAAAAGATAAAGTAGATATAAATATTGTACCTGTAATTCTTGCTTGATAACTGTTTTGTTATATGTAATTTTACTATATTAATGTGAAAGCCTTTCTTTTTTTAAACATAAAAAGGGGAAATGATGTAGGTGGGTCTTCTTTCTATGTGTTGCTTTCATTGATTAATTAATAAAGAAACTGCTTGGCCTGATAGGTCAGAACATAGGTGGGTGGAGTAGACAGAACAGAAGGCTGTGAGGAAGAAGGCAGTGAGTCAGATGCCATAGCTCTCCTCTCTGAGATGAATGCAGGTTAGAATCTTCCCAGTAAGCCACCACCTTGTGGTGCTACACACATTAATAGAAATGGGTTAATCAAGATATGAGAGTTAGTCAAGAAGAGGGTAGATATAATGGGCCAGGCAGTGTTTAAAAGAATACAGTTTCCGTGTAATTATTTGGGGGCATAAGCTAGCCAGGCAGCCGGGTGCTGGGCGGCAGGGAAGCAGCCTGTCGCTCCTTCTACACATCCACTTTAATAGTGTGCAGTTCCTTGGTGTTTAGTACATGGTTACAAAGTTAGTCCCAGGCAAGACCAGCACTTTCATTTCATGACATGGCAAAATGAGGAGAGTGGAACCTTTAGAGTTGTTTCGGGACATCATGTGTACAGAGTAAGCTCTTCCTTCAGTTTATCTCCAATGCTGCAGTTTGCATCTCAGGGGAGCAAAATCAATTGTGTCTTCCCTAGAGCTCAATTGCAATCTTGAGAGATGGTGGGGCCTGGCACCTGTCAGCCAGTACTTAGCATTCTCTTCCTTCTCAGCAAGTAGATGCTTGAGACTGACAATAGTAAGTTCTATTATTTGCCTTAAAACAAATCCTCCTTTCTCAGAGATGTGAGGAAGGACAAAGGTCTCCCTAGGGGTCCATTTTCAGCCATCACTCTTCCCCATTTTGTATCTCTTTCCACAAACATCTCCTTGGAGGATTGGCTTGCCCTGGCCAGATACGGCTGGATAATGAGCAGCCCTTCCCAGCTCAGGTCTTTAGCAACACCTGACTTACCTAGTAACTTGTTCGAAATGCACCCACCAGCTACCACCCAAATCAGGAGGGCCTAGGGGTTTGATAAGTCCTCTAGGGAATTTTATTGTAGTTACAATTTGCAGTTCATTGAGAAGACTCCTGATCACATTCGGTTAGAGTCAGAGCCTGAGTCTCGTGAGTCCTGACAAGGCAGGCTTCTCAACCCATCCTCAACGGGCCTATAAAAGAGACAAGGAATAGTGGAAATCACAGAGAGGAAGTTTATTCACTATGACCACATGGTGAAGGAGAACACAAGGAGTCTCGTGAATACACCCCCAAGTTTATCTTTGGGGTCCTGGCAAGAGGTTTGGATTTAAATAGAGGACAGGATGTTTGTATAACTAAGCATTCCTAGTCTAGGTATGGTTCCATCCATCTCTAATCCATCATTGTGTGGCCTGTATTCTCTCTGACTAGGAGGTGTGACAAATTGGTATCACTGTGCCCTCTCTCTTTGTAGGAGAGGTGCTCCTCTTCTGGCTGGTATCAGGCTCCCTGCCTTCTGCTCTTCCCAGCATGAAATTCTTGGTGAAATGCCAATTTCTTGGGAGGGGGCATCATTTGATAACCAAAGGGAAGGGTAGAAATGTCTCTGTAGAATATCTTCATCCCTACCAGAGTAATTAGATTGCATAATGAAACAGTTCTAAAAGCTAGCTCTGAGTTCTAGTGATTCAGCACAGAGAGATAAGCAGACTGAACAAATCCCCAGAAGCTCATCCAGGCATGACCTGAGATGCTCCCCCCACACTGTAGCACCTTCATCTGGGCAGAAATAACCACCTCCTGCCCTCAACCACCTACAGCCATTTTATTCTTGGATAATATCCTTCTCCCTCCAAGAAACTATGTAAATTTCGCTTCAAATATATTTGATTAAGATTTAAGAACTAGTGGAGAGAGAGTAAAGAGAACCTCTTCTAACCCTGCATGTTGACCAAGAGTTAGAACTCTAACTTGATGACAGATCTCATTTCCTATGTCCCATAGCCAGGGGTGGGATTTTCTGACAATGGGGCAGAGAAGGTTAAGGTTCCTGATCATACTCTAGCCCACATTCACACTGTAGAATAGAAAAGAAAGCCAGGTTGAGCCAGGCAGGTAAGGAAGGCTTTCTTCAAAAGACTTGCTATTGAAAGGGGTTAGGAGAGTTGGAATGGAGGAGGGATGCCAGTGACAGTGAGATTAGGCCGAGCATAAGATTGGCAAGCCTCACAGAGGCTGGACAGATGGAACTGTTATCCAAGAAGTCAGTGACCACATAAAAAACACTGCTTTCACCTCAAAGGCAATAAGAATTTGTTCTTGAGCCAAACATGCATGACTATGGCCTGGGAACAGAGCTTTAGATGATCCTAAATTACATGTTAGCCACGCTAGCAGTTTTATGAAGTTTTTATAGTTACAGAACAAAGAAAAGTCAGACATCAACATAGATTCCCAATACATCCATTGGAAGCACCAGGTGATTAAGTTCCAGGACAGCAGGAAAAACCTCTGCTATGGGCTTCAGATGTAATGTAATGATGTTCTTAGCTTTGGTCTTAGTAGATGCTAAGAGTCTGTTAAATTGATGGATCCCAAAAGATTTCCTGTGATAGTCACAAGGATGTTAGGTCAGGCAAAGAGGTGGGTGATGAATGCCTGTCTGTGGGGCTAAAGATATCCTGAAAGAACTCAGGCCCAGATCTGCATCACTTCTACAGTTCCACGGTCATGGACGGTCTGATCGGTCAATCAGCCTTGGGCGAATCTACAGTGCAGGATTGGCTCCTTTCTGGGAACATTTACTCACATAACCAAGGCTAAAAGAACCAGTTCTGCAGAGAAGGGTGAGAAGGAAATGGCTTTGCTTATCACTCGCCAGTGTCCAGATGGACACCCAAGGAGTTGCTTGCTGGGAATTTGATGGTGTTAATAGGTATTTGTCTAGTTTGGGCAGGGCTATAGACAGACATTTCAGCTCAGCACTTAGGATCACAAATGGAGATTTGAAAAGTCTGTATCTGGCCTTGACCTACATGAACAATGGCATGTGATGTGTGTGTGTGTGTGTGTGTGTGTGTGTGTGCATTCCCACTTTTATATGGTATCTGATGGCACAATCTTTTGGGCCCATGATCTATCTGGTAAGGGAATACATTCCAAAGGTTTCACCTGATAATTGAAAGGGGTTTGTTAGATAAGACACAGAGGTATAGATTAAATGATTTTTGTGGGAAATAAATATAGCTCAAGATAAACTTGGCTGCCAATCAAAAACATTCTAACACTCCACTTTTTATTAGTCTGCAGAACCTTCAACATAGGTGTGATTTACTCCAATCCATAGTCAGTGTGAAAAGATAAACTTCTCGGCATTTCTCTAATAAAGCAATTCTCTATAATCACAAAAACAAAGTTGTTGACTTTAATTTGATTAACCTATCTGTTTTGTAATTAAAGAGAATTGGCTTCATTAGATAATTGCTAAACCTCTCTTTTATGAAAGTCATGCCAAAATTAGCATTAAACACATGCAAATGTGTAACAGATTTTAAAAGAAGGATTACTTGCTTGTGTTTATGGATATGTGCATATGTGTATGAGGTGCCTGTGTCTGCACATGCGCAGAGGCCAGAAAAGGGTATTGGATACTGCAGCACTGAAGTTCGTCTGTAGCTTGATATGTTTGGGTGCTGGGATTTGATCTCGTGATTGTGCAGCAAGCAATCTTATCCAGCGAGCCATTTCTTGAGCCTCCAGAGATTTAAAAATTATATTATGGTTGTTTATTATTTTTTTATTATTCTAACAAACTTACTTCAAGGACTGAATTGTGTGAATTACTTAAAGTTGAATGTAGGAGTTGCAACTGAGAAAGTTAAGTATTTCTTTCTCTGTGGCTGTGAATCTGATATGCACAATATGCTGAACTGATAAGAGAATAATGAGCTATGAAGGCATACACCAGTTGTTATTGTGAGGTCCCAGGCTGTCCAGATATCCAGAAATAATCTCAACCTCCACTGTAGGAGGATTTCTGGTGCTTGGATAAAAGCCAGCATCCCTCAGGAACTTGTGAAAGTGGTTCCTTTCTTGCAAAAGGAGTCATTCCCCTTACCTCTGGCGGAAGGAACATAGGCTCGCTGTCATATATACCTGTGGCTGCATATCAAGCCCATGCCAGCTTCCAGGTTCTCTCGGTCGCTATTCACATGTACTTGTGTACACCCCAAAGCTCCCACACTGGACTCCTGGCCTTTCCCTTCCTCAGCTACTCATGCTCCTTCTAGATCATCATTCTCTACCATTCCTGCGCGGACTCTCTCTTACTCATGCTCTTAGTCTCTTATTTTTTCTCACTACACTTTCTCTATTTCCTATTTCTTGCCATTTCTCCTTTCTGTTGTAGATAGCCCTTGCCATGTCCAGTCTGCTGGCCATATCCAGTCTTCTTCGTTTTCTCTGTCTTTTCTTAGCTAAAATATTAAACCTCAGCCTTAGCATAGAGAAGTCATGTTGGCAGTTTCTTTACTGTGTCCCTTCAAGTACAGTTAAATTAGCACCCTGTAAAAATAATTACCATGGCTGAAGTGTTTTCTATTTTTTTCCATGTGGAAAGCATACTAGAAACAAAACTACTAAAAGCACGGAAACTTTAAATAGAGGTTAGAGAGAAGTAAGTTTTATTAATTTTTTACAAGATTTAGGGTTATACCCAAAAGTGGTATTGCTGGGTCTTGAGGAAGGTTGTTTCCTAATTTTCTGAGAAATCACAACACTGACATCCAAAGGGGCTGTACCAGTTTGCATTCTTACCAGCAATGCAGAAGTGTTCCCTTTACCTCACAACCTCTCCAGCATAAGTTGTCCTCAGTGTTTTTGATCTTGGCCATTTCTACAGATGTAAGATGGAATCTCAGAGTTGTTTTGATTTGCATTTCTCTGATGGCTAAGGATGTTGAGCATTTCCTTAAGCGTCTTTCAGTCATTTTAGATTCCTCTGTTGAGAGTTCTCTGTGTAGGTCTGTATCCCATTATTTATTGCATTATTTGTTCTTATGATGACCAATTTACATAGGATGTAGAAAAAGACAAGATCTTCTGTGTAAATTGGGAGTATGGGGACTATGGAAGAGGGTGGATGGGGAGGGGTGAAGAAGGAAGGGGAGTGGAGAAAAATATATAGCTCAATAAAAACGATTAAAGTTTTTCACTCCAATTTTTAAAAAAAGATTTACTGATTTTATTTTATGTGCAGGAGTGTTTTGCATGTGCTATGTATGTATGTATGTATGTATGTATGTATATCATGTGCATGCCTAGTGCCTATAGAAGTCAGAAGAGGGTGTCATGGTTTCTGGAAGATGTTCTAGACGGCTGTGGGCCACAGTGGGTATGCTGAGAACTGAAACTATGGCCTTTGCAAGTGCTCCTAAGCAATTACTAAGCCAATTCTAGCACCTCCATTTTCTTAGACATGAAAAGGTTTAGTGCTGTGGTCCTCCGTGACCACCGGCAGACTACATATCTATTAAAATAGGGGCTGGAGTGATGTCTCAGAGGTTAAGAGTGCAGGCTGCTCTTCTAGAGGATCCAGGTTGGATTTATAGCACCCACATGTCAGGCAGCTCATCACCACCTCTAGTGCCAGTTCCGAGAGAGCCAAAGACCTCTGCTGGCCTCTTTGAACACGTCATTCATGTTGTACACACGCATACATGCAGGAAAATACCTGCACACATTGTCTTAGCAAGGGTATCTTTTTTTGTAATGAAACATTATGAACAAAAAGCAAATCAGGGAGAAATGGTTTTATTTCTCTTATACTTCCACATCACAGTTCATCACTGAAGGAGGTCAGCACAGGAACTCAAACAGGGCAGGATCCTGGAGGCAGGAGCCGATGCTGAGCCCATGGAGGGGAGCTGCTTACTGGCTTGCTCAGCCTGCTTTCTCACAGAACCCAGGACCACCAGCCTAGGGAATGCACCACCCACAATGGGCTGGGCCCTTCCCCCACTGATCACTAATTGAGCAAATGCCTAACAGCTATATCTCATGATGGCATTTCCTCAACTGAGGATCTTTCCTCTCTGATGACTCTAGCTTGTGTCAAGTTGTCATACAAAACCAGCCAGTGCACACATCAAAATAAAAAATAAATAAATGCTTTTTAATATCATCCTGGGCTCTTACTGCAGTGTTAGATAGTTTTGTAGGATTGTTCTTTATCCCTGTGTCCTACATTATAGAACCACAGGTTGATTATACAAACTGCAAATTCTTCTTTAGGAATTGTGTGTGTGCAGATTTATGTACATGTGTGTGCATAAGGAAGACATTTGGTGTCATTCTCTATTGCTGTTTGCCTTATTCCTTGGAGACAGGATCTCTCACTGAACCCTAAGTTCATCAATTTGACAAGGCAAGCGAGCCAGCCTGTTACCAGGATCCACCTATCTTTACCTACCCAATGTTGGGACTGCAGGCATGTGTGGCTGTGCCAGGATTTTATATAGGTGATAAGTCTTTGAACTCATGCCCTCATATTTGCATAGCAAACACTGCTACCCACGGATCCAGCTCTCCAGCCCCAATGTACCTTACTAGGTTGATTTTATTTAAGGTTATATCCAATCACTTTAGGAAATGCCTAAAATGCACAGCGAACTGTCCCGTTTTGCACAGACAGTTTTCTGATTCCAGCATTTTTGAAGTCTGGATTCCATGATTTTGCCTTTCAAGTTGATCTCTGCTAAGCTGAGACGTTAGTTCTGACATACATAGGCAAGTAGGCAAGCAAGCAGATGGACAGGCAAGCAGGCAAGCAGGCAGAACAGTCCCTGGAAAATCTCTCTAAATTTCTTACCACTGTGAGCTTGATCTCTAGTGTGCCCACCACAATGGAGCTGTCCCTAAGCCCCACATTCCCACATGACTCTGACTTGGTACTTGCCCCTTCTGTTTCTCTATTGCATGCTTGTATCTCCCTGGGCCTGCCTAGAGGTTACCATGTTTTCTTGCTTTCCAAAAGGGAGCATTATGATCAATTCAGTTAACAATGTATCTGAAGATTGGCAAAGAGACCACTTCTTTACAGAACACGAATTAGTCAAATCCATCAAAACAGACATAACAGACAGCAACACAATAATGAAAGAGCTCACATCGAGTCAGCATTCAGCTAGGTTACCCTCCTTGGTGCGATTTTTGGGTGCTCTGATGCCATGAGAAATGTATGCTATTTAAAAATTAGCCTCTAGGGCTAGAGATGTACTGCAGTTGGAAGAGTGCTTGCCTGTCATGTATGAGGCCCTGGGTTCCTTTACCTGAACAGCATAAACCAGGCACGGTAGCTTTTGCCTATAATCCCTGCACTGGGGAGGTGAAGGCAGAAGGGCCTGGAATTTATGGCTGGCTTTGAGAAAAGGTGAATAACTGAATAACTAAAACTGGTCTTCGGAACTGCCTAATATTTTATCGTTGCGGATAATTCCTGTGGCCTTCTCATGCCTCTTGGCTTAGAGAATTCTTTGCAACGTTCCTCTGCACTGGTTTTTAAATAGCATCTTTATTCTTTCTCCTTTTCATCCTTGGCCTTTCACTAAATAAACTTAGAACATTTTCAGAGCATTAAGATTTTTTCTCCACCTTAAAGTTAGAACTGAGATAGAATTTCACAGAAAGAAGCAGGCTAGCTAGTAACATATGCTGCAGGATCTCATCCACAGGTTTGTATCTGTAGTGTGGATCTTTCTCTCTCTCTCTCTCTCTCTCTCTCTCTCTCTCTCTCTCTCTCTCTCTCTCTCTCTCTCTTCTCTCTCTCTCTTTGTGTGTGTGTGTGTGCACGCGCGAGTGCATGTGTATCCTGACTGTGCTCTCAGCCGTCAGCCTACACTGAAGCCTTTTCCCACTCCCACGGGGCTGTTCTATGAACACAGCGGCAGTTTATGTGTTTACACTGGCACATTTGATTTTCAAGAACATTTGAATACTTGCTTGAACTCCACAGCACACTCTTCCTTTCTAGAAATGCTGTGGGGTTTGGTGATTTAGTGAGCCACCAGAAAGATCTAGGTGAATTCCACCTTTGGTGTCATTTGTCTGTGGATCTCTTGAATATTCACTGTTTCCTGAGTACAACTTAAAGTTTCTCTTCATCTCTGTTCCCCTGCCCCAGAGGGTCTCATGTAGTCCAGGCTGGTTTTGAACTCACTACGGAGCAGAGGATGACTCTGTATGCCTGATCCTCCTTCCTCCACCTCTAACACGATGGAATTACAAGGGTTCTCCACTACATTCATTGTGTGGTGCTTGGGTTTGACCCTATGGCTTTGTGCATGCTAAGCAAGCACTCTGATACCTGAGCTGCATCCCCAGCCCTAAAAGATAACTTTAAAACAAAGAGTAAATCCATGCATCTCATGCAAATCTAAAATGAACTCATAAAATATTTGATGTAACTCATTAATCAAACCATGCCATTAGCCAGTTCAAGTAGAGTTATTGAACCACTGACTTCTGTAAAAATTATTGAGGTGAATTTACAAGTGGACATAAACTGGTGATCCCCCTTCCCCCCAGAAGTATGGTTAAAGGATCGATTAAAATGTCACCAGACAGATTTTGTAATCAGGGTTTTAATGTAAAGGCCCCAGGTCCCTGCATCTCTAACAAGGGAGGTTCAGCCAATCATCTCAATCTACCAATTAAAGGCTGAGTAACTGTAAAAAGAAGAGTAGAGATTTATCCAATGTGGCTACAGGGGGAAAAAGCAAATAAAGGGGTTCAATGACTCCCAAGTTTGCCTTCAGGGTACAGACAAGAGCTTTGGGTTTACACAGAGGAATGTCTGGGGCAAGGTGCAAGCGGGCTGCAGAATTAAGCAGCTCTGGTCCCAGTGTGTTAATCCCTCGGTTCGCTCTGGTTCAGCCAGGTGATCTAAGACATTATCAGAGCTATAGCTGGAGGGGCGTGATCTGATTCTTATGAGATGATCAACTCCTGCTCCAGGGTGCAGCCTCCTGTCATAGATAATTGCCCTTGTGCGGGAGTGTGGTCCTTCCTGCTAGGTCCTCATTGTTCTTGGCATCTAAGGTGCTAAAGGTTTATGACCATGACTTCTTTTTTGCTGAGATGGGTTAGATAGAAGACAGTCTTTGAGTGCTTATTATGTCTGCAGCATCCAGCAAGAATCTGACACAAAGTAAAGGAGACAGACCCCAAATGAAAGCAGAGGTGCTGTCTTTCCAGCTGGCTTTTATTTTATTACCCTGGGCACAAGTGAGGTGGTCAATGCTTTTTTTTTTTTTTTTTTTGCAAAAGCAGCTTCTAAGTGCCTGCTATCATTGTAGTTATATATCTATGAGCAAAACTTATTTTTTTAGCACTATCAGATGCCACAATTTATACAGGTATAATACAGTGCGGGCAAATGGAAGAGTGGTGTCAGTCAACCCAGAATGTCATATCCTACCCAGTGTATACTGTTCCCATTCTAGATACTCAATAGTCATTCTTGCTTCTTCCAGATTTTCATACAAAGTTGGTTGGTCTCCCTCCTCCTTGTTTATATGATTTAATGGGTATTTATAACACACTAGACATGGGACTGTACAGGTCTATTCCCATACAGTTTTTATTGTAAATTTTATCTTATGTAATAAAATATACTGACATTATTTATTCAAATATTTTTACATTACTAAATAAAAGAGGCTTTTGTAGTTACCAAGAAATAGTGACAATGTTAAAAAATGCCTTTATGTTTGATGCAATAATTTACATAGAAACAAAGGTAATTTTTATTAGAACAAGAAAGATCGGGTTTTAATATAACATCCCCTGCCAGACTAATTAGAAATATACACACATTGCCTCACTATCCCTGCCCATCAGTACAGGTACAAGTTATAGAAGATATCTTCTCTCTTTTTTTCTCTTTGGTTTTAGACAGGGCCTCATGATGTCACCCTGGCTGGCCTGGAACTTGCTAGGTTAGACCAGGTTGGCCTTCTGTTCACAGAGATCCACCTGCCTCTGTCTCTGTGAGTCACAGAGCATGCTCTGGGTTGAGATTAAAGGGTGGACTGGAAAGATATTGTTTCTTCACTGACAACCATTTGCTTGAAAGACATTTATAGAACTGATTTATCTTTGGGAGACTATTAAAGCACAAACAGAGAGAGAGAGATAGAGACAGAGACAGACAGAGACAGAGACACAGAGAGAGACAGAGAGAGACAGAGACAGAGAGGGACAAAGACACACACACACATGCACACACACACACACTCACACACACACACACACACACACACAAACACACACACACACACACATCAGTTTCAGGCCCTACATCAAGAGAGGGCAGGCTTACCTAATATGTACTTGTTCTGTGTTACCAAGCCATGCTGTTTCTCATTCTGGAAGTAGGGGGGTGGGGACTTGGGTCTTTGTGAGAGCTATGAAGGGAGAAAGACTTTCAGGAGCTATATGTGGAAAGTCAGCTCTTCAAAGCAGCTGGGAGGGGAGAGAGACTACAGAGATTAGGTGGGATCTGGTCTGACTTCTAACAAAACACACTCCCAAATTTTGGGCTCATGATATATATATAACTCAGTTGATAGTGTTTTCCTAGCACTCATGAAGTCCCAGGTTGAAATCCCAGCATCCCCAGCAATCAGACCTGTTGGGCATGCCTGTGATCTTAGTATCTAGGAAGTGGAAGCAGAAGGCTCGGGTCATTCTCCAACATGAAGCACTTCAGGTCAAAGACAAAGGAACCCAGAGGGAGAAAATGGCCGAATTGATGGAGGGGGAGGCTGGGCTACAGGAGACATTGAGGCAGAAAGCACCACTACTTGGTGACAAATTGTATATTGTTATGGATGGTGGAGGCAAATGAATTTTCACACACTGAAGATGACTTCCAGACACAAGAACGTCAAAAGGCAACCTTAGTAAAACAGAAGATGATGATTTTGGATTTTATTTGTGATCTTTCAAATGTGCTCATTCAGCTTCCTGTTCCTGCTGCAATGCCTAGTGACCTAGCCCTCTGAAATCATAAGTCAAAATAAACTGTTTGTCCCTTGAATTGCCTTTGGCCACAGTATTTCATCATAGCAACAAAAACAGTAACTAATACATCGAGAATCACATTTGACTCTGTAGTAAAATCCAACATGCAAATGCGGGATTACGTGAGATAGGTATGCTTGAACTCCATTGAGTTAACGACAAATTGTAAAAGGCACAGCAAGCTGTGGTGGTGCACACGTGTAATCCCAGCAGAAACAGAGACAGGAGGATTGGGAGTTCCCGAAGATCAGTGACCACATTTTGAGTTGGAGGTCATCTTTGGCCTTAGGAGGATCTGTCTCAGAACAACAACAACAACAACAAATCAAGAAAAACGAATAAGCAAAAAAATCAAACAACAATAACAAAATCCTGTAAAACCCCTACCTCACAATCCAGTTTGTGTCCTAAACAGAAATACTAAAAGAAAAGCCCAAACTACATATTATTGAAATTTATATTTCATAAAACTGTTTTATAAATGAAGCTGGCATGCCTCGTTCCCAACACCACTGCTTTCTACAAAGGATCTAAAAGTCCTTAATTGACACGAGCTTTCTCAGAGGGGGGGGAAACACAAAGGCAGCAAACAGTAATCAATGATGCCAGCATCAGCCCTGCTGGGGGCTCCGGTGTCTTTGAAATTGGGCACAGGTAGATGAATTCAAGAACTCCTCATCCATCCAGATTGCAAAGGAACAGCATGCCCAGTGAGCAGCAGGTGTATTAGCCTTTCCAGCAGCTGGGGTGTGTAGCCCAGAATAGGCCTAGCATATTACGGTGCTGATGATTACACAGTTAGGGACTCATATGTCAATACAGAGCTGTGCTCACACAGGGAATGCAGAGTTCCCTAGGTTTCCCTCTCCTGCTTTCCTCTCAGTTTTCCTTGCCAGTGTGTGTGTGTGTGTTGCCAGGGACTGCTCGTCTTTTCAAAGCTGAAAAAAAAAATCAGTCTCTCTCACCTGCTGTTGATCAGTTGCCAGCTGCTTCCCTCTTCTGGGTGCCCTTGCTGTCTGTCTGTCCTTGGGAAGGACAGGTATTCTGCCAAAGAGGGCCTGAGAGGCAGCCTGGAGCCCAGAGGCACTGGATTCATATCAGAGTCTGATATTTTAAGATGATTGTCATTTGCCTCCTTTCCTGGCACAACTTTCTAGAGACACTCTTGGCTCAAAATAAAATTAAGAAGTTCAATATCCACACATAGAGCTAAAGACCTAAATTATAATATGAAATAATTATAAAGATGGATGTGACATTTCTCCTGAATTTATATGCTTTTATTCTCTTTTCTTTTAATCCCATACTTTTTTCTACTTTTTACTATCTCTTGAGACAGGGTCTCCTATAGCCCAGGCTGGCTTTAACCTTGGTACATAACTGAGGATGACCTTGAACTTCAGATCCTTCTGCCTCTGCCTCCCAAGTGCTGGGATCACAGATGTGTACCACCCTACCTCGTTTACACAATACTGGGGATGTAACCCAGGGCTTTCTATGCTAGGAGAGACCTCTATCAATTGAACTCCAGCCCTAGCCCAGTTCGTTCCCTTCTGGATCTGCTTCTGTGCACACTGGCCCCTCAGCCCTCAGTGCACATCATCACAGTCAGCACAGGATCTTGACTCTGGACCTGCTGCCTCCTCCCTCGGTGCCACGTTTTTCTTTGCTTTTTGACATTCTCACTCCCTCATATGATGCTTGCTCCATATTTGTCTTAGATTGAATTCCTTTCTTTCTCCCTAATGGGATAAGTCCAGACTCCTCAGCCCGTTACCAAAGCCTTGTTTCCTTGTTTTTACCTTATTTTCTTCTGATTACCTCCTTATTGGTAGTCTGTGGAACCAAAAATGACTCGCGGGATAGAAACATAGAGCAATTTTCTTTTGTATCCTTTGAAGCTGTCTTGGAGTTATTTTCTGCTCTTGTGTTTAGAGTTTGCTAGCTGTTCTTTGGTACATATTTTCTGTAGCCCCCTTGGGTTGCACCAGATAGTCGCAGTTCAAGTAATTATAAGTTAAGCATCTTATTGCGAAACCCTAAACTGCTGACAGGGGTGCTGAAGGCAGAGTAGGGGTGCCTATGTGTGGTTTACATGAGAAATGTCCCACATAGGTTTCCATGTGTGAACATTTGGTCCTCAGCTGGCCATCCTGTTTGGGGGGAGTGCGGGAGGAGGTACATCACTGGGGATGGGCTTTCAAACCTTATAGCCTTACTTCATTTTCAGTTCCCTCTCTCAGTTTGTGCTTATGGTTGAAGATGGGATTCAACTTCCTGCTCCTGCTGTGACGTCAGCTGCTTGCTGCCATGCCTTCCAGCCATGATAGTGTTTTTGTTTTTTTTTTTATTTTTGAGACAGGGTATCACTATGTAACTCTGGTTGTCTTACAGCTCACTTTGTACACCAGGCTGTCCTTAAATTCACAGAGATCCGCCTGCCTCTGCCTTCTGAGTGCCGGGATTAAAGGCTCATAATAGATTCTTCTCCCTCTGAAACTGTGAGCCTAATAAAGTCTTCCTTCTGGTAGTTGCTTTGACCATGGCATTTTATCAGAGCAAGAGAGAAATACCTAATACAGCACTGGAATGGCTCTTTCCATACTTTTTATGGAGCTCGTGCCTCTACGGGAGTTTTCTCACTGTTGTGACCAAACATCCAACTAGGAGTTTTAAAGAAGGAAGGCTTTACTCTAGCTTAGAGTTAGGGAGGGTTAGCTCATTATGGAGGGGATGATGAACTAGGTAGTAGGCAGCTCCCTGGTGGCAGCTGGGACCCCTTGCCTTTCCATAGCTTGGCAGAACAGAGACCAGACAGGCAGAGGAGCCATCCTATAAAGTCGGAGGCCCTGCCCCCAATACTCTACGTCTCTGGTGAAGTTTCACCTCCTACCATTTCTACAACTTTTCAAACAGTGACCCTAGCAGGGACAAAGTAATATTCTTTTTTAAAAATGCCGTAAAGTCCTAGGCGGCAGCTGTAGGCAGGCAGCAAACTCTGTGAGCAGCCAGTCCCAAGACAGAGATGGCTGCTGGTCCCAGAGCTTGGCGGGCCATGCGGCCCAGAGAGCCAAGCGGCGGGTTCCCAACGGCAGGCGGGAGCATGTAAACAGGCAGCGGCGGGTAAAAGGCACATAGACACATAAAATAGGCATAAAGTTAAACATTTATTAAAGGAAAGAGGGAGAGAGAGAGAGAGAGACAGAGACAGAGACACACACAGAGAGAGAGACACAGAGAGAGAAATAAACAGATACACGTGTGCACGCGTGAGAGAGAGACAGGAAGAGAGTTTCCAGATGGGATGAGTGGTCAGAGGTCGCTGGGAGTGGGCGTGGCTTGTCCCTTAAAGAGACAGAAAACCATAATACCAAGTATTTAAAGGCTTGAGTATTTGAGGGAGAAAACTTCCTTGAGTAGTGTGGGTGCTGTGGGCTAGGCCTGGGGTCCTCGCTTGGCAAGGATGCAAACTGATCCTGTAGTTTACTGGCATTTTCACCTGTTTGTGGTGGCCATGCAATCCATCCTCTGGCCCAAGGAAGCTGGACATGCTCCCAGCTTCTCTCTGATGACATCTGCTTGCCTCCTTGTTTCTCCTCTTGAATGGAATTAGTGCATATGTCTGCATTTTGGGTGTAGAATTGGGACTCAGTTTTAAGATGTCCCCCAAGAATGTTCAGATAATATTTGTGGCTTTGTAGTCCTTACCTGTAGCCTTACTGTAAGTCAAATACAGGAGTGTTTTCCACACCATCCCCAAGACTTTAAAGAGAATGAGTCTCTCCCTCAATTCGAATGGGCTGTGAAGTGGACCGCCTGGTCTACCTGGCTCTAGGCACTCCAAGGACTTGTGCATCGCTGGCTACACCTCATGTTTCGTTTCTACTGATATCACAGTGAGATACTATAAGTTTAATGGGATCCTTACAGATCTAAAGGTGAAACGTGTGTCCTGGGCTCTCGGATGCTATCGTCCTTCATTCTTTCTGCAGGTTGGAAAGAGAAGCTGCCTTTCCTGTTTCTCTCAGCTTCCCATGGGCAGTCCACAGTCCTCAGTTTGGGCTTCCTTTTCCAGTCGTGGGCCACCAAAGGCATGTTCAATCTCATTCCCACTAGCATTTCTTGGGCTCTTTTCTGTCTTTCATTTTTGATTCTCAGGACTGTTACACTATACGGGGCCAACTTTCTAAGTGAAGCTCACCTTCCTGTTGTAAGGTGGGGTGATTAGCTACTTTAAAGTGCTAGCACGCACTTCAGCTGTCCCTTGCTTTGTGTAACACATTCATCATAGATTTGGGGGATTCAGCCATCACTGGATCCACCATATAACCTGTTTTTCAAGCCCACAGGGAAGCCTTTTTTTCTGCTACAAAAGTGCTTGGTTGGAGCAATCATTTAATAATTAATTGCTGAATTGAGTTGTTGAATGAGTGACTTTGGGCTAAAAGCTGTGTGAGAGCACCTCTAGTCCTTAGCTTTTTCAAAAGACTCCTTCATTGTACTTGTTTCCTACTTCAAAGTCATTTTTAATTAGATAGCTGACACACAAATTGACTTTGACTCATCTTCATGTACAAACGTCATTCTTTCTGTCTCTTTAGATCAATATACACACTGTTGTAGCTGGTGCCGTCTCCTCCTCATTGTTTGTTAATGAATCACTACTTCCACAGTCCTGCAATTTCTGGCAGAATACAAATCCCAGAAAATCATCCTGCCATTGTTCATGTCATCACTCTTCCTGGGACGAGGCATCAACATTCTTTTGTCAGTAGGATGCGCTTCCTGTTTGTTGGATTCCATTATCTCACCCTCTTAAATAGAAAGAAATCAAAACAACAAATGAATGCAAAAGAAAACGGGATTCGCTATTTCCATCCAAGCATGGAACTTGAATAGAGTCCCGATTTGATTGTTCTCGAGACTATATTCCGTAAGCTTGTGAGGCAAGAACTTCTTTTCCCTCTACAATGGGGAAAATAATGGTTTTCCTGTATTTCTCAAAGTATTCCAATTCTTGCTGAACTCTATTAGTGACTCAATCAGAGCGGTATTTATTAAGCACCATGTTTGATAAAAGGCATCTAAAAATTAAACCTTGTCTAGATAAGGCTTAAAATCTTGAGAAAATATATGCAAAAATACATGCCACTGGGATTCAGTCATGTCAAGCTGTTCTTCAAAGATACTGGAATGCAAGAACATGTATACAAAGTGTAGAATTGATGGGCTTTCTTTGTGCCATAGAAACCACTTGCAACTAATAATATGCTTTGGTTGGAATATTTCTATCCCCTTATTCATATGTTAATATCTAATATCCATTGTGGTAGTGTTAAGAAGTATAGCCTTTGGTCAGGGATTAGGTCTAAGAGGGCTCTGACCTCATGAACAGGATTAGTTGCCCTTATTAAAGAGCCCCGAGGAAATGTGAGCACAAAGCCCAAAACATCATCTTTGAAGCAAAGAATGAGCCCTCACCACAAACTGAATCTGCTGGCCCTGGACTTTGCAGTACTTACAACTATGAACAATACAATTCTGATATTTCAAGATTGGCTCCTCTCTTTGATATTCTATTTTAAGATTCCCAAGGATTAAGATATTGTCTAGAATTCCTGGGCCAGGTGATTTATAAAGAACAGAGATGTATTTCTCATAGTTTTGGATGCTAGGAAGTCTAAAGTCTTAGTGCCCATAATTCCATGTGAAAGGCAAAAAGAGTAGGCATATGTGAAGGGTCAAGAGATAGAACTCAGTCTCAATCTCAAGAACAATCGCAGTGGGTTTTTTGATCCTACTGCACGTACTGGCTTTGTGGGAGCCTAGGCAGTTTGGATGCTCACCTTACGAGACCTGGATAGAGGTGGGCAGTCCTTGGGCTTCCCACAGGTCAGGGAACCCTGATTGCTCTTCGAGCAGATGAGGGAGGGGGACTTGATCAGGGGAGGGGGAGGGAAATGGGAAGCGGTTGCGGGGAGGAGGCAGAAATCCTTAATAAATAAATAAATTAAAATAATAATAATAATAATAAAAAGAACTCAATCTCAAGACCTTCAGCCCATTACTGAAGATGGAGCCCACATGACCCGAGTACTTTCCATTAGACTCTACCTTCCAACAGAGCCGCTAGGGATTAAGTTTCCAGCCATATGCTCTGGGAGGGATATATTCATAGCTAGATGTAATATATTTTAACCCTAATTATGATCTTCAATTCGCCACATCAATGTTTAAAAAGGTAGCATAGTCATTTATAAAAGTCATTGAAGATTTCAAAATGGTATTTTAACCAAGATTAAAAAATTTCTCTCCACTCTAATTTTAAAGAAAATCCATAAGTAAATCCAGCTTAATTGACTATCACATTTACTCTATTTAAGCTTTCCGGTAATACCAATTGACAGATTTTTTTTCCTTTTGTTTCCTTCCGTCCTTCTTTCCTTTGTTCTTCCTTCCTTCCTTTTGTTCTTTTTATAAGACAGGATTTCTTTATGCAGCCCTGGCCATGCCAGACTCACTCTGTAGATCACTCTGAACTCAAACTCATGGACATCTCCGTGCCTTTACGTTTGCCACCATGCCCAATTTCAGATTTCGTTTTTCTATTCATACAGATTTTTGCTTTGCTCCCAAATTCTCCTGAATGCTTCTTCCCTTCAATCTACAGTTTCTTTTATTTTTAAGAGACTCACCTCCATGAATGCAACCGACTTTTAAAACATGTATGTGGATCAAATTGGAGAATATTCTTTGAAATATGCTGTCTTTGGACTTTACCCTATTCCACCCTCAGCCCTCAGCAGTTGAATAGTTTAGAAATGACTTTTCATTTTTCTGAATTTTGTTCACTCTTTTCATAGCAACAAGCAAAAAAAAATCCAACCACCTTAACTGAGATTGAACTGTGCATATACTTTAGATGTAAATGCATACTAGGCATGCTGGAAGTTTACGTCCCTAACTAGCTCTTCCACCCGTTACTGAGCACATAGACTGTGGTGAACTCTCCTATGCATGGTTCTTAGGTTATGTTTTCAGAGGTCCTGCCCCATGCTTTTATTCAAAACTATTATTATTAATTATCGGAGTTAGCATGACTGCCTCAACTAGAACTGTGCTTCTGTATTCCCAGTAGCTTTGATTTGCACCATGCATCAGACCACTGTCCTTTTGAATTTGCAAATGTTTGGTGTTGTGAGCCTTTACATTAGGGACTGATCATTTGCATTTTTACAATGACTGTCTGAGCTCACATTCTTCTTAGAGGAATGACTGTGGAAAGGAGTGGAAGCTCACTAGCTTCTTTCAGGTTGCAGACCTGGGATTTTAACAGGAGCCTGGAAACACTAAGAAATGGGAAACACAGAGACAGAGATGATGAGGTTTTTAAGGAAGCTACACAGAGGCAAGTGGAGGTTTGTTCATTCTAGATACCTTCGGCAATGCCAAATGGGAGAAGGCTAGGAAGCTCCGATTGGGGGGCTGGGCAACATTTTGACATTGGGATCTCAGTCTGGATTCCCCTTGATTCTTTGGTCCTTATGCTTTCTGTGGGAAGAATTAAGCACAGTATAGACAGGTAGAGTTTATTACAGAATTATGTGGAGTTCTTTTCAAAGGTGACAGTGGATAAAAGGAGAGAGACCACTGTGTCCACCTACATTTTAGGGCCAGGTGATCGACAGGCCCATTTGGATTTACTTTGATGGTGTGTCCTTGTACTTCATCACAATGTCTCCCTCTGCTTACTACCCTTCTAAGACTTAGACAATTATCTGTGAATGGCCTTTCAGGCAGGGCCTCATATTGTGTCTATTCATGGCCGGAGATAGTACTTAGATCTCATTCTTTTGACCTGTAATTAGAGTCTGGCAGTTTCCATTTTCTGTTTTACAAGCTGTTGATTTGAGGGAAGAATCTATCCCTAGCGACCTCCAGGCCTGCTGCTATCTAACTAGCAACCTAATGATTTGACCCTAGAGGCCTGCCAATTCTTTCCATTCTATCATCTCTTGGGCTTGCATTCTCTTCTTCTAGGACCAACTAGGGGGAATCTTTGACTTCTAGAAACATGAACAAATAGCACTTGGGACTTAGAGAAGGGAGGAGGCTATGGAGCTAAAGTCTGTTTGCAGAAGGAGTTGCACAAAGCAAAAGATATAGGAATGTCAACGGATGAGGATCATGCCATCCCTGACACCAGCGCCTTGCTTGAATCTTGGATCTCCATCATAACAATGTTGCTTCAAGGCCTGTAGTACCATTTGCAACGATCCATTGGGAGGATGCTGATATCCCCCGCCCCCATTTTCTCTGAGATAAGAAAACCCATGCATTGACAAGTTAAATGCTTTCTTTCAAATCACACATGGGTGATGGCTGGCAGAGGGACAATTCCGGACAATTACCCGGGCTCTGGCAGCTGAGTTCTCACCCAATAAGCTAGAGTGTCACTCAGCTATTCTGCACACCTGTGCCATCTATCCTTCATAGTGAGAGGAAGGAATAAAGCTGTATTTTCCTAATATTTGCACTCAGGTGAAGCCTGGCAAGTAGACCAGGCTCCGTCCTATGCAGCCTATTGGGTGCAAAGGTGTTGGCCTTAACAATCTAGGGGATCTGTTCTTATCTCCTGTTGCCCTGTTTTTCTGGCACCTTGATGGAGTACCGAGGCTGTTCTGAATTGTTTTTCTCTCTGAAACTGCTCCACTAAGGGGAGCCCCTTTCCAGCTCGTTTTTTGTGCCTTTGTGCCTCGTGAAACCGTCTTGGGTATCCCCTAGCAAAGCCTCTTGTTGCTGAGTATCCTAGTTGATTTTCAGGAATTCCACCTGGGAGCTACATACTGCAAGCACATGCCTGGTAGGACAAAGCTGTCTCAAGTATGAAGGCATCAGTGACTTCCATGGGATGTAGTCTTAGATCTAAAAATAGATTTTCATCGTTGACAGTGGTAATAGAATGAAGGAACCAGGAGTTAACATTTCTGAGAGACCCTAAGGCAGTGGGAAGGGGTTACCCAATCTCTGGGAACCTGAGTTCAGGTCTAAAGTTGCCTTGACAACTTGCAGCAATCACCAGGACCGGTTAGGAGCAGGCGATCCTGATACTGACCCACTGAGAAGTTTCCATTTGAATGATCAAGTCTGTGACATTATAGGTGAGTCTGGGGACAAAGGAAGGAAGAGATCTATATAGCCTCACAAATTTCCTTTATTCTTTAAAAATATACTATGTGGTGGCTGGAGAGGTGGCTCAGTCATTAAGAGCTCAGGTTGCTCTTCTGCAGGACCTAGGTTAAATTCTCAGCATCCATATGGTGATTTACAACCATTCAAAAACTCCAGTTTGTGACACCCTCTTCCGACCTCCACTGGCACTGTGCACATGGGACACACACACACATACATGCAGGAAGGCAAACATACACATAAAATAAAACAAATACATCTTTTAAAAAGGTTACAAAGATGTCTTTTATTTGTGATGCTTTGGTCCAACTGAGAGCCTTTCACAAGGTAGGCAGACCTTTTTTCTCTGAACTACATCCCCAGCCTGTCTACTCACTCTGCCTCACACAGAAGAATTTGTTTCACAGACTTTGATGGGCACCTTTAGCTTTCCTCTCCACACTCCCAAATAATGCCTCCCTCCCCAGCCTTTGCTGGCTCCTCAGCTTAAGTAGATGTCGTACTTGGGAGGGGGTTCCTAGGATACTATAGCCAAATCAGAGACAGAGACAGTGTGCTGTGTCTTTGGAAGCAGCTCATTTTGTGGCAGTTGGGGTCTCCTGCCCAGGTCAGTGATATTATTGAGGCTCTTGGGCATTTCCTCTTGAACCAAGGAACTCACACCATTCCTGTCACCCAAACAGCCTTC
Organism: Microtus pennsylvanicus; assembly: GCF_037038515.1. Taxonomy (NCBI): domain Eukaryota; kingdom Metazoa; phylum Chordata; class Mammalia; order Rodentia; family Cricetidae; genus Microtus; species Microtus pennsylvanicus. Next base: position 124,044,965 of record NC_134601.1, on the reverse strand, counting down.
ATTCCACAACAAGCAGTAGCTGTCCGGAGAGACTGATGGGAAAGTTTTTGCTGAATCATGTGTTTCTCTTCCTGAGTCCCATACTGTGACTGCCTCTTAGCTTTTTGCATTTTGTGATAGATGATTGCATCCATTACCTCAGAATTCTCAAATGGGGTCAGTGCTTGTTGTGCTGTTGGCAAACTTTTGGATTACCCTTTTCCGTTGCAATTATCCAGCATCTATGCATCATAAAGAGACAGAAGAGTCTCACCGACTCCCAGAGAGAAGCAGGGGAAAGCTCTGGTTATGATTACTAGAAAGCTATGTCTGAACCACAAAAATCAACTCACAAAAGTCCAAAGACTAAGTGAACTTAAGGATGTTACTGCCATTCTCTGATTTATGCTATGTAAGAACCAGAGGGGCTGGCAAAGTGGCATAATGGGTAAATTACTTGCTGTACAAGCATGAGGAGCAGTGTTCAGATCCCCAGAACCCCAGTAAAACTGGGTAAAGCACAACATGCTTATACTCCAGGTGCTCCAATAGGGAGAGCAGAGGCAGGGATCGGCGACTCTCTGGAAGCTTGTAGACCTCCTAGCCTGCTGTGTCCAGGAGAGTTGACAAATACCAAAGAGATTCTGCCTCAAACAAAGGTTAGCACTGACACGGAGGTGATCCCCTGCCCTTTCACATGTGCCACTGCCTGCATGTCGGTACACTTCACACATGTTCACAAACACAAGCTAGAAGAAGAAGGAAGAGGAGGAAGGGGAAGAAGAGTCACAACTAGCTGAATTGAGAATAGGTGTCGAAGCTCGGTCAGGAATCACAATTCTGCTGGTTGCAAATCCCTTCCACTACGTGCAATGAATTTTCCTGGAAGCTTTTGGTGCTTGCCTGAAGCACTTGCTGGTTTTGCTAATGGAGTTAGTTTGACCTCAGGTTCGGATACAAATGCCTGCCATTTAGTTCCTACAACACACAGCTGAGGCAGAGAACTGTTTCCCATCCAAACATCTCACAGAAGTTAATTGTCTTTTGATGGCAACAGTTTTATTAGGTTTCTCCCCACCTTAAGCTACCCCCAAATAATTCAAGTATTAGTACGGCAGGTGGCTTCTGAAGTTGACAGTTGTTAGTCCCCTCTTCAGATCATTCCTGTGTGGTACCTGCTGTAAGGTGTCCCAGTTCAGTAGGAGTTTTTCTAGTGGATGTTGCAGATTTCTGTGGGGTGGGTTATGATCTGATCTCCAGGGTTCCTTTATTTCCTGTCTTCCTAGAATCTGTCATTGCATGTGTCCCAGCTATAAACTGTCTTGCTAGTCTTACTCTGTAACCGAGGGCTTGGTCTCTGCCTTATATGTACCAGATCTTCTCAGGGGCAGAAACCAGGCTTTTTGAAGGTAACCTCTAGACCTTTCTATGGCTTTACCATGTCCTGTGTTTGATTGTAATTTGGTTATTATTTGTAGAGCATAACTCAGAAACAACATAAATATTCCTTATGGCCTATATAAAAGCATGTTTTTCTAGAAATTTGTCAATTTAAATATAAGGAACATATGAGCCATTGAAAGGCAGGAGCTGTACTTTTTAAGGTGCTATAACATAAATAATTAAAGTACCAGCTCATAGCTGCCATCCAACAACTACTTTTATTTTGGTAAATAAAAAGAATGGCTTTTTACAATTAGACCCCTTCCAATTGGTATGTAGTCACTAGTGTAAAAAACACTTTGACTGTTTCCCCTTTGTCATTCTTCCTCTGTGGGAAAGAGCCATCTGGGACCACAGCTGGGGCCACTCTGGATCTTTCTGGAGTTCCCCAACTGGTTTAGGTAAGTAATCTTATGGGGAGATACCACAAATGGCATACTGTCTTAGGGCACAGTAAGCACAAATGAGGAAAATTCAACCTGGGCATGGTAGCTCTTGTTTGTAACCCTAGGACTTGGGGTGAATGTCGCAGATGAATTACCATAAGTTTGAAGCCAGTCTGCATCACATAGTGTTTCAAAACTAAATTGGACAAAAGAACCAGAAAAGAAAGGAGTAAAAAGAGAAGAAAGAATGATAACAATAAAAGTTGGACATAGTGACTGAGGTCTATTATTCCAATGCTTTGGAGACTGAGACAGGAGGATTGCTACACACTGAAGGCTGGCCTGATGTTACACAGTGAGATCAGAGCTAAAGAGAAATAAACCTTATCTAAAAGAAATAAACTCCCCAAATATTATTATTGTAAAAATAGCATCTTACAATGAATAAGAAATGGAGATCAGGCTTGATCACAGTGAAACTATGACTTTGGTTAGATAATTTAGGGTAGAGATTGTTGTGGAATATTTGTACACTGTGTGAAGGTGTATTGCTGAGATTGGTGTAATAAAAATCTGAATGGCCAATAGCTAGGCAGGAGGGATAGGTGGGATTTCTGGAGAGAGAAAGGAAGAGGAAGTAGAATCTAGGTACATGGGAGACACCTGAAGACACAGAGGAAACAGGAGGTGCAAGATGGAAGAGAGGTTATACCATGTGATAGAATGTAAATTAATGCAAATGTGTTAATTCAAGTTATAAGAGCTAGTTGGGAACAAGGCAGAGCTTTCATAATTAATAAGAAATTTCCATGACATTATTTGGGAGTTGGCTTTGGGACAGAGAAAGACTCATTACAAGAGATATTGCTATTCTTAAGCAGAACTGATAGAATTCACAGATCTGAGAACCCTGGCTACCAAAACTTCCCCACTCCAAGCCAGATTAATCATGTGGTCAAGCGTTTCAGAGCAATGAAGAATGTCAAGCAGGAATTAGGTTCTCAACACAGTGGTTATTTCTTTAGTTGTATGAGTTAATATGTTCACTTTATCATTCAAACCAGTTTATTTTTAAATTTTGGAACATGAATCATGCTGACTTAAGTATGAAACTTAAAAATTATTTTTGATCCAGCCCTGTCTGCCCTGGAACATGCTTTGTAGACCATGTTTGCATGGAACTAACAGTCATCCTCCTGGTTCTACGTCTCAAACATTGGAATTATAGGAGTAAGTCAACTTGATAAGCTTATTTAAATATGATTTGTATAAAGGATACTGAACTCAGTAAAGATAGGCAGTCTGCTGAGCAGGATAAATAGCTGTTAGGGCAGAATCCAAACCATCATCTAGCACAAACTACAAGCAAAACTTTGCATTACGTGAAAAGCACATCTCTTTCATGTGTTCTCATCGGCTAGATTTAAAGATCATGGTTAGTCCCCATTCCTTAGTCTATTTGGACTTGGCATTAGAGTGGTAGATGAGTCATATACAAAAAGTTTACAAGAAGGTAAATTAGAATTGTTCAGTTTCGACACATCCCAAAAATGTCTAGGCAGGATAGAAGAGTACTTGT